>NC_069506.1:164998555-165687941 GCF_027579735.1 Bombina bombina | reverse complement strand
GCGGCGACGTTGGGGGGAGGCAGATTAGGGGTTAATAACTATAATGTAGGGGTCGGCGGTGTTAGGGACAGCAGATTAGGGGTTAATAGCTACAATGTAGGTGGCGGTGATATTCGGTCGGCAGATTAGGGGTTAATAAGATAATGCAGGTGTCAGCGATAGCGGAGGCAGCAGATTAGGGGTTAATAAGTGTTAGATTAGGGGTGTTTAGAGACTCGGGGTACATGTTAGGGTGTTAGGTGCAGACTTAGTGTTTCCCCATAGGAAACAATGGGGCTGCGGTGTTAGTTTTTTTTCAGCCGAAACTCCCATTGTTTCCTATGGGGAAATGCCGAATTTTAACGAGCTAATTCGGATTTATTCGGAGATACGGCAGCTATTTCGGATTCATTCGGTAGATTCGGAAGTATTTTAATTCGGAAATCCGAATCGATCCGAATCTCCGAATTTACCGAATTTACCGAATTTCCGAATTAATCCGAAACGAACCGCACATGTCTACAGTCCACAGCGGCTTAGATACAAGGTAATTACAAAGGTAAAAAGTGTATTAATATAACTGTGTTGGTTATGCAAAACTGGGGAATGGGTAATAAAGGGATTATCTATCTTTTTAAACAATAACATTTTTGAAGTAGACTGTCCCTTTAAACTTGTGCTCACTTAAACTGCAGAGCAAAAACATTCTTTATATCTACCTCTCATGGATAGAAAAAAATGACATAAATATAAAATGAATGGATTATTTGGCATTTCTTTGTATGAACGAATGTTGAATATGGCCGTGGGTAGTGACATCTGGCTCTTCTTGTGAAAGTGAAACACACAAAGATCTGTGCAAATTGTGTTGCATCTTCACATAAATAAATCCAGCTCCTAAAAGTGCCGAATTCTGCTACCTGCAGCCATATTCAGCATTTGTTCATACAATGAAATGCACATGGCCAATGGACTGTCAATAAAGTGTGGGGTTTTCATTAAAAGTTTGCTGCTTTTTATTTTAACCCTTTACAGGTGTTGGTTGGAGAAGCTCTGCATTTTCATACTAAATGCTGACATCTTGGAGATCATATATTCTTGCAGAGGGGGAGGTTTACATTTTTTACAGTAAAGCTCCTCCTCTGTATCACAAATGCCCCAAAAGCTGTCACAAATCCAGCAGTGTCACTGATCTGTGATTCTGTTACAGAGTGCAAGATACCTGATCTCCAAGATGGCAGCACCTAGTATGAATAGGGTTAAAATAAGAGAAGGGCTTTAAAGAGAGCGGCAGGAACAGGAGGAAAACAATAGGATGGATAGCACTAACCCTGCTACTGTGCCAAGCAAATTTAATGTCCTTTTAAAAGAGACTTTTTAGGGCAGAGGAATCTCCCTTGGCTATGAGTGACAGGGATTTTGCCTTGGCTATGAGTGACAGAGATTTTCCCTTGGCTATGAGTGACAGGGATTTTGCCCTGGCTATAAGTGACAGGGATTTTCCCTTGGCTATGAGTGATGGGTTTTCCCTTGGCTATGAGTGACATGGATTTTCTCTTGGCTATGACTGACAGGGATTTTCCTTTGGCTATGAGGGACAGGATTTTACCTTGTCTATGAGTGACAGGATTTAACCTTGGCTATGAGTGGCAGGGATTTTCTCTTGGCTATGACTGACAGCGATTTTCCTTTGGCTATGAGTGATAGGATTTTACCTTGTCTATGAGTGACAGGATTTAACCTTGGTTATGAGTGGCAGGGATTTTCCCTTGGCTATGAATGACAAGGATTGTCTCTTGGCTATGAGTGACAGAATTTTACCTTTGCTATGAGTGACAGGGATTTTCCCTAGTCTATGATTGACAGAATTTTACCTTGGCTATGAGTGACAGGGATTATCCCTTGTATATGAGTGACAGGAATTTTACCTTGGCTAGGATGTGCAGAAGGATATAAGACAGGGATGAGGACAGGCATGTTACTTGTGGTGGCATTTAGCATTTAAAGGCTTCAACAAAGTAGCTATTGCCCATCGGCTAAGTAAAAAAATGTCCAATAATGTAGCTTAACCTTTTTAATGAACAAATTTAAGATACCTCTTAAATTTTATTAAGCTACTACTGTTGTGTACAGTATTAACAACCCTTTCAGCCTCTCCATAGATAGTTAAAGCCAAAACTTTACATTTCAGCATAATACATCTAAAGTGGGAAAAATATGTTTAATGTATTGCAAACATTGTAAGTTTTAATCTGAAATTCTAATGTGTTTAACATAAAAATAATGCATTCTCTTCTGTGTGACTGTGGATAATAATGTATTCAATTGCACTTTTATCCCCTAGATAAGCCAATTTCTCCTTATAGTGGCTACAATGGACTGTATCCTACTCTGTATCCAAAGGTAAGTACTTTGACAAAAAGCAAGGTTGTATCTTGAAAGACAAACAAAGGTTTAAGAAAAAAAATAGAACATAGAAATTGTTGACATTCAAGGGTGAGATTCAAGGGTGAGATTCAAGGGTGCAATTTTTGGTTTTAACTTTTATAAGCGTTTAAACATTATCACTGTGTCTGTTATATTATTATATATAAAATATGCCATTGTTAATTGGACTAGTCTTTCTACCATCATATTGAAATGTATAGGCTTAGTTAAATCCAAGTTAGTATTCTAGGTATTCCAAATATTATATCTGCTGTATTTTTTTTATTTCATCTCTGCTGGAAGGCACCTAAAGGGACAGTCTACACTAAAATTGTTATTGTTTAACAAGATAGATAACGCCTTATTGTTAGATTAATATACTTTATCACATTTAAACCTCTAAATTTCTGCCTGTTTCTAAGCCACTAGACAGCCTTTTATCACCTGCTTTTTTATTAGCTTTTCACAACAGAAGACTGCTACTTCATGTGGGCCATATAGATAACAATGTGTTCACGCCTGAGGAGTTATTTAAGAGTTAGCACAACACAGTACTAAATGCAAGTCAGTAGATAATAAATAAAAAATCATGTGATCAGGGGGCTGTCAGAAGAGGCTTAGATACAAGGTAATCACAGAGGTAAAATGTGTATTACTATAACAGTGTTGGTTATGCAAAACTGGGGAATGGGTAATAAAGGGATTATCTATCTTTTTTTAAAATAACAATTCTATTGCAGACTGTCCCTTTTAATAAAATGTTCTACACATTTTGTTGCACTGCTAGATTGTGCTTTATTTATTTTTGTGTGATTGAAAAATATCTAACCTTATACATTTAGGTCGCTTATTTACAATAATTAAACATGTACTGTGTCCCACATAAGTACAAAATATGTATTTATTTGCGCAGTTCTATTTAAAGGGACAGCCTACCCCAGTTTTGCACAACCAACACAGTTCTATTAATATACCTTTTTCCTCTATGATTACCTTGTATCTAAGCCTCTGCAGACTGCCCCCTTATCTCAGTTCTTTTGACAGACTTGCATTTTAGTCAATCAGTGCTTACTTATAAATAACTCCACGAGAGTGAGCACAATGTTTTCTTTATGATACACATGATCTAGCATTATCTAACTGTGAAAAACTGTCAAAATGCACTGAGATCAGAGGCAGTCTTCAATGTGTTAGAGCATTTTAGTGTTGCCCTATTGGTTGCATATAACTGTGTTTTTTATGCCTGCAAAGGGGTTAAAAACATAGTTAAAGTCAGCTCAAGAACAACAATGCACTACTGGGACACAGCTGACCACATCTGGTGATAGCTACCAATCACTGGTAGCCCAGTAGTGATTTGGTGCTCAACAGCCTTCCTTGTTATGCTTTTCAACAAATGCTACCAAAAGAATTAAGTAAACATGATAGTAGAAGAACATTGAAATGTCTCTTAAAATTGCATGCTCTGCCTGAATCATGAAAGTTTAATTTTGACTTTCATGTTCTTTAAATATTTTATGTTAAGGAACAACATAACATTACAATTCTTACCTGCTCCATACTCCCAACCCTGAAATGAAGGCTTACAAATGACTTATATTAGATACTTTCAATTTAGATCAGTGTGCACACAGTCATCTTACATTTAGGGCCAGATTACAAGTGGAGCGCTAAATATAATTATCTTGAAAAAAAATCCACTTAGTAATACCAGCGCATGCGAATGTGCGCTACTAATAGTATTACAAGTGGAATGCAATGCATTGCTGAGAAGCACTGTGCTTACGGGAAAGTGTTTCTATTGGGTTCAATGGGAGCCTCGTTCTCATGCTGTGAGACACGACATGATAACTTGTGCAGCTCAGGGGGTAAGTAGCGCAGCAATTTGTAAATATAATATATATATGTATATAAGCATAAACATATATATTTACTGGGAACACACAGTTCTCATAGACCTCAATGTAAAGGAACTTTCCAGTGCCGTTTTTTTTCTAACACCCCACAGCCGCCAACTTTAAAGACAGAAAACTGCCTAGTGCAGTTTTTTATTAAAAAAAAAATGCTACTTTTTGTTTTAAATATAAACTATAATACCTCTAAATTCAGGGTATTTGGGGCACTTTTAGAAAATTAACTAAAGATCTAATCTCAGGTTAATTTCCGGAGCGTTTGTAATCTAGCCCTTAAAGGGACAGTCTACACTAAAATTGTTATTGTTTAAAAAGATAGACAACGCCTTTACTATCCATTTCCCAGCTTTGCACCACCAAAATTGTTATATTTATATACTTTATAACATTTAAACCTCTAAATTCCTGCCTGTTTCTAAGCCACTATACAGAAAGACTGAAGACACAGCGCCTCTGTATTATTGGCAACCAAATGCTCTTTATTAGGGTGACATCCCCAAAAAACAGCAATGTACCCTAATAAAGAGCATTTGGTTGCCAAGAATACAGAGGTGCTGTGTCTTCATTCTTTCTGTGTGGACTTCAATAGGGTTGAGCAGAGACCATATCCTATGACTACCCTTGCACTCTGGTAAACCCACTTTGAGCTGGTGCTGTACTCATTTTCTTTGATTGGTCTAAGCCACTACAGACAGCCTCTTATCACATGCTTTTTTATTAGCTTTTTACAACAGGGAACTGCTGGTTCATGTGGGCCATATAGATAACAATGTGTTAATGCCCGAGGAGTTATTTAAGAGTTAGCACAACAAAGTACTAAATGCAAGTCAATAGATAATAAATAAAAAGTCATGTGATCAGAAGGCTGTCAGAAGATGCTTAGATACAAGGTAATCACAGAGGTAAAAATAATATTAAAGGGACACTGCACCCAATTTTTTTCTTTTGTAATTCAGAAAGAGCATGCAATTTTAAGCAACTTTCTAATTTACTCCTATTTTCAATCTTTCTTCGTTCTCTTGCTATCATTATTTGAAAAAGAAGGCATCTAAGCTTTTTTTTGGTTTCAGTACTCTGGACAGCACTTTTTTATTGGTGGATGAATTTATCCACCAATCAGCAAGGACAACCCAGGTTGTTCACCAAAAATGGGCCGGCATCTAACTTACATTCTTGCATTTCAAATACAGATATCAAGAGAATGAAGAAAATTTGATAATAGGAGTAAATTAGAAAGTTGCTTAAAATTTCATGCTCAATCTGAATCACGAAAGAAAAATTTTGGTTACAGTGTCCCTTTAATATGACCTTGTTGGTTATGCAAAAACTGGGGAATGGGTAATAAAGAGATTATCTATATTTTAAAACAAAAATTATATTGTAGACTGTCCCTTTAACATGCTGCATTGTACACTAAGGGTCTTTTATCACTTATCAGTTTAACATGAAAAAGCAGTATTTCAAGAACAAACTGTTTATTAATTTAGAGCAGGTTATTTTCTTAATTAAATACCCCTTGATCCTCCACATATATTTTTGTAATCTATTTAGGACTGTATATGAGGAATAACATCACGTGTATTTTTGGTGGTAAAATAAATGAGCATTTATTCTTGTTATGCATTTCATTTGAAGTAATAACTAAACCATTTTTTTTTTAATTTAAACTATAGGAAATGGAAACAGTGAGCCACGTACCTCTTCCACGAATTTCAATTGAATCTTGGAAACACCATCTCTGAATGACTGATGAACTGCAAACTGTATAGAAGATATTTTAGTAGTAAAGACATCAGATCAATACATTTAACTATGAAAGTGTTAATGGAACCCTGGGGGTATCCGACAAATTACATTATCTTCCATGATGTCTTTTTGCAATGAGTTTTACAAGTTGTAGTGATTCTTCTTTTCCAACTTTATGAATATTTAATAAGACAGCATTATATTTTAATCATCTGCAGTCTGATTTACTGGCTATTCTACATGCCGCGAGCTCCCCTTGAGTTCTCATTAGTCAAACTGTTAACAGTTCAGGAGAACAAATGTTTACTTGGTGTATACGGTGCGATAAACATTGCTTCAGTTATGGTCGCTTGTTCCTGAAACATTAACCAATTTAGTTCTGAGTGAAATGTGAAATGTCATCTAAAGGAACATTAAGTGATTTTATTACATATGTGCATAACCCATATCAGCAATTAAACAATGAATTGCAAAAAAAAATAAAAAAAATAATAATTAACACTTCATTTTTAATAAAAATTTACAGTAATTTGCAACTCAAGAACAGTTCAGGAATAGGCACCTTGAAAAGTCTGGTGGAATGTATGCACCTAGTTTCTTTTGCAGTACATAAATGAGACGATCTAACCAGCGACTTTGTAGAATGTTGGTTGTTGGATAATTTACCATATCTAAGCATCATGGAGGCACTGATTGGAAAGGAACAAGCATATTCCTTTAATAGATTGTGATACCTTTTAATTGACCAACAAAATTAAGTTGTTATTTTTTTATTACATAAGCTTTCAAAACCTCATAGGTCTCTTCTTCAGATGTAGATTTAAAGGAACATTCTCTGTTGGACCAATACGGCAATAACCTTTTTTCTGTTGAGAGGAAAAAGCACAACGTTTAGAGTCATTTTACAGCAAGCACAAGCAAAATAAATAATTATTGTGTAATGCAATTTTGTTTTATTTTACTTAGGTAACCATTTCATGCAAGGAAGGGTTCATTTTGGGATTAATTACCATTTAAAGGAATATTTTTTAATGCTCTACCAACATTCCTGTTAATTTTGTATTTATCTGGGGGGGTTTTCTATGAGACAAGCATATTTATTTTCTAAATGAAAGTGAGCGCAGGCTGCAAAACGGAGGCCCAAGACGTATTTAAAAAGTGATATTAAAAACAGAATAAATCAAATTAAGTGGAGCAGGTTGAACTATATGTAATGTGGTTCATTCCATCTACAAAGGAACAAAAACAATTAATTAGTGAATATAGCTCAGCAGTACAGTAGTAAATTGTTCCTTAATTATAAATCTAGTAGTAGACTGAACATGACATTTCTCTTTTTATATCTTGTTATTGATTTTAGATAACGTAGTTAAAAGGTTGTGAACATGCAAAAGGAAAATGTTCTATTTTTTTTAATTAGTATTATTTCACTGTTACTCGCATTTAAATATTTGTTTAACCCCTACAAATAGTTAAATTCCGTTTCCGAGCAGCAATGCACTACTGAACACATCTGATGAGCCAATGACAAAAGGCATATGTGTGTAGCCACCAATCACCAGCTAGTCTCAGTAGTGCATTGTATTTCACTATAGAAGTAAATTAAAAGGTCTATTCAAATACATTTTTAAATTTTGACTTTCATGTCCTTTTAAAGAAACTAGACATCCAATTTAAAAGAATATTTACTTAATTTCGAAGGAATGTTTTAATTATTTATCTTTTCTTAAAGGGACATGAAACCCAAAAATGTTCTTTCATGATTCAGATGGAGTTTGCAATCTTGAACAACTTTACAATGTACTTCTGTTATCTAATTTGCATTATTCTCTTGCTATCCTTTGTTGAAAACCATACCTGGGTAGACTCAGGAGCATCAATGCACTACTGGAAACTAACTGCTGATTGGTGGCTGCACATATATGCATCTTGCCATTAGTTCACTGAATGTGTTCAGCTAGCTTCCTGTATTGCAATGCTGCTTATTCAATAAAGAATACCGAAGGAATGATGCAAATTTGCTAAATGAAGTAAATTAGAAAGTTGTTTAACATTATACTCCCTATCTGAAACGTAGAATAAAAATGTTGAATTTCATGTCCCTTTAATGACAAATCACTTTATGTGATGCTAAATGTATTAATATTTGTTTGCATTATAATTCTGACAGATGTTACCAACTTTGTAAATAAATCTTAATTGAAAATAATTGTTAATGCATATTGCAGAATTGTTTTGTTTTTTCCCTTTTTTCCTTTCTTTTTTTTTTTTGAATATTCAATGGGAATAAATTAAAGGGACAGTCTAGTCAAAATTAAACTTTCTTGATTCAGATAGGGCATGCCATTTTAAACAACTTTCCAATTTACTTTTATCATCAAATTTGCTTTGTTTACTTGGAGCTATTATTGAAAAGTTAGGCTAAAACTATTTCTAAACCATTGAAAACCGTCTCTTAGCTCAGAGCATTTTGAAAGTTTTTCACAGTTAGACAATACTAGTTCATGTTTGTCATATAGATAATATATTGCTCACTCACGTGGAGTTATTTAGGAGTCTGCACTGATTGGCTAAACTGCATGTCTGTCAAAAGCACTGAGATAAGGGGCAGTCTGCAGAGGCTTAGATACAAGGTAATCACAGAGGTAAAACATATATTAATATAACTGTGTTGGTTATGCAAAACTGGGGAATGGGTAATTAAGGGATTATCTATCTTTGTAAACAATAAAAATTCTGGTGTAGACTGTCCCTTTAACTTTAAAGTAAAATGCAATATTACCGAAAAAATAAAAATAAAAATCAATTTATAAGTAGAAACACTTTAAAAAAATGCATGCCTTGAATAAAACAAATGCAGGGCAATAAAATAGGAGCATATGTGGGGCACAGTCAAAAACAATGGCAAGGGATAACATTAAAGTGTCAGTAAATAGTACAGAATTATATAACATTATATTAGCCAAACATTATAAAACATAATGTAACCTATTCATTTTTTTTTAAAAAACGCTGTTTTACAGACCCGCTCTCTGTACTCTGCTGAGTGGGTCTGTTATATTTCCTCAGCGCATCGGGCCAGCTGTATAGTCACAGCCAGGCCCGACCGCGCCATTATACACAGTGCAGCTCGCTCCTGCTGTCAGACAGAGCAGGAGCGAGCTGCACTTAGTCTTATGCCGCGGTCGGGCCGGGCTGTGACTATATAGCTGGCCCGATGCGCTGAGTAAATATAACAGACCCGCTCAGCAGAGTACAGAGAGCGGGTCTGTAAAACAGAGGTTTTTTAAAAAAAATTAATAGGGTACATTATGTTTTATAATGTTTGGCTAATATAATGTTATATAATTCTGCACTATGTGCAGAATTATATAACATTATTTTTAAGGTTTACTGTCCCTTTAAATAGCTTTTAAAAGAGACAGTATAAAGTTAAAATAAAATGTTTTAGTTCATTAAAGCATTATTTTTTATTAGACATTCCCATTTAGTATGGGAAAGATTACGAGTGGAGTGCTATTTAACGCTCCCCCTCGAGCAATAACTGCGCTAGAAGTGGGCTTTTTGCACGCGTCGGGTTGCGTTTTTATTACCAATTTGAAAGTAAAAAAAGCTGAACTTAGAATATCTTGCGATAACGTATTTCCCCATAGAAGTCAACGGAGCAAAAAAAAAATGGTAAAAAAAAAAAACAAACTAACATCCTCCTCGTGAGCAAACACGATCATATATTCTCAAGTGCACAAACCCGACCCGACATAAAAATATGAATATTTTAGATTCCAATGTTCTTCACATAGAAGAATATGTTATATTTATTCATAAATACATATTTCTACATACTGTATATCTGATGGTATTTTGGTACAATATATATCTATACCTATATATGTAACTTGCCACTGCACTCCCTTATTCTGCAAAATGCGGGTGCCTGGTCCTCATTAAATACAATAAATCACACATCCACGCACACAGTCTCAAATTTAAATATTTATTTCAGGAATATTCGGATTATTTACGATCCCAACATTTTGGTTTTATAATCAGACGTTTGTCAAGGGCATAATATCTATAACATAAAAGAAATACAACATAAAAACAAAATAACTCACATTTTCAAATGCGTTGAAACTGCCATACATGACATTGTAATACTGGAAGTTATGTCATACCTGTTCTGGGTCCGGCTGTGCTCACATTAATTCAGACATAGGAACGTTCACATTTATGTTCCTTCACATGTCTATACCTATATATAAATGCATGGAACATATTCTGCTATGTGAAATATGGGAATGTGAAAATATTTACAGTAAATACACAGTATAACACTTTATGAAATATGAATATTGCATAAATATGATTTTACATGTTTTCATCTACATAACTGCAAAGGGCTCAAATGCACACATACACACACATATATATATATATATATATACTGTATATATGTCTATATATGTATGTTTGTGTTTATATGTGCATGTCTGTAAATACATATGTACACACATATAAACATATATATATATATATATATATACACATACACACACATATATACAACGCCCGCAAACACCCGAGATAAACCCTTTATCGCTCCACTCGTAATCTGGCCCTAAGGCCTAGATTTAGAGTTGGGCGGTAGCCGTCAAAACCAGCGTTAGAGGCTCCTAACGCTGGTTTTTACCGCCCGCTGGTATTTGGAGTCAGTCAGGAAAGGGTCTAACGCTCACTTTGCAGCCGCAACTTTTCCATACCGCAGATCCCCCTACGCCATTTGCGTATCCTATCTTTTCAATGGGATCTTTCTAACGCCGGTATTTAGAGTCGTGGCTGAAGTGAGCATTAGAAATCTAACGACAAAACTCCAGCCGCAGAAAAAAGTCAGTAGTTAAGAGCTTTCTGGGCTAACGCCGGTTTATAAAGCTCTTAACTACTGTGCTCTAAAGTACACTAACACCCATAAACTACCTATGTACCCCTAAACCGAGCTCCCCCCACATCGCCGCCACTCTATTAAATATTTTTAACCCCTAATCTGCCGCTCCGTACACCGCCGCCAGCTACGTTATCCCTATGTACCCCTAATCTGCTGCCCCTAACATTGCCGACACCTATATTATATTTATTAACCCCTAACCTGCCGCCCCCGCTATCGCTGACACCTGCATATTTTTTTAACCCCTAATCTGCCGCTCTGTACACCACCGCAACCTACATTATCCCTATGTACCCCTAATCTGCTGCCCCTAACACAGCCGACCCCTATATTATATTTATTAACCCCTAATCTGCCGCCCCAACGTCGCCTCCACCTACCTACAATTATTAACCCCTAATCTGCCGACCGGATCTCACCGCTACTATAATAAATGTATTAACCCCTAAAGCTAAGTCTAACCATAACACTAACACCCCCCTAAATTAAATATAATTTTAATCTAACGAAATAAATTAACTCTTATTAAATAAATTAATCCAATTTAAAGCTAAATACTTACCTGTAAAATAAACCCTAATATAGCTACAATATAAATTATAATTATATTGTAGCTATTTTAGGATTAATATTTATTTTACAGGCAACTTTGTAATTATTTTAACCAGGTACAATAGCTATTAAATAGTTAATAACTATTTAATAGTTACCTAGTTAAAATAATTACAAAATTACCTGTAAAATAAATCCTAACCTAAGTTACAATTAAACCTAACACTACACTATCAATAAATTAATTAAATAAAATACCTACAATTAAACTTAACACTACACTATCAATAAATTAATTAAATACAATACCTACAAATAAATGCAATGAAATAAACTAACTAAAGTACAAAAAATAAAAAAGAACTAAGTTACAAAAAATAAAAAAATATTACAAACATTAGAAAAATATTACAACAATTTTAAACTAATTACACCTACTCTAAGCCCCCTAATAAAATAACAAAGCCCCCCAAAAATAAAAAAATGCCCTACCCTATTCTAAATTAAAAAAGTTCAAAGCTCTTTTACCTTACCAGCCCTGAAAAGGGCCCTTTGCGGGCATGCCCCAAAGAATTCAGCTCTTTTGCCTGTAAAAAAAACACATACAATACCCCCCCCCCCAAAACATTACAACCCACCACCCACATACCCCTAATCTAACCCAAACCCCCCTTAAATAAACCTAACACTAAGCCCCTGAAGATCTTCCTACCTTCTCTTCACCTCGCCGGGTATCACACCGATCCGTCCTGGCTACGATGTCTTGATCCAAGCCCAAGCGGGGGGCTGAAGATGTCCATGATCCGGCTGAAGTCTTCATCCAAGCGGGAGCTGAAGAGGTCCATGATCCGACTGAAGTCTTCTATCAACGGCATCTTCAATCTTCTTTCTTCCGGATCCATGTTCATCCTGCCGACGCGGAACATCCATCTTCACCGACGACTTCCCGACGAATGACGGTTCCTTTAAGGGACGTCATCCAAGATGGCGTCCCTCGAATTCCGATTGGCTGATAGGATTCTATCAGCCAATCGGAATTAAGGTAGGAAAATTCTGATTGGCTGATGGAATCAGCCAATCAGAATCAAGTTCAATCCGATTGGCTGATCCGATCAGCCAATCAGATTGAGCTCGCATTCTATTGGCTGTTCTGAGGAACCGTCATTCGTCGGGAAGTCGTCGGTGAAGATGGATGTTCCGCGTCGGCAAGATGAACATGGATCCGGAAGAAAGAAGATTGAAGATGCCGTTGATAGAAGACTTCAGTCGGATCATGGACCTCTTCAGCTCCCCGCTTGGGCTTGGATCAAGACATCGGAGCCAGGACGGATCGGTGTGATACCCGGCGAGGTGAAGATAAGGTAGGATGATCTTCAGGGGGGTAGTGTTAGGTTTATTTAAGGGGGGTTTGGGTTAGATTAGGGGTATGTGGGTGGTGGGTTGTAATGTTGGGGGGGGGTATTGTATGTGTTTTTTTTACAGGCAAGAGAGATGAATTCTTTGGGGCATGCCCCGCAAAAGGGCTCTTTTCAGGGCTGGTAAGGTAAAAGAGCTTTGAACTTTTTAAATTTAGAATAGGGTAGGGCATTTTTTTATTTTGGGGGGCTTTGTTATTTTATTAGGGGGCTTAGAGTAGGTGTAATTAGTTTAAAATTGTTGTAATATTTTTCTAATGTTTGTAAATATTTTTTTATTTTTTGTAACTTAGTTCTTTTTTATTTTTTGTACTTTAGTTAGTTTATTTCATTGTATTTATTTGTAGATATTGTATTTAATTAATTTATTGATAGTGTAGTGTTAGGTTTAATTGTAGATAATTGTAGGTATTTTATTTAATTTATTTATTGATAGTGTAGTGTTAGGTTTAATTGTAACTTAGGTTAGGATTTATTTTACAGGTAATTTTGTAATTATTTTAACTAGGTAACTATTAAATAGTTATTAACTATTTAATAGATATTGTACCTGGTTAATATAATTACAAAATTGCCTGTAAAATAAATATTAATCCTAAAATAGCTACAATATAATTATAATTTATATTGTAGCTATATTAGGGTTTATTTTACAGGTAAGTATTTAGCTTTAAATAGGAATAAGTTATTTAATAAGAGTTAATTTATTTTGTTAGATTTAAATTATATTTAACTTAGGGGGGTGTTAGGGTTAGACTTAGCTTTAGGGGTTAATACATTTATTATAGTAGTGGTGAGATCCGGTCTGCAGATTAGGGGTTAATAATTGTAGGTAGGTAGGTGGAGGCGACGTTGGGGGCGGCAGATTAGGGGTTAATAAATATAACATAGTGGTCGGCGATGTTTGGGGCAGCAGATTAGGGGTACATAGGTATAATTTTGGTTACGGCGGTGTACGGAGCGGCAGATTAGGGGTTAATAATAATATGCAGGGGTCAGCGATAGCGGGGGCGGCAGATTAGGGGTTAATAAGTGTAAGGTTAGGGGTGTTTAGACTCGGGGTACATGTTAGAGTGTTAGGTGCAGACTTAGGAAGTGTTTCGCCATTTTTTGCAGGTGTTAGGTTTTTTTTCAGCTCAAACAGCCCCATTGTTTCCTATGGGGGAATCGTGCACGAGCACGTTTTTTAAGCTGGCCGCGTCCGTAAGCAACGCTGGTATTGAGAGTTGCAGTGGCGGTAAATTATGCTATACGTTCCCTTTTTGGAGCCTAACGCAGCCCTTCTGTGAACTCTAAATACCAGCAGTATTTAAAAGGTGCGGGAGAAAAAAAGCCAGCGTAGCTAACGCACCCCTTTGGCCGCAGAACTCTAAATCTAGCCGTAAGTGTTTTAACTCCCTATTCTGCTCCAGATGAGGATACAGCCAGTGACTGGATGATACACATGTATCCCTGTTCCTAAATGTTTATCAGCTGTATCATCTTCTGGAGTGGAACAGAAGCTCAGCTTTGACTATGTATTTAACCCATTTTTGCACATATTAAATAAGGAGAAATGGGGCATTTTATTTGTATACCAAAATGTCCCTTTAAATAAACTATTATACAGAATTACTATACAAATAAATGAGTAAAGTATCTGAATCATGAGGCAAAACTAACCTTCATGAATAAGGTATTTTATATTTACAAAGTAATGTTTAGGCTCGTTGTGTGCTACAATTGTATGCTACCCTATAAAGATTTATTTTGGACAGATTTGATAACATTGACCTAGATTCATAGAAGCTAGGGAGGTTACCGAGGGGCCTAATTGCAAATGCAAGATAATGTTCAAAATGTATTGAGAATCGCTTCACCCGTCTTATTCAGCATTTTACTAGTGGCTGTTTCTACCATTAATATCTATAGTTACGTGAGGTGCCTAATACATGTAATGAAACACGAACCTCTAGAACATCCAGTAAATGCGCTTTTTAAATAGTTATGTAAATGCATTTAAAAAATATTCATGTTTGGTTTGTGACAGTAAAGTAAACTCACTGGTTAGAATGAAAGATATCTCCAGGGACTGGATTTCACCATGTTTTGGCATTCAAGAAGAACTGTTGGAATTTTCACCTACATGTTGGCCAGTTTTTGCCTACTTTCAATTCCCTTCTGCTCACTAGCTCTGGGAACTTACTATTTGCTATCAGTATAAAAACTCTAGACTTGAAATGCCAACTTTGTCTCCAACTGCTATTTTGGTCAAAGCTCATCATCTGGTTCTGGCTAGGTGTGTCCCAGGAATCTCTCCTGTATAACCTCTGCCTATGGGACCTCATCACATACATTACTTTCTATATTATCCATAGCATGTTAAAAGGGACATTATATATAAGATTTTTCTTTGCATAAATGGTATGCAGATGATCCATTTATATAGCCTATACAATAAAAAAAGTATAGTTTTACTTATTTTTAAATAACATTGCACTGATTTTCAGACTCCTAACCAAGCCCAAAGTTTTAGAAGTATACTGAAGTATACCTACTCCAGCTTGCTTCTGTATGTGTTAAGAGTCTTTTCATATGCAGAGGAAGGTGGAGGGTGGGAGTGTCTTTTCTTTTTGGTATACAACCACTTTCAGTGGGTGTTCCAGCTAACCTTTTCAGCAGAGCTAAACTGGGAGCTCCTAAGTAAGTTTTTAAATGGTTTTATACTGGAATTTTATATCAGTATCTATGCATATTATTCTTTATAGTAGTGTATATTACATGCAGTTAAATGAAAATTGGTGTATACTGTCCCTTTAACTCAATTTACCATTTCTGCCACTACCCTGCTTTTTAATTCAGAGTAAGGCAACAGATATCTTATATTTAACATAGCTAAGAAGCCATTGCCTTATAGATCAATGTCAGTGAGAGAAGAATTCACTGAATACCCAATGGCGACATTCATACAAGACATACCCTTTCATATTGAAATAACTGTCAAAATTTTGAAGAGACATTGTCAAGAAATACCCCAGAGTATTAGCAGGAAATTTAGAATTAATTCGGAGATGCAGCAAGAAGTTAAAGTAAAACTTCCCTTTTATTCTCATTAAAACATGGTAACATGGTTACAGCATACAAACAAAGCCCATAGCAATCTCGTAAGCAGATTACGCGTTTCGGCTACAATGCCGTACTCATAGCTTGCTCTATACACCCCTGAGCTGTGGGCTTCTTAAAAATTAGTTAATAACATCCTATTGGTTAATAGGTTAATGATATAGGCTATCCAACTTAGGTACACTTCTTAAAGCTGTATTACTATTTGGGTCACACTATTGTTATTACAATTGTGTCAAATTATCTATATGTTTGATGACACTGTAAATCTATACTATTAGTTTCATATTGCTTTCAGCCACTTTACAGGTATACAAGGGTATCTACATGTGTGCATATATATATATACACATACAAGTGGTGTTAGCCTTATCCCATGGGACATGCTAGATGTGAATAATAATCACATTAACTAATCTAAAATATTGATCGGGTGTCAATCAACCCGATCATATGCAATCCGGCGGATTGCTGTCCGCCGCCTAAGAGGTGGCGGACGAGTTAAAGGGACATTATACACAAATTTTTTCTTTGCATAAATGTTTTGTAGATGACCTACTTATATAGCCCATACAGTTTAAAAAATGTATAGTTTTGCTTATTTTTTAAATAACATTGCTCTGATTTTCAGACTCCTAACTAAGCCCCAAAATTTTATGAGAATACCATCAACTACCTACTCCAGCTTGCTCTTGTTTGTGTAAAGGGTCTTTTCATATGCAAAAGAAGGGGGAGGGGGGAGTGTCTTATTTCCCACTTGCAGTGGGCTTTCCAGTTACCTTTTCAACAGAGCTAAACTGAGAGCTTCTAAGTAAGTTTTTAAACAGTTTTATACTGGATTTTTATATCAGTATCTTATTCTTTATAGTGGTGTCTATTATATGCAGTTATATGAAAATGAGTGTATACTGTCCCTTTAAGCTTATATATGGTCATATCTATATATGCTATAACTTGTATTTATATAAGATGTACATTTTCTGCAAAAAGTATATGTATCTCTAACACTTTCATTAATACCAAGAAGTATATAAAAAAAGTATATCCTAAAATATATTTTTATTTTTTATGCCAGAAATTTATAAGGTCAAACTCTGAGTTAAGACCTTTTGGGTATCTGGTCTGTAGATGGAAGATCCAGAATACCTCCCTCTTGGCTAATGTATGGTCTCTAATGTATGGTCTCTATCACCTCCTCTATTATCATCGCCAATGGTTTTAATTATGGTCCATTTGAAACTGGAAGGATCTTTGTTGTGGACCCTATTGAAATGTTGAACCATTGGAGTAGTGAGTGTACCTGATTTTATATTAGACAGGTGTTCACGTACACATGAACGTACCTCCCTAGTTGTTAAACCTACATACTGTAGGCAACAACTGGTGCAACCTGCTAAATACACTGCATACACTGTTCTACAATTCATACACTTGTTATGATTGAAAGTTTTGTTGGTGACATAGCTTCTAAAGCCTTCCCACTTGTGAGGTGATCACAAGCTATACAGGTAGAGTTACTACACCTGAAGTCTCCCTTGAACCTTAACCAAGAGCTCCGATCCTCTCTTTGTTTGATTTTTTAGTTGCGTAGGTGCTAGGATGTTACCCAATGAGAGGCCCCTTCTAAACAGCCCTGTTGTACAGTATCAGATAGGGCATCATCCGCAGCCAAAAGTTTAAAGTGTTTTTGCACCACCCCACAAATTTTGTGGTACTGATCACTGTAGTCTGTGACAAAAAAAATGCCCCTTTTCTGTTTTTAAACTGATCTGTCCCCCTATTTTTCTTAATCAGGAGGTCTTGTCTCTTGGTGGCTCCCACTTTCCTCCTTACCCCCTGAATGAGACTATATTTATAACCTCTAATCTTCAAGCGCTCTGCCAAGAGGTCAGCATGTTCCTCATACTGCTGCTGTGTTGTACAATTCCTTTTCAGCCTTGTGAACTAACCCTTGGCAACAGAGCGAAAAGCCTGTCCAGGATGACTGCTCCTGGCATGGAGGAGAGTGTTGCGCGTAATTGGTTTCCTATAAACCTCAGTGACAATCCCTTTACCGGGTATGCCCTTGAGGGTTAAATCCAAAAAAGTAATCTCTTGTTTGTTGAATTCAAAAGTGAACTCAAGTCCAAAATCATTTACATTAATCCAATTCACAAACTCTAGGACACTCTCTACTGTTCCCCTCCAGACCAGAAGGAAATCATCTATGTAACGCTTGTACAGGCATATATTTCCCCTGAAGGGGTTCCCATCCCCATAGACGCAGGACAGCTCCCACCACCCCATAAAGAGGTTGGCATAGGAAGGCACGAATTTTGCGCCCATTGCTGTCCTGCGTCTCTGGAGATAGAAACCCCCCTCAAAGGAGAAATAATTATGTGTAAGAAGAAACCTAGCGGCCCTAAGAATGAACTCCACATACTCTCTGGGGTACCCAGTATCTCTGGATAGAAAAAAATTATAAAGCCTCAAGTCCCTTACTGTGGGGTATGGAGGTATAAAGGGCCTTCACATAAATAGTGAGCCACATATCCTCTTCTTCCCAACTTAATAAATTGGGATCTAGACATAACTACAACAGACCCCCCCTTGTCGGCATTGCGAATGACCAACTCAGTGTTTTCTTGAAGACTCTTAAAGACAATCTTCTCTTTACTTAGATTATGTCTTCCCACAGGGGTGGTCTGATGTAGCATAGTCAGATCTCGTTCTACTCGTTTTTTTTAAAAGTTTTCAATGTTGTCCCTCTATAATGTATAGGGTAAAATTTAGTTTTATTTTTGAAGGTAGGATACATTACATTCTGCAGGTCTTTTGGAGATGAGCCTTCTGGAAAAAGTGATTCCAAGGATGCAAGGTCACAACATTCACCAAAGGAAAGTGCTTCATTTGATACTTGCCCTCCAGATGGTGAGGCTAGCCCTTCAATCTCAGTGACCTGATCATCCTTATAGAAAAACGTTTTTAGTGTTAATTCTCTGATTAATTTATAGATATCCACCAAGGTATTAAACAGATTGAATTTGCTGGATAGCTCAATGCCTAATCCAAGATTGAGCACCTTTAGCACTCTATCGGATAATGTATATGGTGACAAATTAATAACACTATTCATTATTGATACTTGCTCTGGTATCTCCCTCTCCTGACTGGGTATCTGTTCTGTCCCTGTTGGAAATTTTGACCTCCTCTTCCTCTCCCCCCCACTCCCTTCTGTTTTTTTGTGGGGAATGGAAAAAAACCTGTTCCAGGCTCTGTCTATCCTCCATATTCATGGAAGAGCTGGGACCCCCTGTCATAGTTACTGGTATTACTACATCATCTGGTGTGTACTTTGACCCTCTTTGTTTCTTTAAGATTGGTGGCCCACCTTTGCTAGCTTTCTCTTTGGGCCTTACTACCAATGGGACATTAGGGGTTTCAGGGGCAGTGGACTCATTTAATGCTATATTTTCCTCCCCTCCAGATGCAGAGCTCTCATCATAGGACTCTGCCTCACTTTCTGTGAAAGTAACCTTTTTATTATTTATATTATTTCATGTGTTATTTCTATTCCATCTGACTCTCCAATTTGTCCTATTATAGGCCCTTCTACTCTCAAAACGTTCCTTTCTACTCCACACATAGATTTTATTATTGTCATAGTCTGACTGATCCCTTAAATACTTGTTATGTTTAACCTCAATTTGCAAGGCTTTAGCCTCTGCTATCGATTTTTGTAGTATACCATATATTTAGGGTACTCCAAAGTAGTGCTTCTAAGATTTAATTCAACCTGTATAGCCTCTATCTGTTTGCTAATGGTATCAAGAGCCCTAGATTTAAAGCTAACAAAATGATAAGCCTTAATGAGCATTAATTTATTGAGCCTTAGGCCCCTAGGTATTATCCCCAATGTATGATATTCGTTTAATGTCCAAATGTCCCATCTTAATTTGTTCTCTTTAATTAAAAGGAACTCCATCTTCTCAAACAACTTCCCAAGTGGGAATTTGGATCTATCAGTACAAAAGATGATGTCAAATTCCTGTGTACTGTTATCCCTCTCCTGTAGGGATTTAAGTGAAAAAAAATGTCCTCTTCTCCAGACAAGTTTCCATCTTAGTTTGTATACTGTCAGTTAGTAATAAACAGTATACAGGTATACCCCGCTCATACAGCGGGTTAGGGACCGGAGCCCCGCTGTAAAGTGGAAACTGCCTTAAAGTGAAACAAGGCAGTTTTAGCTTTCTTTTCACTTGCCAGTTTGTTTAAAGACTTGAAAACATGTTTAAACTAACATATATTAGGGGTGCAATAGTGCTACTTTTAGTTTAACACTAGCACAGCACAGTATTCAATTAGCATTCAAGAAATACTGTACCTGTAAAATAGTGACAATTACTGTAGTACAATTTGCCAGACTATAGCACTGAGACACAGATTGCACTGTAATGATGTAAACAGAGTGAACTAAGCATAACAAAATGGTAGCAGTCACTTTTCTCTCAATCTCACAATGATTACAGCACTGTTTAAAAATCCTTGGAGGTTAAAATTCAGCTCCACAAAGCACTGTATTAGCAAAGCGCTGTAAAGTGAGGTATACCTGTACTTCCAATAAGTGGTGATCGCAATATGTTAACTGTAGAGTATATCTAAATTATGTACTCTTTGATATAGTGCAAATCCCTAGAGCTCAGCTTGTGCTAGTCAAGTATTACAGAGTCTGGTGTGGCCAAACACTGTCAAACAGACTGAACAAATTTACCCTCTTGGGTAGACTCTGGATGCACCTATATCAATTTGACTCCCAAAATATTTATAAGCTGTTCACAAGTAATTCTTTCATAGTCCAGTCTCATATACATATGCATAAACTCAGTATCGATATCGTGTCAATATCTTTATCGTATTAGCAGGAAATACCCAACAAATACAGCAAAATGTTTTTTGCAGCTTTTACTCTACATTTCTTCTGGCAAAAAAAAATAAACCAACATCTTTAAAAGTAGCCTTTTAATATGCATCAAACATTTGAGTGTAATGTCCATTTAAAAACATAGTCATGTTCACATTCTCACATACCAGCCTCAGACTTTTACTCTACAACCTTCCCGTTTCTCATCTTTTTACAATTATGTGTCTATTCTAATCCAGACTGTTTGGTTTCTTTCCTGCTGAAATCATTTAACACATTTCTGATTAAGTCAAACATTAATTACAAAATTATTCCATTCATCAAAGCCTTGACACTTCTGTTAATTTACTTTTTAGTATGAATATATATTTGTGCTTCTTATAATCAGAACTGAGATCTTTAACTTTAACTAGTATGCCAACGATGGGCCACCAGTATAACTTTAATGACCTTAGATGCAGACCTGGAGTACATAAAATACTTTTTAACCCTTATATTAATAACTAGTGTTAAAGCCCTCCCTCCCTCATTTACCCACCTCTCCCTCCCCTCTGATCCCCCCATCCAATCGGATCCCCTCTCCCTCATCCCCCCTCAGAACAATTTTTTTCCCTGCAGCGGTCCCGCCCCCTCCCTCTATCTCTATTCCTCTCTGCTACAGCACCTCTGCAAGACTATTTCTGCACTGCCCCACTCGTAGCTAGATTGCGGCAGAGAGGGGCCAAGGACAGCACAACTCTGGTCCTTAAAGGGCCATAATACCCAAATGTTTAAACACTTGAAAGTGATGCAGCATAGCTGTAAAAAGCTGATTAGAAAATATCACCTGAACATCTCTATGTAAAAAAGAAAGATATTTTACCTCAAAAGTTCCTCAGTAGCCACCTCCCATTGTAAAGGAATTCTAAGCAGCATATTAGTGTGTCTGTCCCGGGACAACTGAAAGGATGAGCTTTGTGCACTCTCATATTATTTCACCAATCAGGTAAAGGAAGCTTACTATGAAATCTCATGAGCGTTCATGACCTCAGCGATGCTGATGCTGATTGGCTGCTGTTCATTTCTTCATTTTTTTTTATTTTTTTACCTGCAGCTGGGAGCAGCTGAGTATAACATTTTACACAGAACTTACTCTGGTGAGCTGAGGAAATTGTAAGGTAAAATATCTTCCTTTTTTACATAGAGATGCTCAGGTGATATTTTCCTGTCAGATTTTTACAGTTATACTGCATCAGTTTCAAGTGATTTAGCATATGAGTATTATGTCCCTTTAAGGGCTTAACGGCCAGCGATGTCCACGTGCTTGTGTCATGCAGACTCTACTGCACATCAGTGCTGGTTATTAAGGGGTTAAGGCAAGGTATGTTTGTCTCGCGCTGCCATCTCTACTGAGCATGACTGCGTCGGGCAAACATACCTGGCCTTTTATAATATAGGATAGAGCAGAAGAGTGGAACAGAGAATGGAAAAATGACACTATGGGGTATATTTATTAATGTGCAAGCGGACATGATACGATGTAGCTTATCATGTCCGCCGCACATCCATCATTGCACCAGCAGTTCTTGTGAACTGCTGGTGCAATGCCGCCCGCTGCAGATTCTCGGCCAATTGGCCGCTAGCAGGGTGTCAGTCTGCCTCAGAGCAGGCGGACAAGTTAAGGAGCAGCGGCCTTTAGAAACAAGGGGCATCAAGCGCCATACGGAGCTTGATAAATTGACCCCTATGTGACAGCAGTTTGGCAAGAATGTTATCCATATGGAAGAACAATAGATGGCATCACTATTTCCTGCCATGTGATGCTCCACACACCTACCTGAATCACAAAATATATTTTTTTGGGTTTCATATCCATTTAAGTCTAATATGATTTTAAGATTACAACTAAAAATGTATTTTTTTGTGGAAGCAAGCACAACATGGGCTAATATAAATACTATCAGTAGCACATACATTATCAGTAGTTATTATGTGTGGCACACATTTTCAACATTAGTTTATCTTTTTTTTTCCTGAATAACCACTGGTTTCCCTTAAATCAAATTCTAGATATTTGTTTTAGGTGTATACTGCAGTGACATTTTCATTATGAATAAGGTTGGCATTATTCTAGTCATCTCTGAAGAAGTAATATTGCTTTCTGTACATCCCTGGTTTATTGCACCACCTTTTAATGATTGCAGTGTTACTTGCAATAAAACACACACATCCTGTGTGTGACATATTGTATAAGTTATTTCCAAAGATTTGCACTGCATAGCAGGACCATTTATTTAAAAAAAACAATTCAAGTAGTAAACAAAAAAAGTTAAAAATATGAAAAATAAACAGAAAGTCTAATTGTGAAATATGGTAAAATATATAATATAAAAATATATAGAATGAGAAAACAAACATTTAAAGGGACAGTAAATGCTAAGTATATGTTGACAAATAATTACAAATAAGAACTGCAAAAGAAGTGATTTAAAATAATGTAACACTTTCTTTTTTTAGCCCAATTTATAAGGTTTTCCAAATAATGATACATCCTGTCTAAAGCTTAGTGGAATCAATGATCCTGGTCTTTCTTGCTGCAGCCAATTAGGAACAGATGTAAATGAGCTTGTGGAAACCAATCTGTGTGCAGAGTGGTGCAAGCTCATGTAAAGTATACTCAGGGATGGAACTACCATTGGTGCAGTCAGGCTCGCCTGCTGGGCAGGGCGATTGGGGCACCAGCTCCGGGCCTCATGCTTTGTGGGACCCTGGGCTGTCCTGCTGATGATGTGGCAAGCGCAGTGGCAGAACTGTCAGGGTGGCAAAGGTTGCAGGTGTGACAGGTGGGGACCTAGAGGTTCGCCACTCTGGGGGCCCAGCAGGTGCGACTAAGGGGGGTACATATCTGAGAACACACACAAGATGTGACCGTAGGGTCGTATCAGGAAGAACAAACACTACAAAAGCCAAGGTACCAGAAGAGACCACAAGAATTATAGGGTTCACATTCTCAAGGCAGCCAGCAATAATGTTTAGCTTGAGGGGGAGGGTTGTTTGTGACTGGAAGTTATTATAATTGTATGTTGCTGTGTTGTTGCTTTGGTGTGTTTGTATGAGAACGAAAGACTAGTCCAAATCGCTTTTCTGAGCATGCTCTGGGCCGTGATTGAGGACACAGACAGCTATGAGGTCATTTCATGGAACTGGGTAATGATGAGTGATCTCTACGCACTCTCTAAATATTTGCTAATCCAAAGTTGGGCCAGGGGTAATTTGGACAAGAGAACATTGTGTGCTAGGCTGAGGCATTAGTTGTGGCCATAGGTCACTGCTCACACATTTTTGGGGATGCTTACCCAAAGATATGTCACATTCTGTAGTGCAGAACTACAGGGAATACATGGTGTGGGGAATAAGGGGGCTGGAAGTGGGGCCCCACAAATGAATCTTGCCCAGTGCCCCGCAAATGCTAAGAGTGGCCCTGGGTGCAGTATCTATAAATCTGTATATACTCAAAATTATACAGATCAGCGTGTATATTATGACTATTGCTTAGAAATGAGTTACCTTTAAAGGACCAGTAAACACAGTAGATTTGCATAATCAACAAATGCAAGATAACAAGACAATAAAATAGCATTTACTCTGAATTTCAAATGAGTAGTAGATTTTTTTGTAACAAATTTCAAAGTTTTGTATATTTCCACTTCCCCAGTACCATGTGATAGCAATCAGCCAATCACAAATGCATATACGTATAGTCAGTGAATTCTTGCACATGCTCAGTAGGAGCTGGTGAATCAAAAGGTGTAAATATAAAAAAGACTGTGCACATTTTTTTAATAGAAGTAAATTGGAAAGTTGTTTAAAATTGCATGCTGTATCTGAATCATGAAAATTTAATTTGACCTAAGTGTCCCTTTAAGGGGCCAACATTTTTTTGCACCAGGGCCCTCTGTAGAGTAGGTCTGCTACAATCTGAGAACATGTCCTTCTGCAATCGCCATTTGCGATAATTGCATTTGCATTGCTGTCAACTTGTAATAACAGCGCATATTAGTGTGCGCTGGTATTACTCAAATTACACAAATAATATATTTAGCCCTCCACTTGTAATCTGGCCCTTAATGGGAAAATAATGATAGAGTTCTATATCCCTTTAATACAGACAAAAATATAAGGTATAGAGGAAATATAAATTATCCCTCTTTTGTAGGATTCCATTGGTTGTTTTTGTCCAAAATACATTTGCTAAGGAAAGTCTTCTGTAGATTCTTCCACACTGTGTACCATAGATACTTATATAAAAAGTTTCTTATATTAGCTTTCACAGCTGAAGGTAAATACTTGCAGGGATACTGAATTGTATTTAACTATATAAGGAATTTAAAATTATGCTGAACACAAAAATTGAATTGCAGTTTAACCTTTTCATGATCCCAAGTTTTTTCAGCCTTGGTCAATTTGACAAATGTTAGTTTAGATCTAGTAATTAAAGGGACAAAAAGGTATTTCTTTATACATATTTTATATCAGCAACTATGCACTACATTGCAAATGTATCTGCATGCAAAATAAATGTCTAGTCAGTAAGCGGTAATGTTGATATCTGTCAGGTAAAAGGGTTAAAACCATTTTTTATATACCCAGGACATAAGGTGCTAATGCTACTAAGTGTGTCTGCCATCTAAGGTGTTACTGTTGCTGTGTCTATGTGCAAACTATAGCAAAAAACATAATTTATGTAAGAACTTACCTGATAAATTCATTTCTTTCATATTGGCAAGAGTCCATGAGCTAGTGACATATGGGATATACAATCCTACCAGGAGGGGCAAAGTTTCCCAAACCTCAAAATACCTATAAATACACCCCTCACCACACCCACAATTCAGTTTAACGAATAACCAAGCAGTGGGGTGATAAAGAAAGGAGTAGAAAGCATCAACAAAGGAAATTTGGAAATAATTGTGCTTTATACAAAAAATCATAACCACCATAAAAAAGGGTGGGCCTCATGGACTCTTGCCAATATGAAAGAAATGAATTTATCAGGTAAGTTCTTACATAAATTATGTTTTCTTTCATGTAATTGGCAAGAGTCCATGAGCTAGTGACATATGGGATATCAATACCCAAGATGTGGAGTCTTCCACTCAAGAGTCACTAGAGAGGGAGGGAATAAAAATAAAAACAGCCATATTCCGTTGAAAAAATTAATCCACAACCCAAAACAAAAATAAGTTTATTTCATCTTTGAAAGAAAAAAACTTAAATCAAAAGCAGAAGAATCAAACTGAAACAGCTGTCTGAAGAACTTTTCTACCAAAAACTGCTTCCAAAGAAGCAAATACATCAAAACGGTAGAATTTAGTAAATGTATGCAAAGAGGACCAAGTCGCCGCTTTGCAAATCTGATCAACTGAACCTTCATTCTTAAAAGCCCATGAAGTGGAAACTGATCTAGTAGAATGAGCTGTAATTCTCTGAGGCGGGGCCTGACCCGACTCCAAATAAGCTTGATGAATCAAAAGTTTCAACCGAGAAGCCAAGGAACTAGCAGAAGCCTTCTGACCTTTCCTAGGACCAGAAAATAAAACAAATAGACTGGAAGTCTTCCTGAAATCTTTAGTAGCTTCAACATAATATTTCAAATCTCTTACCACATCAAAAGAATGTAAGGATCTCTCCAAAGAATTCTTAGGATTAGGACATAAGGAAGGGACAACAATTTCTCTACTAATGTTGTTAGAATTCACAACCTTAGGTAAAAATTGAAAAGAAGTCCGCAAAACTGCCTTATCCTGATGTAAAATCAGAAAAGGAGACTCACAAGAAAGAGCAGATAGCTCAGAAACTCTTCTAGCACAAGAGATAGCCAAAAGGAACAACACTTTCCAAGAAAGTAGTTTAATGTCCAAAGAATGCATAGGCTCAAATGGAGGAGCCTGTAACGCCTTCAGAACCAAATTAAGACTCCAAGGAGGAGAAATTGATTTAATGACAGGCTTAATACTAAAGCCTGTAAAAAACAGTGAATATCAGGAAGTATAGCAATCTTTCTGTGAAATAAAACAGAAAGAGCGGAGATTTGTCCTTTCAAGGAACTTGCAGACAAACCCTTATCCAAACCATCCTGAAGGAACTGTAAAATTCTAGGAATTCTAAAAGAATGCCAGGAGAATTTATGAGAAGAACACCATGAAATGTAAGTCTTCCAAACTCTACAATAAATCTTTCTAGAGACAGATTTATGAGCGTGTAACATAGTAGTCAGAGAAACCTCTATGACTTAGAACTAAGCGTTCAATTTCCACACCTTCAAATTTAATGATTTGAGATCCTGATGGAAAAATGGACCTTGAGATAGTAGGTCCGGCCGTAACGGAAATAGCAAAGGCGGGCAACTGGACATCCGCACCAGATCCGCATAACAAAACCTGTGTGGCCATGCTGGAGCCACCAGCAACATAAAAGACTGTTCCATGATGATTTTGGAGATCACTCTTGGAAGGAGAACTAGAGGCGGGAAGATGTAAGCAGGATGATAACACCAAGGAAGGGTCAGTGCATCCACTGCTTCCGCCTGAACATTCCTGGACCTGGACAGGTATCTGGGAAGTTTCTTGTTTAGATGAGAGGCCATGAGATCTATCTCTGGAAGACCCCACATTTGAACAATCTGAGAAAACACATCTGGATGGAGAGACCGCTCCCCTGGATGTAAAGTCTGGCGGCTGAGATAATCCGCCTCCCAATTGTCTACACCTGGGATATGTACCGCAGAGATTAGACAGGAGCTGGATTCCGCCCAAGCAAGTATCCGAGATACTTCTTTCATAGCTTGGGGACTGTGAGTCCCACCCTGAAGATTGACATAAGCCACAGTTGTGATATTGTCTGTCTGAAAACAAATGAACGGTTCTCTCTTTAGCAGAGGCCAAAACTGAAGAGCCCTGAGAATTGCACGGAGTTCTAAAATATTTATTGGTAATCTCGCCTATTGAGATTTCCAAACCCCTCATTGAGCAAACTGAAAGCTGTGTCCTTAAAGGGTTAATTGTGATATCTTTGCATAATCCCTGCACCATTGATTCAGCATGCAAAGCTGTAGAGGTCTCATGTGAAAACGAGCAAAGGGGATCGCGTCCGATGCTGCAGTCATGAGACCTAAAACTTCCATGCACATAGCCACTGAAGGGAATGACTGAGACTGAAGGTGCCGGCATGCTGCAACCAATTCTCTTGTCTGTTAGAGACAGAGTCATGGACACTGAATCTATCTGGAAACCTAAAAAGTTGACCCTTGTCTGAGGAATCAAGAAACTTTTTGGTAAATTGATCCTCCAACCATGTTTCCGAAGAAACAACACTAGTTGATTTGTGTGAGATTCTGCAGTCTGTAAAGAATGAGCTAGTACCAAGATATCGTCCAAATAAGGAAACGTCGCAATACCCTGTTCTCTGATTACAGATAGTAGGGCACCCAGAACCTTTGAAAAGATTCTTGGAGCTGTTGCTAGGCCAAATGGAAGAGCAACAAATTGGCAATGCTTGTCTAGAAAAGAGAATCTCAGAAACTGATAGTGTTCTGGATGAATCAGAATATGAAGGTATGCATCCTGCAAGTCTATTGTGGACATATAATGTCCTTGCTGAACAAAAGGCAGAATAGTCCTTATAGTCACCATCTTGAAAGTTTGTACTCTTACATAACGATTCAAAATTTTCAGATCCAGAACTGGTCTGAACAAATTTTCTTTCTTTGGTACAATGAATAGGTTTGAATAAAACCCCAAACCTTGTTCCTGAGGAGGAACTGGCATGATTACCCCTGAAGACTCCAGGTCTGAAACACACTTCAGAAAAGCCTGAGCTTTTACTGGATTTACAGGGATGCGTGAGAGAAAAAATCTTCTCACAGGAGGTCTTACTTTGAATCCTATTCGATACCCTTGAGAGACAATGCTCTGAATCCAATGATTTTGGACATATTTTATCCAAAAATACTTGAAAAACCTTAATCTGCCCCCTACCAGCTGAGCTGGAATGAGGGCCGCACCTTCATGCGGACTTAGGGGCAGACTTTGGTTTCCTAAATGGCTTGGATTTATTCCAATTTGAGGAAGGCTTCCAACTGGAAGCAGATTCCTTGGGAGGAGGATTGAGTTTTTGTTCCTTATTCTGATGAAAGGAACGAAAATGGTTAGAAGCCTTAGATTTACCCTTAGGTTTTTTATCCTGAGGCAAAAAAACTCCTTTTCCTCCAGTGATAGTTGAAATAATAGAATCCAACTGAGAACCAAATAAATTATTACCTTGGAAAGAAAGAGATAGTAATCTAGATTTAGGTGTCATATCAGCATTCCAAGATTTAAGCCACAAAGCTCTTCTAGCCAATACAGCTAAAGACATGGATCTAACATTATTTTGATAATATCAAAAATTTCATCACAAATAAAATTATTAGCATGTTGCAGTAAGCGAGTAATGCTAGATATGTCAGGATCCAATTCTCGTTGCGCTAAATTCTCCAACCAAAAAGTTGAGGCAGCCGCAACATCAGCCAAAGAAATAGCAGGTCTGAGAAGATGACCTGAATATAAATAGGCCTTCCTTAGATAGGATTCAAGCTTCCTATCTAAAGGATCCTTAAAGGAAGTACTATCTTCCATAGGAATAGTGGTATGTTTAGCAAGAGTAGAAATAGCCCCATCAACTTTGGGGATCTTTTCCCAAAACTCTATAGATTTTGCTGGTAAAGGATACAATTTTTTAAACCTTGAAGAAGGAATAAAAGAAGTACCTGGCTTATTCCATTCCCTAGAAATCATATCAGAAATAGCCTCAGGAATAGGAAAAACCCCTGGGAAAACCACAGGAGGTTTAAAAACAGCATTTAAACGTTTATTAGACTGAACGTCAATAGGACTGGTTACCTCAATATCCAAAGTAATTAACACTTCTTTTAATAAAGAACGCATATACTCTATTTTAAATAAATAAGTAGATTTGTCAGTGTCAATGTCTGAGGAAGGATCTTCTGAATCAGATAGATCCTCATCAGAAGAGGATAAATTATTATGTTGCTGGTCATTTGAAATTTCATCAGCTAAATTAGAAGTTTTAAAAGACCTTTTACGTTTACTAGAAGGTGGAAATGCAGAAAAAGCCTTCAGAATAGAATCAGAAACAAATTCTTTAAAATTTACAGGTATATTATGTACATTAGAAGTTGAAGGAACTGCAACTGGCAATGTACTATTACTGATGGAAACACTATCTGCATGTAAAAGTTTATCATGACAACTATTACAAATGACATTTGGTGGAATAATTTCTACACTTTTGCAACAAATGCACTTAGCTTTGGTAGAACCAATGTCATGCAGCAATGTTCCAGCAGAAACTTCTGAGGCAGGATCAGATTGGGACATCTTGCTCAATGTAAGAGAAAAAACAACATATAAAGCAAAATTATCTATTTCCTTATATGACAGTTTCAGGAATGGGAAAAAAATGCAAAAGCATAGGCCTCTTATAGAGAAAAAAGCAAGAGGCAAACATCAATGGGGTACTGAAATAATGAAAAAAATTTGGCGCCAAGTATGACGCACAACGTAACGTAAACTTTTTTGGCGCTAAAAATAACCGGAAATGACACACTCGCGTCACTAATGACGCCGCCATGTGAAAGGTCTCGGCGTCACGTATGACGGCGGAAATGACGAAGTTGCGTCATAAACGTCTTTTTCCGCGCCAAGAATGACGCACCCGCGGGCCTAATACCCGTAATAGCAAGAAGTAGTCAATTGAAAAAAAGACTAAAACCCCAGGTAAGAAAAATATTTCTTAAAATGTTTAAATTCCCCAAATATGAAACTGACAGTCTGCTGAAGGAAATACATGAACCTGACTCATGGCAAATATAAGTACAATACATATATTTAGAACTTTATATAAATGCATAAAGTGCCAAACCATAGCTGAGGTGTCTTAAGTAATAAAAAACATACTTACCAAAAGACACCCATCCACATATAGCAGATAGCCAAACCAGTACTGAAACAGTTATTAGTAGAGGTAATGGTAAATTGAGAGTATATCGTCGATCTGAAAAGGGAGGTAGGAGATGAATCTCTACGACCGATAACAGAGAACCTATGAAATAGACCCCTGTTAGGGAAATTATCGTATTCAAATAAGTGATACTCCCTTCACGTCCCTCTGACATTCGCTGTACTCTGAGAGGAATCAGGCTTCAACAATCCTGAGAAGCTCATATCAACATAGAAATCTTAGCACAAACTTACTTCACCACCTCCATAGGAGGCAAAGTTTGTAAAACTGAATTGTGGGTGTGGTGAGGGGTGTATTTATAGGCATTTTGAGGTTTGGGAAACTTTGTCCCTCCTGGTAGGATTGTATATCCCATATGTCACTAGCTCATGGACTCTTGCCAATTACATGAAAGAAAAGATTAGTTACAATTAGACACAGATTTAATACTGAATAGGTAGAAAATACTTGGATGAAATAACAGACAAATAATAAGGCTCTAGTGAATCATCAATGTATATATTTATAAATCCTGTATATAATGCAGTTACAGAGACTGACATTATAGCAAATAGTACTTAATATAAAGGTTATCATCTAATAAAACAATATGGTTAAAGGTCATCTGCTTATAAAAGCTTAAGAGGAGCAGGACTGTCCCAAATAACAGACACGAAGGATACAAGTAAAATCTGCAGATCAAAATCTAAAGTTCATATGTAGGATTATCTAAAAATATCTATAAATAAATGTGAAAATCTACTAAATGGAAAAAAAATGTTGCTAATGTCAACCTTTAATAAATTCTTACTCAAACATAAGAAGTTCATGAAGTTTCTGAGTTATTATTGAAGGGAATTTCCAAATGTAACCTCTGTAGCCGACACAGTGGCCAGTCGTCCTAAATAAAAATACCGGATGACAAATAGGTGAACTCAAGGGGCAGTAGGAAAGTCTTTGATTCAACCACTAAGCCAACCCCTAGCATCCCTGCCCCACCAGTGGAGGTTTTATATATTTGATAGTACTACTAAATGTGATTATGTTTGTGTATTTTCACTTTTTTAGATATAATTTTAGAACTGGGTACAGAGAACTGTTTTTTTATTAGTTGCCACTATCACTTATTCTGTATTAATTCGAGCCACTTGTATATATTTTGTCATCATTAAATCTCACATCAGACTCCTTGCCCTGCTAAATCTCTACCAGCCACATATCCACATCAGACCTCAGAAAAAAATATATACTGCCCTCCAGTCTCTTGAGCAGCAACATGCACAAATCATACCTGAAATTAGATCTGTAGCCTGGCACAGCCTCTTTCAGCCACATCCCCCCTCATAGCTCAGTTCCTTGGCCCTGAATTTCCTCTTTGAGACATTTACTACATTACTGTAGCACACTCCCGCACTGAAAAATGTGCTTGTCTACTTTAACTAGAGAGGGGGTGCACTACTGTAAAGTGAATGGTGTAATTGATAGGGGTGTGACTTGCTAACAATGCTTTGACTTTGTTTTGAAAAAGCTGTGTCGGCCAACAAACGGTCTAAGAAGAGGGAATCGAGGACTGCTTTGGGGTACAGAATGTAGTGAAGAGAGGCTTTAGAAGAGGTGAGTTTATGGCTTTCCCTAGCAGGGGCAGACTGGGAATAAAAAGCAACCCTGGAAACTTTGGAGACCAGCCCTATTTTTTGTTGAGTCAGTAGAATGCCACGCCTCATTTTTATCAAAAGGGATTACTGGGATACTCCTTCCCCCAATATTTTTTTTCAGAATTATATTATATTATTTTATATTAAAAACAAGTACCAGATTGTTGTTACATAGAAACCCTACAACACAATTGCATCCATTAATCACCCCTTTAAATTATAACTTTCCAGCCCCAGCTGCTGCAGCCCACCAGGAAATCTCCTGGTATCCTGTTAGGTCAATCCGGCCTTGTTCCTTAGTAACTGTTCACATGCTGCACATTAATCATAACAAAAATCAAATTTACTGTCCCTTTAAAGGGACAGTCTACACCAGAATTGTTATTGTTTTGAAAGATAGATAATCCCTTTTATTACCCATTCTCTAAATTTGCATAACCAACAAAGTTATATTAATACACTTTTTTTTATCTCTTTGATTACCTTGTATCTAAGCCTCTGCAAACTACCCCCTTATTTCAGTTCTTTTGACAGATTTGCATTTTAGCCAAATAGAGCTGACTCCTAGGTAACCCAATGTGCGTGAGCACAGTGTTATCTATATGACACACATGAACTAATGCCCTCTAGTGGTGAAAACTGTCAAAATTCATTCACATAAGAGGCGGCCTTCAAGGTCTAAGAAATTAGCATATGAACCTCCTAGGTTTAGCTTTCAACTAAGAATACCAAGAAAACAAAGCAAAATTGCTGATAAAAGTAAATTGGAAAGTTGCTTAAAATTACATGACCTGTCTGAATCATGAAAGTTTATTTTGGACTAGACTGTCTATTTAAGTATATAACCTAGTACCTTGTTTCTCAACCTGTGATACATGTACCCCTGGGGGTACCTACAGCATTGGAAAGAGTGCTCCATCATTTGATCTTCCATTATGGTTAACCTCTATACAGCTAATGTAAATATTCAATGTATCCCAGGAATCAGTTCTTCTCATTTCTACCCTCAAGCACCTCTAGCAGGCAACATTCTAATTCCCTGCCTGCGCTAGTCAGCTGCTCACTCAGGGCCCAATTCTATATAGGTCTCTGGGCTGGTGAGATTCTTTAAGAATGCTCGCCAGTACTTCTGTTTTTCCTTGGGGGAATTCTATGCAGACACTTTTTACTATAAAATCACTGTGTCTTGCTAAGGGGCATATACTGCATTTCTGTATGGGAAGGAGATGCATACATTACAAAATTGCACATTGAAAATCATAATTTAAAAACCATATAAAATTGAACCATTTACATAAAAAATCTCAGGAAATAATTGTATTGTTACATAGTTGCCAACATATAAAAAAAAATGCATATAGGAAAACATATATCATAAACTAAACGTGTATTGGGATGTGTATACAGGAAAGGAGTTAACCTTGACTTGAAATACTAATGAATATATATGCCTGTACATGTCCAAAGTGATTTTTGACAGACATAACCAAATAATAATAATTAATTAATAGTTTAGGGTGAGAGCCTGGAACATATATCTATCAAGGGACAACAGGATGACCTAAACATAGAATACTGATGAATATGAATATCAGCATGTCCATAAATAATTTACGATAGATATAACCGAAATACGAACAATAATGCTAATAATTTAGTGTAGGAGCCTGGGACATATATATCTAGCAATCCAGTGAAATCTATGCACACACCCACAATACATTGCTATACAGGGATGTACTAATCCTATTCTCATCTGGGATGCCTACCAGCATGACATCCAGATAAGGAATTTTATCCCTGTCAAATGACGAGGTGAAGCTCAATCCCACATCATATTTGTTTAGATATTCTACAAAAGCCACACTGCTCTCCTCTGGGCCAGACCAAATAAAGAGCAAGTCATCAATATATCTCTTACGTCCTTTTATTGAGTTTTGGAAGGGATTCTGATCCATATATACGTGGGTAAGCTCCCACCAGCCCATGAATATATTTGCGTAGGCCGGGGCAAATTTAGTTCCCATGGCCGTCCAGCATTGTTGTAGATAAAAAAGCCCTCCAAACTCAAAATAATTGTGCGTTAGTAAAAATTCTAACATATCCAGGATATAAGAGATCAAGTTTGCGGAATAATTACCAAATTGTTCAAGTATGAATTTAGCAGCATCCAGCCCCTTATCATGTGGGATGGCTGAATATAGCCCCACCACATCCACTGTTAACCAACATTTATGTACATCCCATGTTTGACTATTAAACTTGAGTTGCTTTGAGTATTTCCCTTACTCTTTCAATGTTTGTTCTTTGAATCAGCGATGGAGATGGCTTAAGGGGTTGCTTGGCACTCATTTATCATTTTTTTACCTGTGAATGGAGGATCTTCAACCGGGATACGGAGCAAGCTGTTAGCGTGATGTCATCAAAGGTCGACCTTGGTGTTCTACGGACAAGAGGTGCTGCCGCAAGTGGATTCCCCTTCGGGAAGCGGTTTGAGCGAGAATTTCGGTCTATCCTGGAGGAGCGTTGAGACAGCTCTTATGTTTAAGGATATATCACAGGTGTACTCTGTACATTGGGGCTCACAGTTTTTATCGAAGTTAAATCAGTTGAGGCATGACTTTGTTATCCATTTGTTTATTACTTTTTTGTCAATAAAAAATGCATTAAACTGTAAAGAATCGTAAAATACATTGACCTGTTTTTTCTTTTTATTATTTTTATTAAGAGAAATGCATAAACATAAGGATCTACTACATCAGTAGAGTAACACATAAAACAAAGTAATGTGAAGATCACTGACTAGAAAACTAAAGTCATAATGAAAGAGTGGTCTGCAGAATACCTATCTGGCGTATCATTAATTATCTCCTATTTTATAATATAACAAAGGAAAAACAAACTTTATATTGCTTAAAAATAAAACATGCAAGATATGCAGTTAATAGAACTTAAAGGAAATCATTATCCCATACAGTGACAATAGTATTACCATAGTAAAACCTAGGAATTACTTTCTGTAAATACAGAGGCATCTCTAAGAAACTTAAATATAACCTTCCAAATAGTATACCATTGTTGCAGTAATCAATAGGACATGTATATGAATTCCAGTTAATACAGTATAGTAGCATGTGCTTTATAAGTACAGAATATGAGTAAAGGATAGACTTGAATTTAAGAGAGTATAATAAGAGTAAACCCCTACTAGATTTAAGGCTGGAGGACTATATAGAAAAAAATGAGGGAAAATCCAGTCTTAACGTTAACTTCCTTCAGCAACTAATGTCCCACTGCTCTTTAACCAGTTCTTATACTAAGCAATAGCATAGTCCTGCATGATGCAACAGTCTAACGCCTGCCTCGCAAATCCAACAGAACGCTGGGAACATCTACGTCTGAACTCCGTATAGGATCCTTACCGAGGGGGGCCGGACGTAAAGCTGCATCATCTGATGTTGCATAGCCATTTCTAGATTATCAAGCGGCGGTAAGAGTTGGGCTGATTACAGCCTTATTAATGCAGAATAGATAAAGTTTAGAGTGAGTCACCTGCTACAGGACAACCGCACAAATTAAAGTAACCTCCTGCGCACAAATTTAGTATAAGCAGAAGAGCGTTTCCCATCTCCCAATACAGGACACTTATCTCTTTTACCCAGCTCTGTTCGCGGGAAAGTTTACCAGTGTCTGGAAGTTAACGTAGACATGTGACTAAAATAGTCATAAGGAAGAGGGCAGCCTGCAGCCCTGAAGCTAAACAACCTCACTTCCTCTTCTGACCCCTACACTACAATAATGTCTACATTTTTGGTGAAGTACTATGTTTCACGGACGTGTACGTCCTGCATGTGGGCAGAGCAACCATATTTGCATTTAAGATTCAAGCAGCGACAGATAGCTCAGCATGCTAAGGCACCTTACGGTGATTAGCCGCGCTTTACAAGTACCCAATACATACATACAAGCAGCGACTATAAAAATTCGCTCTAGAGTTGGGTTTATTTATTTTTTTCAAATCGCATACTGTTGCGGTTTCATATTGCGGCAATTTAAAATCGCAATTAATCGCATGATGCAATTAATCCTGCAGCCCTAATACACACATATACATATTTAGACATGTATAATATGTATGTATCTCTATGTTAAAGCCTTTTGCCTGCCTTTTTTTTCAAACACCTCAGACCTCATATCTTTGAACCCTTATAACTTTTTTTTTAATTTTTAAAAATAATTTTTATTAGATGGTGTTATTATGAGTGTAACTGTACTTTTCAAAGTATTTCTGATGTGTTTTGTGACACTTTTTTGTTTCGTAAAACAGTTAACCAGAGCTCTGAGGGAACGGTAATCATTCTAGTGTAAATCGTGATTGTGATCACGCGTTCTCTTTTTCTTTCAACTTGTAATATAAGTGTTAAAGCCAGTGCACACAAAAATCCGCGATAAACCCCTTTTTGCTTGCACATAACTGTTAGTGCGCCACTCGTAATATGGCCCTTCAGTTGCTAAATACTGGAGCATATATGTACTGTATGTATCCTGATTGTTTTGATTGAAATAATTGCCAAGGAGACACATTATCAGAGTAAGGAGGCGTGCTATTTCTGATGAGATTTATGATAAGCATGCAGTTAAGTTAAAATAAAGACTGTGTGCTAGAGGTTTTAATAAGTTGTATTATACAAATTTGACCAAGTAAGGTTATATAAAATAATAAATAAGAATATGGCATCTAACCAAATAGATGATTCTATAGTGATTAGTGCCAAATATACAATGCAATTTAGCACTATTTGCAGAATTATTAAAAATGTGTATGTTTTTGGAGTCTGATGAGATATTTGGTCCTCTTATCAATAAATGTAGATTTGTACCTAGAAAACTATTCATCATTGGCACAAAATGTTCCCTTAGTCTAGTTACTGAAATAAAACCTATAACAGCAGGCTGGTGCTGTGCTAAAAGTAATTACAGATGTGGCTCTAGGAGTTGTAGAATAGGTGAGGTTTTGACCATTGGTGACTCCTTCTGCAGTAATTTTAAATGGCAAAATATATCTCATACATTTCTATGTGAAATGTGTAAATGTATTTTCAAGTTTTGTCATTATCATCACTTGAGAATTTACTGTATTGGATCATAATGTTTGTTATATAATGCAGATTATGATGTTTGCTATATTTTCCTCTTTGGACTTATTTTGTGGTATTTGGGGAATGATTTTAACATTTTAATGTTTATTGGGTGATGTATTCATCATTATGTAAAGATTAAAGGGACACTCAAGTGAAAATTAAACTTTCATGATTCAGATAGAGCAACCATTTTAAACAACTTTCCAATTTACTTCCATTAACAAAATGTGCAGTATTTTTATATTTATACTATTTGAGTCACCAACTCCTACTCAGCATGTGCACCAATTCACAGATTATACGTATGTGCATTTGCGATTGGCTGATGGCTGTCACCTGATACAGGAGGAGAGTAAATAGACATAACTTTGAAAATTGTCAGAAAAAAAATCTACTTTTCAAGTGCTATTTCATTGTCTTTTTTTATCATGTATTTGTTGATTATGCAAATTTATTGTATTTACTGGTCTTTTAAGTTTTTACATGTTGGTAACAGATTCTATTGTGCTTTTAAATACTATCTATGATAGTTAGCATAATTATCTCATATTAAGTGCTGTTACTAGCACCACACACATCAGATTATTTCCAGCTCCTCTCATGTGTAACTTTTTGTATAAGCAGAATAAAGTAGCGCTTGCTGATTGGTGACTAAATGTAGCAACCAATCAGCAAGCGCTACCCAGAGTACTGAACAAAAAAATGGTCCAGCTCTTAATCTTACATTCCTGCTTTTTCAAATAAAGAAGACCAAGAGAAGGAAGGAAAAATGATAATTGGACTAAATTAGAAAGTTGCTTCAAATTGCATGCTCTTTGTGAATCATGAAAGAAAAATTTTGGGTTCAGTATCCCTTTAATTCTCTCTTTTCTTTTCGGCCTTCAAAGTTTCAGCTATTCCTTCCCCCCTTTCCCATCCATAAAATCTGCATTTACTTCCCTTCTATTGGTTATACACAACTGCCATATGTTTAATCCTTTATTACATGATGGAGGAAGGGATCCCATTACAGTTTTACATACCTGTCTTGTATATCTAATTACAACACTTAGTTACACCAATGAAGAACAAGTCCCTGGCCTAGACCACCTGCCATTTATTTCATTTTCTCTGTCAATTTAAATCTTGCATTGCTATGTTTTTTCCCCCTTTTAGGTATACATGTGAAAGAAGCAATATACGTTATTGAAACTAATGTATACTTTGTAAATAAAGCAATTAAAAAAAAAAAACACTCTTAACAAAGCAGCCGGTCCCGATGGCCTGCCAGCAGAATATTATAAAAATTTTGATAGATCCAATTAGCATTCCATTGCTTGAACTGTTTAATTTCAATTATATTCAAAGTGAAAAAAAATCACAGGAATACACAAAATCATATATAACGTTAATCTGCAAAAAGAATAAAAAATGTGGGATCATATTCCCCTATAATCACTGCTCAATACAGATAATAAATTATTAACAGGGATAATCGCCACAAGAATGAAGTCCTTAATGAGCAATTTAATACACCCAGATCAGACTGGGTTTATGGTCAGACGGACCTTATTTTAAAATATTAGGAAAGTACTTCTTACATTATATTCTTTTTCAGATTAAAGCAGTAAGTTGATTAAAGAAGAAAAAATAGATAGAACTATAATTTCAATTGACGCTGAGAAAGCCTTTGGTTATGTGAGCTGGGACCACTTATATTCTACCCTCAAAAAAAATGGCTTAAAGGGCATCTTTCTTTTTTTATTAAACATCTATACAGTAGCCCCCTTACTGCTCTACTAATTAACTGAGGCATCTCCCCCAGTTTTCAATTAGCAAAGGGCACAAGACAGGGGTGTCCGCTTTCTCCATTGTTCTTCAATTTAGTGATAGAACCTTTGGCAATTACTATCAGAAAGAATATAAAAGGAATCCAAATAGGAAAAAGTGAACTGCAAGTTGCATTATATGCTGACGATCTTTTGATATTTGTTATTAATACAAGGGTAAATATGCCCAAATTATTACAGATCTTTCAGTTTTTTAGTTCCTTTTCAGGATATTGTGTCAATGCTGAAAAATCTGAGGTTTTGTGGTGTCAGTATATGGCTGGGTTATAACACAATATATTTAATAATTATCCATTGAACTGAACCCCAATAAAATATTCATATACTAGAAACCATAAAATTAATATAAATTCCTGAATTCTTTATTATTAGTTAATATCTATAAACACATTGAAATATATTTGTAGGAACAAGAATATGAATCAATACTATACACATATATGAATTATTAAAATATGCTATACACTTTACAAAGCAACCCAAATTGTAACTTTTAACTAGCCTTATTCACAATAGAATTTCATTGAATTTACACGAGATTCAAAGATATTTAGCTGCTAACATTCAAGCAATACACTTAGCTATTTAACCACAATTTATTCTAATATACTTTCAATTTAAAACATCAGAAATTGTAAATATTATTTGTGCCAATAACCAAACTCTGAGTTATAACTCTATATTTGCACAGATAAAACAACTTAGCATTAAGGATATATGTTTAACAATACACAGGCTTTGAAATATTAGTTAAAATGCAAATTATTTCTTTAAGTCTGCTACATACAGCAACAATGGATGTTTGTTTAATGTATTTAGTATACAAAAGGCAAGCTTAAAACTCTTTAGGACTATGAATATAATTCTAAAATATAAATAATGCTCTCTTTAATCTATCAACTATAATTTAAACTGCAGTGACTATGCATACATTTGTGTTAAAATATTAATGTAATTAATAACCTTTATGTATATACTTTACCAAATAAACAAATCGATATCCAGTTTCCAATGTTTCTCAACAGGAACAATCTCACCTCAGAATACCAAAATTGGAGTATATTTGCATATAGAGAATAAAAGTAGCTGTTTGCTTATAACTGCAGCAGTTATTCATCCAGGGTTCAGCAAAACGGTTTACCAGTCAAAGTTAACCAGAGTTAGCCAGCAGCAGCCCTTTTTTTCTCTATGCTTGGGGTTAAATCATCTGATCTCACCCCTCCCCTTTTTTGATCAGTACCATCATTGGTGAGATTGGAAATGCCCAACGGAAGCTTGTCTCGGATTGGCCCTTTGAAACTGAACATGGACTGGTTCATCTGAGAAGTATCTTTTAACAGTCAAGTTTTTTTTTTGGCTTTAATACCGGATTTTGTCCATCGGGGGCAACATGACAAACAAAACAGATTCATTCTTAACATTGATCTTTGCTACAATTTAAATATCTTCCATATAATGATTATTTAAAATCATCATAATTTCTTGCATTAATTACTTACACTCCGAATTCCAGGCAGGATAGCATCATGTGAATTTTCTGATTATTCTAATACTAAATGCAGTATGTTTTTAACATTAGATTATATTAAAAGCAATTATACTGCTAATTATTCCAAAATTAATAGCATTTAAAATCCTGATATATATATATATATATATATATATATATATATATATATATATATATATTCATACGAATACAGCATGTTTTATATTCCATATTTCTAACAAATCCTGAATGCATGAATCTTGTCTATGGTCCACATTCATAGGACATCCTGTCATTATATGTCTAAAAAATACAGAGACACAGAGGTTATTATTTCACATAGACCAATACTTCATATCTGTATATCTCTCTTTGAGAGGATAAAATACAGAGGATATCATTTAAAATACCAATTAGATATGTACTTCTTAGATGCCTGGAATGAAAGAGATAATTTCCAGAATGCTCATTTTAAAATCCTAAAACATTATATGCTTCCAAAATATGTAAATACATACACATATTCATTTCTATGCAGTGTTCAAAATTATACAAAATCCAACAAATTATAGATTGTTATATACAGGTATACCTCACTTTACAGCGCTTCGCTTTACAGCGCTTCGCTAATACAGCGCTTTGTGGAGCTAAAGTTCAACCTCCAAGAATTTTGAAACAGTACTGTAATCATCATGAGATTGCGAGAAAAGTGACTGGCACCATTTTGTTATGCTTAGTTCACTCCGTTTATAGCATTGCAGTGCAATCTGTGTCTCAGTGCTATAGTCTGGCAAATTTTACTACAGTAATTGTCACTATTTTACAGGTACAGTATTTATTGAATACTAATTGAATACTGTGCTGTGCTAGTAGTAAACTAAACGTAGCACTATTGCACACCTAATATTTGTTAGTTCAAACTTGTTTTCAAGTCTTTAAACACACTGGCAATTGAAAAGAAGGCTAAAACTGCCTGGTTTCACTTTAAGTCGGTTTTCACTTTACAGCGGGGCTCCGGTCCCTAACCCGCTGTATGAGCGGGGTATACCTGTAGTTATTTAAATTTTCAGGCTGTATAATTTTTTTTTTAATTCAAGTAGTTACACTATAACATGTGTCTTTGCTGGTCAACCTTCATTGCTTCAATTTCACAGCAGGGATCACTTTACAAATAGTTGTCAAAAATTACAATCCCTGAAAATGTTTGTGTTTTCAAACCTTTTCTTAGACAGATCGGCTCCTTACTTTGGCAGGAAACCCATATATGGGCATGCACCTCTGAGTCTCCATCATGCTAATTTCCATTTCCTTGAAATTGTGAGCATCTCATTTAGCCTCAAAGACAGATCCCAGACACCCCGTCCCCACTCACTGTATGGGGTCATCTATCTGACAATCTATCCTTTTAAATGACCTTTTATGACTCATCCTGTGTAACCAAAAACAGTGGGGCTAAATTTCACAGTGCCATTTGAAGTTTTTAGAAATTAAATGAATTATTTGATGTACACAGCCACAGATCTATTAAATAATAATAAGTATACCTGTGTATATCATCTAATAATATTTCAAATACCTTGACAGTGGATAAACAAACTGATTCTAGTACTATATTCAAAGAAGCAAATCTTTATATTAAATATTTGGGTATTAATATCGCTAGATACCCGAAAAAATGGTATGAACATAACTTTCCTGTAATTATTAACAAAATATGTACTGATCTTAAGGTCGATTTTACCTTTATCACTTACAGCTAAAATAAATTTGATAACAATGATAGCTTTTCCCAAACTTTTATATTTAATGCAAAACCTCCCATTGTTCTTAAAATATAAATATATTCAAATATTACATAAAGGGTTCAGAGAATTTTTATGGGGGAAGGGGAAGGTTAAAAAGAAAACTTATGCATACCTGATAAATGTATTTCTTTTTTGACACGATGAGTCCACGGATCATCTTAATTGCTAATGGGATATTCACCTCCTGGTCAGCAGGAGGAGGCAAAAAGCACCACAGCAGAGCTGTTAAATAGCTCCTCCCCTCCCACTCCAGTTATTTGACCGAAGTTAGGAAGAGAAAAGAAAAGCCAAGGTGCAAGTGTCTGAAGTTTACAATAACCAACAACCTGGCTTACAAGAACAGGGTGGGCCGTGGACTCATCGTGTCAAAAATAAATACATTTTTCAGGTAAGCATAAATTTTCTTTTCTTTTTTAAAACACTATGAGCCCACGGATCATCTTAATTACTAATGGGATTCAATACCCAAGCTAGAGTACACAGATGATACAGGAGGGACAAGACAGGAAATCTAAATGGAAGACACCACTGCTTGAAGAACCTATCTCCCAAAAGCGGCCTCAGCCGAGGCAAAAGTGTCACATTTGTAAAACTCTGAAAAAGAGTGAAGAAAGGACCAAGTTGCAGCCTTGCAAATCCGATCCACAGAAGTTTCATTTTTGAATGCCCATGAGGAAGCAACAGCCCTTGTGGAATGAGCCGTAACTCTCCTTGGAGGCTGCTGTCCAGCAGTCTCATATGCAAAACGTATGATACTCTAAAGTCAAAGAGAAAGAGAAGCAGTCGTAGCTTTCTGTCCCGTGCGTTTTCTTGAGAAAACCACAAACAAAGAAGAAGACTGACGATAGTCCTTAGTTGCCTGCAGGTAAAACCTTAAAGCCCGGACCACATCCAAATTGTGCAGAAGTCTTTCCTTCTGAAAAGAAGGATTAGGACACAAGAAAAGAACAACAATTCCCTGATTATTGTTCCGATCAGAAAACCACCTTAGGAAGAAATCCTAATTTAGTACGCAAAACTACCTTATCGGAATGGAAAATAAGATAAGAAGACTGATACTGTAATGCCGAGAGTTCTGACACTCTCCATTAAATGGACAGTACCCGTGGGAAGATTTAAACTCTCAACCTTCTACCTCTTAACCAGATGTGCTAGCCACTAAGCTACGCCAGAGAGCAACAAGAAATAAAACATTCCCAGATAACAACTTAATATCTATAGAATGCATAGGCTCAAACGGAGCCTCTTGAAGAACTCTAAAAACTAAATCCAGACTCCATGGAGGAGTAACTGGATTGAACACAGGTCTGATCCGAACCAAGGCCTGACAAAATGATTGTACATCTGGGACATCTGACAGATGTCTGAGTAATAAAATAAATAACGACAGAGATTTGACCCTTTAGGGAACTTGACGATAAACCTTTCTCAAAACCCTCTTGGAGAAAAGACAAAATTCTAGGAATCCTAACTCTACTCCATGAGAAGTGTTAGGTGTTGTGAAACTGTTAGGTGTTGTTTTCAGGGGGGGAGTGTCAGTCAGGACTGGGCCTCGGGCACACTGTACCAACTGGAAATGAATATATTATTTGATAAGGATATCCAGAGAACAGCACTTCAGACCACGCAGCAATGAGTCTAAAACTATTCTCCATTATTGAAAGACACACAACATGTCTTATAGGCAACAATTACAGCATACAGGATTAACATGATGACACGTTATGACCGCGTCATTTTACACAGTGTTTGTCAGGAAAAATACAAGCTCATTATTATAATTAGGAAAAAGCAGAGTTCTGAGAAACAAAATTTCTATAGTCATAATAACAAATGCATCTGTGCCCATAGCTCAGCCCCAAAGCAAGGTCGTTTGGGCCTCTTACCTAGATAACGGACTTCCGGGCACATTGCCAGGAACATTTGCAAGGCCAATAAAACTTATACAATTCTTACTAAAATCAGCATATTTCTCACTACATAATAACTACTATAATGAATGTTATTTAGACAAGATGGATGCCAGAGACAAAATGGCAGTTAAGAACAAGATGGCGCTAGTCATGCTAACAATAATTCCTAACAAGAAGCCCATGGATTCACACCAAAAAAGATATTAATGCCATATCTTATGACAAATTTGTCCAGAGACAGGCTTACGAGCCTGAGACATGGTCACAATGATCGAGTTAGAAAAACCTTGCTTGGATAATATTAATTGTTCAATCTCCAAGCAGTCAGTTTCAGATAAACCAAATTTGGATGAAGGAGGGGCCCTTGAATTAGAAGGACCTTCCTCAACGGAAGTTTCCAAGGTGGCAGAGATGAGATGTCCACCAGATCTCCACACCAAATCCTACAAGGCGAAGCCGGTGCTATGAGGATCACTGAAGCCCTCTCCTGCTTGATTTGAGCAATGGCCCGAGGAAGAAAAGCAAATGGAAGAAAAAGCTGGAGAACACTTCCGGATGGAGTTCCCACTCCCGGAAGAAAAGTCTGCCTGCTCAGAAAATCCACCTCCCAGTTGTTACACCCCTTGGATGTGGATCGCCAACAGGCAACAAGAATGGGCCTCCTCCCACTGAATTAGTTTGGATACCTCTGTCATCGCTAAGGAACTCCTCGTTCCTTCCTGATGATTGATGTAAGTCACTGACATCATTGTAATCGACTGGAACCTGAAAAACTGGACCAAGGCCAACTGAGGCCAGGCCAGAAGACATTGTAGATCGCTCTCAGCTCCAGAACATTTATAGGAAGAACAGACTCTAACTGAATCCAAACCTCCTGAGCTCTTAGTGAGCCCCAGACTACTCACCACCCTAGAAGGCTGGCGTCTGTTGTCCCATCACCCAAGATGGTCTGCGAAAGCAGGATCCCTGGGAGAGATGAACCAGAGACAACCACCATTGAAGAAAATCCTTTGTCTTCTGCTCCAATAGTATTCGAGGAGACAAATCTGTATAATCTCCGATCCCTTACCTGAGCATGCTTAACTGCAGAGGCCTGAGATGGAAGTGAACAAACGGGATGAGGTCCATTGCCGCCATCAGCCCAATTACCTCCATGCACTAAGTCACTGAAGGCCGAGGAGTGGACTGAATGACTAGACAAGTATCGATAACCTCTGATCTCCTGACATCCTATCAGAAAAATCTTCATTGATATGTAATCTATTATGTTTCCCAGAGAGATACCCTTGTGTATGGGACAAAGGAACTCTGTTCCAAATTTACCTTCTACACAACAAATTGCGGGAAGTATAACACCATGTCCGTGTGAAATCTTGCTCGCTGAAAGGATGGCGCCTGGACTAAGATGTCGTTGAGATAGGGCGCCACTGTAATGCCCTGTAACTGAAGCATCGCCAACAGCGATCCGAGAGTCTTTGTGAGAACTCTGAAACCTGTGGCAAGACCGAAGAGAAGAGCCATAAACTAGAAGCGTTTGTCCAGAAAAGGCAAATCCTAGAACTAGACAAATCTTGTGAATGGCACATGAAGATACGCGTCCTCAAAATCCACTGTTGTCATAAATTGACCCACTTGGATCCAGGAAAGACTGGAACGAATAGTTTCCATCTTGAAGAACGTACACTAAGCAATTTGTTTAGACCCTTAAAATCTAAAAAGTGGTCTGATAGTTCCCTCTTTTTTGAGAACCACAACCCGATTGGGATACAAAATCCAACTGAAACAATCAGGTCTGAGAGGTCTCCTACGCAGTGTAAGAACGCCTCTCCTTTTGTCTGATCTGTAGATAATCCTAAAAGCAGAAACCTGCCTCTGGGAGGAAAATTTTTGAACTCCAAATTGTATCCCTGGGACACGATTTTCTATTGCCCAGGGATTCTGAACATCTCGAACCCAAAGCTTGAGTGAAGACGGAAAGTCTGCCCCATACAAGATCCGATCCCGGATCTGGGGCATGTCCTTCATGCTGTCTTTGATTCAACAGCAGGCTATTTTGATTTTTTTTTTTTTTTTAATTCTTTAAGTTTCAAAAGAGATTATTTCCGTCAAGCCAGGCCCCAACAAGGTCTTCCCCTTGTAAGGAATAGCTTAAAGCTTAGACTTAGAGCATATATTCGTAGAACAAGGCTCTAACCATAAGTCTCTGTGAGCTGGAACAGAGAAACCTGAACCTATGCTCCCAGTTTGATAACTTAAAGGGAAGAATTTAGAAATAAAGGAATTAGCCAATTTGAAAGCTTTTATCCTATCCTGGATCTTATCCAGGGGAGTATCCTTTTCAAAGATTGTACATAGGACCAGTGAAAAAAACCTAACTATCCTCTAAGGGAAAAGTCTCCGTTCCCCTGTGTTTAATTTTTTTTTGTTAGGAAGGAGGAGTCATCTGAAAAGTGCTGAATCAAAAACAACCTTTTAACATTAATACATAATAAACGTTGTTTGCGTGAGTTATGTATGCATAAGCATATATTGGTATACACTTGTTTTAAGGTGCAGCTGCAGATGTCGCCCTGATGTTTTTTATAGATGCTTATCGTGACAAAGAGCCTGTCTCATTGCCAGCTACGCGGTTCATTCCTCCGCGTCTGAAAACTTGAATTCTGAAAGAAAAAAGCGCAAAGAGAGACTCAAGTGCAATAAATAACACAGACGCTGCTGCTCTTAAAAAAATGCACTTACAATGTTTATTAATAATAAAGCAGGTATAAAACAGTTTTCTCCTTCAAGGTAATTAATCCAAATACTCAGCTGCTCCGGTCTGTTTTCACAGCCTTACAATGTCTGAAGTTCCTGCACTCCTTCCGACAACCAGAAGGTCTAGGAGAGGAGGTGCGCACTGCAAAGCGCCATTTACAAGCTCCGCCCCACGTGGGCGTCTCACAAGCCATCTCCCGGTCGCCATTGAAAACCAAGTAAACGCACCGGGAGCAAAGGAATACAGTGACATAAGCAAAGGACAGCTGCCCAGCCTGTTACACCCTGTGAACAACAGTCCCCTCAACTAAGCTGCCCAGTCTGTTACACTCCGTGAACAACAGTCCCCTCAACAAACAAACCACAGTTTCTATGTGATCTCCCGGTCGCCATTAGCCAATCAAAGGCACCGGGAGCAAAGGGGCAAATTGTACCCATCCAGAGCAAACACTCACACTGAGCAAGAAAACAGACTGAACAGCTTCAGTTTAAATAGCTGTTCAGTCCAAAGGCTCTATCTGCCAGAGAAAACCCCTTAGAGCACACACCCTGCCATACTCAGTATAAGAACACATGAGAAAATCTCCCTGTCGGCTCCATTATTAGATGAGACCGCCAGGAGATGAAACACAAGTCACCCAGTGCCTGTATACTAACTGCCATAATGTCTCCTAACAGAAAAGGAGAAACTAAGTCCAAGTCCAATGAGGCTTAACTTGATAAAGTGCCCAAACTTTTTCTGAGATCCTTCTCTTCCCAGAAATAAAGTTAACACTTACCTCATCTTCTGCCTGGCAGCAAGGCAGTTCCCAGGTTTAGGAGGTCCTCTCCCTCCCATGGCCCTGCAAATAAACGAAAGTCCTGAGTAAAATCCCTCAGTTTTTCAGTGTTAGGACAGCATCAGTACGGGAGGCGCAGTGAGAATTATGTCCCACAAGTTCCCATTCCTCTAAAGCCACCAAAGCTCTACTGTAGAGACTGATATGGACTACAGCTACACCCCAGAACAAAGCAGCACAATCTTGTACTACTTTAAAAATAATAAACTCTTGATTGAAGAATCTTTTACTAACACCTCACTTTGCCACTTGAAACAGGGATTAATCTTTTTAAGGCTGGTAATTTCTCTAGCTCATACTGGTACAAATTAATATTAAATAAAGAATGGATAGACAATATCAATAAATTAACTCATAAATGGAAAAAAGGTTATCCAATCAATGGGGAATGATTCCCTCAAAAAGAGTATTCAAAGAGTACATAAAGCTACATTACTAGCTTTGTGGAGGGAGTCACATTTGAAATTAATTTTGCATATATTACACTGGATAAACTCACAAAATGGAATCAAGCAAGATCAGTTGCATGTTATAGATGTAATTTTCCAGATGCTAATATTGTACATTGTTTAGGGACATGACCAAAAGTTACGGAATTTTGGGGCATGGTCAAGCATTGGCTCGTAAAATTTTTGAACTATAATGTCCAGATTGATATACCAGATATCATTTTTCTAAAAAGAAAAAAGTAAAGAGCTACTAAATATAAAATTCTTTAACTTTATCCTCTTATGCGGACGCAATGTAATTCTCTCTAGCTGGAAGTCTGAGAAACCCCATGCTTTAAGAAATTAATACAAACAGTTAAGAGCAAAATGGTAATCAAACAATATGATACTCTAAATACAGAGATCCCCAATTTCTTTAAAAAATGAGACTATATAAAAACCCATCCACCAGTTATTCAGAACCAAATAATCTCCCCTTTTATAAATACAGTCTATATACAAGAAGCCGTTCTTAGAGGAAAATATATGTTAAAGGGACACTGAACCCAATTTTTTTGTTTCATGATTCAGATAGAGCATGCAACTTTAAGCAACTTTCTAATTTACTCCTATAATCAATTTTTCTTTGTTATCTTGCTATCTTTATTTGAAAAACAAGGCATATAAGCTAAGGAGCCAGCACTTATTGGTGGGTGAATTTATCCACCAATCAGCAAGAACAACCCAGGTTGTTCACCAAAAATGGGCCGGCATCTAAACTTACATTCTTGCTTTTCAAATAAAGATACCACAAGAATGAAGAACATTTGATTATAGGAGTAAATTAGAAAGTTGCCTAAAATTGTATCCTCTATCTGAATCACAAAAGAAAAAAAATGTGGGTTCAGTGTCCCTTTAAGTTAAACAGACAGAAGTGGATAGGAGGGTGAGGGGTGTTCCAAACAGGAGATGGGTTGGGGGGAACCTTTTTTTTTTCTTTCTACTCTTATTATTTATTTGTATTGTTCTGTGGAAAAATGAAAAATTGAGGTTTATTCCATGTTGTAACCTAAGAGTTATGAACTAATGTTTTCTATCGCCTAGATTACGAGTTTTTGTCGGTAAAGTTGTGCGGGGCTAACAAGCCTTTTTTTCTTACCGCTCACTTAAGTCAACGCTGGTATTACAGGTTTTTTTCAAGCCGGCGTTAGCCTCAGAAAAGTGAGCGTTGAGCAAAATTTTGCTCCACATCTCACTGTAATACCAGCGTTGCTTACGGTAGCGGTAAGCTGGCAAAATGTGCTTGTGCACGATTTCCCCATAGGAAACAATGGGGCTGAGTTGGCTGAAAAAAAAACTAACACCTGCAAAAAAGCAGTGTTCAGCTCCTAACGCAGCCCCATTGTTTCCTATGGGAAAATGAAATTTATGTCTGCACCTAACACCCTAACATGAACCCTGAGTCTAAACACCCCTAATCTTACACTTATTAACTTCTAATCTGCCGCCCCCGCTATCGCTGACACCTACATTATAATTATTAACCCCTAATCTGCCGCTCCGGACACCGCCGCCACCTACATTATACTTATGAACCCCTAATCTGCTGCCCCCAACATCGCCGACACCTACATTATAGTTATTAACCCCTAATCTACCCCCCCAACGTTGCCGCAACTATATTAAATTTATTAACCCCTAATCTGCCGCCGCCAACGTTGCCGCCACTATAATAAATTTATTAACCCCTAAACCTAAGTCTAACCCTAACCGCCCTAACTTAATATACATCTAAATAAATTTACTACAATTAAATTAATTATTCCTATTTAAAACTAAATACTTACCTATAAAATAAACCCTAAGGCCTAGATTTGGAGTTTGGCGGTAGCCGTGAAAACCAGCGTTAGAGGCTCCTAACGCTGGTTTTAGGCTACCGCCGGTATTTGGAGTCATTCAAAAAAGGGTCTAACGCTCACTTTTCAGCCGCGACTTTCCCATACCGCAGATCCCCTTACGTCAATTGCGTATCCTATCTTTTCAATGGGATCTTTCTAACGCCGGTATTTGGAGTCGTGGCTGAAGTGAGCGTTAGAAATCTAAGGACAAAACTCCAGCCGCAGAAAAAAGCCAGGAGTTAAGAGCTTTCTGGGCTAACGCCGGTTCATAAAGCTCTTAACTACTGTGCTCTAAAGTCCACTAACACCCATAAACTACCTATGTACCCCTAAACCGAGGTCCCCCCACATCGCCGCCACTCGATTAAATTTTTTTAACCCCTAATCTGCCGACCGCCACCTACGTTATCCTTATGTACCCCTAATCTGCTGCCCCTAACACCGCCGACCCCTATATTATATTTATTAACCCCTAACCTGCCCCCCACAACGTCGCAGCCAGCTACCTACAATAATTAACCCCTAATTTTCCGACCGCAAAGAGCCGCCACCTACATTATAGCTATGTACCCCTAATCTGCTGCCCCTAACACCGCCGACCCCTATATTATATTTATTAACCCCTAATCTGCCCCCCTCAACGTCCCCTCCACCTGCCTACACTTATTAACCCCTAATCTGCCGAGCGGACCGCACCGCTATTATAATAAAGTTATTAACCCTTAATCCGCCTCACTAACCCTATAATAAATAGTATTAACCCCTAATCTGCCCTCCCTAACATCACCGACACCTGACTTCAATTATTAACCCCTAATCTGCTGACTGGAGCTCACCGCTATTCTAATAAATGTATTAACCCCTAAAGCTAAGTCTAACCCTAACACTAACACCCCCCTAAATTAAATATAATTTAAATCTAACAAAATAAATTAACTCTTATTAAATAAATTATTCCTATTTAAAGCTAAATACTTACCTGTAAAATAAATCCTAATATAGCTACAATATAAATTATATTTATATTATAGCTATTTTAGGATTAATATTTATTTTACAGGTAACTTTGTATTTATTTTAACCAGGTACAATAGCTATTAAATAGTTAAGAACTATTTAATAGCTACCTAGTTAAAATAATTACAAATTTACGTGTAAAATAAATCCTAACCTAAGTTACAATTAAACCTAACACTACACTATCAATAAATTAATTAAATAAAATACCTATAATTATCTACAATTAAACCTAACACTACACTATCAATAAATAAATTAAATACAATTCCTACAAATAAATACAATGAAATAAACTAGCTAAAGTACAAAAAATAAAAAAGAACTAAGTTACAAAAAATAAAAAAATATTTACAAACATTAGAAAAATATTACAACAATTTTAAACTAATTACACCTACTCTAAGCCCCCTAATAAAATAACAAAGCCCCCCAAAATAAAAAAATGCCCTACCCTATTCTAAATTACTAAAGTTCAAAGCTCTTTTACCTTACCAGCCCTGAACAGGGCCCTTTGCGGGCATGCCCCAAGAAGTTCAGCTCTTTTTCCTGTAAAAAAAAAACATACAATACCCCCCCCCAACATTACAACACACCACCCACATACCCCTAATCTAACCCAAACCCCCCTTAAATAAACCTAACACTAAGCCCCTGAAGATCTCCCTACCTTGAGTCGTCTTCACCCAGCCGAGCCAAATTCTTCATCCAAGCGGAGCAAGAAGAGGTCCTCCATCCAGTAGAAGTCTTCATCCAAGCGGGGCAGAAGAGGTCTTCCATCCGATTGAAGTCTTCATCCAATCGGCATCCATCCGGAGCGGAGCGGCAGCATCCTGCAGACCTCCAACGCGGAACATCCATCCTGGCCGACGACTGAACGACGAATGACGGTTCCTTTAAATTACGTCATCCAAGATGGCGTCCCTCGAATTCCGATTGGCTGATAGGATTCTATCAGCCAATCGGAATTAAGGTAGGAATATTCTGATTGGCTGATGGAATCAGCCAATCAGAATCAAGTTCAATCCGATTGGCTGATCCAATCATCCAATCAGATTGAGCTCGCATTCTATTGGCTGTTCCGATCAGCCAATAGAATGCGAGCTCAATCTGATTGGATCAGCCAATCGGATTGAACTTGATTCTGATTGGCTGACTCCATCAGCCAATCAGAATATTCCTACCTTAATTCCGATTGGCTGATAGAATCCTATCAGCCAATCGGAATTCGAGGGACGCCATCTTGGATGACGTCATTTAAAGGAACCGTCATTCGTCGTTCAGTCGTCGGCCAGGATGGATGTTCCGCGTTGGAGGTCTTCAGGATGCTGCCGCTTCGCTCCGGATGGATGCCGCTTGGATGAAGACTTCAATCGGATGGAAGACCTCTTCTGCCCCGCTTGGATGAAGACTTCTACCGGATGGAGGACCTCTTCTTGCCCCGCTTGGATGAAGACTTCTACCGGATGGAGGACCTCTTCTTGCTCCGCTTGGATGAAGAATTTGGCTCGGCTGGGTGAAGACGACTCAAGGTAGGAAGATCTTCAGGGGCTTAGTGTTAGGTTTATTTAAGGGGGGTTTGGGTTAGATTAGGGGTATGTGGGTGGTGGGTTGTAATGTTGGGGGGGGGTATTGTATGTTTTTTTTTACAGGCAAAAGAGCTGAACTTCTTGGGGCATGCCCCGCAAAGGGCCCTGTTCAGGGCTGGTAAGGTAAAAGAGCTTTGAACTTTAGTAATTTAGAATAGGGTAGGGCATTTTTTTATTTTGGGGGGCTTTGCTATTTTATTAGGGGGCTTAGAGTAGGTGTAATTCGTTTAAAATTGTTGTAATATTTTTCTAATGTTTGTAAATATTGTTTTATTTTTTGTAACTTAGTTCTTTTTTATTTTTTGTACTTTAGTTAGTTTATTTCATTGTATTTATTTGTAGGAATTGTATTTAATTTATTTATTGATAGCGTAGTGTTAGATTTAATTGTAGATAATTATAGGTATTTTATTTAATTAATTTATTGATAGTGTAGTGTTAGGTTTAATTGTAACTTAGGTTAGGATTTATTTTACAGGTAAATTTGTAATTATTTTAACTATTTTAGCTATTAAATAGTTCTTAACTATTTAATAGCTATTGTGCCTGGTTAAAATAAATACAAAGTTGCCTGTAAAATAAATATTAATCCTAAAATAGCTATAATATCATTATAATTTATATTGTAGCTATATTAGGGTTTATTTTACAGGTAAGTATTTAGTTTTAAATAGGAATAATTTATTTAATAAGAGTTAATTAATTTCGTTAGATGTAAATTATATTTAACTTAGGGGGGTGTTAGTGTTAGGGTTAGATTTAGCTTTAGGGGTTAATACATTTATTAGAATAGCGGTGAGCTCTAGTCGGCAGATTAGGGGTTAATGTTTGAAATTAGGTGTTGGCGATGTTAGGGAGGGCAGATTAGGGGTTAATACTATTTATTATAGGGTTAGTGAGGCGGATTAGGGGTTAATAACTTTATTATATTAGCGGTGCGGTCCGGTCGGCAGATTAGGTGTTAATAAGTGTAGGCAGGTGGAGGCGACGTTGTGGGGGGCAGATTAGGGTTTAATAAATATAATATAGGGGTCGGCGGTGTTAGGGGCAGTAGATTAGGGGTACATAGGGATAATGTAAGTAGCGACGGTTTACGGAGCGGCAGATTAGGGGTTAATAATAATATGCAGGGGTCAGCGATAGCGGGGGCGGCAGATTAGGGGTTAATAAGTCTAAGGTTAGGGGTGTTTAGACTCGGGGTACATGTTAGAGTGTTAGGTGCAGACGTAGGATGTGTTTCCCCATAGCAAACAATGGGGCTGCGTTAGGAGCTGAACGCGGCTTTTTTGAAGGTGTTAGGTTTTTTTCAGCTCAAACAGCCCCATTGTTTTCTATGGGGGAATCGTGCACGAGCACGTTTTTGAAGCTGGCCGCGTCCGTAAGCAACTCTGGTATCGAGAGTTGCAGTGGCGGTAAATATGCTCTACGCTCCTTTTTTTGGAGCCTAACGCAGCCATTCTGTGGACTCTCAATACCAGAGTTATTTTAAAGGTGCGGCCAGAAAAAAGCACGCGTAGATAACGCACCCCTTTGGCCGCAGAACTCTAAATCTAGGCGTAAGATAGCTACAATATAACTAATAGTTACATTGTATCTAGCTTAGGTTTTACTTTTATTTTACAGGCAACTTTGTATTTATTTTACAGAAAAAATAGGTGTGATGTAAACAACACACCTGAAGTAGCGCTAATCTTTGAAAAAATTTTTTTTCCCCAAGACTGAAGTAAATCACCAATGGTTAATTTGTTACAGAAATAACTCAATAAATGATCACATATGTTAATAAACCATTTCCATCCATAAAGGTATATAAACATGAAAGGTATTCAAGTCCATATATGTGACTGATATATATACACACAAAAGAGTCCAGCTGCTCCACTGAAACAGGTGAATCCACAGACCTTGATTGAAAGAAAACAATCTAAAAAACATAGAGGAGAGGAGCGCAGACTCAAATGCAGGGTGTAACAAAATTTAATAACAATAAAAAAGACAAGTGGCAACTCACAAAATTTAAAATTTAAAATGGCATGTAGTGTAACATTAACACTTAGCAACTTATCCCCTCTTCGAGTGTGTCCAGATAGGAGTTCCAGGAAAGGACAAGGCAGACGTGTATCCACATTCAATCCAAGGATGAAGCAAACTGACAGCCGGCGTACGTTCCCAAACAATGCCAGAAACCAGGCTGGCAACAGCTACAATGTCCGTTTGAAAGATAGCAAAAGTAACAATGTAATACCTTTATTCGGCAAACCTAAATGATCCTAGGCTCCCAAATCCAAAGGTTCTATGCTGCAGGCTAAGAACCGAGGACAGCCTCACTGGATCAAACAACTAACGTAAGGGGGCGGGGCTCTACGCATTTCGTCCCAGTGACGTAGGGACTTTCTCAAGAGTAATTTGCTGTTAGCATGCATATCCTCTTCTAGGTTGTGTGTGGTGGCACTCCCACACCTTCCACCAATGGGATAAGAGGTGATAATGATATGCACGATACTGCAAATGAAGATTGTAAACAATTGCTTATAAAGGCGTGAGTATGGGTAAATGTCAGGTATTAAAAGGCTTCATATCATCAAAGTGTTATACAACGATAAGCATTTACAAACATAATTCATTTCTCAACAATTTGCGTATCCTAAAATATTGATAACGATACAGATATGTTTGTATCTCGAAAAATACAATTAATATTCATACATATAAAAATAAAACCAATAATTTAAAAAATACATAGAATCCATATTTAAAACATTATTCAGCATAAAGATACGCTAAACATAAAACACACTATATATATATATATATATATATATATATATATTAACTATAAAATTCATATATATGCACAATAAATATATATTTAAAAAACCATTATTACATAAAATAAGTAATAATATGTCAAAGAAATGCTTGCAAGTCAATATCAATATTTAACCCTTTAGGTTCCAAACAGTTGAGGGTCCTAATCCAAAATGTTTCCCTTTTTCTAAGGTTTAAAAGCCTATTAGTGTCCCATACATTGGGTTTGACCCATTCTATGATTTTAACAGATAGATCGGCCGGATTGCAGTTATGAAAGAGTTTAAAATGACGTGAAACACTATGGTTCTCGAAACCTGATTCTATATTTCTTATATGTTCCCTAACTCTGTATTTTATTTTACGCTTGGTGCGACCTATATAAATTAACCCACATTTGCATATTAGTTGATACACTACATATGTAGTATGGCAGGTGCACCTGTCCTTGCAGGGGTATCTTTTTGTTCCATCGTGGTTAAAAAAAATATGTGGAATTACTGTCTATTCAAGGGCATAAAACACAATCAAGGGTTTTACAGGGGTATAAACCATTCTTTCCCCCACACCATCAATCAATGTTGTAAAGTTAGATTTGGAATTTCTTAATTTAGTAGGTGCAATGTAATTCTTAATGTCCTTATTTTTCCTAAAGATGACATTCGGTTTGTCACCTACAATCTGTTTCAGAACGGGATCAAGCTTGAGAACATTCCAGTGTTTTCTCAGAATTCTTTGAATTTTTTGGTGTTGGTTGTTATATTGAGTAACAAATTTGGGACCGTTTTTTCTATCTTTTTTCAGATGGTTATTACCATTTTGTATATTATTAATTAAAGATGTCCTATCCATCATATCGACCTTATATTTGCAATCTTCTAGATGCTTGGAAATATAAGGTCGATATGATGGATAGGACATCTTTAATTAATAATATACAAAATGGTAATAACCATCTGAAAAAAGATAGAAAAAACGGTCCCAAATTTGTTACTCAATATAACAACCAACACCAAAAAATTCAAAGAATTCTGAGAAAACACTGGAATGTTCTCAAGCTTGATCCCGTTCTGAAACAGATTGTAGGTGACAAACCGAATGTCATCTTTAGGAAAAATAAGGACATTAAGAATTACATTGCACCTACTAAATTAAGAAATTCCAAATATAACTTTACAACATTGAACAGATGGTGTGGGGGAAAGAATGGTTTATACCCCTGTAAAACCCTTGATTGTGTTTTATGCCCTTTAATAGACAGTAATTCCACATATTTTTTTAACCACGATGGAACAAAAAGATACCCCTGCAAGGACAGGTGCACCTGCCATACTACATATGTAGTGTATCAACTAATATGCAAATGTGGGTTAATTTATATAGGTCGCACCAAGCGTAAAATAAAATACAGAGTTAGGGAACATATAAGAAATATAGAATCAGATTTCGAGAACCATAGTGTTTCACGTCATTTTAAACTCTTTCATAACTGCAATCCGGCCGATCTATCTGTTAAAATCATAGAATGGGTCAAACCCAATGTATGGGACACTAATAGGCTTTTAAACCTTAGAAAAAGGGAAACATTTTGGATTAGGACCCTCAACTGTTTGGAACCTAAAGGGTTAAATATTGATATTGACTTGCAAGCATTTCTTTGACATATTATTACTTATTTTATGTAATAATGTTTTTTTAAATATATATTTATTGTGCATATATATGAATTTTATAGTTAATATATATATATAGTGTGTTTTATGTTTAGCGTATCTTTATGCTAAATAATGTTTTAAATATGGATTTTATGTATTTTTTAAATTATTGGTTTTATTTTTATATGTATGAATATTAATTGTATTTTTCGAGATACAAACATATCTGTATCGTTATCAATATTTTAGGATACGCAAATTGTTGAGAAATGAATTATGTTTGTAAATGCTTATCCTTGTATAACACTTTGATGATATGAAGCCTTTTAATACCTGACATTTACCCATACTCACGCCTTTATAAGCAATTGTTTACAATCTTCATTTGCAGTATCGTGCATATCATTATCACCTCTTATCCCATTGGTGGAAGGTGTGGGAGTGCCACCACACACAACCTAGAAGAGGATATGCACGCTAACAGCAAATTACTCTTGAGAAAGTCCCTACGTCACTGGGACGAAACGCGTAGAGCCCCGCCCCCTTACGTTAGTTGTTTGATCCAGTGAGGCCGTCCTCGGTTCTTAGCCTGCAGCATAGAACCTTTGGATTTGGGAGCCTAGGATCATTTAGGTTTGCCGAATAAAGGTATTACATTGTTACTTTTGCTATCTTTCAAACGGACATTGTAGCTGTTGCCAGCCTGGTTTCTGGCATTGTTTGGGAACGTACGCCGGCTGTCAGTTTGCTTCATCCTTGGATTGAATGTGGATACACGTCTGCCTTGTCCTTTCCTGGAACTCCTATCTGGACACACTCGAAGAGGGGATAAGTTGCTAAGTGTTAATGTTACACTACATGCCATTTTAAATTTTACATTTTGTGAGTTGCCACTTGTCTTTTTTATTGTTATTAAATTTTGTTACACCCTGCATTTGAGTCTGAGCTCCTCTCCTCTATTTTTTTAGATTGTTTTCTTTGTATTTATTTTAACTAGGTACAATAGTTATTAAATAGTTATTAACTATTTAATAACTTCCTAGTTAAAATAAGTACAAAAGTACCAGTAAAATAAACCCTAACCTAAGTTACAATTACACCTAACACTACACTATAATTAAACTAATTACCTAAACTACCTACAATTAATTACAATTAAATTAAATAAACTAAATTACGAAAAAAAAACGGTCTTCACCCAGCCGGGCACAAGTGGTCCTCCAGAGGGTCCGAAGTCTTCATCCTATCCGGCCAGAAGAGGACATCCAGACCGGCAGAAGGCTTCATCCAGGCGGCATCTTCTATCTTCATCCTTCCGGAGTGGAGCGGGTCCATCTTCAAGACATCCGACGCGGAGCGTCCTCTTCATCCGACGACTGAATGACTGGTCCTTTAAGTGACGTCATCCAAGATGGCGTCCCTTGAATTCCGATTGGCTGATAGAATCCTATCAGCCAATCGGAATTAAGGTAGGAAAAATCCTATTGGCTAATGCAATCAGCCAATAGGATTAACCTTGCATTCTTTTGGCTGATTGGAACAGCCAATATAATGCGAGCTAAATCCTATTGGCTGATTGGATCAGCCAATCAGATTGAACTTCAATCCTATTGGCTGATTGCATCAGTCAATAGGATTTTTCCTACCTTAATTCCGATTGGCTGATAGGATTCTATCAGCCAATCGGAATTCAAGGGATGCCATCTTGGATGACGTCACTTAAAGGACCAGTTATTCAGTCGTCGGCGGTCGGATGAAGAGGATACTCCGCGTCGGATGTCTTGAAGATGAACCCGCTACGCTCCGGAAGGATGAAGATAGAAGATGCCGCCTGGATGAAGACTTCTGCCGGTCTGGATGTCCTCTTCTAGCCGGATAGGATGAAGACTTCGGACCCTCTAGAGGACCACTTGTGCCTGGCTGGGTGAAGACGGCTCAAGGTAGGGTGATCTTCAAGGGGGTAGTATTAGGTTTTTTTAAGGGGGGATTGGGTGGGTTTTAGAGTAGGGTTGGGTGTGTGGGTGGTGGGTTTTAATGTTGGGGGGTATTGTATTTTTTTTTACAGGTGAAAGAGCTGATTACTTTCGGGCAATGCTCCGCAAAAGGCCCTTTTAAGGGCTATTTGTTATTTAGTATAGGGTAGGGAATTTTTTTATTTTGGGGGGCTTTTTTATTTTATTAGGGGGATTAGATTAGGTGTAATTAGTTTAAAATTCTTGTAATTTTTTTTATTTTCTGTAATTTAGTGGGGTTTTTTTCCCCGTAATTTAGTTTATTTAATTTAATTGTAATTAATTGTAGGTAGTTTAGGTAATTAGTTTAATTATAGTGTAGTGTTAGGTGTAATTGTAACTTAGGTTAGGGTTTATTTTACAGGTACTTTTGTACTTATTTTAGCTAGGTAGTTATTAAATAGTTAATAAGTATTTAATAACTATTGTACCTAGTTAAAATAAATACAAAGTTGCCTGTAAAATAAAAATAAACCCTAAGATGGCTACAATGTAATTATTATTTATATTGTAGCTATCTTAGGGTTTATTTTATAGGTAAATATTTAGTTTTATATAGGATTAATTTTTTTTTTTTTTTTTTAACACAACTAAAGAATTTACTTATTGCCATCTGCCAGACTTAATAAGAGGTAGTTAACATAATATATATAAGTGCTTGTAGGTCAAGGAATATAATGGGAGAAATTACAGACACATAATGAACTAATAGTATGATATTCACATCTATTTAATAAAATTAAACAGTGATTGGCAGTTAATTCTAAGCTGAACCTTTTGTTCTATGTATATCTGGGGGCCCGGTGCTTCAGACCTATATGTAGAGGAGAACACAGGAGCTTATTTACCAAAAGAGAGAGAGAGGGGGTAAATGAACCACGTAATCTCTGGGATTAGTCAAACCTAAGGTTGTCATCTACAGAGATGATATGCGTGTACCAAGTAGATAAATAAACACTATATAACTCACTTATATAAAAAAGAAATATTGAAAATACGACAAGAGAGCACTATAATGGTTGCTACAGTCAGCTAAGCTACACATATATTTACTGCTATTATAAACTAAGTAGGCTAGTGACAATAAAACAATCAGGTAGTCTGTGCACTGCTATTCATTTGTAAATAATTCAAGCGCTATATATGAATTACCCAATCCCAGTTTTATCTATACCACAAAACTGTCCCATAGAGATGAGGAGCCTTCTGTCCATTGACCCGGGTGAAGGAGGATTGTGCGCTGTTATCAAGTTCCCAGCTATGTTCCGGGGTCTGTATGTGAGTGATTTACTTATATCTAAGACACTTTGAGTGCAGTGGTTGCAATCTGAGATGTTAATTGGGGCTGCTGTTCCAAGAATGGCGTCCTTTGATGCAGAATATGATAGCGTATTGTGCCGGCTATTAACAGATGTGCTCAGCCAGTCATCTCCTGTGGGTCTCACTACTGCCAAGCCGTGATCTGGCTCTCTCCATTGTTGCGGAGGGTAAATAAGAGCAGGACTCTGACCATATGGGTCCCGCTGCTGTAGGGTCGCTTCTCCAGGAGCGCATACTATAATCCTTGTAATAGCGACATGAGCTCCAGGCAATACTTGATTGTTGTGGCCATGTGGGATCTCCCTTTCAATACAACCCTTGTAGTGTCCTAGAAGTTCCTTTTCCTTTACGCGTCCACAATTCCTACTAGCAGCTGCATCCACAAGCCCTTCATCGGTAGCCTTGCAGTACATATTCTGCATCGTAGGTAAAAGTTGGCCATCAGCGTGTGCAACTCTTGGCTGAGGACAGGAAACAGTTATGGTATGATCTTCCACTAGGTGCACATCATCTCCTTCAAGAGAATCTGCCTCCCATGCTTCATCCGTTAGGCTAACATTGCCGCTAGTAAGGGTAGATGATTTCACATCAAAGCACCTCTCGATTAGTAAGTGCAGTTTTGCGAAGTGCTCCTCTAGAAGTATACAGGTTTTTCTCTCAGACTCATTTATTGATAGCTCCATAATAATTTGCCACTTAGGGCATTGGCTGCACAATAGGTGCAGCAGTTGTGGGGACAAGAGAGGCTTCAAAAAATAGGGGAAGGCCTCAAACAATAAAGTCCGGTACTGAGGGCTGGGGAGCCACACCACGATCCAAAACCCTATCTCTTGGGTCAGGGCGTCCTCAGATAAACCTCTCCACCTGATTAGATATGTTAATATCAAATTTTCAGCCCAAAATGAGAAGAAAGGTGGTGAAGGGCTCAGGAGCTGAAGCTCAGTGCAACCAGTGATGGCCGCTGCCCGGAAGTCCCTCGGATTAATTTATTTAATAGTAGTAATTTAATTTTGTTTTATTTAAATTATATTTAAGTTAGGGGGGTTAGGGTTAGATTTAGATTTAGGGGTTCATAAATGTAATATAGTAGTGGCGACGTTGGGGGCGGCAGATTAGGGGTTAATAAATGTAGGTAGGTGTCGGCGATGTTAGGAACGGCAGATTAGGGGTTAATAAAATGTAACTAGTGCTTGTGAGGCGGGAGTGCGGCGGTTTAGGGGTTAATACATTTATTAAAAGTGGCGGCGATGTCCGGTCGGCAGATTAGGGGTTAAATAATTTTATTATAGTGTTTGCGATATGGGGGGGGCCTCGGTTTAGGGGTTAATAGGTAGTTTATGGGTGTTAGTGTACTTTGTAGCACTTTAGTTAAAAGCTTTATGTTACGGCGTTAGCCCATAAAACTCTTAACTACTGACTTTTATATGCGGTAGGAGTCTGGACAGGAGAGGGTCTACCGCTCACTTTTTCAGGCGATCGTAATACCGGCGTTAGGCAAATACCATTAAAAAGATAGGATACACAATTGACGTATGGGGATTTGTGGTAAGCTAAAATCGCGGAAAAAAAAGTGAGCAGTAGACCCTTTCCTGACTGACTCGTAATACCAGCGGGCGTTAAAAAGCAGCGTTGGGACCCCTCAACGCTGCTTTTTAAGGCTAACGCAAGACTCGTAATCTAGGTGTATGTTTCTGTACTGTTTAACGCTAAACTGAGCACTGCATTTAGTACATATGTTTTAGTTACTATAGCACTGATTGTTTATTTGAATTTTGCTTTTCATTATTGTATTTAATATGAAATACTAAAAAACTTATAAAAAAAAAAAAAGTATACTTAGTTGCCAGGCTGTAAAAAAAACAACTGGATTTTAAAAATAAATTCCAGAAAAAAAGAACAATATATCAGTTTTGTCACAATCCATATGCATGCATTATTTTTAACATAATAATATTTACTTGTTGCAGTTAGGGAGGGGTACTTAGAAGAAAACTGTATGCAATGCATGTAGGAGCACTTGTTACAACACTTACAGGTTTAGTAACAGACATCTGTATGGTACTCACAGGGTTAGTCATATTTGTCCAGCTCTATGCAGCACCGGCTAACTCCACCCCATTGAGAGTTGGCTTTGCGGAGGGATTCATGCAGTGTATTCAGCGTGCCCTTCTATGACAGGCTGCCTGCCTGCAGGTAGAACTATCTCAAGCACATATATATACGAGAGATAAAAGGGACATGGAGGTCATATGTGGAGGTAATGTGCACATAGAGAGTTTTACATATACACTGCACAGATACTGAGGCACGTGTCAGGGACTATTTTATGTCTCGGAGTGTAATAGCAGCGTGCTACAAGATAATCCAAGGAAAAGGTTACTACTCAGGTGAAATACAGAGTAACCGTGTGTCCAATGAGATGTGTGGGTTTGTTATAATTAAATAAGAGCGATAGGGGTCCGGGGAAGGAAGAACGTTGTAATAACATATTGCTACACTGAAGTTGGATATTGTTTGTGCTTCACTAACCACATCGTCTGATTCGTCTTATGTGCAGTCGGTATATGGGGATATGTTTTAATATACAGCGAAACGTTTGGTATCACGCGTTACTTAGCTACCTCTCCCCATGTGTAATACACAGGGAATGTTAATCCATGTGTCTTATACATGCAACGAACAGCTGAAGACTGTAAAGGTTCTTGTTTTGCTCCGACCCTCTGCATTGTGAGTCATAATATTTATATTATTTACATATGAATCCGCTATGTGGCGCCACATTCTGTTTGAAGACCTCAGAGGTTTTACTCCTCTTTACTAATAACATTTTATTATGCACATTGTGTGCACATACAGATACATATTTGTGTCTTTTGTGCTGATATAAACAATACCACCGGTCTTTGTAAAAACAGTTACGTTGATTTTTTTTGTATGTATATAGGTGGATTTTTACTTCGGTCCCTAAAAGTATCAAACGTATCCTTTGTGGTATGGACAGTAAAAAACAAACCAACACAAAACCCCACACAAATCCATTTGCTCACATAAGTTGTAAATACCACAGTTTATAACAGGATTTGATAGTAAAGTCAAAATTAAACTTTCATGATTCAGACAGAACATGCAATTTTAAAAAGCTTTCCAATATATACTATCAAATTGACTTTATTCAACTGGTTTCCTTGGTTAAAAAGTAGATCTAGGTAGGCTCAGGGGCAGCAGTGCACTACTGAGAGCTAGCTGGCGATTAGTTGCTACACATATATGCCTCTTGTCATTGGCTCACCTGATGTGTCCCCTTCATTCTTTAGAAAAAAACTCTTTCTGGTGCCCATTAATACTTGTGATTACCATTACTACAGTGACCTTAGGGAGATATGTTTTAACGAGGGGGATCATGCCCTAAGAAAATTAGTTTGAGAGAGCTCTATAAAACTCCCTTTTCTTTTGAAGAAAAAAATAAAAAATCCCTGGTGTCCGGTGGTACAGTTGATCACTATCCCACAGGGTGCTTCCTAGGGATGTGCATTCGGATCCTTTGTGAGGATATGAATGCAGATGTAAGCAGCGGTTCGTGAATATTTTTGTAGCTGGATTAATTCCTGTAAAAGAGCCTCATGCTAAAATCTGTGCAAATCCAGATCTTAGATTGGTGATCTTTTATAAGAATCAATCTGGGTATGAAAATATCCGATGGGCACGAGCCTTTGCTTACATCTGCACATCCCTAGTGCTCACTTGCAGTCTAAAAGAACAAGTGTCCCCTCTCATATAATATTTATCCCTTTATGTTGTAGCAGGAAGAAAGAGGGTCCATAATAGCTCCATAATTTAAAGTGAAGGTAACGTTTATGTATTTTCTTCTCCCCTACCGTTCCATTACAAGCTCCGCCCACGATCCACTTCCTGTCTGTTTAGCTTATGACGTATAGAGCGTTCCCACCCGCTCTATACGTGCCTACAATGCTCGTGCCCGGCGAAGATAACCACTGCGCATGCGCAAAACATTGACAACGGTACACAATGCACATGCGTTAATGCCAGTCTTTGCTTTATACAGCGCTAAACGAGGGCCGCACTTGGTTTTCCAGGGAGAGGAAGGAAGCTAACGCATGCACAGAGCTTTGAAGATAGCGGTGACGTCAAATGACGGCTGCCTAACGGCCAGGAAGTCAATTGGCTGTTCTTAAAACGTGACCAGCAGGCTAAAAAAATAAATATAACGGGTTGAATCGTACGCTTGTTAGATTGCGAATAAAAACGGATAAAACTAATAATAAAGCTAAAAATGAAAATTTTCGTGAATGAAAGTGCCATTGATTTGTGCTGTATTGCAGATAAGTGCATAGTAATACAGTGAACTTTTTTCACTTTAAGGGGTCGTATAAGTGCAAAAAGAAAATGCTTTAATGTCTTAGAGCATTTTATTATTGTAATATTGCTTGCATATAACTGTGTGTTTATCCCCCACATATGAGTTAAATGCATAGGTAAAATCAGCTCCAGAGCAGCAATGCAATACTAGGTACTAACTGAACACATTTGATGAGCCAATTACAAGAGGTGTATGTGTGTAGCCACCAATCCGCAGCTTGCTCCCCGTAATGCATTGCTGCTCCTGAGCCTACCGAGTTAGGTATGCTTTTTGCCAAAGGATACAGAGAGAACAAAGTAAATTTGATAAGACATAAACTGAAAAGTCTCTTTAAATAACTGCACACTTTCTCTGAATCATGAAAGCTTATTTTAACATTCAGGCTCCCTAACTTCACTTTTTGCCTCACCTCACACCACAAGCAAAATAATGAAGCACCTCTTCTGTTGATTACTTCTCATTGTTGGTTTTCTGCTCTGGCGAGATCATCTAAGAAGTCTCATCAGTATTGCTAGGTCCTTTAAACAATTTTAGAAAAGCAAATTTTACCTCAAGAGATGGTTATCTCACTATTCAGGGTTCTGGTTGTTAAAGGGACGGTCAACACCAGAATTTTTGTTGTTTAAAAAGATAGATAATCCCTTTTTATTAACCATTCCCCAGTTTTACATAACCAACACAGTTAAAATAATACACATTTTACCTCTGTTATTACCTTGTATCTAAGCCTCTGCAGACTGCCCCCTTATTTCAGTTCTTTGGACAGACTTGCATTTGAGCCAATCAGTGCTCACTCCTCTGTACATTCCAGTGCGTGTGTTATCTATATGAAACACATGAACTAACGCCCTCTAGTGGTCGGACGAGAAGGATGGATTACAATTCTACCACCGTCCCAACAAAACTAACTCTCAATTCCTGAACGGGAAGATCAGATGGTCTATCTCAGTAGGGGAGAGAGTTTTAATGAATGCTGACCACTTTTTAAAGACTTGTCTAATATCATGTTCATCACTCATATTGGCGTCTATCTGTTCTAAAATACATTGTTTCTTCAGATAATTTTTAACCTCTGAAATACTCGGGATCGCTTTCATTTTCCATTTTTTTTAAATTAGATATCTAGCTGCTAGGACATTCATGTTGATTCATTTCTCATTTGTCTGTAATACCATTTTAAACAACTTTCCAGTTTACTTCTATTATCAAATTTGTTTAATTCTCTTGGTATCATTTGTTGAAGGAGCAGTAATACACTACTGGTTTCTAACTGAACACATGGGTGAGCTAATGACAGTCTTTATATATATATATATATATATATATATATATATATATATATATATATATATATACAGCCACCAATCAGCAGCTAGAACCTAGGTTACCTAGATAAACCTTTCAGCAAAGGATAACGAGAAGGAAGCAAATGAAATAATAGGAGTAAATGGGAAAGTTGTTTAAAAGGTATATTCTGTCTGAATCATGAATGTCTAATTATGACTTTACTGTCCCTTTAAGGAGAGACACATTAAATATAATGCTAAATAAAAAAGACAGTAAAGATTTTTCGCTCAATGCTGGTGAGATTTTGATTGTGTAACTGCATTGTGTGATTACATCACATGTGTTAGCACAACATGTATGTTAAGGGATTTGCAAATTGTAGAATTGTAAGTTAATACTGTACATATATTTGTTAAAGGGACACTGAACCCAATTTTTTTTTCTTTCGTGATTCAGATAGAGCATGCTATTTTAAGCAACTTTCTAATTTACTCCTATTATCAAATTTTCTTCATTCTCTTGATATCTTTATTTGAAAAGCAAGAATGTAAGTTTAGATGCCGGCCCATTTTTGGTGAACAACCTGGGTTGTTTTTGCTGATTGGTGTATTAATTTAACCGACCAATAAATAAGTGCTGTCCAGGACCTGAACCAAAAAATAGCTTAGATGCTTTCTTTTTCAAATAAAGATAGCAAGAGAACGAAGAAAAATTGATAATAGGAGTAAATTAGAAAGTTGCTTAAAATTGCATGCTCTATCTGAATCACAAAAGAAACATTTGGGTTCAATGTCCCTTTAAGGTTAGAAAATATTGTTCAAAATAAACTTTCATGATTCAGATATATAATGCAATTTTCCAATTTACTTTTATCACCAATTTTGTTTTGTTCTCTTGGTATTCTTAGTTGAAAGCTAAACCTAGGAGGTTCATATGCTAATTTCTAAGACCTTGAAGGGCATTTTCACAGTTTTTCACCACTAGAGGGTGTTAGTTCATGTGTGTCATATAGATAACACTGTGCTCACCCACGTGGAGTTCCAGGGAGCCAGCTCTGATTGGCTAAAATGAATATCTGTCAAAAGAACTGAAATAAGGGGGCAGTTTGCAGAGGCTTAGATACAAGGTAATCACAGAGGTAAAAAGTATATTTTTATGACTGTGTTGGTTATGCAAAACTAGGGAATGGATAATAAAGGGATAATCTATCTTTTTAAACAATAACAATTCTGGTGTAGACTGTCCCCTTAAGTATTATCAGATATTATACACTGGTACACTAAATAGATACTACAGACATATGTTGTTTGTTTTAATATGTTATACCCGTCATTCAAATAAATTCCTTGCAATGTTTTACAGCTTATGACGATGAACATGAACTGGCATTCTGCCTGATTTCATGAGCTTGCTCAGAGATATACATCACTAAATCGCTTTAAATCATATAGAAGCCAGTCATGATTCTGATACATCTCCTAGAAGGAAAAGCTTTTGTGTGGAATGCTGAAGATGCCAAAGAGATTAGAGAGCAGCATTGTATAGTTGGGAATCTTGTCGGAGCCCTGGTGAGAAAACCCAGACAGAATACGCGGCTTGGCTTGCCACTGCAGCTTCTGCCTGAGGAAACACGCTTACTGGTAGAAATTGGTGCGGCCAAGCTTGTACACAGCTGCTCAGATGAAAAAATAACCCAAGAGGAGCATGACATCCCCATGGTACGAATACTGGTTAGTGTTTATTTTACCAGATTCTGGTGTGCTTTTATGTAGTACTTGTAAAAGGGAGTCTTCAATCAGTATAGTACCACTTTTTGTGTGTATATTGTAATGCAGGTCTTGATACATTTTTGGAAATGTCCTAAATATTACCCCAACAATATATATATATATATATATATATATATATATATATATATATATATATATATATATATATATATATATATATATATATATATATATACACACACACACACACAGGTGGCCCTCGTTTTACAACGGTTCAATTTACACCGTTTCAGAATAACAACCTTTTTTTCCAGTCATGTGACTGCTATTGAAAAGCATTGAGAAGCAGTGCATTTATTAAAATAGCCAGTAGGTGGAGCTGTTCGCTTGCGTTGCAGCAAAGCCAAGCAAGCTGAAATTAATCAGTTTAACCAAACCTGAGCTATTGAGCAGATTTCAAAGGAACAAGTTTTTCCTGTCTATAAATCAGTCCAGATTGGAATGCATAGAAAGAACTGTTTGCAGAAAAATGCAAGTGAAGTCTGTGTTGTGTGATTATTTTATTAGGTTTATAATGCTGTTTAGCAAATATTTTTGTTCATTTAACTTAGTTTAATTATATATTCTGTGTTGTGTGATTATTTTATTAGGTGTATAATGCTGTTTAACATTCAAAGTCTTCATTTCAAAGCTTTAAAAATAATGTATTAGGTGTTACTTATGACAATTTTGAGAGGGGCCTGGAACCTATCTCCCTCACTTCCCATTGACTTACATTATAAACTGGGTTTCAATTTACAAGCCTTGACCGAAGGATTTCTTCTCCTCGGTAACACCCTCTGAACACTCTCTTGACTTACGGTACAGTAAACTGTATCTATTTGTGGTACAAGCCGTTATTTTCTTTCCACTGTTCCAATATCGGCATTCATTTGCATACGGCCACCTGCACTGTGTTGATACATATGAACTGGGTGCTTGTCTTTTAAGTTTTATTTTATGATATCACTGTTATGCCATATCTTTTAATTATCATTTTTATGCTATATCTTTTTTATGTCATAGATTATCAATTAGTATCTGCATTATTCATCATTTATAGGTTTTAACCTGTTTTTTCATTAGGATTTTTTCCTAGTTGTATTTACATTACAGGGAGACGTCCCTATTTTTAGTGTATATATTTGTGTATCTTATTCTATATGTTTATTAAATTTTCACTTCAATTCCTTATATGGTGTGTATACTTTCAGCTTGTTAGCGCACTTTCTCTATCTTGAAGCTTTGGCTTCACTATTTGGTTATTAACTTGTATTTGATACATACAGAGATTGTATCTTTAGAGTAGTGTTTAGCAATACCTTCCTTTAGCGCGCACTAATCCACCCAATTTGATTTGTTTTCAATTTACAATGGTTTCAATTTGCAACCATTCCTTCTGGAACCTAACCCGGCGTAAACTGAGGGCTACCTGTGTGTATGTATGTATGTATATATATATATATATATATATATATATATATATAACATTTGTTTAGAGCACTTGTTGTCAAACCTGTCCCCAGGCCTCCCTAACAGGACACATTTTGAGGATATCTAAACTAGATCACAGGTGAAACGATCAGCTCATTAGTAAACATGGTTATTTTACCTGCTCTCATCAAAGTTTATCCTGAAAACCTGGACTGTTGGGGAGGCCCAAGGACAGGTTTGAAAACCAGTGGTTTAGATCAGTGGCTAATAAATAGCAGCTTCTGTGGCTTATGAGAAAAAATGTCAAGGCCTTGCTCTTTTTAGTGGGGAATGGTCTGGGGGTCACAGAAGCATACTATATATACTTTATCCTTTGTGCAGCATACACTGGAACGGCCATGTGTCACTCTCCTACACTTCATGGTTCAGGCAGAAGTAACCTACCACATAAAGTGGCCAGACCTGTAAAAGTAAGGATCAGTTAAGTTGTTAAAATGCATGTGTTCTGTCAATCAAAGGGTTAAATAATTTCTTGATTGACCTTGTTTGTCCCACCTCCAAAAAAAAAAATCCTTTATTTTGAACAATTAGTCAAACCCATGATTTAAAGTGACATGATCACAAGTGAAATGTGCATGAGTGCTTCTTATAAAAGTCATGACAGTGTAAATGGCATGTGCACATATGTTGTGCATGTTATATGCACCCTCATTCCAATACTGTGTCAGTTCAGAGAGCATATAGTGCCATCTACTATGTCAGCAATTACTTAATTTGCGTGATAGAAGCCATTGCTGGCACACCATGTGTTTGTGCCACTTACCAGTGATAGCTTTTACTGGAAGCATTTTTCTAATATAAGCATGTTGAAAACAAAAATACTTCTATTCAAAATGGAAATGCATTTTCCCCCCAAAATAGTTTTTCTACTTAAGGCGGGGGAGCTATGTTTCAGTTTAAATTTGTACAAAATATTTGCTTCAGGGGTATAAGATTTTTTTTCCATGCTTACTATATATCACTGCACTTACATTTTTAATTTGCATGCAGAGATTTTGCAGGTAACTGCCATTTTGTTAGCAACATTTTTAGGTTTGTGAAATTTTAGAGCAGTCTAAAGATGTAACCCTTTATGAGTGGTGGAATGTGTGTTACTGCCCAGCATTGCTGTGGCCACCAGTTAGGCTGCTGTAAGATAGCATTTGACATTCACAGTAGCATTGTCCTAAACATAGATAGTCTCAAGATAACGGGAGCTTGCTCTCTCGGTTACCCTCTGAGCTAAAGCACATTTTGTTAAAGTTAAAGGGACAGTCTAGTCAAAATTAAAGTTTCATGATTCAGATAGGGCATGCAATTTTAAACAACTTTTCAATTTATTTTTATCAACAGATTTTCTTTGGTATTCTTTGTTGAAAGCTAAACCTATGTATTCTCATATGCTAATTTCTAAGCCCCTGAAGGCCGCCTCTTATTTGAAGGCATTTGACAGTTTCTCACAGCTAGAGGGCGTTAGTTCATGTGTGCCATATAGCTAACATTGTGCTTGCCCCCTTGGAGTTACTTATGAGAGGGCACTGATTGGCTAAAAATGCATGTCTGTCAGAATAACTAAATTAAGGGGGCAGTCTGCAGAGGATTAGATATAAGGTAATCACAGAGGTAAAAAGTATACTGTGTTGGTTATGCAAAACTGGAATGGGTAATAAAAGGATTATCTATCTTTTTAAATAATAAAAATTATGGAGTAGACTGTCCCTTTTAACCCTTTGAGTGCTAAGCACTTTCCCACCTGGGTGCTAAGCTTATCTAAGTTTTTTTTTTTTTACAGATCCCCAAGACTTACACCGTTGGAAAGGTTAGGCGATTACCTTTCCAACGGTGGATCTGCTTAGATGCCTGAGTTACCTATTCTTGTCATTGTCTATTTTAAATATAGTTGCACAGAGACGTCATTGCGCAGGCCCTATCGCCAGGGTAGGAGCCCCCAGATCTCCCTCAAGGTGGGAGAGTGGTAGCGACGACTCTGAGATAGTGAAGCATGGTTCATAATTCACTGCAGTGGTAGCATGCATTAAAGTACTCACACATGTTTATGTGAGGCTTCTGTAACAGGTGCTCGGCCATGGAAACCCATTTCACGAAGCTCTTAACACAGTTCTGCTGATGTTGCTTCCAGAGGCAGTTTGGAACTTTGTGATTTTTACATGCTGTGCACTCCGCAGCCCTGTTCTCTATGAGTTTGCATGGTTTACCACTTCATTGCTGGGTTCCTCCTAGACACTTCTACTTCACAATAATAGCACTTAGATTTGACCAGGGCAGATCTAGTAGGCAAATGTGGAATCCTGTGGCAGTGCCACGTTTAAGGTCACTGAGAGCTTCAGTACGACCCATTGTACTGCCTATGTTTGCCTATAGAGATTTATGTACCTGTTAGCAATAGGAGTAGTTGAAAGGCCTGAACACAATAATTAATAGGCTCTACAATGCTTTTGGCCATATAGTGTGGCTACTGATTGGTGGCTGTATTTATATGCCTCTTGTCATTGGCTTGCCCAATGTATTCACAGTAGTGCATTGCTGCTTCTTTAACAAAGGATACCAAAACAATAAAGCAAATTTGATAATAGAAGTAAATTTGAAAGTTGTTTGCAAATGTAAGCTATATCTGAATTATGTAATAAAGATGTTGATTTTCATGCCTTTTTAAACATTTATGGGAGGTTAAAGGGACATGAAACCCCAAAAAATTATTTCCAATCTATTAGAAAGCGCACGCCATTTTAAACTACTTTCAAATTTACTTCTATTATCTAATTTGCTTCACTGTTTAGATATCCTTTGTTAAAGAAATAGCAATGCACATGGTTTAGCCAATCACACGAGGCATCAATGTGCAGCTACCAATCGTCGGCTTCTTAGCCTATTTAGATATGCTTTCCAACAAATGATATCAAGAGAATGAAGCAAATTAGATAATAGAAGTAAAATAGAAAGTTGTTTAAAATTGCCTGCTCTTTCTAAATCACAAAAGAAAAAAATTGGGTTTAATGACCCTTTAAGGCCATATTTTTATTGGTCCAAGGGAAAAAAGGGAAACCACACAACAGACTGGTTAGGTCTACTGGTAGTTCATAATTTAAAGAGACAGTGTACTCAGGCAAGCAGATGTAAAGAGTTAATTGTATTCAAATTTGTTGCTGGAATAACATTTTAACAAGACTGCTTTCCTATATCCACACTTAGAAGTGGATTTCTACTGCTGTCTCTTGTTTACATAGCTTGTTTTTATAGCCAACTCTGCAGTATTGAACTATTCCTATGAACTATTAAAACTACTAAAAACAGGGGCACTTTCATTCATGAGAAGGTTACATTACACCCGTTTTGTTTAAATACTTACCTTTTCTTCTTGAAGCCGGAGAAGCGATTTCCCCCTCCTGCCGTGCTTTTCTTCTTACGTCAGCAATGACGAATATGGCATCCTCCAATCATGGCCTGAGGCAACGCCGTTATTGGAGGAAGACGGATTCATGAATGAAAGTGCCCCTTTTTTTAGTAATATTTTTTTAAACCGGGCACTCATTTGTGAAAGTTTACCTTCACTTTAAAAAGAAAAAGGGACAAAAAGCTGATTTTTGCCTAAGGCCAAATTTGTGCTGGAGTATTTTCTTTTTAGCATGAAAAAAATGATGTATTTGTGACCTTTCACTTTTAATATACAGGTAGCCCTCAGTTTACGCCGGGCTTAGGTTCCAGAAGGAATGGCTGTAAATCGAAACCGTTGTAAATTGAAACCCAGTTTATAATTTAAGTCAGTGGGAAGTGAGGGAGTTAGGTTCCAGGCCCCTCTCAAAATTGTCATAAGTAACACCTAATACATTATTTTTAAAGCTTTGAAATGAAGACTTTAAATGCTAAACAGTTTTATAAACCTAATAAAATAATCACACAACACAGACTTCACTTGCATTTTTCTGCAAACAGTTCTTTCTATGCATTCCAATCTGGACTGATTTATAGACAGGAAGATCTTGTTCCTTTGAAATCTGCTCAATAGTTCAGGTTTGGTTAAACTGATTAATTTCAGCTTGCTTGGCTTTGCTGCAACACAAGCGGACAGCTCCACCTACTGGCTATTTTAATAAATGCACTGCTTCTCAATGCTTTTCAATAGCAGTCACATGACTGGAAAAAAAGGTTGTTATTCTGAAACGGTGTAAATTTGAACCGTTGTAAAACGAGGGCCACCTGTTGTTATGTTAGCTCTGCAAGAAGGTATTTGTGTACTTTACTGTAGAACAATGGGACATGAAACCCACATTTTTTCTTTCATGAATTAGATAGAGAATGCAATTTTAAAAAAAGTTTCTAATTCTATTATCATATTTGCATCACTTTCATGTTGTTCTTTTTTTAAAGAGATATCTAGATAGGTAACATGCACATGTCTGCAGCACTATATATGACATGATGTAGTGCTGCCATCTAGTGCTTTTGCTAATGTATAACATTGTTGTTCAGAAACGTGCACACTCCTGAGCCAACGTTCCTGGTTTTCAACAAAGGATAAGAGGAAATTGAAGAAAATTTGATAAAAGTAAATTGGAAAGTTGTTTAAAATGCTTTGTTCTATCTGATTCATGTAAAAAAAAATTGGATTTTATGTCCCATTAAATGTGAAACATTTTTGTCTTCATAACTAATATGACAAATTACTTTTTTCCCCCCTCAAATTCCAGTCCATTAGTGGACATGGATGGTAAGCACATATATAGGGTTTCCCCACTCTAGTTAGGCATTGACACCATCTTTGTAAATTAGATTCCGTTTAAACCGAAGCTAACACAGCAGTATCAGATGTACACTTATTTCTAATGCACATAGGCTAATGCGGCCAGCATTCACAGCTCTATTGGTGACACCCTCTGCAAGCCTAACAGGAAAATAAATGGTTTATTTAGGACAGGGACATGCAATGAGACATACTTAAAGGGACACTGCACCCAAATTTTTTCTTTTATACTTTACTCCTATTATCAATTTTTCTTCATTCTCTTGCTATCTTCATTTGTAAAGCAAGAATGTAAGTTTAGAAGCCGGCCAATTGTTGGTTCACAACCTGGGTTATTCCTTGCTGATTGGACAGTACCAATAAACAAGTGCTGTCCAAGGTCTGAACCAAAAATTTGCTGTCTCCTTAGCTTAAATGCCTTCTTTTTCAAATAAAGAAAGCAAGAGAACGAAGAAAAATTGAAAATGGGAGTAAATTAGAAAGTTGCTTAAAATTGCATGCTCTATCTGAATCATGAAAGATTTTATAAAACCAGGGAAAACTGATTACAATATTTCTTTAAATCTTTATGATGTATAAAAAGTAATATGGAATAATATCTTAGCCTAGCCTGGGTTCTTGCTCTGAATCCGAAGATAAAGAATGTTTAAGATCACAGATTGAAGCCTACAATCAGCATCTCGAGGAAAGTTACAAAGAGCAGTGCCGACTGGCCCTCCAAGAGAAAAGGCGGACATTGGAATCCTTGGCCGATCGTATTGCAGAGGGTCGGACAAAGAGGAAACGTCAGCGGGGCAAGCAGGCGGGTGAGCAACATACATGATTGATAATAGCAAGGCTTAATCTGTAGGTTCTAATTATTTTGTGTGTTTTCTTACTATTAGTAGTAGTAGTTTTTTATGCCATATACATGCAACAAGCAGACCATAAAAACGTACACTGTGCTTACACACTTGCTGTGGGCCCTGAAAGTGACGATTAGAGTGTATGAACTATATATGTGGTTGTTTTATAGAAAGTAGCTTTGCGTGCAGATGCTTTGCTGAATTTTTAGTTAAAAGGACATTTTAATACAAAAAAGTACATGTGCTAATTTGTATGTACTATTTTCTTTTCTTTTTGTCATTACTGATCCTCACAATGTGGTAAACCCCCACAAAGAGCAGAACATGGCTGATCAGCAAATTGGGAGCTATATTCACATGTAGCCACCAATCACCATGTGTTTTCTGCTTAGCATGAAAATGATAAATAGATAGGTAAGGTCAATTATGCAAAATGCGATTTTGAGCAGGTAGTTTTTGCAGTAGTATGTTTCTTTAAGGGAATGTATTTATCCTTTCAACTAGTAATAAATACAGCAAAAAAACCCCCCACAAAAACAAAGTTACCGGTAAGCTTTTTTTTGCTGTCTTTATCGAGCAAATGATTGCCTGTCAGTGCTTTAATCACTTGATCACTAATTATTTGTCTCATTACTTTAGAGGATAGCATTTTGTGTTTTGTCTTTTTTCAACATCATCTACTATGTTACAAGCTGCACATCCACTTGATTAGTCCTCAAAAACAGAAGTCCATCGAGTTCAACCTATATAAATATTATCTACAATAAAAGCTCCAGTTGATCTTAAATTAATCCTATTAAAAATGTGACCCATTTAACACCAGCAATCATATCCCTGTTTCTGTTTCTAGCCAGAAATGTATCTAAACCATTTTTAAATATATGTCAAGTATTAGCATGTACTACCTCCTTAGGTAACGAGTTCGACAATTTTATTGCTCTTATAGTGAAAAAACTTTTACGTTGCTGGAGATTAAATCTCCTTTCCTTCAGCCTAAAATAATGATCTCTTGTCACAAACAATTTTCTTGGAATAAACAGAGCTTCCGCCATCTCTGTATATGGGCCTTGAATATATTTATATAAAGTAATCATGCCGCCTATCAAGCGCCTTTTTTTTTTTTCTAGAGAAAACAAACTCAGTTTGGCTAACCTCTCCTCATAGCCTAAAGGGAGAATCAAGTCCAAAAAAACCTTTCATGAATGTAATTTAGGGAATGTAATTTTAAACAACTTTCCAATTTACTTTTATCACCAATTTTGCTTTGTTCTTTTGGTATTCTTAGTTGAAAGATAATTCTAGGAGGTTCATATGCTAATTTCTTAGACCTTGAAGACTGCCTCTAATCTGAATGCATTTTGACCACTAGAGGGCATTAGTTCATGTGTTTCATATAGATAATATTGAGCTCATGCACGTGAAGTTACCCTGGAGTGAGCACTGATTGGCTAAAATGCAAGTCTGTCAAAAGAACTGAAATAAGGGGGCAGTTTGCAGAGGCTTAGATACAAGTTAATCACAGAGGTAAAAAACGAAATTTATGCTTACCTGATAAATTTCTTTTTTTCTTGACACTTTGAGTCCACGGATCATCTCTAAATACTATTGGGAATATCACTCCTGGCCAGCAGGAGAAGGCAAAGAGCACCACAGCAAAGCTGTTTAATATCACCTCTCTTCTCTCCAACCCCAGTCATTCGACCGAAGGAAAAAGAGAGAACGGAAGTAACACAAAGGTGCCTGAGGTTTACAACACGAAAAACTGTCTGAATACAACAGGGCAGGCCGTGTCAAGTAATAAATACATTTATCAGGTTAGCATAAATTTCGTTTTCGTTTTGAAAAAGTGTGTAGAGAGGACCAAGTTGCAGCCTTGCAAATCTGATCCACAGAAGCTTCATTTTTGAATGCCCAGGAAGAGGAAACGGCTCTCGTTGAATGAGCCGTGACTCTTTCAGGAGGCTGCTGTCCAGCAGTTTCATAGGCCAAGCGAATTATACTCTTCAGCTACAAAGAAAGAGAAGTAGCTGTAGCTTTCTGACCGTTACGTTTCCCAGAGAAAACAACAAATAGAGCAGAAGACTGGCGAAAATACTGAGTCGCCTGTAGATAGTATTTCAAGGCACGCACCACGTCTAGGTTGTGCAGCAGACGTTCTTTATGAGAAGACGGGTTAGGACACAGAGAAGGAACAACGATTTCCTGATTAATGTTCCTTTCCGAAACCACTTTAGGAAGAAACCCTAACTTAATACGCAGAAATACCTTGTCCGAATGAAAAATCAGGTAAGGAGATTCATACTGCAATGCCGAGAGCTCTGAGACTTTATGAGCAGAAGAAATTGCAACAAGAAACAAAACTTTCCAAGATAATAACTTAATATCTAAGGAATGCATAGGCTCAAATGGAGTCTGCTGAAGAACTGTAAGAACAAGGTTAAGGCTCCAGGGATGAGTAACAGGTATGAACACAGGCCTGATTCTGACCAAGGCCTGACAGAACTATTGCATGTCTGGTGCATCCGCCAGACGTTTATGTAACAAAATAGACAAGGCAGATATTTGACCCTTCAAGGTACTTGCCGATAAACCCTTCTCCAGACCCTCCTGGAGAAAGGACAGAATTCTAGGAATCTGAACCCTACTCCAAGAGTAGCCTCTAGCTTCAAACCAATACAGATATTTGCGCCATATCTTATGGTAAATCTTTCTAGTGACAGGCTTACTAGCCTGAATCAAGGTCTCAATAACCGACTCCGAAAACCTGCGCTTAGATAGAATTAAGCGTTCAATCTCCAAGCAGTCGGCTTCAGAGAAACGAAATTTGGATGAAGGAAGGTCCCTTGAAGTAGAAGGTGTCACAATCACCCAGGTGGGTTCAGAGGAAGCAGGTTCCCTGGGAGAGATGATCCTGAGACAGCCACCAAGGAAGAGAATCTCTTGTCGCCTGATCCAGATGTAATCTTGGAGACCGATCCGCATAATCATTGTTCCCTTGCCTGATCATGCATAACTGCAGAGGTCTGAGATGGAAACGGGCAAACGGATGTTCATGGCAGCTTCCATCAGACCAATCACATCCATACATTGGGCCACTGAAGGGCAAGACAAGAATCGAAGATCTTTATTTTTCTGACCTCTGTCAGAAATATTTTCATTGATAAGGAATCTATTGTTGTTCCCAAGAACACTACCCTTGTAGCTGGAATCAAGGAACTCTTTCCCAAATTCACTTTCCATCCGTGAGAACGCAGAAAAAATAACATCTCCGTGTCATCCAGATAAGGTGCTACTACAATGCCCCACAACCGAAGCACCGCCAACAAGGATCCCAAGACTTTTGAAAAAATTCTGGGAGCTGTTGGAAGGCCGAATGGAAGAGCCACAAATTGGAAGTGTTTGTCTAGAAATGCGAACCTCAGAAATTTGTGATAATCCCTGTGAATGGGAACATGCAGGTACGCATCCTTTAGATCTACAGTTGTCATGAATTGACCCTCTTGAACCAAGGGAAGGATGGAACGAATAGCTTCCATCTTGAAGGACGGTAGTCTGAGGAACTTGTTTAGACTTTTGAGGTCTGAAAGTTCCCTCTTTTTGGGAACCACAAAAAGATTGGAGTAAAATCCCAGACCTTGTTCCTGCCTTGGAACAAGAACCATCACTCCCAGGTCGGAGAGGTCCCGGACACAGAGTAAGAACGCCTCTCTTTTTATCTGGTCTACAGATAATGTTGAGAGCAAGAATTGAATTGAACAAATGAGAAATAAAATACTTTTATTTATCTTATGTCACAAAAAACGTTACTCTCCCTTTAAATTTTAAACAACAATTTTTTATGTTGCAAAAAATAACCGTTGGTTTTAGAGCACCCCAGACAGCCTCTACACCTCAGCCAGCCCTGCTGAGGTGCCTTCCTGTCCTGCTGACCGCCGGAGATATGTTCAGAGAGAATATCTGGACTCAACTCAGAGCTGCTCCACTCGGTAGCCGGAGACCGCTAACACAGAAAAGCGGAACCGCAACGAGGCAGGACACTGCCGACACTCCGGAAATGAGAAGGAAGGAAAAAAACTTGCAAATTCTTTGCCACTTCAAAACAGACCTGCCCATCGTGGGCGTAACAACCTGAACCTCCCGGCCAGCATTCATATTCAGTCTGAAGGTAAAGCCCCCGGGAGTAAATAACAAACGTAACCACCTTGACCGGAATATAATAAAAACAAACTGAGCTTATGGTCCCTGCACAAACTGCCTCACATTGTCCTATGAACACACAATAGGATTAATAAGTCGTCTGTCTCAACAGAATTAACTGTTAAAGTGCCAATATTTTTCTGCATACTCCCTAGAAAAAATAAAATTAGCACCTACCTCTATGTAATCTGCCTGGCAGCAGGGCAGCTCACTAGGTTTGAGAGGCATCCTCAGGCTTTCAAGTTAGGGCAGCAATAATTATGTGGGAGGCACAGTGAGGATTATACCCCACAAGTTCCCAATTGCTTAAAAGCCACTACTGCTCTACTGAAGAGACTGACATGGGCTACGGCTAAACCCCAGGAAAAAGCAGAACAAACTTGCACTGCTAAAAAAATAATAACATTTTGATTGAAGAATCTTCTTCCAGACACCTAAACTTTACCACCTCCTTGCTCTTAATGTAGGCAAAGAGAATGACTGGAGTTGGAGGGAAGGGATGTGATATTAAACAGCGTTGCTGTGGTGCTCTTTGCCTCCTCCTGCTGGCCAGGAGTTATATTCCCAATAGTAATTAGAGATGATCCGTGGACTCATCGTGTCATTAGAAAGAAAGTGTATTTCTATAACAGTGTTGGTTATGCAAAACTGGGGAATGGGTTATAAAGGGATTATATTTCTTTTTAAACAACAATAATTCTGGTGTTGACTGTCCCTTTAAATTTTCAATTCCCCTTATTAGTTTTGTGGCTTTTCTCTGAATCTTTTCTTAGTCTGCAATGTCTTTTTTAGGTTCTCAGAACTGCACCCCATATTCAAGGTGAGGTCTTACCAGGGATTTATATAGTGACAGAATTATGCTTTCCTCCCTTATAAGATAAGGGGGCACAAATCTATCAGTACCCCACAAGTACTAATAATATGAATAAATAATTATATATAATATGTGTGGGGGATGCTCAATGTCTAGTAATAATTCAAACAAAGAAGAAAGAAGAGATGGACAACAATAGAGCACTCAAAGAAAAGAAAGTAAATAAGGGCAGGAAAAAAAAAACTCTCAGGGAAATATATAAAACCTAACTTTTAATAATTACAACAAAATCGTGTAACGTGCAGTGTATGCATTAATACTTAGATTAAAAAGTGAAAAATACAGAGAGCCAGCAACAATATGAGTCAATATGTTAGACTTCCATAATATAGTGACTACAAAGGCTGATGAACAAAAATCTGCTAGCGAGCAGGACACTAATGAATAAATAACTGAAAAAGAGGTATAACCTCACAACAAATTACTATAAATAAGGTGCAGGCTCAGAAGCAGGCAAAAGTCTTAAAGGGACACTGAACCCAAATTTTTTCTTTTGTGATTCAGATAGAGCATGCAATTTTAAGCAACTTTCTAATTTACTCCTATTATCAAATTTTCTTCGTTCTCTTGCTATCTTTATTTGAAAAAGAAGGCATCTAAGTGTTTTATTTTAGTTCAGTACTCTGGACAGCACTTTTTTATTGGTGGATGAATTTATCCACCAATCAGCAAGGACAACCCAGGTTGTTCACCAAAAATGGTCCGCATTTAAACTTACAAATCATGCATTTCAAATAAAGATACCAAGAGAATGAAGAAAATTTGATAATAGGAGTAAATTAGAAAGTTGCTTAAAATGTCATGCTTTATCTGAATCGCAAAAGAAAAAAATTGGGTTCAGTGTCCCTTTAAGTAGTCACAACAAACGGCTATTAATCACTCTTATAGAGGTTAAAAAAACAATAAGAGGTTACTGGACTCAGAATACGCCTGATTCACATTTCGCTGACACACGGCTTTCTCATTTAAAAATTGCCTGCTTATATTTACTGTAGAACCTGCCATTTTCCAGTTTTATATCTCATTTACCTGTCCTTTCTTCTAATTTTTGAAAATACTCTTGTAAAGCAATTTCATCCTGACCTAATGACCTTACACAACTTTGTGTCTTTTGTAAAAATAGTGATGTTGCTATTTAATCCTTGCTCTAAGTCATTAATACAAATTATTAAAAACAAGGCATAGTAATGATCCCTGGAGGGACTCCATTGATTATCTTTGTCCAATCTGAGTATGATCCATTTACAACTGCTCGTTGTTCCCGGTCTTTTATCCAGTTGTTTATCTATGAGGGAACATTTTCAGCTATTCCCAATCCCTTAATTTTGTACATTAAAGGGACAGTCAACCTAAAAATTCTGTAAGTGATATATAGATTTATTTATATATATATATATATATATATTGATCAATTTACACTTTATATATATATATATATATATATATATATATATATATATGTGTGTGTGTGTGTAAATTGATCAATATATATATATATATATATATATATATAATGTAACTGTCCAGAGCATTCGCTCATGGAAGACTGTCGCACACACCAAGCTGTTCCCCAGAGTAGCAGCTGCAGAAATTACTATTTCTGTGGCGGTATAGGAGATGTTCAGGGATAAGTAAATGTCACCACTGGTGTTGGTAACAGATGGTGAGCTAGTATTGTTCATGATAGGCGCATTGCACATGCGCTAAAGAAGGTTACAAGGAGGATTGAAAAGTGACTGCTATTCCAAGAAGATGATGATGATGTAGGTGATGACAAAATAGGGGAGGGGCCAAATGGACATTTTCAAATGGCAGCGGCACGAACAGTAAGTGCTTTTACTTGCAAACGATAAAGATCACAAAACTGGGCTACATTTGTACATAATGATCGATTTACACTTTATATATATATATATATATATATATATATATATATATATATATATATATATATATATAATCACTTAACAGCATTTTTAGGTTGACTGTCCCTTTAATCATGTGGCACTGTATGAAACGCCTTTACAAAATCAAAGTAAATCACATCAACTGGATTCACCTTTATATAAATATTTGTTTTCATTGTAGAAGAGATGTCATCTACTGCTAAAGGGCCAATAAAAGAGCTTCAGAACTTGGAGGAGAATTTCCATTTCCCCCAAGAAGCAATGATGGTCCAGATTTCCACAGCTCGAACGACTCCTGGAAAAGTAGAGGAGGTGGATTTGAACCTTGCTTCTACAGAATGGCCATATGCTGGGCAGGAGACGCATGAGTTGCACTACAAAGTTTTCAGGGATCTTTGGCAAAGGGGTTACTTTCTTACAAGCGGCAGCAAATTCGGAGGAGATTATCTTGTTTATCCAGGTATGGGAAGTCACCGCCAACATGGAAACCTCTAAAAGATATTATATATAAAAAAAAAAAGTGATAAATATATAATATCAATAAAGTCTGTTTTCTTACATCTTACCTTGGCAGACTCTACAAGTGTTTACAACAATGGCTAATGATAAGGTGCACTTTTCTATATTACAGGATATTTATACAGAAGTGTGGTTTGTAGGGGATGACATGCATTTTACACACTGATGAAATATAATTGATAGTGAACTATGTGGGTATTAAAGAGTAAATTGACATCTATGCTCTGACGACTTCTTTCACTGGTGGGGGAAAGCTATGGGACATGTGGCACAACTTAGCATAGACTGTATCATCACATTGTCGGGGGGTGGTACAAAACATTTACATAGGGGAGGCCAGCTGGCAAGGGTTTAGGTAGGTTAAATCTTTACAAAATAGACTTCCCTGCTGTTACTTATATCATTAACCTCTTAACAGTGATATAGATGTAAAGGCAATATGTTAATAACCACAAAGATTACTATCACTATAATGTCTAAATGCAGTGCTATGCATCTGGTTTTCCTTCCAGAGCCATATTTGTATGACACCATAGGAATAAACTCAGCTAACATAAATAAGAGGGGGGTGAGGATGTTTTTCATATTGAATTTACAGTCGTTTTACAAAAGCACTAAATGTAGCCAATCGGCATAGTTAATCTCACCAGAATGTACGGTCGTGTGTTTAAAAGCATCTAACCTTTAATCTGAAAGGCAGTTAAATGTCACTTTTTATTCCACAGGAGACCCCATGCGGTTTCATGCACATTATATTGCCATCTGCTTTCCAAACAACAAGGAGATCCCGCTGACTGACATCATCACTGCGGGACGCTTGGGCACCAATGTCAAGAAAACAATATTGATTTGTTCAACAAATCAAGAAGGCCTAGTGAATTACACATCTTTACAGTGGTCAGGATTACAGTAAAATAAAAATTATACATAAAAATGCTACGTGTTTTCTCTGCAAATTTGATATTACTTTTGCCAGATATGTTCCTCAGTTGCTTTACAGAGCAGAATGCAATATCCTCTTGGACTTGTTAAAAATGAAATTTTATTTGTCAAATTAAATACTCAAATTTAATTTTATGGGAAGAGGAAATAAAGTTAGAACCTGTTGTATTGCCTGTTTGGGAGCTATGTTCATCTTAAATTTCCACACCATTTGTTTGTACAAAATACTGCTGCAATGCAACACCTTTATTTTTTTTCCTTCTGCCTTGCATCATGAAAATAAATATTGAGGTTGAAATTAAATTTTCCATTACTTTTTTTTAAAATGAGAGAAATTGGTGTTTATGTATTTTGCCATTTAACCTCTTAAGGACATATGACAGAATTTTTCCGTCATAAAACAATTGAGCAAACTGAATGCTGTGTCCGTAAAGGGTTAGTTTCCTAGTTTCTGTTACTGTAATAAAAAAAAAAACAAAACATGATTTCAACTGCTCTATGAAAGAACTTCTTTTATATGCTGAAAATATGTAAATGTATTGTGGGAGCTAGTACATGTGGGGGAAAAAGCTATTTATAAAATTCGGAATGCGGGTACATTTTGTGGTCTAGCAGATGGGGTTTTTGTGGTGCAGTGGTTGTTGAGATAAAGGTTTCATATACAAGTTAAAGGGACAGTCTACTCCAGATTACGCATTCCATAGCTCTGCATAACACAGTTATATTAACCTCTTAAGGACATATGACGGAATTTTTCCGTCATAAAACAATTGAGCAAACTGAAAGCTGTGTCCTTAAAGGGTTAATAAACTTTTTACCTCTGATTACCTGTATCTAAGACGCTGCAGACTGCCCCTTATCTCAGTGCTATTTACAGACTTGCATTTTAGCCAATTAGTGCAGACTCATGAATAACTCCACAAAATTTGAGCACAATGTTATCTATATGGCACACATGAACTAGCACTGTCTAGCTGTGAAAAAATATAAAATGCACGGAGATAAGAGGCAGTCTGTAGTGGCCTAAAGACAGGCAGCAATTGAGATTTAAAGGTTATAAGTATATTAATATAACTATGGTGGCTGTACAAAGCTGAGGAATGGGTAGTAAAGGCATTATCTTTAAAATATATATATGTTTTTGGAGTAGACTGACCCTTTAAGACACCATAGCAGCATTAGGCAGTGGTGGATTTTGGTGGTACTCCAGAGGCAGAACTTTTTTTCATTTTCTGATCATTTTTTTTAAAGACAATTTTTCTGCAGGTAATTTTGAAATGTAATGAAATTTTAAACTAGGCAGTTACACTAAACCACCAGCTAAATTGTAATTTGTTATCTAACTGGAGAATAAAGTAATTTTAAAGTTTTATACTATAGTGCAGCAGTGGAAAATTGCATTGCAAAATAGCTGCTGCAGAAACTTGTCTTGAATAAATCAGTTTCCTTTACTCTTGGTCAAACATGACATAATATAAAGGTAAATATGGCGTTATAAAAACGTGCATTGCTCACAAAAACACCTTAAATTAAAGAGTCATTGTTTTGTAGACCGGGAAAGCCTAGTTGGTGGGATTGAAAAAATCTCTGAGAAGCAGTCATCAATGTGCTGCCTCTTTGCTCTAGTTGTACTGTGTTAATGAAAACTTACGTTGCAGCCAGAACATAGCGCTGTTTAAAGAGAACAGCCTGATGTGGAGCATCTCTGCAAAGCGATAGCGCTAACAGTTCCTGCCTGTATCCCATTCTTTCTGCAGACATTTCTGTTATGATATCTCAGATCACAGCAAGTTCTGCCTTGAGGAGGGTAGTAGCCCATAATATTGCTGTGAATGGTGGTGTTGCTTGGAAGACAGTTACTGCAGCAGTGTTCTATGATCGGAAGCAGGTTTGTGCGTTTTTTTTATTTTTTATAAAGAACTCTAAAAATGGTCATACAGTCTATTAGCAAATTAGCTACATGTCCAGTGACTCAAAGTACAGCTAACTAGTATAATATACATACTACTTGTTTAGTACCAGTACACAATTATTTTGATAATCCATGTTTTCTGGGAGTTAGCCATAGAAAAGCATTGTTCATATTTTGTTGTAGCTCAAAGCTATACTGAATTACTTCTGAAAATTGTGGGCTTTCCAATTCCTGTTAAAAGAATTATTGCAGACTCCAGACAAACACTTTTATTCCAGAGAGTTATTAGTTAAAAGCCGTAGTGACTGGTTTATAACCGTACCTATTTGGCTTCAGCAGAGGAAACATAGGTTACATCATGGTAGTGCACACTGCTGTATAGGCACTAACACTTTGCACTTATTTTTTCAATATTTTAACAACTAATATAGGGGTTTATCACAATCCTTTAGGAAAGATTGTACAAAAAATAGCGACTCTTAATAAAAAAAAATTTGGAAATTCAATAGATTCACTTTTCTAAATGATCGTGACCAACCTCATATTTTTAAATAATCCATCTATATATTATTCTCAGGGTAATCTTCATTTACGTATATAATTCTAACTAGCATTTTATATGGTGTTTAAAGAATAATAAAAAAAAAAAAAACAGCACCATGCATCAAGTAATTATAAAGGCATCAGTCATAGCTTCTGGTGTTTTTTTTTTGTTTTATTAAAAACATTAACTATATCTTTAAGCAGTACATATATAATTTAAGAAAAGGATGTCCCGTCGGCACTTGCCTTTATTTTTTAAAGAATGGACCCCCCATAATGAATTTAGGGGAGGGAACAGTTCATCTGATATTGTAGACAAGGGCAAGAGATAACAAAATGATAGGACTTTGCCAGCTCCTGCTATGGCTATTGAACAAAACCCTTCTTAGAAAGCTTTGCTGGCATACATGGCCTATACTTTACAGTTATTATATTAGCCATTCTTACTTTACTGCATACAAAAGAAGGCACTTTCAAAATAGCGTTAACTTAACCTTTTGTGATGCAGCAAATGTAATACAGCTGCTGCTAATTAAGTGACCAAATGTTTCTGCTTGGGACCAGGGATGCTCTGACACCAGAGTGGTACTTTTAAGTATGTGTTTAACCCCTTAGCAGGGGTTAAACACAGATTTGGGGAGTTGCTAGTGTTAATATTATACGCTCTCACAAATTAGAGCATGTATTTTTTTCATTATTATGGTCTTTTAACATGTGCATAAACAGATTTTATTTATTTTTTCGAGTTGACCCCATTTTAGAGTTAGCAGCAGTAAAGAGAGAACCACCAATGAATTAGAACGATGGAATACAAACTATCATACCATGCACAATCAGACCTGGCTAGCAACACACTCATCATAGAAAAATAGTCCATCCATTTATCTTTTTTCTGCAGCAACTTATCCATCATCAAACGCTGATGGTACGGAAGACATTGAAGCCAGACAAAGCAGTGCTAATTAGGATTCCAGGACACTGAGGGTGCCAGTGTAGCTCCTTAATGTCTTTTTCCCCTTGATGAACAAAAAGTAGCTGAGGTGGGATTGCTGCCAAAGTTGGGTCATCCATTTCTCCTTCTTGATCTTGGTCTCTTTCTACTGCCAAGTCCCATTGTGTGATCTGGTCATCTGACCCTGCTGCAGCAAAAACACCGCTGTCTGTAGGGTGCCACTCAACTGATGTTATTGGCGCTGTGTGCTGCTTGAATTTCGCAACACTGACTCCCTTCTAAATGCAAAAAGAATATTTTAGGAAACATATCTGACCCACGTTTGAGAAACAGTTTTAGAACAGAAATTTTAGGTTTCATGTGCCTTTAATAAGTTTATGATTTTGACAGAGCATACTCTTAAAGAGACAGTCTAGTCCAAAATAAACTTTCATGATTCAGATAGGACATTTAATTTTAAACAATTTTCCAATTTACTTTTATCACCAATTTTGCTTTGTTCTCTTAGTATTCTTAGTTGAAAGCTAAACCTAGGACATTTGTATGCTAATTTCTAAGCCCTTGAAGGCCGCCTCTTCTCTCATGGAATTTTGACAGTTTTCACCACTAGAGGGTGTTAGTTCATGTGTGTCATAGATAATCAGAGAGATAAAAAGTGTATTTATATAACTGTTGGTTATGCAAAACTAGGGAATGGGTAATAAAGGGATTATCTATCTTTTAAAACAAAAATTCTGGTGTAGACTGTCCCTTTAAAAAAAAAAAAAAAATAATAAGTTCTGTTAACATCTATTATCACTTCTCATAATATTATTTTGTAAAAAGCATACCTAGGTAGGTAGTGAATACTACTGCCATTGAGTGCTCCAGACATGCACATTCCTGAGCTTACCAACATGCTTTTCAACAAAAAGTACCAAGAAAACAAAATGCATTTGATAATAGTAAATTAAAAATGTTTTAAACTGCACGTTTGCTCTTCTGAAAGAAAAATGTTGGGTTTAATTTGCCTGTAAATCACAATAAAAACAATCCAACTCTATGGCCATATGCAGCATTTCCATATTAAATCTCTCTAGGGATATAGAGCCCTACTAAATGTTTTCAAGGCAATTTGCTGTGCAGTGTATTATTTAAAGAGACATGAAACCCAATTTTTTTTCTTTCATGATTCAGATAAATACGTTAAGCAGCTTCCCAATTTACTTCATTCTCTTGTAAAAACAGCAAAGCACATGGATGAGCCAATAATATGAGGCATATATATGTAGCTACCAATTAGCTGCTTCTGAGCCTACCCAGGTATGCTTTTCAACAAAAGAATACAAAGAAAATGACACAAATTAAATAATAGAAGTAAATTGGAAAGTTGTTTAAAATTGTATGCTCTCACAGAATAATTGGGGGAAAAGCCTAAAGGACCTTATACAAAGGCCAGGGCACAGAGCATGAAGCATACCTACTGATCTGCAGGTATGCAAGCTCCAAGTTACTGCAAAATATTGGAAATACCCCTGAATTATAAGATCTAGGAATCCTATTACAGTACAACCTGGTAAATATTAAATATTTATTGAGAAAACCAAAAGGACTGGGTTTACATATATCTAAATCAGATAAAGATATTTGTTTCCCTTTTTGGTAACTACACAGCCCTCTTATTGTTTCTTTTATTGTAGTTTGCACTTTGGCATCGTAATGGGGCAAAACTTTTTTTTTTTTTTTTAAACCAAGGAAAAAAGTTCTTGAATTTGCTTTATATGAGGTAGCTTTCCAAATATATTATAGCATTTTTTTTTTTAGTTTTACTTAATCCATTCATTAAAATAATTACATTATTTTGATTTATAAACATAACATTTCACATCACCTGCAACAGGAGAATCAGCCACCTATAAGTGCTTTTATTTAAAATAATATCCTGTCTAAAGCACTGGAATTAAAATATAGCAAATTATCTAAGCACTTGCAAAAGGACAGACCTGAAACTGGCGCAAATCCCATATCTTAAGGACACCATCATCTCCACCACTGATAATGAAGGGTTCTTGGCGGTTCCAACTGATCACATTTACATCGCTATCATGAGCCTGACTGGCTGTAAGCATGCATGCTTTATTGGGGGCTGCTCTGGTGTCCCAGATGCGAATAGTGGTATCGACAGAGCAAGAGGCAAAAACCTGAAATGGGGAAGAGACAATTATGTGCAGTAATGCACACTTCTTGACATACAAGGTTTTTTGGTTTGTTAATGTAATCACATTTTCCACAGTCAGCACAATATTTAGTGTTTGGTCTTTTAAATGCCATAAGGACTTTTACAAAGTAATAAATCAATGCATTACTTGTTTCCATATATGATGTCTTCAGAAAAAACAAGCGTTTCCTTTTAAGGCTGTATAAAGTCTAGCTGCAGGTCAGATATCTCTGTCCATATCTCAGGAATAGAGAGGGCTAAAAACTCAACATAAGATCCTAAAATATAAGCTGGCCACTAATAAATAAATATATATATATATATATATATATATATATATATATATATATATATATATATATATATATATATATATATATATATATATATATATATAATTGTACGCCCACTTGTGATGTCACTTCCGGCCCGGCAAGACCGCAACTCTTCAGATCACTTGTGAAGCACAAGTGTATCCAACGCCATCCTAAGACAGGAAAGACCAGTGGAGGTTACAAAACACCTCACTTCTTCTACAACCTACACAGGAACCATCAGGAATCGTTATTTTCTACAAGGTAAAAACAGAACTTTTTACTTTTTTGCAAATAAAGAGAAACCAACAGGGATCATCAAGGAATCCTCTATACTGTTTATGCAAGTTCATGGTAACAACCATCACAGCCTGTTTGGGAAGGAAAATACCCCAAAATCTTGCATAAAAACCTTAAACTTACACCATCCGGAGACAAAGATCTTCAAGGAATCCTCTACACTGTTTGTGCATAATCAAGGCGACAACCATCACAGCCTGTTTGGGAAGTTAAATACCCCAAATTTCTTTACTCAACACCACCAAGAGACTTAATCCACCAGCACAAACACTGGTTTGTTTTTGTGCTAAAATAAAGGAGATTTTATTTGCACTAATCACTGGCATTTGCTTCATTTATTTCATTGAAAGGCATCTACCAAACCCCTGAGAGGGGAAGCCTGTCACTCAACCCCTCTCTAACAGGGAGATTTTATTTTTTGAAAAGAAATACCTCAACTGGCACCACACAGATGCCAATGATCCTTGATTTCTAAATACTACCATACTCACCAGAGGAGAAGCAAAGGCACTACACAGACTTCTCATACTCAAAAGTAAAAAGGTGAGCTACAAAAAAGTTTTTTTTTATACCTTGCTGTAAATCAGTACATTTGTGTTACACCTTAAAACTGTGCTCCCCTTTATTTTACTCCCTTTCTACAAGCGCTATAGTCTGGTACCCCCTAGATCAGAGCTTTCCAAACTTTTCATGTTGGTGACACACTTTTTTGACCTTCATAATTTCGCGACACAGTAATTAATTCAGTTGTTCTAGCAAAAAGGAGGTTAAACTAACTTGTTTTAAAAGATATGGACACATACATACATTATATAATAACATAATGTATTTACAAGTAACAGTATGTATGTGCAAGAATTAAAAAAAAGTTTAATAGCACCAATAGCTACTTACTATTTTAATGGGATTTATGAGGTTGATGGGATGAACACAATTTCTGAATATTTGGTGGAATATTAGATAAAGACACTCGCATTTCATCATCAAGCATTTTTAAGCTTCCACTTCCTATCCATATATCAGGAGCAGCAATGCACTACTTGGAGCTAGTTGCAAAAACACCCCACTGACTTCTGACTTCAGCTCAGCGTTTAAGCTGCCGCCCTCAGAGCTCCGTGAGCTGGACTGACTACTGCCCACGCTGCAAACACACTGCTGTCCCACTCACTGACTACACTTGCAGTCACGAGCCAATTAAGGAGACTACACGTGCAGTCAGGAGCCAATGTGCCGCCAAAGCTGCCAATGGGAATAGTTTCAGTTCCCACTGAGCTGCGCCAATTGGTTAAGATGATCTGTGACCCCCTAGGTATCAATCACGTGTCAACCATGTGATATGAGTAGCAAGCAGGCGGAAAGTCAGAAACCAAAAAATAAATAAAAAATTAAATTTAAAAAAATTTGTGCTGAAGCAGGGACACACCTACACACTGCTGCCGACACACTAGTGTGTCCCGACACACAGTTTGGAAAGCACTGCCCTAGATTTTTTATATATATATATATATATATATATATATATATATATATATATATATATATATATATATATATATATATATATATATATATATATATATATATATATATATATATACATACACACACACACACATACATACATACACACACACAAAAAAGGACACTATGATCTTTACCGTGGCTTCTGTAGGTGACCACTGTAGATCCTCAACAGATTTCGTGTGACCCGTAAATGGCCTCTGGTCGACATGCCATGATCCTCCTTCACTAGGGTTCCATAAATGAATGTTCTTGTTGCAGTCACCAGTGACTAAGCGCCCTATATGCGTATTAACATAATTTAGTAGAGAATGTTTAATTAGCAAATGAAATATAAAAAAAAAACTATGTACAAAATGAACTAAAATAACAGGTTTTTATTTTTCATGTCAATAGATAACTATTGTTAACAGAATTAGAGAGACAGGCATTATTTTAATTATCACATGAAGGTTTGTATAATCATTTTTAAACTCAATATCAAATAAACATACAATTTAAAGGGACATAAAAACCCCAAAAAATGTTCTTCCATGATTCAGATGCATGCAATTATAAACAACTTTCCAATGTACTTCTATTATAAAATTCTCTTCATTTTCTTATCCTTTGTTGAAAAGCAGTAAGGTATAGTTCAGGAGTGTGCACGTGTCTGCAGCACAACATGGCAGCAGTTTTGCAACAATGTTATAAATTAGCAAGAGCACTAGAGGGCAGCACTATTTCCTGTCATGTAGTGCTCCAGATGTCCACACTACCTATCTAAATATCTCTTTAACAACATGATAACTAAGTAAATTTGATAATAGAAGTAAACTGGAGACTTTTTTTAAATTGTATTTTCTATCTGAATCATAAAAGAAAAATGTGGGTTTCACGTCCCTTTAAGACTGTATCATTCTGTTGTGAATAGTCATATTTATTTACTAGATTGTACCTGCAGACTTTGGAGACCAATCCATAGCAAAGCCTTCAGTCATGTGTCCAGAGAAAGAAAATACTGGCTTAACTCGAGATTGCTCATCCTTCAAAAAAGCAGCTAACGTGTGCGAATCTGATACCGCAGCAAGCTGCTTTTGCAGATCATAAATCTCCACTTGACCTTTCTCAGACCAAACAGCAGCCATGGGAGTCTCTCCCAATGTAGATACCTGTGAAATAGTCAATATTTGCATGATACTGTGTGAGAAAAAACAAAAACGAATACTAAAATAGTTTTTTGTATATAACAGTTACCAGTCAGAGGGAAAAAATAAAATAAAAAATGCACACACCCACAAAACAAACAAGTCAGGAGACAATTACTAATACCTTTAATTTAAAAAAAAAAAGGTAAAATCTTAATTTCTTTTCCAGAGTTGTTAAACAAAGTGTTTAGGTGCTGGAACATGGAAGGAACAACCTGAAAACTACACTTCCACACTGATAGGGTTTTTATGAAAAGTGTACAGTTACATGGAACACCTAGCTTGGTCAGGAAAAGATGCTTTGAGTGCAAACATTTGTTTATATATGTCCTTTAGCTCTAATACAAAATCTGTAAGTATAAAACGCAAGTTACTCACACTGATTGTTATGTTTCTGAAATACAAGAACCTTTATTACCCGAATGCGATTAATGCCACCATAATGTGGCACCATAGCTAGTTCCAGCTGTGGCTTCTTTTCTTCCTCCTCTTCCGCTTCACTATCGCTGCTTTCAGAATCGGAGACATCATCTTTTTTCTCTTTACTAGTCCGATACAGATTGTGCATCCTCATAACAAGCATCCTACGGAGAAAGAAACAGCAGTTAATAAAATGTATGTGTTTAAAAAGGGAGAATAACATGCCTTGAGGCTTCAATATAAAATGCTTAATTGTGTGTATTTAAAAAGGCAAAAAAAGAAAAACAAACAAAACACAACTTTATAATACACTGTTTTTATTTATTTTGTATCTATCCCCAATTGGCTGCAGAAAAAAAATTCAGACGATAACTGCAAAGCAGTGAAGATTTTGTTTATAAACATAATTGTGGCTAGCCTTATCTACTCAAGTAAACAAGTCCTGGTGGGTAAAGGTTGGCTATTAAACAGTTGCAGCAAACAAAACGTTTTTAAACTCACCAACTTAGTTAACTGCTAAATAATTGTAAGGTGTTCACTTTAAGACAGTGTGCTAAAACACCACAGACAGAATATTTACATCAGTGGTTGTAACGAATACAACACTGTAAAGGCAGCATTACTACACATGAATAGCAAAGTGATTTGTAGCTTAGACACACTAAAACACCTCTTGCTTTTGTATAGTGCCCTATTTATAAGTGTCCCTAACTGGACACAGCAGAGAATGTAACCTAAGTTACAACATGGCTGCTCCCCATTGTTTTATAGACGCTAAAACTTTACACATATTTTGTCAATATGTAAACAGCTAAAAAAAACCCTTTAAAAAAATACATCTTCATGTTATTCTAAAACTAATCTTTTCGTTGAACGCATCATTCTATCTAGCATTTGTTTAGTGTTTAAGGTCCCTTTAAAAAGACATTAAATGTTGATTTAATTGTATGCAAAGAAGCATATAGTTCAATGTATTTTACTAGCTTAATTATACCAATGAATTCTGTTTTTGCAACTACATCTCCCATGATGCTCAGCCAGCTTAATGTGTCTGAGCATCATGGGAAATGTAGTTCCAAAACTTCTGGAGGCCAAGGTTGATCACCCCTGCTATAAAGGGCCAGTGTACTGTAACATTGTTTTTCCATTAATGTGTTTCCAATGACTTGTTATATCAGCTGCATAGTACAACATGTATGAAAAATGGCTTAATTTGGTTTATTTTTGTATATTAAATAGCTTATGTGTTCTTTGAAACTACAACCCATTAAAATAAGTTGATCTTGTAGGAAAATTAGATCTCTTTACTATATCACTTTCTATACACACACAGGCTCCTTTATATTATCTCTGTCAGTACTAAAGCCACATACTTAGAGAGAACAACTTAACTGGATACTAAACCCACATTTTTTATTTAATCATTCAGACAGCATGCAATTTTAAGCAACTTTCTAATTTACTCCTATTAACAATTTTTCTTCGTTCTCTTGCCGTCTTTATTTTAAAAGCAGGAATGTAAAGCTTATGAGCCAGCCCTTTTAGTACAGAACCTGGGTTATGCTTGCTTATTGGTGGCTAAATGTCATGGTGCTGAACCTAAAATGGGCCGGCTCCTAAGCTTTAAATTCCTGCTTTTTAAATAAAGATAGCAAGAGAACGAAGAAGTAAATTAGAAAGTTGCTTAAAATTGTATGCTCTATATGAATCATGAAAGAAAAAAAAAATTGGGTTTAGTATCTTGATTCTCTCTTCTACTGGGAGTGTACATTTTGCTGCTGTACGTTTACACATCTTTTCTATCTATAGCTAATACCTAAGTATAGAAACTTCAGGAAAGGTATGGATTAGACTCGTGCATTCAGAGGTTTTGTTCACCTCCCCAATGCAGAAGGCAGCAGCTTTTCATGGTGCTCGGCTATTTTCGTTACAGCAATGCACTAAAATCTTGATTTGCACAGAATTTTTGTGCGTTGCTGTTGCGTAAGAATAAATGAAAAAAATGAAAATAGCCGAGCAGCACGAAGAGCCACCGCCTTCTGAGGTGAATGAAAACATTGAATGAACATATCTAGTAGGGATAAACAGGCAAAAAGCAGCTGTTTCAATTAATGATATAAACATAAATAAGCTATTTGTAAACAATTTAATATACTCCAGCAGGTAAAATAGATCACTGGGAACGAATTAAAGGGGTGAAAAAGTTAGTGTACACTGTTCCTTTAATGCTGTTAACAAATAGATTGCAATTTGTGATTGCCTTACATCCAAGTATTGTAAATCAAGTCTGGGTTTTGCTTAAGGAAAATATTAGTTATAAAATGTTAAACAAGTATACAAGATTCTGAACGCATACTCTCAAACACTAAACCATTTAAGGGGCATTGTACTGTAATATACCAGTTGTAGAGTATTAAAGGGACATGAAACCTACATTTTTTCTTTCATGATTTAAGATAGATTTTACATTTTTAACCCCTTAATGACCGGACCATTTTTCAATTTTCTTACCCTTAATGACAATGGCTATTTTTACATTTCTGCAGTGTTTGTGTTTAGCTGTAATTTTCCTCTTACTCATTTACTGTACCCATACATATTATATACCGTTTTTCTCGCCATTAAATGGACTTTCTAAGGATACCATTATTTTCATCATATCTTATAATTTCCTATAAAAAAAAATATAAAATATGAGGAAAAAATTGAAAAAAACACACTTTTTCTAACTTTGACCCCCAAAATCTGTTACACATCTACAATCACCAAAAAACACCTATGCTAAATAGTTTCTAAATTTTGTCCTGAGTTTAGAAATACCCAATGTTTACATGTTCTTTACTTTTTTTGCAAGTTATAGGGCCATAAATACAAGTAGCACTTTGCTATTTCCAAACAACTTTTTTTCAAAATTAGCGCTAGTTACATTGGAACCCTGATATCTGTCAGGAATACCTGAATATCCCTTGACATGTATATATTTTTTTTTAGAAGACAACCCAAAGTATTGATCTAGGCCCATTTTGGTATATTTCATGCCACCATTTCACCGCCAAATGTCATCAAATAAAAAAAAAAGTTCACTTTTTCACAAATTTTGTCACAAACTTTAGGTTTCCCACTGAAATTATTTACAAACAGCTTCTGCAATTAAGGCACAAATGGTTGTAAATGCTTCTTTGGGATCCCCTTTGTTCAGAAATAGCAGACTTATATGGCTTTGTGGTTGCTTTTTGGTAAGTAGAAGGCCGCTAAATGCTGCTGCGCACCACACGTAAATTATGCCCAGCAGTTAAGGGGTTAAATTAGGTAGCTTGTAGGGAGCTTGCAGGGTTAATTTTAGCTTTAGGGTAGAGATCAGCCTCCCACCTGACACATCCCACCCCCTGATCCCTCCCAAACAGTTCTCTTCCCTCCCCCACCCCACAATTGTCCCCGCCATCTTAAGTACTGGCAGAAAGTCTGCCAGTACTAAATAAAAGGAGTTTTTATTTTTTTTAATAAAAAAAAATAAAATGTTTTAGCTGTGATGGACTCCTGCCTTAGCCCCAAGCTCCATGATCCCCCCCCCCAGCAATCTAACCCTCTCCCCTACCTAATTGCCGCCATCTTGGGTACTGGCAGCTGTCTGCCAGTACCCAATTTGCCCCCCAAAAAAGTGTTTTTAATTATTATTTTTTATTACTAATTTATTTTTTTCTGTAGTGTAGCAGCCCCCCACAATACCCCAACCCCCTCCCCCTCCCAGATCCTCATATATATATATTTCCCCCCCTCTTCCCACTCATTGGTGTCAGTGTGTTTAGGTGATCGCGGGCGTGCGCGCGCATGCGCGCCCCCGCACGCTCCCGGCACCCGGCGTGCACATTGCACTAACAGGAGCCGGATGCCGGGTAGCGATGGGCCGCCCACCCGCCTCCCTGTTGCGCTCCCACCCACCAACGAACCGGCCGCATCGCTACCGGTGCAGAGAGGGCCACAGAGTGGCTCTCTCTGCATCGGATGCTTTCTAAGGGTATTGCAGGATGCCTCAATATCGAGGCATCACTGCAATACCCTGAGAGCTGCTGGAAGCGATTGCGATCGCTTCCAGCACTCTCTTAGACAAGTGACGTACCAGGTACGTCCATTGTCACTAACTGCAAGTTTTTGCAGGACGTACCTGGTACGTCACTTGTCATTAAGGGGTTAAACGACTTTTACTTCTGCTATCATTTTTTATTCATTCTATTTTTATATTTTATTAAAGAAGCAACAATGCACTCCTGGGAGTAGCTGAGCACATCTGCAAGCAAATGAAAATGGGCCTACAAATTCAGCCACCAATCAGCAGCAAGTTCCAAGCTCCTGAGCCTATCTAGATGTTTTTCAACAAAGGATACCAAGAGAATGAAGTAAATTAGATAATATAAGTAAATTGGAAAGTTGCTTAAAAGGGTATGCTCTATCTGATTCATGAAAGAAAAGTTGTGGGTTTCATGTCCCTTTAAATGTATGGGGAATAACTCCTTTAGTTTAATGTTTGTATTTGAAAAAAAAAACGATGTTACTAATCAAATTCATTCTTGTTCTCATAAGCATACCTATTCAAATGGGCTCAGTATGCATAAAGAGCAGATCGCCTTATCTCAATCTCTCTATACACAATGGCAATACTTAGCAGTGTTCTCCTCAGGATTGATTTAAGACAATATTGAGCAAAAATTAGCTGATATTAAAATTGACATTTGTGAAATTAAGTTGTGCCTTTGATAGCAGAAAATTTTATCATTTACAAAGTATTACAGTCTCTACCCAGCCACGTCATATTCCCACCTGGCTGGCAAAATGTTCTGTGGAAAACACTGCTTGGGTATTTAAATATTCATTTTATGTGGTGTTTCAATAAGCAAAGCGTGCTATTTCAATTGTAAAAGCAAACATAAAGAAGCAATATCATGCATTTAATACTCTGCAGCTAGTGCAGCAGATCATTGATAACACAATAAGGAGAAAAATTACAGTACACTGCCCCCTTTAACAGTTAAATTCCATTTTCTATCATTTGTTTATAAAAACATGGATTCGAACAACCAAGAAATCAGACACATTTTCTTGAAAATATGAGGTCATCTCTTTTTTTCCCAATAATGTTAAAATGTATATAAACTTTCCCTAACTCCTACAAATAATGCGTTGGGTACCACATTTACTAAACATTTCTCAAGTCCTATGTAAAAGATCAATAGATGTTAATCCTAAATTACAAAATTAAAACATGAATAATATATATTTTTACCTGTTGCTTTGTGCAGTGTCAGCCTGGGTACCAGCACAGAGAAACATGGTCATTGGGTAGTCTGAACGATTTTCTCCAAGACTGTCCAAGATCACATCAAAACTTAAACACGGAGCGCCTGGAAATAAAACAGCAGTATTCCACCACGTCATGATATTACACATTGCAAATTTAAAATAGAAACACATAAAAAAATAACTGACGACAGAAAGGAATATATGTCTGTATATTATACAGTAGGCATTATCTCCCCACTGTATAGATGTGCTCTCTGTGCGGATTACTAAATGTAGTTACCTGTCTGAGCTTGATGGTACAGTATATAAGCATCTTGGTCCATCACAAGCTCCTCTCCTTCTTTCAGAGGCTGCGTGCCAGGTAAATAAACCCTTTTGGGACCATTATCTTTTTCGTCTTTCTCATCCTTCTCCTCCATCATCTCATCTTCATCCTCATCCTCACTCTCTGTCCCCTCCATTTCTTCATCTTCTTCCTCCTCAGCATTTCTCCATGTGGGTTCTCCCTTGTCTGCCATGATGGAATTGGGAAAGTATGACGTCAGTTCCGGAAGCTTCAAGGCAGTGTCTATCTTCCGTCGCCAAAAAAGGGCATTTAAAAAAAAAAAAATTAAATAAACTTTATGCGATTACAGGAAACAGTATTAAAGACAAAAGTGACCTACGGATTACGAAAATTTATTGCTAATGCTTTCTGCTTTGCGGTGCGGGCATGTATTTTCTGTCACTAAACTGATAATGTGTGAGACGTTTTTTATTTTATTAATTGTCAGCGTCCAAAAACTGGTAGCATAGATTCTAAAATATAGATTTTTCGTTTAGAAACTCCTGTTCCATATTTATAACGTTTGAGGAAAATGTTAAATGGAAGATACAGATTAAAAAGTATAGGATAATATATTCATCGACCTAAAGGTTTTTCGTTATTCAATATTTAAAATCTAATGAGGATTTCCATGTTAAATAAAAACAAAGAAAAAATATGAAAAAATAATCTTTGTGTCACTTAATGACTACTACCCAACCATACCCCTGACTGAGCATAACAACATAATATCAAAGTTACGAATCTAACTTGAGGATTCCGATTAGACCCCTCAGGAGCCACCTGAATGCACTGTCCCTATCCACTCTCATAGGTGATAATGCCAATACATACATCATATAAACATCTGCCCTATAATAACTAGGCTTTATGTCACTTAGTAACTATTATCCAAGTCACCCCCAAAGAGAGCAGAATCCACTGACATTAAAGTTAGGACCCTAACTTGGGGATAGGACCCCGCAAGAATCCCCTAAATGCACTGCCCCATCCACTCTCATAGGTGATGCATACATCATATGCCCTACAAAAACTAGACTTTGTGTCACTTAGTGACTACTACACAAGTATACCCCATACTAGGTGATAATGCAAATGCATACAATCATATAAACATCTGCCCTATAAAAACTAGGCTTTGTGTCGCTTAGTAACTATTATCCAAGTCACCCCCAAAGAGAGCAGAATCCAATGACATCAAAGTTTGGGCCCTAACTTGGGGATAGGACCCCGCATGAGCCCCCTAAATGCACTGACCATATCCACTCTCATAGGTGATGCATACATCATATAAGCACCTGCCCTACAAAAACTAGGCTTTGTGTCACTTAGTGACTACTACACAAGTATACCCCATACTGAGCATAATCAACTGACACCAAAGTTTAAGGGACACTAAACCCAATTTTTTCCTTTCATGATTCAGATAGAGCATGAGATTTTAAGCACCTTTCTAATTTACTCCTATTATCATTTTTTCTTTGTTCTCATGCTATCTTGATTTGAAAAAGCAGTACTGTAAGCTTTAGAGCTGGACCATTTTTGTTCAGCACCCCTGGGTAGCACTTGCTGATTTGTGGCTAAATGTAGCAAACCAATAAGCAAGCGCTACCCAGGTGCTGAACTAAAAATGGGCCGGCTCCTAACCTTTCATTACTGCTTTTTCAAATCAAGATAACATGAGAACAAAGGAAAAATGATAATAGGAGTAAATTAGAAAGTTGCTTAAAATTGCTGCTCTATCTGAATCATGAAAGAAAAATTTGGGGTTAGTATCCCTTTTAGACGCTAACTTAGGGATAGGATCGCTTAAGAGCCCCCTGAATGCACTGCTCCTATCCACTCCCATAAGTAATAATGCAAATACATACATCATATAAACATCTGCCCTACAAAAACTAGGTTTTGTGTCACTTAGTGACTAATATCCAAGTCAGCCCCAGAGAGAGGAGAATCCAATGACATCTAAGTTAGGACCCTAACTTGGGGATTGGACCCTGCAAGTGCCCCCCAAGTGCATTGCCCCTATCCACTCATAGGTAATTCATACATCACATAAGCACCTGCCCTACAAAAACTAGGCTTTGTGTCACTTAGTGATGTAGTGTCATAAAACCAGAGAATTTATCCCTAGCGTGTTTAATTAGTTAATTCTTAAAGGGACAGTCAAGTCATGTTTCAAATAGGGTATGTAATTTTAAACAACTTTCCAATTAACTTTTATCGCCAATTTTGCTTTGTTCTCTTGGTATTCTTAGTTGAAAGCTAAACCTAGGAGGTTCATATGCTAATTTCTTAGACCTTGAAGGCCGCCTCTAATCTAAATGCATTTTAATAATTTTTCACCACTAGAGGGTATTAGTTCATATAGATAACATTGAGCTCATGCACGTGAATTTACCATGGAGACAGCACTGATTGGCTAAAATGCAAGTCTGTCAAAATAACTGAAATAAGGGGGCAGTCTGCTGAGGCTTAGATACAAGGTAATTACAGTGGTAAAACGTGTATAATTATAACTGTGTTGGTTATGCAAAACTGGGGAATGGGTAATTAAGGGATTATCTATCTTTTAAAACAACAACAATTCTGGTGTTGACTGTCCCTTTAAATTTACAAACATATTTTAAAATATAGACTAGGCTTTGGACTAGTCATTGAGGCCCATTTATCAAGCTCCGTATGGAGCTTGTGGGCCCGTGTTTCTGGCGAGTCTTCAGACTCGCCAGAAAGAGCAGCTATGAAGCAGAGGTCTAAAGACCACTGCTCCATAACCCTATCCGCCTGCTCTGATGAGGTGGACAGGAATCGCCGGAATTCAACCCGAACGAATACGATCGGGTTGATTGACACCTCCCTGCTGGCGGCCGCTTGGCCGCAAGTCTGCAGGGGGCGGCTTTGCACCAGCAGCTCACAAGAGCTGCTGGTGCAATGCTGAATACGGATAGCGTATTGCTCTCCGCATTCAGCGAGGTCTTGCGGACCTGATCCACACTGTCGGATCAGGTCCGCAAGACCTTTAATAAATTGGCCTCTTTGTCTAAGAAGAACACTCCCATGTAGCCTTTGATTGGTGTATGGTAGGACACACCTTAAGTAAATTAAAGGGACACTGAACCCAAATTTTTTCTTTCATGATTCAGATAGAGCATGACATTTTAAGCAACTTTCTAATTTACTCCTATTATCAAATTTTCTTCATTCTCTTGGTATCTTTATTTGAAATGCAAGAATGTAAGTTTAGATGCCGGCCCATTTTTGGTGAACAACCTGGGTTGTCCTTGCTGATTGGTGGATACATTCATCCACCAATAAAAAAGTGCTGTCCAGAGTTCTGAACTCCCAAAAAAGCTTAGATGCCTTCTTTTTCAAATAAAGATAGCAAGAGAACGAATAAAATTTGATAATAGGAGTAAATTAGAAAGTTGGTTAAAATTGCATGCTCTATTTGAATCATGAAAGAAAAAAAATTGGGTTCAGTGTCCCTTTAAGTATTCAATGGGAGCCAACAGTTACTTTACACACCTTTTTATCTTCCTCACCTCCTGGAAGAAACTGATGAGAGAGAGAGAGCATTGGAGGACTGAACTGTTTGAGTATATTAGCATTCTTGTGCATTTTCCTTGGAATAGATTCTCTGGTTCACTATGTTTAGTTAACCCCTTAGTGACCAGAGCACTTTTCCATTTTCTGTCCGTTTGGGACCAAGGCTATTTTTACATTTTTGCGGTGTTTGTGTTTAGCTGTAATTTTCTTCTTACTCATTTACTGTACCCACACATATTATATACCGTTTTTCTCGCCATTAAATGGACTTTCTAAAGATACCATTATTTTCATCATATCTTATAATTTACTATAAAAAAAATGATAAAATATGAGGAAAAATGGAAAAAAACACACTTTTTCTAACTTTGACCCCCAAAATCTGTTACATATTTAAAACCACCAAAAAACACCCATGCTAAATAGTTTCTAAATTTTGTCCTGAGTTTAGAAATACCCAATGTTTACATGTTCTTTGCTTTTTTTGCAAGTTATAGGGCCATAAATACAAGTAGCACTTTGCTATTTCCAAACCATTTTTTTCCAAAATTAGCGCTAGTTACATTAGAACACTGATATCTTTCAGGAATCCCTGAATATCCCTTGACATGTATATATTTTTTTTTTGTAGACATCCCAAAGTATTGATCTAGGCCAATTTTGGTATATTTCATACCACCATTTCACCGCCAAATGCGATCAAATACAAAAAATTGTTCACTTTTTCACAAATTTTTTCACAAACTTTAGGTTTCTCACTGAAATCATTTACAAACAGCTTGTGCAATTATGGCATAAATGGTTGTAAATTCTTCTCTGGGATCCCCTTTGTTCAGAAATAGCACACATATATGGCTTTGGCGTTGCTTTTTGGTAATTAGAAGGCCGCTAAATGCCACTGCGCACCACAAGTGTATCATGCCCAGCAGTTAAGGGGTTAATTAGGGAGCTTTTAGGGAGCTTGTAGGGTTAATTTTAGCTTTAGTGTAGTGTAGTAGACAACCCCAAGTATTGATCTAGGCACATTTTGGTATATTTCATGCCACCATTTCACCGCCAAATGCGATCAAATTAAAAAAAAACGTAAAATTTTTCACAATTTTAGGTTTCTCACTGAAATCATTTACAAACAGCTTGTGCAATTATGGCACAAATGGTTGTAAATGCTTGTCTGGGATCCCCTTTGTTCAGAAATAGCAGACATATATGACTTTGGCGTTGCTTTCTGGTAATTAGAAGGCCACTAAATCCTGTTGCGCCTCACACGTGTATTATGGCTAGCAGTGAAAGGGTTAATTAGGGAGTTTGTAGTGAGCTTGCAGGGTTAATTTTAGCTTTAGTGTAGAGATCAGCCTCCCATCTGACACATCCCACCCCCTGATCCCTCCCAAACAGCTCCCTTCCCTCCCCCACCCCACAATTGTCCCCGCCATCTTAAGTACTGGCAGAAAGTCTGCCAGTACTAAAATAAAAGGGTTTTTAAAAAAAAATGAATTTTTTTTAGCATATTTACATATGCTACTGTGTAGGATCCCCCCCTTAGCCCCCAACCTCCCTGATCCCCCCCAAAACCGCTCTCTAACCCTCCCCTCTGCCTTATTGGGGGCCATCTTGGGTACTGGCAGCTGTCTGCCAGTACCCAGTTTACAATAAAAAATGCTTTTTTTTTGTTTTTTTTTGTTTTTTTCTGTAGTGTAGCTTCCCCCCCCCCCCCCCACAGACAAACCCCCACCACCTTGCTGATTTTTTAAAATTTTATTTTGTTATATATTTTTTATTTCCCATTTTCTGCAGTGTAGCGGTTCCCACCCGCTCCCTCCCCGTGCACGCGCCCGCCCCCACCCTCCCGTGCTCGCGCGCGCGCCCGTGCGCGCCCCCAGCCACCCCCGCCCACGATCCCGCCCCCCTTCACATCCACATGGCCATCGATGGCCGCCACCCGCCTCCCGGTCCGGCTCCCACCCACCAACGCAGGTAGCCACCGATCTCCGGTGCAGAGAGGGCCACAGAGTGGCTCTCTCTGCACCGGATGACTTAAAAAGGTTATTGCAGGATGCCTCCATATCGAGGCATCACTGCAATAACCGGAAAGCAGCTGGAAGCGAGCAGGATCGCTTCCAGCTGCTTTCCACACTGAGGACGTGCAGGGTACGTTCTCAGGCATTAACTGCCTTTTTTCTGAGGACGTACCCTGCACGTCCTCAGTCGTTAAGGGGTTAAAGGGACAGTCAACACCAGAATTTTTGTTGTTTAAAAAGAAAGATAATCCCTTTATTACCCATTCCCCAGTTTTGCATATCCAACACAGTTATAATAATACACATTTTACCTCTGTAATTATCTTGTATCTAAGCCTCTGCTGACTGCCCCCTTATTTCAGTTCTTTTGACAGACATGCAGTTTAGCCAATCAGTGCTCACTCCTAGGTCACTTTACGTGCATGAGCTCAATGTTATCTATATGAAACATGTGAAATAATGCCCTCTAGTGGTCAAAATGTATTCAGATTAGAGGCAGTCTTCAAGGTCTAAGATATTAGCATAAAACCTCCTAGGTTTAGCTTTCAACTAAGAATACCAAGAGAACAAAGCAAAATTGGTGATAAAAGTAAACTGGGAAGTTGTTCAAAATTGCATGCCCTATTTAAATCATGAAAGTTTTTTTTGGACTTGACTGTCCCTTTAATATTGCTTAATCTGGGTTTGTTTAAGATAAAGTTGCCCTGTATAATTTGGACTGGATGTTGTAGCTTTTGGTATTTCTTAAAACTTGTTTTATACTTTTGTAGCTTGTAAGTAATTGTTAATTTTCATACCTGTATAATTTGTCTTCCAATAAAATAATTTTAAAAAGTGGACATCCCTTTTGGTTTAATATTCTGGTACTAATGACCACCACAATTGACTACTACACAAGTAAACCCTATACTGAGTATAATCAAATGACACCAAAGTTAAGACCCTAACTTGGGTATAGGACCGCTCAAGAGCCCCCTCAATGCACTGCCCTTATCCACTCTCATAGATGATCATGCAAATACATACATCATATAAACATCTGCCCTATAAAAACTATGCTGTGTGTCACTTAGTGACTATTATTCAAGTCATTCCCAGAGAGAGCAGAATCCAATGACATCAAAGTTAGGACCTTAACTTGGGGATAGGACCCCGCAAGAGCCCCCTAAATGCACTGCCCTATCCACTCTCATAGGTGATAATGGCAAACGCATACATCGTATAAACATATGACCTATTAAAACTAGGCTTTGTGTCACTAAGTGACTACTACTCAAGTATACCAATCACTAAGCACAATCCAATGACTCCAAATTTAAGACCCTAACTTGGGGATAGAACACCTCAAAAGCCCCCTAAAATGCACTGCCCCTGTCCACTCTCATAGGTGATAATGCAAATGCACACATCATATAAACATCTCCCCTTTAAAAACAAGACTGTGTGTCATTAAGTGACTATTATCCAAGTAACCCCCAGAGAGAGCAGAATCCAATGACATCAAAGTTAGTACCCTAACTTGGGGATAGGATCCTGCAAGAGCCCACCAAAATGCACTACCCCTATCCACTCTCATAGGCGATACATACCTCATATAAGCACCTGTCCTACAAAAACTAGGCTTTGTGTCACCTAGTAACTACTACACAAGTATACCCCATACTGAGCATAATCAAATGACACCAAAGTTAAGACCCTAACTTGGGGATAGGACCACTCAAGAGCTCCCTAAATGCACTGCCCCTATCCACTTTCATAGCTTATAATGCAAATACATACATCATGTAAACATCTACCCTATAAAATCTAGGCTTTGTGTCAGTGACTATTATCAAAGTAAACCCCAGAAAGAGATGAATCCAATGACATCAAACTTAGGAGCCTAACATAGTAATTGGACCCCGTAAGAGCCTGCTCCTAACCACTCTCATGGTTGATACATAGATCATATAAGCACCTGCCCTATAAAAACTAGACTTTGTGTCATTTAGTGACTACTACACAAGTGCACCCCAGACTGAACATAATCAAATGACACCAAAGTTAAGACCCTAACTTGGGGATAGGACCCCTCAAAAGCCATCTGAATGCACTGCCCCTGTCCATTTTCAGAGGTGATAATGTAAATGCACACATCATATAAACATCTGCCCTATAAAAACTAGGCTTTGTGTCACTTAATGACTACTATCCAAGTAATTCCCAGAGAGAACAGAATCCAATGACTTCAAACTTAGGACGTTAACTTGGTCCTAAGAGTCCCCTCAATGCACTGCCCCTATCCACTCTCATAAGTGATACATACATAATATAAACATTTGCCCTATACAATCTAAGCTTTGTGTCACTTAATGACTACTACCCAATTATACCCCAGAATGAGCAAAATTAAATGACACCAAAGTTAAGACCCTAACTTGGGGATTGGACCACTCAAGAGCCCCCTGAATGCACTGTCCCTATCCACTCCCATAGGTGATACATACATAATATAAACATCTGCCCTATACAAACTAGGCTTTGTGTCACTTAATGACTACTACCCAATTATACCCCAGACTGAACAGAATCAAATGACACCAAAGTTAAGACCCTAACTTGGGGATAGGACCCTTCAAAAGCCCCCTGAATACACTGCCCATATCCACCCTCATAGGTGATAATGCAAATGCACATATCATATAAACATCTGCCCTATAAAAAAATAGGCTTTGTGTAACTTAGTAACTACTACCCAAGTATATCCCAAATTGAGCAGCATCAAATGGCACCAAAGTTAGGAATCTAACTTGGGGATAGGACCCCTCCAGAGCCCCCTAAATGCACTGCCCCTATCCACTCTCATAGGTAATAATGCAAATGCACACACTGTATAAACACCTGCCCTATAAAAACTAAGATTTGTGTCACTTAAGAACCATGACCCAAGTGTGAGACACCGCATGAGAACCTAGCGCAGCGAGGGAGTGTAAGTAGCGCATTAATGGGCAGCAATTTTAAATATATATGTATATGATTATATAGAGATATATTTTTGTGTTAATATGTGTATATACACATATTAACACATTAATATATATGTATATATGCATTTGCATATATATATTTACTGGGAACACACATTTCCCATAGACCGCAATTTTGAGAGTGGAAACAGGCAGTGAATTGAGGGGGCTCTTGAGTGGTCCTATCCCCAACTTATGGTCCTAAGTTTGTTGTCATTTGATTATGCTTAGTCTTGTGTATACTTGAGTAGTAATCACTAAGTGACACAAAGCCTAGTTTTTATAGGTCAGATGTTTATACGATGTATGCGTTTGCCATTGTCACCTATGAGTGGATAGGGGCAGTGCATTCAGGGGGCTCTTGAGGGGTCCTATCCCCAAGTTAGGGCCCTAAGTTTTATGCAATTGCATACTGCTCTCTCTGGGGTTTACTTGGATAGTAGTTAGTAAGTGACAAAAAGCCTAGTTTTATAGGGCAGATGTTTATATGATGTGTGCATTTGCATTATCACATATAAGAGTGGACAGGGGCAGTGCATTCAGGGGGCTTTTGAGGGGTCATATCCCCAAGTTATGGTGTTAACTTTGGTGTCATTTGATTATGCTCAGTATGGGGTATACTTGTGTAGTAGTCGCTAAGTGACACAAAGCCTAGTTTTTATAGGGCAGGTGCTTATATGATGTATGTATCACCTATGAGAGTGGATAGGGGCAGTGCATTTAGGGGGCTCTTGCGGGATCCTATCCCCAAGTTAGGGTCCTAACTTTGATGTCATTGGATTCTGCTCTCTCTGAGAGTTAGTAGTCACTAAGTGACACAAAACCTAGTTTTTATAGGGCAGATGTTTATATAATGTATGTATTTGCACTATCACCTATGAGAGTGGATAGGGGCAGTGTAGAGGGCTCTTGAGCAGTCCTATCCCCAAGTTAGGGTCTTAACTTTGGTGTCATTGGATTCTGCTCAGTCTGGGGTATACTTGTGTAGTAGTCACTAAGTGACACAAAGCCTAGTTTTTGTAGGGCAGGTGCTTACTCTATATGATGTAAGTATCACTTATGAGAGTGGATAGGGGCAGTGCATTTAGGGGGCTCTTGCAGGGTCCTAACTTTGAAGTAATTGGATTCTGCTCTCTCTGTGAGTTACTTAGATAATAGTCACTAAATGACATAAAGCCTAGTTTTTATAGGGCAGGTGTTTATATGATGTATGTATTTGCATTATAACCTAAGAGAGTGGATAGGGGCAATGCATTCAGGGTGCTCTTGAACGGTCCTATCCCCAAGTTAGGGTCTTAACTTTGGTGTCATTTGATTATGCTCAGTATGGGGTATACTAGTGTAGTAGTCACTAAGTGATACAAAGCCTAGTTTTTGTTGGGCAAAAGCCTAGTTTTTGTAGAGCAGGTGCTTATATGATGTACTGTATGTATCAACTATGAGAATGGATGGGGCAGTGCATTTAGGCGGCTCTTGCGGGGTCCTATCCCCAAGTTAGGCTCCCAACTTTGAAGTCATTGGATTCTGCTCTCTCTGGGGGTTACTTAGATAATAGTCACTAAATGACACAAAGCCTAGTTTTTATAGGGCAGATGTTTATATGATGTATGCATTTGCATTATCACATATAAGAGTGTATAGGGGCAGTGCATTCGGGAGGCTCTTGAGCGGTCCTATCCCCAAGTTAGGGTCTTAACTTTGGTGTCATTTAAATATGCTCAGTATGGGGTATACTTGTGTAGTAGTCACTAAGTGACACAAAGCATAGTTTTTATAGGGCAGATGTTTATATGATGTATGTTTTTGCACTATCACCTATGAGAGTGGATAGGGGCAGTGCATTCAGGGGACTCCTGAGGGGTCCTATGCCCAAGTTAGATTTGTAACTTTAATATTTGTCATATTTTTTCTTTGTTTTATTTAACTTGGAAATCCCTATAAGATTTTGAATAATGAATAAGGAACAAATGTCTGACTTCAGGTGGGTAATATATGCCCTGTATTAGTTTTGACCGCATCTGCCTATATTTGTGTTTGAAGCGTAAAATTGACTCTTAGGGGACGATTTATCAAGCTAAAGACGGCTGTTCCATAACTTGTTCGCCTGCTCTGAGGCCGCGGACAGAAATCAACCCGATCGAATACGATCGGGTTGATTGACACCCCTGCTAGCGGTCGATTGGCCGCAAATCTGCAGATGGCGGTATTGCACCAGCAGTTCACAAGAACTGCTGGTGCAATGATAAATGCCGACAGGATATGCATTTTTTCTGCATTTATCGATGTGTGGAGGTCATGATATGCTACATCATATGATGTCCGCTTGCATATTAATAAATATACCCCTCAGTTTACGTTTATGGATGAATCAGTAACGTCTAATATCACAAAACTGTCAGTTATTTAATTTTTATTCTTGAATTTCATTTTTTTCACCTTGGATACCTAATTGTCGTCTAACTAACCAGAAAAAGGAATAAAAGGGACATGAAACCCAACATTTTTCTTTCATGATTTAGATAGAGCATGCAGTTTTAAACAACTTTCTAATTCTATTAATTAATTTGCTTCATTCTCTTAATATTTATTGTTAAAAATGCATATCTAAGTAGGCACAGAAGCAGCAATGCACTACTGGGATATATTGCTGATTGGTGGCTACACATGTATGCCTCTTGTTGTTAGGTGTTATTTTCAGGGGGGGGGATGTCAGTTAGCACTTAACCATATTCTACACCTTCACCTGGAACTGAATGGGTTACCTGACGAGATATCTCGGGAACAGAAATCAGACATGCAGCAAGAAAGGTCTAATCACTGGTGAGACTTCAACTCACGCTAAAATAGCGCTACAAATTTACGCTAGGACTCAAACCTCCGCAATTGTACGCTAAAAATATATGCTATAACCTAGCAGGATTCAAACCAGTCTAGAGGAGTTAATACAGAGCAAGACTCAAACTTGCGCTGCCCCAAATTGCGCTGGGACTCAAAACACGCAACCCCGCGTCTCCACCACAGGATAGCTCCTTATAAAAGGACTTTAACCATTTATATATATCACTAACACCATCCAAACTTTTGGGTTCAGATTCACAGAGGGAAAAGCAGAGTAAAAAAACACTTATCTACTTACTCAGTGCGAATCCCACGCTATAACACCAGAATTGTTAGGTGTTATTTTTAGGGGGAGGGGTGTCAGTTAGCACTTAGCCATATTCTACACCTTCACCTGGAACTGAATGGGTTACCTGACAAGATATCTCGGGAACAGAAATCAGACACGCATCAAGAAAGGTCTAATCACTGTTCTGTTTATTATAATGTGCACAATACTTTTATAGACAGTGGTTACAGCATATAGGGTTAAACAATGGTGTACTCATTCTACATCATCTTACACAGTATTGCTTAGAAACAAAAGAAGCTTATTAAAATATAATTGGTTGAGAAGGAATATTTTTTATAAGCGGGGAGTGTTAGATATAAGTATATCTGGGCACATCACCCAGCACAAAGCAAGGCCGTTGGACATCTTATAGTGATAATGGGGCATCCAGGCGCATAGCCAGGGACATTCACAAGGCCATTCTTGATATACAAGTATTCCTAACATCAGCATATTTCTTCACAACATAATAAGCTGTTATAATAAAGGCAAACTGGCATCAGTATTGCTAAATATATTCTAACATACCACCTTTTTATTCTACCAAAATAACATAAACTGAAAATTGAATGACTATATAAAAGGCACAGAAAATTAGTAAATCTATTAAAAACAATATAAACCTAATACATATAACATGAATCTATGTGAGAATACTGTAGAGAAATGTATTCACATTTACCGCTATAATATATAGACAAAAAAAAAAAAAAAAATAGATAGGCCAATAGGGTACAATTTGTCACTGCACATAAGTACGGTCTCTCCAATACTCTCTGTCCACCTCCCAACTACTGGTCTATCTGCACAAAAACCCAACCAGCCCCCTATCTACCCCCAAACAACACTGCATCTTTATTTCTCAACCTGTATAGCTAGCACCCCCAATATTTCCGACAGTTTCTTGCTCTGTACGCTGTACACAGTGAAGCATGACATGGGAACAGCACAAGTATCTCTGGGTGGCCTCTGATCACTTTAAGAACAGTCTTTGTCCTCTTAGAGCTCCACCTCCCTCATACACTCTGCTTCAATACCAAAGTCCATTTGCAGTAGGGGTGCTTTGCAAGTGTCCATCTGCAGGTAGATGCTGGAAGTCCGATGGTTTGTTCATGGGGTAGACAAGGAAAGCAGGTGGATCCTCATAGCAAGCAGACACTCGAGTCAGAAGGAGTCTAAAAAGGAAACAAAACAGCACACGATGAGCGTGCACTCTGATGCAATCACAATTATACACAACATAACTTTTCTCTTTTCTAAGCATCACAATTTCTGTTAATAGCTTAACTTATCCTATGTCATTTAAAACCAGGAAAACATTGTGGATATATAATACAAACTAAATACATTGATTATACTTTTACAGAGAATAACTCACAGCTTCTCTATACAATTTAAATGATACCTTAAACATGAAAACTGAGCAAGTAAAAACTGCTAGACTTCATCAAGAGGCTGTATGGCTATGCTAAGTAACTTGTGCTAAGGCCTGCCCTGCAACAAAAATGAAAAGTAAAACAGTCAATAAAAACATTTTCTTTAAAATTAATTTCTTCACACTTTCTCTTTGAACTACTAAAAAAATAACCTAGTGTTGCTTTATTCTGCAAAGCTACTATATGTAATGTTTATAATTCTCCAAATGTGATCTTAATATAGTCAGCTGTCTCATCTGATATAGACACTACTAATTTACTACCTATTTTATGCAACCTAAATTCTCTCGCACTCCTGTATGAGGAAAGAATACAATCATAATATTATTAAAACTTAAACATCTCTTGAAAGGTAAACACTTCTTTATGGTAAGATAATTATTTTCGCTGAGAAACACCTGGAATTACAAAACTCAAATTACAGATACTATACCAGTTAATAAAGGGAAAAAATACATTTGCTTTTATAACATAGATCCAATAAGAGCCATTGTAGGTAGAAAATATACCATCAATACCATTATAATTATACTACTCCCAAAACTCATATTTCTCTGTATAATTGATATAAATTTCTAGCTGAGACGTGTCCTCACTCTCATTATTTAGAGTAGTTTGATAATACACTAAAGAATGATTACAATGAGAAATTCCTACAAAAAATTCCTATTCTCTTACCTTTCTCCACCGCAAGACACATATATCCCTTCTTCGCTCAAATATTAAGGGCGGTATAACCTTCTGTGTTCTACAATGAATATTCTGAGATATTGCTGCATTTTGTTTTAAACTATAAATGTGCAGACATAGAGTCCCATTTATCAAGCTCCATATGGAGCTTATGGGCCCGTGTTTCTGGCGAGTCGTCAGACTCGCCAGAAACAGCAATTATGAAGCAGCGGTCTAAAGACCGCTGCTTCATAACCCTGTCCTGAGCAGGCGGACAGGAATCGGCACAATTCAACCCGATCGAGTATGATCGGGTTGATTGACACCTCCCTGCTGGCGGCCGTGAGTCTGCAGGGGGCGGCGTTGCACCAGCAGCTCTTGTGAGCTGCTGGTGCAATGCTGAATAACAAAAAACATTGTAGGTTCATTTTCTTACTTAAAAAAACATTCACCCATATCACATAAAGATACTCATCAGTACTCCACCTTTTGTTTGCGTGAAGCACCCTATGTGTCACGCAAACACAATATGACAGCAAACCAAAAGACAATCCATGCACTCCCAAAAGAAGCAGCACACCACTCTCAAAATCAGGCAAAATTAAATACACCCCAACACTCAATATTCTATTCATACAGCACCCTTCCACACACATTCATTAAAAATAAAAACATAACATTCTCTTAGAAAACTCTTAAAGCCAACTGTCCACTACACAAAACAAAACATGAACAGCTGGCACAAACTTTTAACAACCACAATCAACTTGAAATACAACACATATACTTACATTCACTGAAACACAGCACTGAAAAATACCACATTCTAGCAAAACACTACAAATAATTAAAATCCTATAACAACCTTCTACACCCTGGTTTTGCAAATTCTACCATGCACAATACTATGAGATCACTTTAGAAGATCAATAAACTCTAGTTGCACAAATAATGGCACAGCCACTGTTCTATATGGCCCCTGCTTGCATGCACAGTGCAAACCCACTGTTAAATAAATCATGTTTGGCACAAATAATTTGTGAAAAGCCTATGCTATACTTTTACATAACCACGATTCCAACACACAACCATCTTGACTCAATCTCTATATACAATTTGGCATTCAACACTTTACAGCTCTCTGACCAAACATAACACTTGTATACTATAAAATGAGCCCTCCAAAAAGAATAACAATAACAATCCACACCAATAGTCCAGAAGGACAGTTCACCCAGAAAAACGTCCCCCTCAAATTGCTCCCAGCGATCCCCCTTGCCCGATGGAGCGCCCTCAATTGTTTACAAATAGCTCCTTTACCCCTTGTAATAGACTGTGATTTAAAAGCACAAAAGCAACTACTTCGTATATACAATTAAACCTGAAAATACAATTTCTCCTACTTTTTTTTTTTTTTTTTAATATTTTTTATTGAGGTTAAGACAAGTATTACAGAAAATAATCATTCAGTGACCATGAAAATATGACAGTGAAACATATAATGTAGGCCTGAATATATATCTAAAAAGTGGAGGCAAAACCATTCTGGGCCAAGATCTTATGTGTCTCTTGAAGAACATCAAAACAATAACTATATAATATAGAACAACTTCTGGTGTCAGTATTGTCAGTATTGCAGATCATGAAATTTACAAACAGTATCTGGCAAACAAACGTGCATTTGTAATACATGTGTAACCAGTATAGCAATACAGGAAAATGTAACCTCATTTTTACATTATATATATAGTAAGTATGGTCTCCACAATGCCATTGATGCAGTTATTTAATCTAAAAGAGAGAAAACATTGGGGGCAAGTGGAGATTAGAGTTTGTCTGGCCACTCTTGGACCAGGTTAGCGAGAGGGGTAAAGGGAGTACAGCGGGCAAGAGCCGCTCGAAGTGGAGTGGGGGAGGAGATGGGAAGCGGAGCCTTATAAGATACTGAATTAGTAGAGTGCTAGGATAAAGTAACAGTCTGATTATGTCATCATAAGTGTAGCCTACAACCTGAGGTATACGTGATTAATTAAATGATAAGGAGGACTATAGTCCACTCAGGCTATAACAATGGACAAATTCAGGGTGAGCCCTATGTATAGCGGTGTTTTATGGGCTATATAAGAGTAGAATGTGTTGCTCCTTTCAATGGGAGGTAGTTGATGTATTCTCTTGTTAAAACTATTTAGTATATAGGCATACATGTTAGGTCTATAAGTTATATAGGAGTTAGCTACAGTAGATCTCCCGACTACCATATGTACAATAATGGAGCAAGCAGAATGAAATAAGGAACTACCTAAGATTATGAAGATTACAAAGGTGAATGGGTCCTCTAGGCTTAATGAATGAGGTTGGGAGGAGATTAGTGTAAGAAAAGGAAATAACAATAGTGTACAATTAAAAAACGCTAAACTTAACCCTGATATAAGAGCCCCTTTATGTATATAAGCTACCAGTAATGAGAGCAGGGTGAGATCTAGGTATATACTAGAAGCACTGTTTACCAATAACTGTACAGCAGGCATCTAATTCACAACAAAAGTTAAGACAGTTCAAGTATTATGAACAAAACATATTTGTAAGATTATAATAGTATAGGAGACCAACTATAGTGGGTATATTGAACTCAGCTAATGATGAACTACTAATAATATACATTGTGTAAAAAGCTGACCTTCAGTATATTTAGCTATGGCTCAGTGTTGATTCAGCTGTAGTATTAAGCAGGTCATAGAGCCCCTTTCTCTCTAGATGGGTGTGTTGTGTTGCTTAGACATTGACCTTAGCAAATTTATATTTTGACTGTACACCTATATAATGGCACTACCCTAGTTTATCTAGTATCAAGCAAAGGAAAAGAAGGAAGAATGAAACTCATATACTCATATTCACATTACAGAATAATCCTCACTAAAGTAAATGTAAATAGGAAGGCAAGATAAACCTGAGGGGTATAAATGTGAAAGACCTTAGTGAGCTTGTAAATACCCCCTTATATACAGGCAGTTAATAATTAAACAGCTAAACAATACAGCGGTATACATTAATCTGTAAACACCAAACTAAAGTCCAAACAACATATGCAGTTTAGAGCTCAATTTTAAGCTTGTCTGGAGATAGGATCAGGTAAAACAACTTCACAACAAGCAGATGTGAACAGTCAGGGCTTGTGGTTTGTACGATAACTGAGCCCTTCAAAGTGTATAGACAAGTCCTAGTCTCTAGCCTACCCCAACGGGCAATAATGACCTCCATAGTAAGAGCCACTGTAATAAGCCTCTGCAGTTAATTTTCGGGGCAGGATCAGAGCCGACTCCCAGCATACTTGTAGTGCTCCCAGGGTACAGACACAAGCCGGCGTCTCCAAGAATAAGTCTGCAGTCCGGGAGGTCTGAGCGTGAGATACAAGGAGCAGAGGCTGTGTGCGATAGTGCGGAACTTAGAGGCTGCCATCCAATTTGGGCTTGATGCTTCCCAGCGACCGGCCGCATCGCTAGGAAGTAGAAAGTAAGTTCATCCGTGACCCATGAGACAGGAGAAGAGACTCCGGGTGTATCTCCAAAAGCCGCAGTGCCGGGATCCAGCTGCCCCCTGGGGAGAGCAGTCGTAATGACCGGAATGCAGGGTAAGTTATAGCACTTGACTCGGGGCAATGAAACTAGGGAGCCCCATCTAACAGGAGTCTGGCGTGAGCTCGCAGGAAATCTTTGCTGTCGGCGATGTATCCTGACTTTCGAGTTCTGAGCAGGAGACCATTCTGGCATATGTAGCGGTGGGGGTATTTTAGCTTTAAGGGTGGATTCAGAGCGACTTTCATGGAGCCTCAGTTGCTTCAGATTAGTCTGTTCCATGATGGGGTCCGCTGTGGATTCAGACTGCGTGGGGTCCTGATGGTTCATGATAGTATTCTCAGTATGCTCTTCAGTCTCCCATTTCTCATAGCTGGCGCCAGAGCTTGTGAGCTCCTGATGTAAGGAGTGTGACAGGTCATGAAAACACCAATCCATTTTCCGTTCAAATGCAGTTAACAGATCAATGGCCACTGAGTGTGAAAGGTGCCGGTCCATGTTAAAAAAGTTACACAGACCGCTACAGGACCGTAATAAAGGAGCTATTCACAGTGTAAGAGTGCCAGCGTGGTTAGGAAAATGGCGCCTTCTTCGGTTTTGTTTTGCTGCAGCGGTCTCAGTGGGCCTAAATTACAGGATATGGCACTACCCCAAGCTCTTGTGCTGTCCAGACAGACATAGGCATTTTACCTCTTAATTAAATGTTTTTAAATGAAAGGTTGCCTGCCCTGAGCGGTCTTAAATGCAAAAATCTGATAATAATAGCCGGAGCTGAGGTGAAGTGCGACCACTCAGATGCAGAGCCAACTCCGCCCCAATTTCTCCTACTTTTTTATACTACACAGCTGGAATGACAAATCATTGAAAACACATCAACATAAAAACAATTTTACAGTGTACTGTCACTTTAAGGACTGACCATTTATAACATGTATATCACATATATAACCTAGCCATGATTAGGAAACGTGTGTTATTTACCACTAAAATTCTACTTCTTTACTGTATCATAACCTGCATATTTAAATAAGAGCTATCACAGCATAAATAATATTACACAGTAATATGTTACCAATTTATATTAAAACTTCTACTGAATTAATCTACTTGCAACAGAAACAGACCCAAATATTTTAGATACATTTAATAACATACAGCGTATAGTCTTTTCTCTTTTTTTTTAACTCCTTGCAGGAATTTTACATTATGCACATAACATACTTAAATCAACCTATTAATCACTTGCCAGAAAAAAACTCTCTTTTGTATTTACCAGACTTAAAATCATGGCCATCAGGGCACTTAACAAATTCCTCAGTTCACTTGCAAAAACAATATATTTTATGTGCCTTTAACACATCAAATCTCTCATCAATCATATTACTGACACACACAATTAAGCATTGTAGACATTTTTATTATTACATGACTTTAAAATCAAGTTACAGCAATAACAAACAAATCATTACAGCATCAGCTTTCTTAGCTAAGAAACACTGATACAAGCTTATATTAACTTGCATACCGTAAATTCACTCGCAACAATCAGCAAACTTTTTTTTCTAAAGACACTGAAAACATATTTTATTAACGTTCTCTCTATTTCAGGAAAATATATATTTCAAACATACCAAAGACATTTAGAAATACAATAAGATTAAGGGGCATATGTATGAAGCTCCGAATGGAGCTTGATGCCCTGTGTTTCTGGTGAGTCATCAGACTCGCCAGAAACAGCAGTTATGAAGCAGCAGTCACAAAGACCGCTGCTCCATAACCTGTCCGCCTGCTCTGAGCAGACAACCCCCTGCTGGCGGCCGATTGGCCGCGAGTCTGCAGGGGGCGGCGTTGCACCAGCAGCTCTTGTGAGCTGCTGGTGCAATGCTGAATACGGCGAGTGTATTGCTCGCCGTATTCAGCGAGGTCTGGCGGACCTGATCCGCAGTGTCGGATCAGGTCCGCCAGACCTTGATAACTATGGGCCTAAGTCTCCACCAAATTTAAAATGTATTTGAAAGTGTCCGAATTTGCAAGGAATGGCCATTTTCCCAGCAGATTGAGATATAAACAAAATATTTTTAGACAGGATAATACATCCTCAGATATTTAATGTGGAGTAAACCTTTTACACTTAACACGGAACACAGTGAAACATCAGACAGACAAACACTTCTTACACATAAAATACACAGAATCTCCGTTTCATTACTGCAACACGTACAACAAAAAAAAGAGTTTTCACATACCAAGCTATTTTTGTAAAATACATTCTGTCATGTCACATTACAGCATTATGTACAGGGATTTAGGAACTTTTCCCATGAGCACAGTATGCAAAAGCAGCTACAACACTTATCACTAAGCCCTTTGAACAGAAAACACAATAATAGCAATGAAATAAGCAATTAGACATATTGTTTGTGACCCTTTTAAGATATGTAATAGCTTCCATAGAGTGCTTCACAGGGTCAGGTCATTTAAGTGCCCAATCCATCAAACGTCAAAGAGTCAGGGCCTCTAATCATGGTTTGCTCACCTATAGTTACAAACGGAGCTTCTGTAACAGTTTCTGCTTTCTGAATATGTGATCTTGTGTGTGCACTGGGAGGCCCCCTTCTTCGCTCATAACATTCCTGAACAAGGGAGCAAGTTTTCTGGCTGAATCTACAAATCTGTGATCACTGACAGCTTAGAGTGCATAGCTCCCTGCCTTGAAATGAAACAGTTAACCCCTTCGTAGACATTAAAGATGCAATAACATTCTCCTCTTCTCTTATTTAAAGCAGCTAGTGAGGGACACATTGCAGGCAGAGGAGCTGATGGGGCATTTTGATATGGAGAGGGCAGGGTGTTACAATCACACAGAGAGCCTGACTTCTCTGTATCTCAGCATTATTATCAATATTTTTCTGTGAGCAGACCCCATTTTAACAACACAATAATAGCAGCAATAAAATAATATCAGCAATTACTTTAATATTCTTAAGAAGCACAGCACAAATGAAAAAGCCTTGAAGCACACGCAATTAAGCAATAAGCGTCAATAAGCAACAATTCAGCTTCAGTGAAAAGTAAACTAAACTCTACTATATGGTTATATAAGGAATTTTGACCCAGGTGATACCTCAACTCATGCTAAAATAGCACTACAAATTTGCGCTAGGACTCAAACCTCCGCAATTCTACGCTAAACATATATACGCTATAACCTAGCAGGACTCAAACCAGTCTAGAGGAGTTAATACAGAGCAAGACTCAAACTTGCGCTGCCCTAAATTGTGCTGGGACTCAAACCCACGCAACCCCGCGTTTCCACTGTAGAATAACTCCTTATAAAAGGACTTTAACCCTTTATATATATCACTAACACCATACAAACTTTTGAGTTCAGATTCACAGAGGGAAAAGCAGAGTAAAAAAAACACTTATCTTCTTACCCAGTGCGAATCCCACACTCTGACACCAGAATTGTCAGGTGTTATTTTTAGGGGGGGGGGGTGTCAGTTAGCACTTAGCCATATTCTACACCTTCACCTGGAACTGAATGGGTTACCTGACGAGATATCTCGGGAACAGAAATCAGACACGCAGCAAGAAAGGTCTAATCACTCTTCTGTTTATTATAATGTGCACAATACTTTTATAGACAGTGGTTACAGCATATAGGGTTAAACAATGACGTACTCATAGCTACATCATCTTACACAGTATTGCTTAGAAACAAAAGAAGCTTATTAATATATAATTGGGTGAGGAGTATTTTTCATAAGCGGGGAGTGTTAGATATAAGTATATCTGGGCGCATTGCCGAGCACAAAGCAAGGCCGTTGGACATCTTATAGCGATAACGGGGCATCCAGGCGCATCGCCAGGGACATTTACAAGGCCATTCTTGATATACAAGTATTCCTAACATCAGCATATTTCTTCACAACATAATAAACTGTTATAATAAACTACTAACCATTCTTGACAAAATGGATGCCTAAAGACAAAATGGTGTCAGTATTGCTAAATATATTCTATCACTTGTCATTGGCTTACCTAATATGTTCAGATAGCTTCCAGTAGTGCCTTGTTGATTCTTCAACGAAGGATACCAAGAGAATAAAGCAAACATCATGACAGTAATAAATTGGAAAGTTGATTAAACGTGCATGCTTTATCTAAATTATGAAATAAAATTTAACGTTTCATGTACACACACACACACGTATATATATATATATCCTACCTATATTATAAAAGTCCAGGTATGTTTGTCCGACACAGTCATGCACAGTAGAGACTGCAGCGCGAGACAAACATACCTGGCCTTAACCCCTTAATGACCGCTGGTCGTTAAGCCCTGGGCCACTCTCTGACCCGATCTCGCTAAACGTAGCGAGATTGCGCTATTTCTGCATGCCCCAGAAATATTATTATTAAACAATAACAATTTTGGTGCAGACTGTCCCTTTAATGCAGCATAGGTCAATCAAATCTGACAAGCAGTAGTATTGTTCACCAGCTGTACACTAGGAAAAAATATGTTTTCGTCATATTATAGTCTGCTTGTTAAAAAAAAAAAAAAAGGATGAATAAAACAACATTTACCTAAATGCACTGCTATCCATATGCACATTTGTTTCTCCTTAATTCATTCTTTTGCTCTCTTTTCTATTTTCTTTCCTCTCCTCTTTTACTTTTCCCTCTCATTTATTTCTCATCCTCTCCCTTTCAATTTTCTTATGTTTCCTTATTTTTCGTCGTCTGTCTGCCTTTTTATGCTTCTCTATCAAAATCTCTTGACCCTGCTCGTGGAGTGTCCATGGGGGGGTAAAAGTACTACAATCTTTTAGGTTGTACCCCCAAATTGTGAATATGCCCATTCAACTCAAGGTGATAGTAAAAATGGTATGGTCCCTTCCCACCTTTCCATGCACCCAGATAACCTACTCATACCTTTGGACCAGCTGACTGCACCTATTATTTTAACATACTGTGAGAATGTTTCCTTGAATTGGACCTTGCTTTCAAATAGCTGGCATATATCAACATCATTCCCATTTATGGTGTATTATGCCTGTAATTACCTTCTTTGTTTTACTTTTTTGCAATTACCATGATAACAAAGAAAATTTAAGTAAAATTAAAACTTTTTTTTCCAAATTATATGTCTGTCTGAATCACAAAAGAAAATATGTATTTCATGTCCATTTGAAGCTTAAAATGTGCTTAAAAAAGACTATCCAGCCCAAAATACCAGGATGCCCCCTTCTGAAGCGACATAACAAGCCCATGGGTTCATTTCAGCTCACTGTGGACCTCATTTGTTTGGTCTATGGACCTAATTATCAAGCTCCGAATGGAGCTTGATGCCCCAGTGACTTGCCGGAAACAGCAGTTATGAAGCAGCGGTCTAAAGATTGGCCGCGGATTTGCAAGGGGCGCAATTGCACAAGCAGTTCTCAAGAATGATAAATACAGACAGCTTATGCTGTCGGCATTTATCATTGTGCGGCAGACATGATACACTACATCGTATCATGTCCGCTCGCACATTAGTAAATAGGCCTCTGTCTCTCTAGACACACTGGACAACATGGCCATATCTGGTTGCTTACATCACCCTTAGGGAAACCTGTCCAGAAGGGTCACATTTTGATAACATAACAGAGGAGAGAAGCGTCCAACCAGGGAACAAACCAAGTTTTAACATTTTCTTATGCGGTTAATCAACAACCCAGAAACAGCCTCTGTTAGCAACAAAATGTGCCTTTCATAGAAAACTTTCCTTTTTATGCAGCTGTCATAACTTGATGTCCCTGAGTTGAGTGTGGTATAGTAGCATAATCCGTGATGTGTTTTATGTGTAATAAAACGAAGCATTAACATAATAGGTGCCAAGTCTGCACAATCACTATCACCTAGATTACGAGTTTTGCGTTCGTGTTTTAATGCTGAAAAAATGGTAATTTCAGAGTTAAAACAGCACTGCAGCCATTACAAGTCTTGTCGGTATAGCTGTACCGCAAGCCTTTTAGCCTGTCCTGCAACGTCAGTCCCGCACACGTAAAAATTACGTTTTCTCATGGAACTTCCATACCGCTGCCATTACAAGTTTTGCGGTGAGACTAAAATCTTAAATTAAATTAAAACTTACCTGTCAAATTAAAAGAACTAAGTTTAAACTAATAATTAAACATATAATTATTAAACTAAAATTAAACCAACTACCAATTAAATAAAACTAAACTACACATTAAAAAAAATCCTAACACTACTCTAAAAATTACAAATGGCCAGATTACGAGTTTTGCGTTATGAGCGGCTCGGTAAAAACTTGCAAGTTATTTCCACCGCTCACGTTTGCAAAAACCCGGCATTAGCGGGCAATATGGCAGCGTTGAGTTCCATACCCCACACAAATACCAGCGCTGCTTTGAGCTGGTTTTACGTGCTCGTGCACGATTTCCTTATAGACATCAATGGGGAGAGCCGGCTAAAAAAAGCCTAACACCTGCAATAATGGAGCGTAAAGATCCGTAACTCAGCCCCATTTATTCCTATGGGGAAAGAAAATTTATGTTTAAACCTAACACCCTAACATAAACACCCCTAATCTGCTGCCCCTGACATCGCTGATACCTACATTACACTTATTAACTCCTAATGTGCCGCCCCCAACATTGCCGACACCTACCTACACTTATTAACCCCTAATCTGCCGCTCCCAACGTCGCCGCTGCCACTATACTAAAGTTATTAACCCCTAAACCTCTGGCCTCCCACATCACTAACACTAAATAAATATATTAACCCCTAAACCTAACCCTAAGTCTATCCCTAACCCTAACACCTCTAACTTTAATATAATTAAAATAAATCTAAATAAAACCTACTATTAATAACTAAATAATTCCTATTTGAGACTAAATACTTACCTGTGAAATAAACCCTAAGCTAGCTGCAATATAACTAATAGTTACATTGTAGCTATCTTAGGTTTTATTTTTATGTTACAGGTAAGTTTGTATTTATTTTAACTAGGTAAAATAGTTAGTAAATAGTTATTAACTATTTACCAGCTACGTAGTTAAAATAAATACCAATTTACCTGTAAGATAAAAACTAACCTGTCTTACACTAAAACCTAACATTACACTAAAATTAAATAAATTAAATAAAAAAAACATTTATCTAAATTACAGAAAATAATAAACACTAAATTACACAAAATAAAAAAGAAATTATCAAATATTTAAACTAATTACACCTAATCTAATAGCCCTATCAAAATAAAAAAGCCCCCCCCAAAATAAAAAAAAACCTAGCCTACAATAAACTGCCAATGGCCCTTAAAAGGGCCTTTTGTGGGGCATTGCCCCAAAGAAATCAGCTCTTTTACCTGTAATAAAAAAATACAAACAACCCCCAACAGTAAAACCCACCACCCACACAACCAACCCCCCCACAAAAAACTACCTAAAAAACCTAAGCTCCCCATTGCCCTGAAAAGAGTATTTGGACGGGCATTGCCCTTAAAAGGGCATTTAGCTCTTTTACATTGCCCAAAGTCCCTAATCTAAAAATAAAACCCACCCAATAAACCCTTAAAAAAACCTAACACTAACCCCCGAAGATCCACTTACAGTTTTTGAAGACTGGACATCCATCCTCAACAAAACCGGGAGAAGTCTTCATCTGAGCGGCAAGAAGTCCTCAATAAAGCTGGGAGAAGTCTTCATCCAAGCGGCAAGAAGTCGTCCTCCAGGGGGGCAAAAGTCTTCATCCAGACGGCATCTTCCATCTTCATCCTTCCAACGCAGAGTGGCTCCATCTTCAAGACATCCGACGCGGAGCATCCTCTTCTTTCAATGGTTCTTGAACAATGAAGGTTCCATTAAATTACGTCATCCAAGATGGCGTCCCTTGAATTCAGATTGGCTGATGCAATCAGCCAATAGGATTGAGCTTTAATCCTATTGGCTGATCCAATCAGCCAATAGGATTGAGCTCGCATTCTATTGGCTGTTCCAATCAACCTATAGAATGCAAGCTCAATCCTATTGGCTGATTGGATCAGGCAATAGGATTAAAGCTCAATCCTATTGGCTGATTGCATCAGCCAATCGGAATTCAAGGGGCGCCATCTTGGATGACGTCATTTAAAGGAACCTTCATTGTTAAAAAACCATCGAAAGAAGAGGATGCTCCACGCCGGATGTCTTGAAGATGGAGTCGCTCCGCGTCGGAAGGATGAAGATAAAAGATGCCGTCTGGATGGAGATTTCTGCCCGTCTGGAGGACCACTTCTGCCCGGTTGGATGAAGACTTCTCCTGGCTTCATTGAGGGCTTCGGCCTGGTTGGGTGAAGACGTCTCCCGGTAAGGTGATCTTCAGGGGGTTAGTGTTAGTTTTTTTTAAGGGGGGATTGGGTGGGTTTTAGAGTAGGGTTGGTTATGTGGGTGGTGGGTTTTAATGTTGGGGGGGGATTTGTAATTTTTGCCCGTCTGGAGGACGACTTCTTGACGCTTGGATGAAGACTTCTCCCGGCTTCGTTGAGGACTTCTTACTGCTTGGATGAAGAATTCTCCCGGCTTCATTGAGGATGAATGTCCGGTCTTCAAAAACTGTAAGTGGATCTTCAGGGGTTAGTGTTAGTTTTTTTTTATGGGTTTATTGGGTGGGTTTTATTTTTAGATTAGGGACTTTGGGCAATGTAAAAGAGCTAAATGCCCTTTTAAGGGCAATGACCATCCAAATGCCCTTTTCAGGGCAATGGGGAGCTTAGGTTTTTTAGGTAGGTTTTTTTTGGGGGGTTGGTTGTGTGGGTGGTGGGTTTTACTGTTGGGGAATTGTTTGTATTTTTTTATTACAGGTGAAAGAGCTGATTTCTTTGGGGCAATGCCCCGCAAAAGGCCCTTTTAAGGGCCATTGGCAGTTTATTGTAGGTTAGGGTTTTTTTTATTGGGGGGGGGTTATTTTGATAGGGCTATTAGATTAGGTGTAATTAGTTTAAATATTTGATCATTTCTTTTTTATTTTGTGTAATTTAGTGTTTATTATTTTCTGTAATTTAGATAAATGTATTTTGTTAATTTAATTTATTTAATTTTAGTGTAATGTTAGGTTTTAGTGTAAGACAGGTTAGGTTTTATTTTACAGGTAAATTTGTATTTATTTTAACTAGGTAGCTAGTAAATAGTTAATAACTGTTTACTAACTATTCTACCTAGTTAAAATAAATACAAACTTAACTGTAAAACATAAATAAAACCTAAGATAGTTACAATGTAACTATTAGTATTATTGTAGCTAGCTTAGGGTTTATTTCACAGGTAAGTATTTAGTCTTAAATAGGAATTATTTAGTTATTAATAGTAGGTTTTATTTAGATTTATTTTAATTATATTTAAGTTAGGGGTGTTAGGGTTAGGGTTAGACTTAGTTTTAGGGTTTAATATATTTATTTAGTGTTAGTGATGTGGGAGGCCAGAGGTTTAGGGGTTAATAACTTTAGTATAGTGGCGGCGACATTGGGGGCAGCAGATTAGGGGTTAATAATATTTAACTAGTGTTTGTGATGCGGGAGTACGGCGGTTTAGGGGTTAATATGTTTATTATAGTGGTGGAGATGTCCGGAGCGGCAGATTAGGGGTTAATAATTTTATTTTAGTGTTTGTGATGTGGGAGGGCCTCGTTTTAGGGGTTAATAGGTAGTTTATGGGTCTTAGTGTACTTTGTAACACTTTAGTTATGAGTTTTATGGTACAGTTTGTAACGTAAAACCCATAACTACTGACAATCAGTTTATGGTAGGGATTTTGTAGTTATGGGCTGTACCGCTCACTTTTTGGGCGGACAGGCAAACTCGTAATACCAGCGCTGTGGAAGTCCCTTTGCAAAAAAAATTTCAGGTAAAAGAGCTGTTTAACTTAGGGCAAAGCCCTACAAAAGGCCATTTTAAGGGCTATTGGTAGTTTATTCTAGATTAGCACCTAGATTTAGAGTTTTGCGGCTGAAGGGGTGCGTTAGGTACGCGTCTTTTTTTTCTAAACAACGCTGGTATTTAGAGTTCTCTGAAGGGCTGCGTTAGGCTCCAAAAAGGGAGCGTAAAGGCATATTTACCGCCACTTCAACCCTCAATACCAGCGTTGCTTACGGTAGCAGATAGCTTGAAAAACGTGCTCGTGCACGATTCCCCCATAGGAAACAATGGGGCAGTTTGGGCTGAAAAAAAACCTAACACCTGCAAAAAAGCAGCGTTCAGCTCCTAACGCAGCCCCATTGTTTCCTATGGGGAAACAGTTTCTAAGTCTGCACCTAACACCCTAACATGAACCCCGAGTCTAAACACCCCTAACCTTACACTTATTAACCCCTAATCTGCCGCCCCCGCTATCACTGACACCTGCATTACACAATTAACCCCTAATGTGCCGCTCCGGACACCGCCGCCACCTACATTATACCTATGTACCCCTAATCTGCTGCCCCTAATACCGTCGACCCCTATATTATATTTATTAACCCCTAATCTGCTCCCCCAATGTCGCCGCTACCTTACCTACACTTATTAACCCCTAATCTGCCGACCGGACCTCGCCGCTACTCTAATAAAGTTATTAACCCCTAAACCGCCGCACTCCCGCCTCGCAAACCCTATAATAAATAGTATTAACCCCTAATCTGCCCTCCCTAACATCGCCGCCACCTAACTTCAAGTATTAACCCCTAATCTGCCGACCGGACCTCGCCGCTACTCTAATAAATGTATTATCCCCTAAAGCTAAGTCTAACCCTAACACCCCCCTAAGTTAAATATAATTAACTAAAGTATTCCTATTTAAAACTAAATACTTACCTGTAAAATAAACCCTAATATAGCTACAATATAATGAATAATTATATTGTAGCTATTTTAGGATTTATATTTATTTTACAGGCAACTTTGTATTTATTTTAACTAGGTACAATAGCTATTGAATAGTTAATAACTATTTAATAGCTACCTAGTTAAAATAATTACAAAATTACCTGTAAAATAAATCCTAACCTAAGTTACAATTAAACCTAACACTACACTATCAATAAATAAATTAAATAAATTACCTACAATTACCTACAATTAAATAAACTAAACTAAATTAAAAAAAAATCCCTACCCTAATCTAAATTACAAAAGTTAACAGCTCTATTACCAGCCCTTAAAAGGGCTTTTTGCGGGGCATGCCCCAAAGTAATCAGCTCTTTTGCCTGTAAAAAAAAAAACACAATACCACCCCCCAACATTACAACCCACCACCCACATACCCCTACTCTAACCCAAACCCTCCTTAAATAAACCTAACACTACCCCCCTGAAGAGCTCCCTACCTTGAGCCGTGTTCACCCAGCCGGGCATCGATGGACCAAAAGAGGACATCCGGAGCGGCAGAAGTCTTCATCCTATACGGGCAGAAGAGGACATCTGGACCGGCAGACATCTTCATCCAAGCGGCATCTTCTATCTTCATCCATCCGACGAGGAGCGGCTCCATCTTCAAGACCTCCGGCGCGGAACATCCTCCTTCCCCGACGACTACCCGACGAATGAAGGTTCCTTTAAGTGACATCATCCAAGATGGCATCCCTCGAATTCCGATTGGCTGATAGGATTCTATCAGCCAATCGTAATTAAGGTAGGAAATATCCAATCAGCCAATCAGATTGAGCTCGCATTCTATTGGCTGTTCCGATCAGCCAATAGAATGCAAGCTCAATCTGATTGGCTGATTGGATCAGCCAATCGGATTGAACTTGAATCTGATTGGCTGATTCAATCAGCCAATCAGATTTTTCCTACCTTAATTCCGATTGGCTGGTAGAATCCTATCAGCCAATCGGAATTCGAGGGACACCATCTTGGATGACGTCACTTAAAGGAACCTTCATTCGTCGAAGATGCCGCTAGGATGAGGATGTCTGCCGGTCCGGATGTCCTCTTCTGCCCGGATAGGATGAAGACTTCTGCCGCTCCGGATGTCCTCTTCTGGTCCATCGGTGCCCGGCTGGGTGAACACGGCTCAAGGCAGGGAGATCTTCAGGGGGGTAGTGTTAGGTTTATTTAAGGGGGGTTTGGGTTAGAGTAGGGGTGTGTGGGTGGTGGGTTGTAATGTTAGGGGGTGGTATTGTGTTTTTCTTTACAGGCAAAAGAGCTGATTACTTTGGGGCATGCCCCGCAAAAAGCCCTTTTAAGGGCTGGTAATAGAGCTGTTAACTTTTGTAATTTAGATTAGGGTAGGGAATTTTTTTATTTTGGGGGGCTTTGTTATTTTATTAGGGGGCTTAGAGTAGGTGTAATTAGCTTAACATTCTAATCTTTTTTTATTTTTTGTAATTTAGTGTTTGTTTGTTTTTTTAATTTAGTTTAGTTTATTTAATTGTAGGTAATTGTAGGTAATTTATTTAATTTATTTATTGATAGTGTAGTGTTAGGTTTAATTGTAACTTAGGTTAGGATTTATTTTACAGGTAATTTTGTAATTATTTTAACTAGGTAGCTATTAAATAGTTATTAACTATTTAATAGCTATTGTACCTAGATAAAATAAATACAAAGTTGCCTGTAAAATAAATATAAATCCTAAAATAGCTACAATATAATTATTTGTTATATTGTAGCTATATTAGGGTTTATTTTACAGGTAAGTATTTAGTTTTAAATAGGAATACTTTAGTTAATAAGAGTTAATTTATTGTGTTAGATTAAAATTATATTTAATTTAGGGGGGTGATAGGGTTAGGGTTAGACTTAGCTTTAGGGGTTAATACATTTATTAGAGTAGCGGCGAGGTCCGGTCGGCAGATTAGGGGTTAATACTTGAAGTTAGGTGGCGGCGATGTTAGGGAGGGCAGATTAGGGTTTAATACTATTTATTATACGGTTTGCGAGGCGGGAGTGCGGCAGTTTAGGGGTTAATAACTTTATTAGAGTAGCGGCGAGGTCCGGTCGGCAGATTAGGGGTTAATAAGTGTAGGTAAGGTAGCGGCAACGCTGGGGGGGCAGATTAGGGGTTAATAAATATAATATAGGGGTCGGCGGTGTTAGGGGCAGCAGATTAGGGGTTCATAGGGATAATGTAGGTGGCGGCGGTGTGCGGTCGGCACATTAGGGGTTAAAAATTTTTTATTATAGTGGCGGCGATGTGGGGGGACCTCGGTTTAGGGGTACATAGGTAGTTTATGGGTGTTAGTGTACTTTAGAGCACAGTAGTTAAGAGATTTATAAACCGGCGTTAGCCCAGAAAGCTCTTAACTACTGACTTTTTTCTGCGGCTGGAGTCTTGTCGGTAGAGGGTCTACTGCTCACTTCAGCCAAGACTCTAAATACCGGCGTTAGGAAGATCCCATTGAAAAGATAGGATACGCAATTGGCGTAAGGGGATCTGCGGTATGGAAAAGTCGTGGCTTGAAAGTGAGCGTTAGACCTTTACCTACCTGACTCTAAATACCAGCGGGCAGCCAAAAGCAGCGTTAGGACCCCTTAATGCTGCTTTTGATGGCTACCGCAGAACTCTAAATCTAGGCATATGTTTTTTATTTTGGGATGTTTTTTTTTAAATGGGTATTAGAGTATGAATAATTTTTATTATTTTTGAAAATTTGTTTGTTATTTTGTGTAATGTATTTTTTTTGTTTTGGGGTGGGTTTTTATTTTTAGATTAGAAAAAGCTAAATGTCCTTTTAAGGGCAATGCCCATACAAATTCCCTTTTCAGGGCAATGGGTAGATTAGGTTTTACTTTATTTTTATTTTGTGGGTTTGGGGATGGGGGTTTGTATACTGTTAGGGGGGTGTTTGTTTTGCTTTGTAGCAAAAGAGCTGTTAACTTTAGGGCAATGCCCTACAAAAGGCCCTTTTAAGGGCCCCCAAAAGGCCCTTTTAAGGGCCCTTGGTAGTTCATTATAGATTAGGTTTTTTTTTATTTTGGGGTGTTTTTTTTTAAAGGGTATTAGAATAGGAATCATTTTTATTGTTTTGTATAATTTAGTTTGTTATTTTTTGTAATGGTAGTTTTTTTTTTTTTTTTGTAATTTTAGTGGTTTTTATTTTCTTCCTAATGGGAAAGAGTCCACAGCCGCATTTATTACTTGTGGGAAATAGGAACCTGGCCACCAGGAGGAGGCAAAGACACACCAGCCAAAGGCTCAAATACTCCTCCCACTCCCCCTATCCCCCAGTCATTCTTTGCCTTTCGTCCCAGGAGGTTGGCAGAGAAGTGTCAGAAGTTTTATTTTTTTAAAGAAAGTACTTTTATTAATTTTTAGTGTGCCTCTCATGGAGGGTAGTACTCTTCGCAATGGGACAGGAGTTTTAAGTAGTCCTGTTAGTCTCTCAGTGAGGGCCTGGGCGAATGTTAGAGTCCGGAGATGCAGTGGGAGTTCTCTCTGCGACATCATCCCGACTCATATTAACAGCTCCTCTAGCACTTGGTGTTGCCGATCCTTTGCTTCGCTACCTGCTGTCTTTTAAGTCCATGTCGGAGGCGACACTACTATCTGTCACACTTGAAGGGCTGTGTTCCTGTTTCACGGCGTAGATTCCGGTAAGATCGTTTCATTTTATCAATATGATGTTATGTTGTTATGTGACAGATAGGTATGGGTCTCGGTGAGCCTCCTCTATACGGATCTGGGATCATGGGATAATTCCTTCCTTAGGGGGGATTTGTGAACAGGGTGGGGTTCCTTAATCATGTTTCTTATGTGATCTCCCTGCTTTGTGTGGTGGGTATTGGCTCTGGGGCTGAGACAGGAGAATTGCTTGGAGGATTTAGTGGGGCCTAGTTGCCGCCTTTTTCTGGTGCGCTTTTTTGGGCTTTACGGTTCACCTTATGACCGGGCGTTGTTACGCTGGGTTTTTACGCTTCTGTATTCCTGACCGTGTGGTGACGAGGACTTTCTGCTTCGTCTGGATCTGGTCAAAGGAGGTGGTGAGTGCCCCAGCCATTGTGGGTGTCAGGTGCCGTTCGTTTTTTTATATAGTCCTATTTTTCTCTTTGGTTTTAACCATGGAGGACTCTAAATCTGAGACTGTTCTGATTCCAATTCTTCCTCTTGTGAGGAAGGTGCTTCGGCCCCACTGATGCAAGTATATCAGTCCTGTCTCTTGTGCCTGGTTCCTCAGGCCCGGGGTACCAGGGGCCTATTGAGCCATCAGCCTCTGGGGGCTCTGTCCCTCAAATGGCGGATTCCCAACAGCACCCTTCCTCCACATTTGCCGGTAACCCTAATGTTAATTAGGCGCTTGTTCGCCTGCAGGACCTGGAGGTTTCTGTGCGGTTTTGTTCTTGCCCCGACTTTCCCGGGTGTCCGGACTTCGGGTGGGTCTATTCAGGCTCCTACGGGGGTGAATATTCCTCCATGTTGCACCTTTTGTTATCGGATTGCACGGCTGCACGTTCTGCTCCGTCGTCTTTTCGACTTATTGGGGGACCGTCTCCTCTATCAGTCTGGGAATGTGTCCTCGAATGGTGCTTCGAGCTAGAATTTTGGGGATGTTGATCGTCTCCTGTCGGTCGCTCGTGTCCTTTCGCGAACGCGAACTCGAACATCCGCAAATGTTCGTGAACGGGCGAACCGCCATTGACTTCAATAGGCAGGCAAACTTTAAAACCCACAGGGACTCTTTCTGGCCACAATAGTGATGGAAAAGTTGTTTCAAGGGTACTAACACCTGGACTGTGGTATGCCGGATGGGGATCCATGGCAAAACTCCCACGGAAAATTACATAGTTGATGCAGAGTCTGGTTTTAATCCATAAAGGGCAGAAATCACCTAACATTCTTAAATTGTTTGGAATAACGTGCTTTAAAACATCAGGTATGATGTTGTATCGATCAGATAGTGTAAGGGTTACGCCTGCTTCACAGTGACAGACCAAACTCCCCGTTTAACGCACCGCAAACAACCGCAAACAGTCCATTTGCACAACCGCAAACTCCCCATTTGCACAAGGTTGGATACCATGCTAGACATGTCCCGTTCCTTGTCCTCACTGATGTCATTGAAGGTCTCTTCCTCCACCCAGCCACGTACAACACCAAGGGTCCCCGAAAGGTAACAACAAGCCCACTGGGACGCCTGCTGTGTTTGGTCTTCCACCTCCTCAAAGCCACCTTCCTCCTCTGACTCCTCTTCTTCAGACTCCTCTCTCTGCGTTGCCTCTCTCTGCATTATTATAAGGTGTGTTAAGTAGTACTATTCCTATCAGTTTAATCCCTGTTACGTCAGGGGACGTGTATATGGCATGGATTTTAGGAACCGGGAGATAGAAAAGGATGCTTGGTCGGTCCTCCTACTTCAAATTTTAGGGCACTGTGCGTGCAATCTACTGTGCTACCAGATATGAATGGTGTGTTAAGTAGTACTATTCTTATCAGTTTAATCCCTGTTACGTCCCCTATCAGGGGACGTGTATATGGCATGGATTTTAGGAACCGGGAGATGGAAAAAGATGCTTGGTCGGTCCGGCCACGAGATAGATAGATTTGATAGATAGATACATAGATTAGATAGATAGATCAATAGATGCAATAGATACATTTGATAGATACGATAGATAGATAGATTTGATAGATAAATAGATAGATTTGATAGATAGATAATTTCCCAGACAGCGAATTACAAGACGTGCGGTCTGGGACCCATGGTAAGGTTACTTCCTTTTGCACAATCGAGTACAGGCTGGGGATTGCCTTTTGTGCAAAGAAATTTCAGCCGGGTACCTTCCACTGCGGTGTCCCCTATCAGGGGACATGTATATGGCATGGATTTTAGGAACCGGGAGATGGAAAAAGATGCTTGTTCGGTCCTCCTACTTCAAATTTGGGGCACTGCGTGTGCAATCTACTGTGCCACCAGATATGAGTGGTGTGTTAAGTAGTACTATTCTTATCAGTTTAATCCCTGTTACGTCCCCTATCAGGGGACGTGTATATGTCATGGATTTTCAGAACCGGGAGATGGAAAAAGAAGTTTGGTCAGTCCAGCCACGAGATAGATAGATTTGATAGATAGATACATAGATTAGATAGATAGATCAATAGATGCAATAGATACATTTGATAGATACGATAGATAGATTTGATAGATAAATAGATAGATTTGATAGATAGATAATTTCCCAGACAGAGAATTACAAGACGTGCGGGCTGGGACCCATGGTAAGGTTACTTCCTTTTGCACAATCGAGTACAGGTTGGGGATTGCCTTTTGTGCAAAGAAATTTCGTCCGGGCACCTTCCACTGCGGTGTCCCCTATCAGGGGATATGTACTGTATATGGCATGGATTTTAGGAACCGGGAGATGGAAAAAGATGCTTGGTCGGTCCTCCTACTTCAAATTTGGGGCACTGCGCTTGCAATCGTGGCCGGACTTTTAGCCGACGGACATTTGGCAGACAGATAACAGTCCGGCCACGAGATAGATAGATTTGATAGATAGATAGATATATAGATTAGATAGATAGATCAATAGATGCAATAGATACATTTGATAGATACGATAGATAGATAGATTTGATAGATAAATAGATAGATTTGATAGATAGATAATTTCCCAGACAGAGAATTACAAGACGTACGGTCTGTGACCCATGGTAAGGTTCCCAGAGGCGGTTGCGGCACCAGGGGACGTGTATATGGCATGGATTTTAGGAACCGGGAAATGGAAAAGATGCTTGGTCGGTCCTCCTACTTTAAATTTGGGGCACTGCGCGTGCAATCTACTGTGCCACCAGATAGGAGTGGTGTGTTAAGTAGTACTATTCTGATCAGTTTAATCCCTGTTATGTCCCCTATCAGGGGACGTGTATATGGCATGGATTTTAGGAACCGGGAGATGGAAAAAGATGCTTGGTCGGTCCTCCTACTTCAAATTTGGGGCACTGCGCGTGCAATCTAATGTGCCACCAGATAGGAGTGGTGTGTTAAGTAGTACTATTCCTATCAGTTTAATCCCTGTTAAGTGCCTTTTTTTTGGTTTGGTTTTTGAAGCCACAGTGCAGCACCAGAGGCCAGAAAAATTTGGCATGTACACATGCCTGAAAAATTAGGTATTGTTGCAGCCGTTGCTGTAGCAGCGGCCAGAAAAAATGATGTTTGTTTCCCAGGCAGAAAGTGCCCTAAAACATTGCGGCTTGAACCCTAGTTGGTGGCGGATAAGTCACGCAAGTCATCTGGCATTCAAAGATAAAATACAGCAGCGTGTGGACCATTTTTAGCCCAAGGCAGCTCATCTCATCAGGCCTTTTTTACTTGAATGTATCGCCCAATGTCAGTTCCTTCGGGATCCATCCCTCATTCATCTTAATAAAGGTGAGGTAATCTAGACTTTTTTGACCTAGGGAACTTCTCTTCTCAGTGACAATACCTCCTGCTGCACTGAAGGTCCTTTCTGACAGGACACTTGAAGCGGGGCAGGCCAGAAGTTCTATCGCAAATTGGGATAGCTCAGGCCACAGGTCAAGCCTGCACACCCAGTAGTCAAGGGGTTCATCTCTCCTCAGAGTGTCGAGATCTGCAGTTAAGGCGAGATAGTCTGCTACCTGTCGGTCGAGTCATTCTCTGAGGGTGGACCCCGAAGGGCTGTGGCGATGCATAGGAGTTAAAAAGCTCTGCATGTCCTCCATCAACAACACGTCTGTAAAGCATCCTGTCCTTGCTGGCGTGGTCGTGGGAGTCGGAGGATTACTTTCACCTCTTCCCCTGTTAGATTCCCGTTGTGCTGTGACATCACCCTTATACGCTGTGTAAAGCATACTTTTTAATTTATTTTAGAACTGCTGCATCCTTTCCGACTTGTGGTAATTCGGTAACATTTCAGGCACTTTATGCTTATACTGGGGGTCTAGTAGCGTGGACACCCAATACAGGTAATTCTCCTTCAGCTTTTTTATACGAGGGTCACTCAACAGGCACGCCAGCATGAAAGACCCCATTTGCACAAGGTTGGATGCCGAGCTACACATGTCCCGTTCCTTGTCCTCAGTGATCTCACTGAAGGTATCTTCTTCCCACCAGCCATGTACAACACCACAGGTACCAGATAGGTGACAACGAGCACCCTGGGATGCCTGTTGTGCTTGGTCTTCCTCCTCCTCAAAGCCACATTCCTCCTCTGACTCCTCTTCCTCACAATCCTCTTCCAGCGTTGCCACTGGTCCAGCAAGCAATGCTGATAAGGCTGTTTCTGGTGGTGATGGTGACCACAACTCTTCCTCTTCCTCTTCACGCTCATCTACGGCCTGATCCAGCACTCTTCGCAGGGCACGCTCCAGGAAGAAAACAAATGGTATGATGTCGCTGATGGTGCCTTCGGTGCGACTGACTAGGTTTGTCACCTCCTCAAAAGGATGCATGAGCCTACAGGCATTGCGCATGAGCGTCCAGTAACGTGGCAAAAAAATTCCCAGCTCCGCAGAGGCTGTCCTAGCACCCCGGTCGTACAAATACTCGTTAACGGCTTTTTCTTGTTGGAGCAGGCGGTCGAACATTAGGAGTGTTGAATTCCAACGTGTCGGGCTGTCGCAAATCAAGCGCCTCACTGGCATGTTGTTTCGCCGCTGGATATCAGAAAAGTGCGCCATGGCTGTGTAGGAACGCCTCAAATGGCCAGACACCTTCCTGGCCTGCTTCAGGACGTCCTGTAAGCCTGGGTACTTATGCACAAAGCGTTGTACGATCAGATTACACACATGTGCCATGCACGGCACATGTGTCAACTTGCCCAATTTCAATGCCGCCACCAAATTACTTCCATTGTCAGAAACCCCTTTGCCGATCTCCAGTTGGTGCGGAGTCAGCCACTGATCCACCTGTGCGTTCAGGGCGGACAGGAGTGCTGGTCCGGTGTGACTCTCTGCTTTCAGGCAAGTCAACCCCAAGACGGTGTGACACTGCCGTATCCGGGATGTGGAATAGTACCTGCGGAGCTGGGGGGGTGCCGTTGATGTGGAGCAAGACGCAGCAGCAGAAGAGGACTCAGCTGAGGAGGTTATGGAAGAGGATGGAGTAGGAGGAGTAGAGGAGGTGGCAGCAGGCCTGCCTGCAAGTCGTGGCGGTGTCACCAACTCCTCCTCTGCAGAGCCACGCATTCCATGCTTGGCAGCCGTCAGCAGGTTTAACCAATGCGCAGTGTAGGTGATATACCTGCCCTGACCATGCTTTGCAGACCAGCTATCAGTGGTCATATGGACCCTTGCCCCAACACTGTGTGCCAGACATGCCATTACTTCCTTTCGCACAATCGAGTACAGGTTGGGGATTGCCTTTTGTGAAAAGAAATTTCGGCCGGGTACCTTCCACTGCGGTGTCCCAATAGCTACAAATTTTTTGAACGCCTCAGACTCCAAGAGCTTGTATGGTAAAAGCTGGCGGGCTAAGAGTTCAGACAAGCCAGCTGTCAGATGCCGGGCAAGGGGGTGACTTTGTGACATTGGCTTCTTACGCTCAAACATGTCCTTGACAGACACCTGACTGTGGGCAGATGAGCAGGAACTGCTCCGGAAGAGAGACGGAGTGGCGGATGGTTGAGAGGGGGCAAGGAGGACAGCAGTGGTTGACGTGGCTGAAGATGCTGGACCAGGAGGAGGATGGCGGCTTTGAGTTTGTGTGCTGCTTCTACTCATGTGTTGATCCCATAGGCGTTTGTGATGTGCGATCATGTGCCTTCGCAAAGCAGTTGTACCTAGGTGGGTGTTGGACTTCCCACGACTCAGTTTCTTTTGGCACAGGTTGCAAATGGCATCGCTGTTGTCAGAGGCAGACACACAAAAAAAATGCCACACTGCTGAGCTCTGCGATGACGGCATTCTGGTGGTGGCAACAGCATGCGTTGATTTGCGTGCTGTCTGGCTGACCCCGGGTGCCGATGCATGCTGTCTGACTGTGACACTAGCTCCTTGCGACGACCTCCCCCTGCTTCCAACTCGTCTCCTCCTCCTCCTCTCTGTCTCCCCATCTGAACTTTCCCCCTGTTCTTCTTCTCTTCTAGCGGGCACCCACGTGACATCCACGGACGCATCGTCATCATCAACTGCTTCACTTGTATCTGACAAATCAACAAAGGAAGCAGCAGCGGGTACAACATCATCATCATCACACCGTACGTCCATGTCTGTAATGCTGCCTGACTGAGACATATCACTGTTATCTACATCCTCTGTCAATGATGGTTGCACCTCACTCATTTCTTCCAACTGATGTGTAAAAATCTCCTCTGACAGATCAAGTGAAGCGGCTGTGGTGCTAGTGTTAGTGGTGGCGGCAGGCGGGTGAGTGGTAACTTGAGAGGTGCCCGAAGATAAGCTGGAGGAGGATGGTGCGTCAAGGTTCGGAGCGGAAGCTATAGAAGATTGGGTGTCCTGTGTTATAAAGTCAACTATTTCCTCAGAACTTTTCGAGTTCATGGGACGTGGCCTCTGAACACTTGGCCTTATTCTAGGGCCAAAGGGAATCACAGCACCACGACCACGACGGCACCTGCAGGGTGGCCTGCCTCTGCCTGTCATTTTTTTTAAATGTACACTTACACTACTATTAAACAAGATATGAGTGGTGGCACTGGGCAAGTGGGCACAGTATACGCTGTGAGCCTGACACAAAAAAGCAGACTGTTGTTTCACAGTCCAAAAAGTTTTTATTTTTTTAAATGTACACTTACACTACTATTAAACAAGATATGAGTGGTGGCACTGGGCAAGTGGGCCCAGTATAAGCTGTGAGCCTGAAACAAAAAAGCAGACTGATGTTTCACAGTCCAAAAAGTTTTTTTTGTTTTTAAATGTACACTTACACTACTATTAAACAAGATATGAGTGGTGGCACTGGGCAAGTGGGCACAGTATACGCTGTGAGCCTGACACAAAAAAGCAGACTGATGTTTCACAGTCCAAAAAGTTTTTATTTTTTTAAATGTACACTTACACTACTATTAAACAAGATATGAGTGGTGGCACTGGGCAAGTGGGCACAGTATACGCTGTGAGCCTGACACAAAAAATCAGACTGATGTTTCACAGTCAAAAAAGTTTTTATTTTTTTAAATGTACACTTACACTACTATTAAACAAGATATGAGTGGTGGCACTGGGCAAGTGGGCCCAGTATAAGCTGTGAGCCTGAAACAAAAAAGCAGACTGATGTTTCACAGTCCAAATTTTTTTTTTTTTTTTAAATGTACACTTACACTACTATTAAACAAGATATGAGTGGTGGCACTGGGCAAGTGGGCACAGTATACGCTGTAAGCCTGACACAAAAAAGCAGACTGATGTTTCACAGTCCAAAAAGTTTTTATTTTTTTAAATGTACACTTACACTACTATTAAACAAGATATGAGTGGTGGCACTGGGCAAGTGGGCCCAGTATAAGCTGTGAGCCTGAAACAAAAAAGCAGACTGATGTTTCACAGTCCAAAAAGTTTTTTTTTGTTTTTAAATGTACACTTACACTACTATTAAACAAGATATGAGTGGTGGCACTGGGCAAGTGGGCACAGTATATGCTGTGAGCCTGACACAAAAAAGCAGACTGATGTTTCACAGTCCAAAAAGTTTTTATTTTTTTAAATGTACACTTACACTACTATTAAACAAGATATGAGTGGTGGCACTGGGCAAGTGGGCACAGTATACGCTGTGAGCCTGAAACAAAAAAGCAGACTGATGTTTCACAGTCCAAAAAGTTTTTATTTTTTTAAATGTACACTTACACTACTATTAAACAAGATATGAGTGGTGGCACTGGGCAAGTCGAAAAAGTTTTTTTTTTTAAATTTACACTACTGTTACACCAGATATGAGTGGTGTGGCACTGGGCAAGTGGGCCTGGCACACACGCTGGCAGGCAGGCAACTGCAATTAGATTACACTAGCAGACTGATGTTTCACAGTCAAAAAAGTTTTTTTTTTAAATTTACACTACTGTTACACCAGATATGAGTGGTGGCACTGGGCAAGTGGGCCTGGCACACACGCTGGCAGGCAAGCAACTGCAATTAGATTACACTAGCAGACTGATGTTTCACAGTCAAAAAAGTTTTTTTTTAAAATTTACACTACTGTTACACCAGATATGAGTGGGGGCACTGGGCAAGTGGGCACAGTATACGCTGTGAGCCTGGCACACACACTGGCAGGCAGGCAGGGAACTGCAATTAGATTACACTAGCAGACTGATGTTTAACAGTCGAAAAAGTTTTTTTTTAAATTTACACTACTGTTACACCAGATATGAGTGGTGGCACTGGGCAAGCGGGCCTGGCACATACGCTGGAAGGCAGGCAACTGCAATTAGATTACACTAGCAGACTGATGTTTCACAGTCAAAAAAGTTTTTTTTTTTTAAATTTACACTACTGTTACACCAGATATGAGTGGTGGCACTGGGCAAGTGAGCCTGGCACACACGCTGGCAGGCAGGGAGGCAACTGCAATTAGATTACACAAGCAGACTGATGTTTCACAGTCAAAAAAGTTGTTTTTTTTTAAATTTACACTACTCTTACACCAGATATGAGTGGTGGCACTGGGCAAGTGGGCCTGGCACACACGCTGGCAGGCAGGCAAATGCAATTAGATTACACAAAGCAGACTGATGTTTCACAGTCAAAAAAGTTTTTTTTTTTTAAATTTACACTACTGTTACACCAGATATGAGTGGTGGCACTGGGCAAGTGGGCCTGGCACACACGCTGGCAGGCAGGCAACTGCAATTAGATTACACTAGCAGACTGAAGTTTCACAGTCAAAAAAGTTTTTTTTTTTAAATTTACACTACTGTTACACCAGATATGAGTGGTGTGGCACTGGGCAAGTGGGCCTGGCACACACGCTGGCAGGCAGGCAACTGCAATTAGATTACACTAGCAGACTGATGTTTCACAGTCAAAAAAGTTTTTTTTTTAAATTTACACTACTGTTACACCAGATATGAGTGGTGGCACTGGGCAAGTGGGCCTGGCACACACGCTGGCAGGCAGGCAACTGCAATTAGATTACACTAGCAGACTGATGTTTTACAGTCAAAAAAGTTTTTTTTTTTTTAAATTTACACTACTGTTACACTAGATATGAGTGGTGGCACTGGGCAAGTGAGCCTGGCACACACGTTGGCAGGCAGGCAACTGCAATTAGATTACACTAGCAGACTGATGTTTCACAATCAAAAAAGTTTTTTTTTTTAAATTTACACTACTGTTACACCAGATATGAGTTGTGGCACTGGGCAAGTGGCTTGGCAGGCAGGCAACTGCAATTAGATTACACAGGAAAAAAAAATATATTAAAAAATGATGTTCTAGCCCTAAAAAGGGCTTTTTGGGGTGCTGTCCTTACAGCAGAGATCAGATGAGTCCTTCAGGACTGTAGTGGTGTCATATTATGACCTTCTCTTTTGTTCTTTTGTTTATAACTTTGATTATGGTTCCTCACTTCCCTATTTAAGGTGGCTAAGTCCCACCATCATTGCTTGTAATTGTGTATTCACCTACCAATTGATTCTCCCAAGCCTGCACCTACGGAATCTACCCGTCACTGAATTCTGACAGCTTATGCTGTCTCAGGATTGCTCCGCCTCTGCTCCGCCTTCCTCTCAGAACGGACTTCGCGCTCAAACACTCTCTGAGCCGCTACCGCTGCCTGAACCTCCTCACCTCCTCAACTCTGCGTGTAAGTACTTACCGCATAGGATAAGCGAACTCACAACTTTAAACTGCCTAATTATACTTTAGCTAAAGGTTTTGTTCACTACCTCTACCAAGGAATTTATGCCTTTACTAATACCGGAACATTTTCCAAGCTGACAAGTGATCCTTTATCTAATGCTAGCTGCTGCAGAGCAATCACTTCAGATAATATTATCTATAGGGAAGTTTCTATCACACTTAAGAGTATTAGGAAAGTTTCTATCACATCTAAGAGTATACTTTCATGGTGTTAAGTTGCCTAAATTCATTACCTTTAAAAGCATACCATACAACACCTAATATCTTTGTTTTTTCTTACTATTTAGAATTGTCTAAAACATCACTCAGTAGTTATGTGTTTGTTAAAGGAAAACAACATATAACTACATGGTGGTATATTAAATCCTATGGTGAATCATATGACTAAACAGATATTTAGCTACAATGATTCATCTAGGAACATTTAACAATGCTCCACTGCTAACTCAAGGTCACTTCTAATGACTACTTTTCTATGTATGAGCTTTAGCTATTTTATCTTCGACAACACTCCTGGATCTTGATTGACTTTTACACCCCTCATTGATTTGCCATATACTTTATAACTTTGTTTGACATTTGGCTTTTCTTTGGCTATTTTGACTGCTACTCAGCGTATCAAGGTATTATCTATAGCCTTCCATGCAGGTAGTAAAATTATCATCTCAAGAGCTGTTAATTAAATCACATCTAGGACAAAGACACCAGGGTTACAGGTAGGTCTTTTACTCTGTGATCTTATCTTAGTTTAATTTTTGGACACTATGATTTACAATATCATTGGGGAAGTGCAAAAGTTTTGGCTCATTTTCATGCTACGTTTAAATGAGTTTTTTAACCTTTTTTACAAGAACAGGATATGAGATCAGACTTCCCACTTTTTTTTCTTTCTTCATAAGAGATCACATTTTCTCTTGCTTTTTGATATTACTGTAACACTGCATCTCGCTTTTTATGACCTTTCTGCACCGCAAATGCAGATTGTAGTTTAATAGATTGTAATGAGTTATACCTGATTAACTGGACCAATGATAATAAACATAGATCAGTATTCTACTTGGCTACATATGAGTGAATACAAACTTCCTTTTATTTTTGTTATTATTATTACTAGCAGTAGTTGGTATAAGTGCATGGCCCTCTAGTGGAAAGGAGAACATTAGTTGAAGTTAGGTTAGAGTTAAGTTAGCAACTATGTTGCAAAGTTAGGGGTGGGTTTGAGCTTACCAGATTTATGCCCAGGGAGCCAGGGTTCTACCTCTTTTTCCTGGTGAATACAGTCTGGAAGTTTTTCACAGTTTTCTGTTGCAGTTCTTTCAAAGTCACTGTTTTCCAGTATGTACCATGCCAGAAGGACCAGGTCAGCGCCTAAACGATTCAGGGACGCCATGGATCCTCCTTCCCGTGGACATGCTGCTGAAAAAGAGATATGTACTGATGAGGACGCAATTCCTCCATCAGGTCTTTCCCCATCCACTTCCACTTTGCCCCCATCCCAAGTCACACAGGATCCCCTGTCATCTTCCCAGTCCTTGTTCCCGGATGAGGAGCTTCCCTCTCAGAATTTAGGGGATCAGGGATCTGAGGGTGCAGGTCAGGAAAGGCCTCCTCCCCCTTTAAAGCAGGCTCTATCGGCCAGCATAGGGGCTCTCTGACATCCTCCGGGATGACAGCGGAGGAGGCTGCAGCTGTAGTGGGCCTGTTCAGGGCCTTCAGCATGGCGATGCCAATTGCGGCCTCTTCCCATTTCCCCACCCCCCATTTGGTGGTATCTCAGCCTTCCACTACCCAACCACCCACCTTGCATGTGGCGGCTTCCCACCTGTCCACCTCCCAACTACCTGCTCCTCTGGGCCTTGGTTCGGTAGGCCGCAACATGGCAGGAGAGCAGGATGGTTATGCAGAGATAGTAAGGGATATGGAGACAAAGGCGGGTCCTGTGACGTCAACGCCATTGGACAGGGGCGATGGGGGGTTCAGGCGCATCAGTGCATGGCCTGGATACTCCCCTCTCTTTCTCATCCCCCTTTCAGGTATTACCAGGACAGATATCACAGCATGGAGGAGCTGAGCAATGCAGCATCGTTCCCCAGCACATCGGGAGCCCCTTCTTTCTCGACGGTGCAGAAGAGGGAGTGCTAGCTGGCAGTAAGAGTCTGCATACCACTCACATTTTCTGAGGATTCTAGCTCAGACTCAGATGGGAGAGGGCACTAAGGCTGAACACTAAAGGCCATAGGCACATGTTTCACATGCTTAAGACAATTATGGGATCCGTAGGACAGACTGGGGGGTCCCCTCGGCCTCCCCTCACTTGCAGAGTCAGCTTTAAGGGTAGTGTCAGCTCAGACATCTGGGGTGGCACTTCCAGGAGAGTCAGTCACGCAGAGCCTGCCTGAGAGTGCACACGCAGCCCATAAGGCGGTGGTGCAAGGGGATACATATCCCTGCAAGGTGCATTCATTGCACGCTCACTTAAAGCCAAAAACGGTCAAAAAGATTAGAGATGGTAGATACGTCAACATTTTTTAGTTATCCATGGAAGCTTATAGTGCAAAGGAGCGTAGCGAGGATGGCTCAGGGCCTAAGAATGTGAAATGGTCAGACACTTTTGACAAGTGGTGGCGCTGTTTCCGAGTTTTCGCTTTGTATTATTGAACAATGGCCAGACCAAGCGCTGGATCTGTTCAAGTATATGGAAGTAATTGAGGTGATTCATGAGAAATATGGCGAGGGCGTGTTGCGCAATTGCAACGCTGAGTTCCACCGAAAAATGACGGACAACTCCCTGCTGACGTTTGGCTCCAAGGACATAGACTTGTGGTCCAGTCTGGGGCCTTAAAAAGTCCCTAGTCTGGTCCCAGTATCTAAGGTGGGAGTGGCCAAGCCCCAGACATCCTCAAAACGTCGGGGGAGGGAGTGTTGGAAATTCAATGAGAAGTAGTGTGATAGGGGAGCATTGTGCTCCTTTTCGTCACGTCTGCATGTACTGCGGGGGCCAGCCAGAGTGTCAAAGACGGACAGTGGGTAAGGCCCCCAGCGAGGGCCCGCTAGCAACAAGGGCGCTAACCCCACTGAAGTTGGCCACAATAAGGCCATGGTTGGCAGTTTATCCTGACAGGGAGGCCGCTGATCTGTTGCTGGGAGGGATTAAAGAAGGTTTTAGGATTCCTACGACAGGGGCGGTAGCGGGGTCTCAAACACACCTCAATCTGAAGTCAGCATATGAGTTCCCAACAATAATTAGGGAGAAGGTGGCCAAAGAACTAGCACTGGGTCGTATATCAGGTCCCATCACAGAACCTCCACTGCCTTCACTGGTTATCTCCCCATTGGAGGGAAGTTCCACCTCATACAGCATCTGTCATACCCAAAAGGCAGATCTGTGAATGATGCAATCGACCCAGAAATTAGCTCAGTGAAATACCAGTCGTTCAACCAAGCGCTGGGTTTGGTTAGGCAGGTAGGTCGATGGGCGCTGTTAGCCAAACTGGACATCAAGTCCGTGTTTTGGCTGCTCCCTATTCACCCATCGTCTTTCCAGCTAATGGGTTGTAAGTTTGAGGGCAACTTCTATGTTGATCATTGCCTTCCAATGGGCTGCTCAGTATCCTGTGCCTTCTTTGAGGCCTTTAGTTCCTTCCTGGGTGGTGGTGACAAAGGCAGGAGGGGGGCTGTAGTACACTATCTTGACAACTTCCTGTTGGTAGGCAAGGAAGGAACCGAGGAGTGCGCTAGGCTGATGGGAGTAATGGGAGCTCTAATGGGGTTCCCCTTGCCGAGGACAAGACCCAGGGTCCTTGTACCAAGCTGACATTCCTGGGTTTTGAGATTGACACTGTGGAAGAGCTATGTTGTCTCCCAGAGGACAAGGTACAACGTATGCTGGGACTGGTTGGAACGGCTGCTGCAGCACAACGTTTACCACTAAGAGACCTTCAATCGGTTCTGGGCCTCCTCAACTTCGCCTGTAAGGAGGTGATTCCAATGGGGAGGGTTTTCAATAGGGGGCTAGAAGAGCCCCTTAAGGAAAATACACAGGACTCACGTCCAGTGCGGATAACAGGGAAAATGAGGGAGGATCTTGCAGTGTGGGAAGTATTCCTGCAGGATTTCAATGGCGTCCTCCTCTGGAGGAAGCCTCCGAGGTCCAGTCAGGCCCTCCACTTGTTTACAGATGCTGTGGGGAGCTTCGGATACAAGCCTGAAGACTGGGCTACGAGAGGCCTGATCAGGAACTTGACATTCCTGTAGCTCTTTCCCATAGTTGTAGCAATTGAACTTTGGGGGCAGGAGCTGAGAGGCAGTTTTATAGTTTTTTGAATGGACAACATTTGCATGGTGTTCACCATTAACCACCTGTAAGTGTCTTCGCCGCTGGTGGTACGGTTTCTCAGACATTTAGTGCTTAGATGCTTACAGTTTAACATCCACTTTGTAGCTAAGCACGTCCCAGGGGTGAATAACATAATTGCATATGCGTTATCATGCTTCCAGTGGACAGGGAGGTAGGGGAACCTTTGTAACAATGTTATCTATTTACAGGTGCAAGCAAAGGCCCTACCAGAATTTGGATTGTGGGCCATTCCTTTGTCCACTGGGCTGCCATTTACATGGCGTCCACAGTTGGCCAACAGTTGGGGCTCCCAGTTTTCTCAGCCTCGGTGAGGTGGTTAGGCCATAGAGGCATGCAGTGGCCCCCACTTCCATCACTCCTCCTAGATGCTCAGTGCATAATTTTTCTCCACATGGGGAAAATGACCTGGGTAGCGCTCTCATTAATATAATGAGGTCTGATGTCAGGTGGATCTGTACCACCTTCCCTGGTATAAAAATAGGATGGTCCAATATAGTGGCCAGATTACAGTGGAGAAACTTCCCTACACCTAAGTCAGTTTACAGGGTTAGGAAGAAGGTGTACAGAGAGCTGGGTAGAGCAGTATTGGTTGCTGGGGGATTTGTTGTCCGACATGATTGTCTTTCGGCGGATAAAAAGTTTTATGCAATTACATTTAATGTTATATATTGTTATAAGTTACGATGGCGGCAAGACTCAGTTCCTGCCTTAAGTAGGGCTGTCTTTTGTGGCGGGAGGTCACGCCCATTAAATGCAAGAGTCCGGAAGGGTGACAGTCGATCTAATAAGCGGGGATGACGTCCCCCAGGCCGTGCCCTAGGGGAGTGCCCCACCCCGCAGGCCTGCTGGCTGAAGATCCCCAGGGCGTCTGTACTCAGGTGTGTGGGTAGGGTCCTTGTGATGCCCTCCCTCCTATTTCCATTTGATACCCCCTTTTCAAGGGGCGTGACTTCTGACTCCATGGGGTTTAGTTTAGGGCCCTGCTTGCTGCCACCATAGGTTTATGGCTTATGAAGCCAAGTTTAAAAGTTTATCGCCTAGATTATGAGTTTTGTGGTGCTAACGAGCAGTTTATGCTCACCGCTCACTTACAGACAGTGCTGGTATTACGGGTTTTTACAAACCCGGCGTTAACCGCAAAAAAGTGAGCGAAGAGCAAAATTTTGCTCCACATCTCACCTCAATACCAGCGCTGCTTACGTTAGCGGTGAGCTGGCTGAACGTGCTCGTGCACGATTTCCCCATAGAAATCAACGGGGAGAGCCGGCTGAAAAAAAAACTAACACCTGCAAAAAAGCAGTGTAAAGCTCCTAACGCAGCCCCATTGATTCCTATGGGGAAATACATTTATGTCTACACCTAACACCCTAACATGAACCACGAGTCTAAACAGTCCTAATCTTACACTTATTAACCCCTAATCTGCCGCTCCGGACACCGCCGCCACCTACATTATACTTATGAACCCCTAATCTGCTGCCCCCAACATCGCCGACACCTACATTATATTTATTAACCCCTAATCTGCTGCCCCCAATGTCGCCGCAACCTAACTACACTTATTAACCCCTAATCTGCCGCTCCCAACGCCGCCACCACTATAATAAACATATTAACCCCTAAACCTAAGTCTAACCCTAACCCTAACCCCCCCTAACTTAAATATTATTTAAATAAATCTAAATAAAATTACTATCATTAACTAAATAATTCCTATTTAAAACTAAATACTTACCTATAAAATAAACCCTAAGCTAGCTACAATATAACTAATAGTTACATTGCAGCTAGCTTAGGGTTTATTTTTATTTTACAGGCAAGTTTGTATTTATTTTAACTAGGTAGAATAGTTATTAAATAGTTATTAACTATTTAATAACTACCTAGTTAAAATAAAGACAAATTTACCTGTAAAATAAAACCTAACCTAAGTTACAATTACACCTAACACTACACTACAATTAAATTAATTACCTAAATTAAATACAATTAATTACAATTAAATAAAATTATCTAAAGTACAAATAAAAACAAACACTAAATTACAGAAAATAATAAAAAAATTACAAGATTTTTAAACTAATTACACCTAATCTAATCCCCCTAACAAAATAAAAAAAAAATGCCCCCAAAATAAAAAAACCCTACCCTACACTAAATTACAAATAGCCCTTAAAAGGGCCTTTTGCGGGGCATTGCCCCAAAGTAATCAGCTCTTTTACAAATTACAATTCCCCCCCAACATTAAAACCCACCACCCACACAATCAACCCTACTCTAAAACCCACCCAATACCCCCTTAAAAAAACCTAACACTAACCCCTTGAAGATCACCTTACCGGGAGACGTCTTCACCCAACCGGGCAGAAGTGGTCCTCCAGACGGGCAGAAGTCTTCATCCAACCGGGAAGAAGTGGTCCTCCAGAAGGGCAGAAGTCTTCATCCAGACGGCATCTTCTATCTTCTATCTGATTGGAACAGCCAATAGAATGCCAGCTCAATCCTATTGGCTGATTGGATCAGCCAATAGGATTGAATTTCAGTCCTATTGGCTGATTGCATCAGCCAATAAGATTTTTTCTACCTTAATTCCGATTGGTTGATTCTATCAGCCAATCGGAATTGAAGGGACGCCATCTTGAATGAGGTCATTTGAAGGAACCTTCATTCAGTCGTCAGCCGTGGAAAGAAGAGGATGCTCCGCGTCGGATGTCTTGAAGATGGACCCACTCCGCGCCGGATGGATGAAGATAGAAGATGCCGTCTGGATGAAGACTTCTGCCCGTTTGGAGGACCGCTTCTGCCCGGTTGGATGAAGACTTCTCCCGGCTTCGTTGAGGACTTCGGCCCGGTTGGGTGAAGACGTCTCCCGGTAAGGTGATCTTCAGGGGGTTAGTGTTAGTTTTTTTTAAAGGGGGATTGGGTGGGTTTTAGAGTAGGGTTGGTTGTGTGGGTGGTGGGTTTTAATGTTGGGCGGGATTTGTAATTTTTTTTACAGGTAAAAGAGCTGATTACTTTGGGGCAATGCCCCGCAAAAGTCCCTTTTAAGGGCTATTTGTAATTTAGTGTAGAGTAGGGCTTTTTTATTTTGGGGGGGGCTTTTTTATTTTGTTAGGGGGATTAGATTAGGTGTAATTAGTTTAACAATATTGTAATTTGTTTATTATTTTCTGTTTAATATAGTGGCTGCGACGTTAAGGGCGGCAGATTAGGGGTTAATAAATGTAGGTAGGTGGCGGCAATGTTAGGGACGGCAGATTAGGGGTTAATAATATTTAACTAGTGTTTGCGATGCAGGAGTGCGGCGGTTTAGGGGTTATTATATTTATTATAGTGGCGGCGATGTCTGGTTAGGCAGATTAGGGGTTAAAATATTTATTTTAGTGTTTGCGATGTGGGGGGGGCCTCAGTTTAGGGGTTAATAGGTAGTTTATGGGTGTTAGTGTACTTTTTAGCACTTTAGTTAAGAGTTTTATGCTACGGCGTTGTAGTGTAAAACTCTTAACTACTGACTTTTATATGCGGTACCAGGCTTGACAGAAGAGGGTCTACCGCTCCCTTTTGGTCAGACTCATAATACCGGCGCTATGCAAGTCCCATTGAAAATATAGGATACGCAATTGACGTAAGTGGATTTGCGGTATTTCCGAGTCTGGCCAAAAAAGTGAGCGGTACACCTGTACCTGCAAGACTCGTAATACCAGCGGGCGTTAAAAAGCAGCGTTGGGACCGGCCAACGCTGCTTTTTAACTCTAACACACAACTCATAATCTAGGCCTATATTTGTTATTACAAATAAACGCAACCTCATATGGTTTTATACCCAGCTCTTTGTGTGGTGTTTTCATTCAAGGGACTAAAGGGGGAATATTTATATGTATATATTTTTAAGTAGTTGGTTAATGGTTCAGAATGACGATATGAGGGATTAGCACTTATGGTAGTGTGAGGTAGCTTGTGTACTGGAGTGAAATTAAGTGCATGACCCTCTAGTTAGGATAGAGTTAAGTTAGCAACTATGTTGCAAAGTTAGTGGGGGGTTTATCTTACCAGATTTAAGCCCAGGGAGTCAGGGTTCTGCCTCTTTTTCCTGGTGAGTACAGTCTGGAAGTTTTTCCCCGCCCGCCCGGTCCCAACATGTTTGAGTTTTGTGAGGTGGTGGCATCAGGCCATTAGATGGCTTCCTGTGGTTGCTGGTTAGAAGCGAAGGCAGGGATAGGGTTAATTGGCCTAGTCTTAGTAAGCCCTTTAGCCGTTAAGATATGGAACTCCCGGAGGTAGTTTGCTGTTGGGCTCGTTATACCGGTGCCTTAGTGGCAGGAGTATTCCCGTTAATTACACATATACAATTTTTGATTATCTCCTAGTAGCGGGAGGTCACGCCCATTAAATGTCAGAGTCCAGGAGGGTGACAGTCGAGCTAATGGGTGTGGGATGACGTCCCCAGGCCGTGCCCAAGGGGGGGTTGCTCTGCCCCGCAGGCCTGCTGGCTGAAGATCCCCAGGGTGTCTATAATCAGGTGTGTGGGTAGGGTCCTTGCGAGGCCCTCCTTCTTATTTCCATTTGATACCCCTATTTCAAGGGGCGTGACCTCTGGCTGCATGGGGTTTAGTTTAGGGCCCTGCTTGCCACCACCATAGGTTTATGGGTTATGAAGCCAAGTTTAAAAGTTAATATTTGTTATTACAAATAAACGCAACCATCATAAAGTTTTATACCCAGCTCTTTGTGTGGTGTTTTTATTCAAGGGACTAAAGGGGGAATATGTTTATATGTTTAAAATGAAGGTCAATTTTCATGTGAAAGTGCCCAGTTTTTTAAAAAAATATTACAAACAGGGGCACTTTTTTATTCGTGAAATTGACATTGCACCGTATTTTAAAAATACTTACCTTTTTCTTCTGAAACGCTGGATTGCCATTCTGAAATGATGCCCCGCCTGCTTCTTCCTTGTTAACGTACCCAGCAATGACGAAACCGGCTTCCTCCAATAACGGAGTTGCCTCATGCAATGATTCCCCCGGGGGGTATTTTTAAAAACTGGTCACTTATTCTTGAAAATTTATCTTCACTTTAAGTTATTGGTTAATGATTCAGAATGACGATATGAGGGATCAGCACTTATGTATTATAATAATAGCATTATTATTAGTATTGTAATAATAGTAAAGGAAGTACATTATTATAGTCTTTTAAAAAAAATAATAATATTGGCACATTTATATGGTGACAAAACACATATTTCTATGTTTTGCACCCGGTAGCATTTTATTTTAAATAGGCTCAGAAACCTCTAGAGCGTTTTAAATAACGTGGGGACATATCTCTAATTAACACGACGACTCCGCACTGATAGAACTGTTACCAGATTTAACATGATAGATTTGTGTGAATGTGAAAATATATGTATAAAGACCAGGGCCAGCAGGAATGAGGCAATAGCCAAACATGTTGTCCCATTAGGCACAACAAATGATTTATAACTATTCTAACAATTTGCAAGTTAAACAGTTGTACAAATGTGTTCATTTATTCTTTATCAAGAAGTCAATGCTACCAATTAATTTAGTTTTTGTTCATGTACTGTAGTTCCTCTGGATGATCTATGGGCCACCTTCCATCATCAATTGTGTGTTCTCTTTTTTTTGCCTGAAAATGACAGACAACATGGATGGATGTTCAGGTTAAGTTCTGCTTTATGGGGTTATATTTGCCAGGCTCTAGACTGGCAATCTAAATAAAGTGCTAGCTGTTATTATATCTCTACAACTTGTACAGTTAATGCATCTATAATATCAATGTTAATACCCTTAGCCAAAGCCAGTACAGGTTTGGCTTTTATGCCAGTTTTCTGATTGATTTGTGTTTTATGGCTGCAGACTACAACACAAATGATTCTTATTATGGAAACCAATTTGTAAGCCATGAGTTACTTATATTCGCAGCACAGAATAAATACATTTGCCATTTTGTTACCTTTTAGCAAGTTTATATTAATTTACCCCTCATTTATAATTTGCGGTGCAAATAATTGCTGATAGACAAGTGCTAGATTTTACATAAAATACATATTGAAACCATTCCTTGCTATATTCATATATTTTCTCTCTCTCTCTCTCTCTCTCTCTCTCTCTCTCTCTCTCTCTCTCTCTCTCTCTCATTACAAAGTGTTTTTTTTGTTATTTATTTACAAGCATTTGAGAGAAGAGCTGATTTTTAGGTAAACAAAAATTTAAAATAATTTTCAAATAAATATATATAGGATGAAAAGGGAGATGGCTAGTTACATTGTATTGTACTTGAATGCATAAATCACAAAAGCACTGATTATAAGGGTACTTACCCTTACCGGTCGGGGAGACCCGGCCTCGGCGAACGCCAAGAGTAACACTCCTCGGCGTCCCACATCTTGTCTTCAGCTGCAGCTATCAAGGTACATGTGGCCGCGCACTGCCTAGATTTAAGGGGCCATGTCCCAATTATAGGAACTCCCACCTGGTGTAGGAGTCCCTATAAAAACTCATTTAACCCATCACTCTGGGCCGAGTTATTGCTTACCTACCTTACTCACCTTGCTCCTGAGACCAAAGCATACTTCCCTGGTTCCTGTCTATGCTCACCTTGCTCCTGAAACCAAAGCATACTTACCTAATACCTGTGTTCGTCCACCTTGCTTATGAGTCCAAAGCATACTTACCTGCTACTTGTGTATGGTCACCTTGCTCCTGAGACCAAGCATACTTACCTGATACCTGTATATGCTCACCTTGTTCCTGAGACCAAGCATACTTAGTTGATACCTGTGTATGCTCACCTTGCTCCTGAGACCAAGCATACTTTCCTAGCACCTATATATGCTCACCTGGTTCCTGAAAGCCAAGCAGAATAACTTGAAACCGGTGTATGCTCCCCTTGTTTCCGAAGCTATGCCTGGTGTACCTATCTGGTATCCTTTGACAGTTTCACCAACAGAACCCGCTGGGTATCCTGTGCCTGCTGAGATACCTGTGTCTACCATACCAGTGACAGCCTTCATTAAACCAGCTGTGTCTGCTGTATCTATCTGGTATTCCGTGAAAGTCTTACCAACAGTACCCGCTGGGTATCTTGTGTCTGCTGAGAAACCTGTGTCTACCATACCAATGACAGCCTTTGTTAAACCATCAGTGCCTGCTGTGCCTATCTGGCATCCCGTGACAGTCTCACCAACAGTACCCGCTTGGTATCCTGTGCCTGCTGAGAAACCTATGTCTACCATACCTGTGACAGCCTTCTTCAAACCAGCTTTGCCTGCTTTACCTATCAGGTATTCTGGGTCAATCTCACTTTTTACTGCTCAACACCAGTGTCTATTGGACTTTTTTTTATCAATCAGTAAAGTTTTTAAAAAGACTTTAAATTGTTCTGTGTATCTCTTCCTGCGATCTAAGTTCCACACACCCTAAACCCCTCACAGAATAACTCAGCCAAAAAGATGGAACTCGCAGGAGTAGTCAAAGCTTTAACACAACAATTGAACACAGTAACTCAAACTGTGTATGCCTTACATGAAAATCTGAACAGATTGGAACAGCAACTCCAAAGACCCCTGCAGGGTCCTACATCTCCAGCACCAGTAAATAGTGCACCTGTATCAGAATCTGCTACAAGTAATCTACCTGAACCTAGAGTTGCTTGACCTAAGAAATGTATTGGGGATTAGTCTCAGTTCCAGACTTGTATCACCTCTTGAACCTATTACTTTTATACATGTACGGACTGTTATTTCACTTCTCACTGATGAACCACAGTCATGGGCTAACCAACTCCTTGTCACTCATAGCCCTATTCTTGAGTTGAGTCCTGGGACCAATTTTTTGCAAAGTTTTGAGTCACAATATGAAGACCCCTATAAGACCTCTACTGCACAAGCAAAGATCTGTGACCTTAAACAAGGTAAATGAGATGTGAATGAATATATAATTGAGTTCTGTCACCTTGCCAAACTTACAGCCTGGGATGAAGCAGCTCTCCTTGATCAATTCCAATTAAACCTGTCTGATACTTTGAAAGATGAATTAGCATTAGTAGGGGTTCTTAGGACTCTAGAAAGCCTAATCTCCTTGTCAATTTTGATCGACCACCGCTTTTGGGAGCAGTGCATAGTAAAAGCTGGCGCCTATAAGTTTGTTCGCCCTCTGCCTCACCTTCATAAACGGCCTCTGCTGAAGAACCCATGCAAATAAGAGGCATTCGAGGTCCCCTCTCCGAAGCTGAAGAGCAAAGGAGAAGATTGCTAAACCTCTGCTTGTACTGTGCAAAGCCTGGAAATATAGCTTGAGTGTGCACTGCCAAACCCAAGACTTATAGGGGTAAGCAATCTCTTCCCCTCCTATCCATTGATCAAATGCCAAGATATTCAAAGCCTCATTTGTCTCTACCTCTGCACAGTGGGACAAGAATACAGTTAATCTACATGCCATGATTGATTTACGGGCCAGCTGATGTTCCCTGGACACCCGATTAGCCCAAAGACGGCAGATACCCAGTGTCACTAAAGAAAAGCCAATTCACATACAGCTCATCGATGGGTCACCATTGAAAACCGGACAAATCACAAAAGAAACCATTCATTTGCTGGTCACAATTGGGCCTGGGCATCAAGTGACTTATTTTTTATTTAGTGACTTCACCAGTGTTCCCTTTAGTGCTTGGCCTTCCCTGGTTGGGGAGACATAATCCGTTTATTAACTGGCAGACTGGAACTGTGCACTTTTAATCCCAATTTTGTCTTCAGCACTGTCTTAAGTCCCTCATCAATGCTACCCTCCAACCCGAGACTCTAGTAAGACCTCTTGTTTAAGTACCAGGATCTTCACGATGTGATTGAGAAGAAAGGAGCGGATACTCTCCCTCCCCACAGAGATTATGATTGCCCAATTGATCTCCTTCCTGGGTCTCTAATTCTCTTTGGTCGCATCTATCTATTATCAGAACCAGAGTTAAAGTTTTTAAAAGAATATATTGAAGAAAATCTTCATAAAGGGTTTATCAAACCGTCCAAATCACCTGCTGGGGCTGGCATATTCTTTGTCAGCAAAAATGATGGAGGACTTCGGCCATGCATAGACTACAGGGACCTCAATGCGATTACTGCAAAAAAATAAATATCCATCACCACTTATTCCAGAACTTATGGATCAACTCAGATCAGCAGTTATCTTTAGTAAAATTGAGCTAAGAGGTGCCAACAATCTAGTAAGAGTAGGGAAATATCCCACGAGCATTACAATAATATACTGGCCCACTCCAGATAGTAAGAGAGCCATTCAATGCTTTATGGGCTTTGCAAACTTTTACAGAAGTTTATAAGGAACTTTTCTCGTGTTATTCAACCCATTACAGCCCTCACTAAGAAGACCGTTAAATTTCACTGGACTGACAAAGCACAACTAGCCTTTGATAACTTATAAACGTAAAGCAACTTTTTAACTCCTCACCCATCCTAATTTTACCTGAACAACGACAGCCCTTCTATGTTGATGTTAATGCATCTGAAACAGCCATTGGAGCAGTATTATTTCAAAGAGCTGGTGACAAGGATTACCTCCATTCTGTGGCCTTCCTGACTTGAGTTCTCTCCCCAGCAGAAAGAAACTATAATGTAGGGATAGAGAACTGCTTGCCATAAAAACAGCGTTTAAAGAGTGGAGACACCTACTGGAGGGGGCCGATCACCCATTACTGTTTTCACAGACCATAGAAATCTGGAAAACATACGTACAGCTCCTAGACTCAAAGCCAGACAGGCCCGGTGGGCTCTCTTTTTTAGTCGCTACCATTTCCTCATTGCATATCAACCTGAAGCCAAGAATGGCAAAGCAGCTGCCTTATCCGTATTGGAGAGATTGAGAAGACAGAATCCGAGCATACCACTATTCTGCAACCCGAACATTTTTTAACTAACATACAGCTAGATTACTAGTTGTGTGTTCGTCTTTTAACACTGAAAATATGTCATTTTCAGCGTTAAAACAGCACCGCAGCTATTACGAGTCTTGTCGGTATAGGTGTACCGCAAGGCTTTTAGCCTGTAACGCAACGTCAGTACCACACTCGTACAAATTATGTTTTTTCATGGGATTCCAATAGCGCTGCCATTACAAGTTTTGAGGTGAGGCTAAAAAACCTGCGTTACAGCCTAAAACGACAAGCTCCGTAAAGCCATCTCAAAGCAGTAGTTATGAGTTTTACGCTACAAAACTGGAACATAAAACTAATAACTAAACTGCTACAAAGTACACTAAGCACCCATAAACTACCTATTAACCCCTAAACTGAAGCCCTCCCGCATCGCAAATACTATAGTAAATTTATTAACCCCTAATCTGCCGCTCCTGACATCGCCGGCACTCATAACATTTATTAAACCCCTATTCTACCACTCCCCGACATCGTCATCACTATAATATTAGTTATTAAATTAACTAATTTAAACTAACTATTTAAATATAATTAACCCCTAATCTGCTGTCCGCCCACATCGCCCCCACTATACTTAAGTTTTTAAGCCCTACACCGCTGCCACTATAATAAACCTATTAACCCCTAAACCCCCCACAACAAAATATACTAAAGTAAACTATTAACCCCTAAATCGAAAAAGCCCCCCACATCACAATAAACTAAATTAAACTAGTAACCCCTAAACCTAACGCCCCCTAACTTTAGATTAAAATTACAATTTCCCTATCTTAAATTAAATTGAAATTTACAATTAAACTAATATAATTATTAAACTAACTTCCAATTAAATTAAACTAAACTACACATTAAAAAAATCCTAACACTACTCTAAAGATTACAAAGTATCAAAATACAAAAAATAAAAAAAGTGTAAATTACAAAAAATAACAAACACTAAATTACGAAAAATAACAAACGAAATTTTCCAAAATAAAAAATAATTACACCTAATCTAATAGCCCTATCAAAACAAAAAAGCCCACCCAAAATAAAAAACCCCTAGCCTACAATAAACTACCAATAGCCCTTAAAAGGGCCGTAAGTTAAACAGCTCTTTTACCTGTAAAAAAAAATACAAAGCCCCCCAACAGTAAACCCCACCACCCAACTAACCCCCAAAATAAAAAAACTAACTCTAAAAAAACCTAAGCTTAAAAGGGCATTTAGCTCTTTTACATGCCCAAACCCTAATCTAAAATAAAAACCCACCTAAAAACCCTTAAAACAAGTCTAACACTAACCCCCGACGATCCACTTACAGTTTTTAAAGTCCCGCTTGAACGATCTTCATCTAGGCGGTGAGAAGTCTTCATACAGACAACCTCTTCCAAGCTTAAATCCTATTGGCTGATTTGAACAGCCAATAGGATTTTAACAGCTCTATTTCCTATTGGCTGATTCAAATTTTTCAGCCATTAGGAATGCATGGGACACCAGCTTGAATCACGTACCTTGCATTAAAGATTCAGTGTACGGTGGCGACCGTATGAAGAGGTTGCTCCGCGCCCGATGTCTTCAGGATGGACCCGTTCAATGCCGCCGGATCAAGATAGAAGATGCCGCCTGGATGAAGATTGAAGAGGCCGCCTGGATGAAGACTTCTCGCCGCTTGGATGAGGACTTTGCTGCCGGGATGAAGATTATAGAGGTCGCCTGGATGAAGACTTCTCGTCGTCTGGAAGAAGATCGTTCAAGCGGGACTTCAAAAACTTAAAGTGGATTGTCAGGGGTTAGAGTTAGTTTTTTTTAAGGGTTTTTTGGTTCATTTGGTTTTAAGGGCCCTTGGTAGTTTGGGGGGTGGGGGTTTGTATACTGTTAGGGGATATTTGTTTTGTAGCAAAGAGCTGTTAACTTTAGGGCAATGCCCTACAAAAGGTCCTTTTAAGGGCCCTTGGTAGTTTATTCTAGATTAGGCTTTTTTATTTTGGGGTGTGTTTTTTTTTAAAGGGTATTAGAATAGGAATAATTTTTTTTTTTTTGGATAATTTCGTAGTTTTTTTTTTAATGGTAATTTTTTTAATTTTTTTGTGATTTTAGTGTTTTTGTATTTTTTGTAATTTTAGGTTTTAGTGTAAGGTAGCTTAGGATTTATTTCACAGGTAAGTTTGTATTTATTTTAACTAGGTAGTATGTAAATAGTTAATAACTATTTACTAACTAGTCTACCTAGTTAAAATAAATACAAACTTACCTGTGAAATAAAAATAAAATTTAAGCTAGCCACAATATAACTATTAGTTATATTGATGCTAGCTTAGGTTTTATTTCACAGGTAAATATGTATTTAGTTTTAACTAGGTATTATTTAGTTAATAATTGTAACTTTAGTTTAGCTCTATTGTAATTATGTTAAAGTTAGGGGGTGTTAAGGTTAGGTTTAGGGGTAGGTTTAGGGTTAGGTTTAGGGTTAGGTTTAGGGGTAGGTGTAGGGGTTAATAGTTTAATTTAGATTTTTGCGATGTGGGGAGCTGGTGGTTTAGGGGTTAATAGATTTATTTAGTGGTAGTGATGTGGGAGGCCAGAGGTTTAGGGTTTAATAGCTTTATTTAGTTGCAGCTATGACAAGGAGCGGCGGAATAGGGGTTAACTAGATTTATTATAGTGTGGGCGATGTTGGGGTGCAGGGGAATAGGGGTTAATAACTTTAGTATAGTGGGGGCGATATCAGGGGTGGCAGATTAGGGGTTAATAACATTATGTAAGTGCCGGCTATGTCGGTGGGGGGCAGATTAGGGGTTTATGTTAGGGTGTTAGGTTTAAACGTTAGTTTTTTTTTTCCCCATAGACTTCAATGGGCTGCGTTACGGAGCTTTTCTTTCTGCAATCGCAGGTGTTAGACTTTTTTCTGACCTGCTCTCCCCATTGATGTCTATGGGGAAAGCGTGCACGAGTTCGTCAAAACAGCGCTTGTTTTTTTTGCTTAAAAGCACCATATCGCACGCACAAGCCGGGTTTTGAAAAACTTGTAATGGCTGTGCTATAGGGGGTTAAATAACACAACTTTTCTTGCATTCGTTAATTTCCCTATAGCGCGCATAAATCGTAATCTAGCTGAAAGTTTCTTTATGGGACACTATCCATCTATGGACACTAAACCTTGAATATAATAAAGATACTACTAGTTCCTCAGAAAAAAATTCAGCACCCAGAGTTTCAGATTCAGGACAGGTGGTAGTACCATCCTCGGTAGTTCCTGAAGTCCTACATTATTTTCATGACACCCCTCTGGGAGGACATAGTGGTATACATAAGACTCAAGAGTTAATTCACGTCTAAATTCTGGACAGCCTTTTGCATTTGACTGCATTATTCTGTGAGCCCTATCAACTGCTTTCCATAATCAAACAGATGGCCAAACTGAACATACGAATCGAACTCTGGAGCAGTACCTCAGATGTTATACTACTATGTTACAAGATGACTGGGCTCAATACCTTGCTTTGGCTGAATTTGCCTATAATAATTAATAATAAAGTTCATAGGTCTACATACATGTCTCCTTTCTGTGTACCTATGGGTACCATCCAACCATGTTACCTGGCTCCCTTCTCCAAAGCTCAGTTCCTGCAGCTGATCTACGGTTACAGGATGCTCATAATACTTTCTCTATATTAAAGAAGCGATTATTGGAGGCCAACAACAACACAAACATTATGCTGACAAGAAGAGACAAAGGCCTCTAGTTATCAAAGTCTGGCGGACCTGATCCGACAGTGCGGATCAGGTCTGCCAGACTTAGCTGAATAAGGCGAGCAATACGCTCGCAGTATTCAGCATTTCACCAGCAGCTAACAAGAGCTGCTGGTGCAACACCGCCCCCTGCTGACTCGCAGCCAATCGGCCGCCAGAAGGGGGTGTCAATCAACCCGATCGTACTAGATCGGGTTGATTTGCAGCGATGTGTGTCCGCCTGCTCAGAGCAGGCGGACAGGTTATGGAGCAGCGGTCTTTGTGACCGCTGCTTCATAACTGCTGTTTTTGGCGAGCCTGCAGGCTCGCCAGAAACACGGGGCATCAAGCTCCATACGGAGCTTGATACATATGCCCCACAGTATTCTTATCCACTGCTCACCTTCGACTTGCTCTACCTTCTAAAAAATTAGGCCCGCACTTCATAGGACCTTTCACCATTGATAACATTATATCTCCAGTTGCAATCTGTCTACAGTTGCCATCTTCCTATCGCATCCATACAGTTTTTTCATGTCTCTCTTCTCAAACCTGCATTGCCTGACCCCTTTCCATCTCTCAAACTACCTACTCCAGGACCTGTCATGGTGGATGGACCAGAGGAATATGAAGTTGAAGAAATCCTGAATGCCAGACATTGCAGAGGAAGACTGGAGAACCTCATCCATTGGAAGTGATATGGTAATGATGAAAGAAGTTGAGTACCAGCATCAGAGACTTTAAAAGGAAGCATCCTAAACAGCCCTACTCCAATAGGGGGGGGCGAGGTCTGTGATCTGATGTGCGTGCTTGACGCTTGCGCAGCGTTACGCGCCGAGTGCTGGGCCCAGCGAGACGTCAAGGTTCTGGCGTTGTTCACTGAGGAGGAACACCTACCGGGCAATAAGGTGGGGAGAAAAGGTACTAGCCGGGATCCACAGCCGGCGGACCGCACAACCTGATCCAAGTTGCCGTCAAGCAGGTCAGACTTTTCCCTAGGCGCTGGGAGGAGAGTGCCGGGATCAATACCCATTTGTGAAAGGGTAGCACCTTACTTTACGGTGGTGTGCTAACCCCCCCCCATTGGAGTAGGGCTGTGGAATTCGAGAGGGACACACGCTGCCTTACAGTTATATACCGTAGAAGTGACCGATGGAATAAACAGCGAGCTGGGCTGCTGTTAAAGGCCCAGCCTGCAACTTTAGGCACACTGGAGTGCCGCTATTTTTGTGAGTACACTGTAGATCGTTTTTTCTTATAAAAAAGCTATTCCGATTATACAGATTCACACATGCCTGCCATGTTTTCTTGTCTTATATTTCTATTTTACATATTTGGAGAAAATCTGGTGTCACTCTTCCTCTGAATCAGCAAACTGGGCTGCTGTTGAAGGTCCAGCCTGCACCTATAGGCACAATTGAGTGTCATTGGAGTATGTGAGTACCATGTGTTAGATCTGCTGATATTGTCTATGGGGTGTTTGGCTGCCGATACACACATGTGGCGATGTTTTTCTTTTTTTCTTTTACTTCAGAACCAGAGGCAGAGATGATAGTATACAAAAAGGCACTGGATACTGTGATACAAACGACTTACACATCATCTACAACAAGCTGCTAAAGACTGAAATTCCTTGTTGAGCAATATTTTATGTAATGCATATCTTTTAGAGAACCAGTTTTGTGTGGGAAGTATGTGAACGAGGGATAATGTAATATTTTTTACAAGGTCAACAAAGTTTTAGGTCTTTCTTGTATATGTGTTGGAACAATTACTGCAGTGCTTCTTCAAATCCTATTTCTATACACAAACCCTATCTGGTTTTAATTTATCCAAATGTAGGTTATATATACCTTGATAATATTGGGCTTATAAACCTTTTGGGAAAATATATGGAAAATATAGGAGACAAGAAAGAGGCCAGTTGATTTAACTAGTAAAATTTTACAAAAACTGTTATTGAAATAATTAATTATCAATACACTCCCTTATGAAAAAATTTATTCTAAACACCTCTAATACTAAAACCACAACCATGACAGGGAGAAGGCAACAGGAAAAAAAAGTGGCCAGACGTAGCACAGACACTACTATAGAGCCCTCCCAGGAATCTGGGATGGAAGTAATAAATAATTCAGACTTACTGAAACAAATTAGTAATCTATTTATGCCCAAATTCGACACATTGCAAAATAGTGTGATGCTATCTCAGCAGAAATCAAACAAATTGCAGCTAGAGTAAGTTTAATTGAACAAAGGATCTCTGACTTAGAGGATAGAGATATTGAAAAAGATAAAGATCTAACAGGTATGCATAAACAACTTAAATTTTTGACTGACAAAATTGAAGTTCTTGAAAATAGATCTAGGAGAAATAATTTAAGAATAATTGGAATTTCTGAGGTACTTCAGGATAAAGATTTACTACACTTTGCATCAGTTCAGTTACTCTCAATATTAAAAATAGTATATCCTAATCATAGTTTCTCAATAGAAAGGGCACATAGGATTGGTAGCCTTAAAAATCGTGAGGAAGTCAGAGACAGACCAAGGCCTATTATTATAAGGTTTTTGAATTTTCAGGAAAAAGTTCAAATTTTGCAAGCTTACGGGGCCCAAAAGGAGGTATTTTATAATGGTAAGAATTTTTTGATATTTCAAGACTTCTCATTTGAGACCTCTATCAAGAGGAAAGCATGTGCACCATTATGTTCTCGTCTGATTCAAGAAGACAGGTCAGTTAAGCTTTTATACCCGGCTAGAATTAGTATAAAAACTAGTGAAGGGTTTCAAGTCTTTGATAGCTCACAGGCAGCAGAATTTTTTTTAAAAGAAGAACTAAAATAAGAGAGGTATTAAGTATAGAACGTTTTGGAAAAATTTAAAGTAAAATGTTTTATAGTGTTCACACAACAATGTTTTCAATACTAGGTCTGGATTTTAGTGTTAAGGCAGGTGGATTGGTTCCATGGATCTGGTGGAGTATCCCCCCCCCCCACTCTTATTTTTTTCTCTCCTCTTCTTCTCTCTCTCCTTTTAGAAAAGTAGAAAATTATGGAGACCCTTAAGATTGGTTCATGGAATGTGGGAGGGTTCACCTCCCCAATCAAGAGGAAGGCAATATTAAAACAATTAAATAAATTAAATATTGATATAGGTTTGTTACAGGAAACACACTTAGATGAATTTGAGAGTCAAAAATTAAAGTGGGGCTGGGTGGGAGAGGTAATTTTCGCACCAGGAGTACATAGGAAAAATGGGGTAGCTATACTTTTTAGGAAAAACATACAATATCAAATTCTTAGACGGGTAATAGACCATCAGGGTAGGTATATTATTTTGGAAATAGAAATAGGGGGAAGGAAAGTCGTGTTTTGTAACATATATGGCCCTAATGAAAGGAAAAAGTCTTTTTGGGAGAAAATTCAAGTTAAATTAATGGAATTTGGAAATAATTTTGTAGTCGGAGGAGATTTCAACCTGGCCCCCATAGAGTGTTTGGATAGGAAAAAAATGGGGAAAAATGCCCGAGTCGGTAATGGGGATACTAAAATATTTAAAACTTTTTGTCATAATTTGGAATTGTTGGACATTTGTAGGAATGTTAATCCAGACTCCAAAGAGTATACCTGTCTCTCTAAAGTATATAAATCACTTTCCCGCATTGATATTTTTTTAATTAGTAACAATTTATTTTCATTGGTTCATAAAACAGAAATCCATCCAATTACTATTTCAGATCATGCCCCAATATCTTTGTCGTTAGTGATTAAAAGCGGAAAAACATCAAATAATAGAGTATTTTTCCCCACCTATTTATATAATAACATAAAATTTAGGAAGTTCTTAAATAGTCAATGGATTGATTATTATGAGAGGAATAAGGAATCAGTTCAGAACGTTGAATTTATTTGGCAAGCTTTTAAAGCCGTTATTCGAGGAGAAATTTTGGCTTATGTAGTTAGGATGAAGAGGAAAAACAATAAACATTGGTTTCAACTTACAAATCAAATAGTTAACAAATATCAAATTTATTTGAGAAATAATAACAAAAAAAATTGGGAGGATTATATAAAAGCAAAAAAACAACAAGATAATTGGTGTATTCTGAAATAATCACAGAGTGAGCTTAGAAGGAATAGCCAATTTATGGCCCATAGCAATAAAATAGGAAAATTTTTAGCACAGGCGGTGAAATCTCAAAGGCCAACTAAAGTAATAACATCTATTAAAACGAGAGACAAAACATACACCCAATCTCAAGAGATTTCTCGTGAGTTCTTTCATTACTTTCAAAAATGATATGGTGCAAAAGCAATAGATCAAAAAAGGAAAGAGATGTTTTGGGCCAATATTAAGCTCCCTCAAATAACCACAGAGGATTTAACAATGCTTAATTCCCCAATCACAGACAAAGAAATTAAAAAAGCAATAAAAAATTTGAAGTTAAACAAAACCCCAGGCCCTGATGATCTACCAGGAGAACTATATAAAATTATCAATTATTCTATTATTTCTACTTTGAAACAATTATATAATTCTTTTTTTATAAATGGCCAATCCCCATCCAAATATTTTACAGAATCCAGAATTATTTTGATTCCTAAACCAGGGAAAGATTTGAACTTAATGGATTCATATAGGCCCATTTCCATCCTCAATGTGGACTATAACATTTTAACATATATTTTGGCCAGTAGACTTCAACTAAGTATTAGTTCACTTGTTCATCCAGATCAAACTAAGTTTATTAAGGGGAGGACTATGGTGAATAATATAAGGAAATTGGAGATAGTAATCAATTATTGTGAGGTAGCAGGGAAGGCAGGTATATTTGCAGGAGAGGATGCAGCAGTTATTTCCTTAGACACACAAAAAGCTTTTGATACCTTGCTTTGGGACCATATGTTTTTTACTCTAAGTAAATTTGGAATTAAGGACAATTTCTTTAATAGTATATTATTACTTTATTCATCTCCCTTAGCGTCTCTAGTGATTAAATCAGCCATAACAGATACATTTATTTTATAACGGGGGACTAGACAGGGCTGCCCTATTTCACCGCTCCTTTTCGATTTGGCTTTGGAACCATTGGCCCTATATTTTAGGAATCACCTTGAAGGAATTATTATTGGAAAGCATAAAATCCAACAGGCAATATATGCCTATGATCTCCTTATTTTTACTCAGAATCTCCAAATCAATCTCCCAATAATCTCTGACATATTAGAAACATTTCAGACATTTACAGGACTAGTAGTCAATAAAAATAAATCTGAAATATTATGGTTAATTAAACATAAAAATTTGCCATCTACAGTGTTTAAAGAAGCTGAAGAGTTTATCACATATCTTGGGGTTAAATTTGCACGGGAAACAAGTAAGTGGTATAAGCTAAACTTTCTTCCACTAATACAGTCCTTTAAGGAAGACATAGAAAGATGAATGAATCTTCCGTTATCACTTTCAGGCAGAATACATCTTATTAAAATGGTTTCATTACCCAGATTTATTTATGTATTTCAGGCTCTACCTCTTCTGCTACACAGAAAAGATATACTTTTAATAAATAAACTTATAACACAATTTATTTGGAAAAAGAAAAAGCCAAGAATAGCTATGAAACGTCTCTTGGCTGAGAAAAAGTATGCAGGACTGTCCCTGCCAGATGTGGAATCTTATGATATTGCAATAAATATGAAATATGTTTTGGATTGGTTCTTGGAGGAGGGACATTTTTCAATTTATGACTTAGAAGAGGCTCTGGTTGCTCCATTTGCATTAAAGGCCTTAGTACATATGCCCCCAAAACTAATTCCAAAAGATATTAAATCATTAGTAATTATAGAACAACCCCTTAAGGCGTGGAGAAAGTTTTGTGCTAAAGTAAGTATTAACCATAAAGCCTCTTCCTTCCTAACTATTATGGGAAATCCAGAATTCTCAGTAGGATACGAATCTAGTAGATTTGATGAATGGGGTAATTTGGGGGTTAAATATGTTGCCCAACTAATTAATGCGGAAAATAACAGAGTTAAAACGTTTGATGAATGTAAATTGGAGTATGGGATTCCAAATTATCTTTTTTTCTCATATTTACAACTCCGGCACTATACTGAGCAATGTCTTAGACTCAAGGATACAGATTGGAATAATGACTGTCTGAAGCAAATAACTATATTATTCCGATTGAGGAAATAAAGAAGCTGAAGAGTTTACACCAATTTACAAGTCCTTATTAGTTGGACAAGAAAATAGTAATATTAGATTTCTCATGACGATTTCTATGCTCGGGCAGTATTTTAGAGAGCAACAAGTTAGAGTGCTTTACCAAGCTTATATCACCCCTAAAGTTATTTCATACTGGGTTAGAAAGGGGGGACATACCAATGTGTAATAAGTGTAAATTTAAGTCTGCAGATATGATACATCTATTTTGGTCTTGTCCTATTATAAAAAGATTTTGGGGTAAAATCTCATTTTGGGCCTCTAAAATTTTAAATCAATTTATTCATCTTAGTTCTCAAAATGTGTTTTTTTTTTTATAAACAAAGACGTTGGAGGGGAAAATACTATACTGCTTAATACAATTATTTTGTTAGGTAGGAAAATAATATTGAGAAATTGGCAGTCCGCTAATGAGCCCAAATTTTCAGAAATCAAGAATAATGTTTTACATCATATGTTCTTAGAACAGGTTCAAGTGCAAATGGGTAAAGAACTGGGCATTAGCAGCTTCTTTAAAAAATGGGGAAAATATATAAAGATACTAGATATTGAGACCCAAAAATTAGTTGTATCTCCCTTTAAAAACTCAGCCTACTTATTAGAAGCTAATCTGAGGGGAGAGTGGCTATACCCCGGGTCGGACGTCTAGGAGAGAGAGGGCGGGGGTGGAGCCCATCCCTTCCCCCTTTTTTTTTTTTCTTCTCCTTTACCCTTTTTTTTCCCTGCCAGATCCATCTAGTATTGTGTATACATTTTTCTTTCTTTTCACAGTGTTTAGTATTAGTACATAATATTGTTTATCTGAAACACCGGTTCATTCATACTTAATTATGGAGACTGATCTCAAAGATGTAATGGCTGGATTATTTTTTTGGTTATGACAAAATGAGATCAATTTTGTGTTATGGGATCCTTAGATCCTAAATTAGAATGTGGATGAATAATATGTTTTGGTTTGATCTCCTTTTCTCTTTTCTTTTTTTTTTTAATTTACCCTGCGAGGTGTAACCGAAGCGACTGTGCTTATTACTGTAATTGTGAATGTAATTGTGATTGTTTTGATTGTATTACTATATATCTGTTGGAAGAAAATTAATAAATAATATAAAAAAAAATAATAATCCTGTTTTCAATCGTCCCCGGAGGTTACGCCTAAGGTGGGGGTACTGTAAGGGTACTTTTCCTTACCAGGTTGGAGGGACACGGTCTCGTGAATGAGTACCACTTGTCTTCAGTTGCGGCTGCAGCTCTCTAGGAGCAATGTCCCAATTATAGGAACGCTGACATGGATGACTCAGGTGTGGGATTTCCTATAAAAACTCATCCAGCCCATCACTCTGTGCTGAGTTATTGCTTACTTACCTTACTCACCTACCTACCTTACTCACCTTGCTCCTGAGACCAAAGCATACTTACCTGATACCTGTGTATGCTCACCTTGCTCCTGAGACCAAGCATACTTACCTAATATCTGTACATGCTCACCTTGCTCTTGAGACCAAGCATACTTACCTTGCACCTGTGTATGCTCCCCTTGTTCCTGAAAGCCAAGCAGAATAACCTGATACTGGTGTATGCTCACCTTGTTTTTGAAGCTGTACCTGCTGTACCTATCTCGTAACCCGTGACAGTCTCACCAACAGTAACCGCTGGGTATCCTGTGCCTGCTGAGAAACCTGTGTCTACCATATCAGTGACAGACTTCTTCAAACAAGCTGTACCTATCAGGTATTATGTGTCAACCTCACCTTTTACTGCTCAATTCAAACAGCAGTGTCTATTGGACTTTTTTTGTGATTTGCATAAGGCCTTTTCTGTGAACTTAAATCTGAACTACCAACTATTCTTTTACTTATCAATCAGTAAAGTTTTCAAAAAGACTCATTTGTTTTGTGTATATTTTCCTGCAATTTGAGTTCTACATACCCTAACCCCTTCAGACTGATACTTTTTATTTATGTTTACTGCACAGAAATGTATTTTGCTTTTTTTGTATGTGGAAATGAATAAAACAGCTGGGTATGGTATTTAATGGTGCTTGTTAATAAAACAGTACAATAATGTTTATACTTTACAAATACAGACTTTGAGTAATATAAGTGTTTTTTATCTTGTGTAAAAGAGCTGTTAAAGAATGTATCATACATTTATGTTATCATACATTTATATTAGGATTTCTGCTTATCTATGTGTTTCTCAATTCATCATTACACATCTTGCACAAGCTATGGACATAAGTGATATGCAGTATTTTCTCCAAAAGCTGATGTCCTTGTAAAATAAGATTACTTTAATTTATTGTCTTCTATTTTTACTTCTGAAAAATGCATGCTGTTTTTTTTTTCCTTATATTGATAGAGATATAGTAGGGGCCTGTGCATTGTCATCAGTGAGTGATAGTTTCAAAACATAAATGAATATAGATTCCAAAACACATTAGGAGTCACAAATGCGCTAAAAATAATGCTATAGATTGGCAAATAGATTTTTTTTCTAAATTTAACTAATGTGTTCTGAGTTGGCAGAGTCCCCAATTATTTTTTTAAACCTCAAAAGTATGGATGTGAGTCTAATCTGTGCTAAACCAGAAGGAAACTGGTTTAAACACTAGGGTAAAATTAGGAATATTATCAATATATTAGGAATAATAGGTAGAGGTTAACAGCTGTCCTAACAAAATAATGGGCGACTAATCAATGATCCAGAGAAATTGGTAGGTTAGTTCCAATCAGATGTAGATCAGACCCTATGGCTTTGCAGCTTATGTTGGCTAGGTAACCACTTGGAGTCTCCATGGACTTATAGATCCTATCAACCATATGTCCATATGGGACCTCAGATCCCATTGTTTGCAGATTTAAAGGCATTCAAATCAGAACCTATTGCTTATTGCTAATGTAAATTATATGTACATATCTGACCTCTGGTCATAACTAATCACTTTAGTGTCCATTTTCTTTAACATCTGTTTTTCTGGGTAGGCAGTTAAAGTGCTGGACACCTAATAACTCTAATGACATGGATATTAAGTAAGTTCCTGCTCTGCTTTTGTTTGATTCTCAGAACAATTACTAAGCCTACCAAGAATTTAGAGAATGCTTCAATAAGATACAACTCTCAAATTTCTGTTAATTAGAAGTGCATACCTCCTAGCTGTACCTATTTTGAAGGGTCTGTCTCTCAAACCCAATGACCCTTTTATCTCAATATATAATTACCTTGATTAAAGCTTTACATGTGTGTGTGTATATATACAGTTATATATAAACACTATATACATAGGGTCATCAATTGTAGCCCTCCAGAGGTTTTGGAACTACATTTCCCATGATGATCAGCCATCTGAAATGCTGGCTGAGAATCATGGAAAATGTATTTCTAAAACCTTTGGAGGTTCACAATTGATGATCCCTTTTATATAGTGTTTATATATAACTGTACACAGGTGTCAGGGTGCCAGGAATCAGACTGAGACTAGAAGTGCAAAAATAATCACACCTTTATTAATAGCGAAAAAAATAATAAAAAGTCCACAAGTCAAATAACAAGCCAGGAGTCAAAACCAGAGCTGGTAGTCAGACGAGCCGAGTCAGGAGCCAAAGCGAATAGTCAGACGAGCCGGAATCAGGAACAAGGAAAACAGCAGAGTCAGGAACAAGCCAGGGATCAGGAACCAGGAAGGACGTCAGGCAGCCAGGTAATACACAGGAACTCTCACAAACAGGTCTGAGACAACGCAAAGGCAAAGCATACTGAACAGAGACCCTTTAAATAATAAGTGATGACATCACAATTCTGAGACTGCATCCTGTCTCACATGGATGATGCACACCAGTCTGGTCATAAAAGGAAGTGCAGGAAATGAGCAGCATCACCAACAATGCACCATAGTCAGCAAGAGAGGTGAGTAAAATGACTGCCAGCAGCACATGGCAAACAAAACAGGGAAAAAACCCTGACAGTACCCTCCCCTCAACGACCCCTCCCCCGCGGGAGGACATAAGGCTTATTGGGGAAACAGGCATGGAAGGCATGGAGGAGGGCGGGAGCATGAATATCAGAGGAGGGAACCCAAGAACGCTCCTCTGGACCGTAGCCCCTCCAGTGAACCAAATACTGTACACGGCCCCTGGACATATGAGAGTCAATAATGCTGCTGACCTCATACTCCTCATGGTTGTCAACAAAGATTGGACAGGGATGAGGCAACACAGTTGTAAACCAATTACAAACCAATGGTTTCAAGAGGGAGACATGAAAAACATTGGAGTTGCGCATAGCAGGAGGAAGGTCAGGAGTGTAGGCCATAGGATTAACCCGTCGGAGTATTCGAAAAGGACCAACATAACGGGGAACCAATTTAATGGAAGGCACACGAAGGTTCAAGTTGCAGGAGGACAGCCAAACTCTCTCACCAACCTGGTAGGAAGGTGCGGGCAGATGCCTGCGATCAGCCTGGAACTTTTGGCGCTGCATAGAACAATGAAGGCAATCCTGAATCTACACCCACGTGGAACGGAGTTGCCGGAGATGCTCCTCCAAAGCTGGAATACCCTGAGACATGAATGAATCGGGCAACAAGGATGGTTGAAACCCATAATTCGCCATGAACAGGGATAACTTGGAGGAAGCATTAATAGCACTATTATGAGCAAACTTTGCCCAAGGTAACAGTTCAGACCAATTATTGTGGTGATCTGATACATAGCAATGGAGGAACTGTTCCAGAGCTTGATTAGACCGTTCTGCAGCCCCATTGGATTGAGGGTGATATGCCGAGGAGAAGGAAAGCTGGATCCCCATTTGAGCACAAAAGGAACGCCAAAATCTGGAGACAAACTGGCTACCCCGGTCCAACACTATCTCCTTGGGTAACCCATGTAAACAGAAGACATCTCGGGCAAAAATTTAAGCAAGTTCCTGAGCGGTAGGCAGCTTCATCAAGGGAATGCAATGTGACATTTTAGAAAAACGGTCAACCACCATAAAGGATAACAGTATTGCCATTAGAAACAGGGAGCTCGACAATGAAGTCCATGGAAAGATGTGTCCAAGGACGCTCACCATTAGCAATAGGTTGAAGAAGACCCTCAGGAAGACGTCGAGGAGTCTTATTCTGTGCACAAACTGAGCAGGAAGCAACATACGCAGCAACATCAGAACAAAGACCTGGCCACCAGAATTGTCGAGTGACAGACCAAATCATTTGGTTCTTGTCTGGATTACCTGCGGCTTTAGGATAGTGGTAAGTGTGCAAAAGTTTAGTTCGAAGATTCTCAGGAACAAAACACTTACCACTAGGTTTCTCAGGAGGTGCATTGGTCTGTGCAGCCTGGATATCCTCCCCCAAGGGAGAAGTCAAATTAGTACGTATGGTAGCCAAAATATGGCCAGGAGGTATAACAGGAGTAGGTAAAGACTCCTCCTTGGACAGAGGCGAAAATTATCGAGAGAGGGCATCAGCCCTAACATTCTTACTACCAGGCAGGTAGGAGACCACATAATTAAACGGAGACAAAAATAGCGCCCATCTGGCCTGTCGGGGCGACAAACGTTTTGCTTCAGATAGATAAGTTAAATTCTTGTGGTCAGTAAGAATGAGCACTGGCACTCTAGTACCCTCGAGAAGATGCCTCCATTCCTTGATTGCCAAAATTATGGCCAGTAATTCCCTGTCGCCAATTTCATAATTGCACTCCGCTGGAGACAATTTCTTATAGAAGAAACCACACGGATGCAAGGAACCGTCAGGCGTAGGACGTTGAGACAATAGGGCACCTACTCCAGTCTCAGACGCATCAACCTCAAGTACGAAAGGCAGGACAGGGTTAGGATGAGCCAGAACTGGAGCGGCAGCAAAGGCAGTCTTAAGACTATCAAAGGCCTTAATGGCAGTAGGTGACCAATGGAGTGGATCATTCTCTTTACGGGTCATGTCTGTGATAGGTTTGACCAAGGAAGAAAAGTTTTTAATAAACTTTCTATAGTAATTGCCAAACCCCAAAAAACATTGAATAGACCGAAGACCAACTGGGCGAGGCCACTGCAGAACTGCAGATAACTTGTCAGGATCCATGGAGAACCCTGCAACGGAGATAACATATCCTGGGAAGGTTACTTGAGTCTGATGGACTTTACAAAACAGGCCGTTCTCACGTAATCTCTGAAGAACCCGTGTAACATCAGAACAATGAGCCTCAAGTGTGGGTGAGTGTATGAGGATGTCATCTAAGTATACCACAACACACTGTTGCAACATATCTCATAGGACATCATTAATAAATTCCTGAAAAACAGCAGGAGCATTACATAAGCCAAAGGGCATTACAAGATACTCATAATGCCCGCTCCTGGTGTTAAATGCTGTTTTCCATTCATGGCCCTCCTTAATCCTAATGAGATTGTACGCTCCTCTCAAATCAAGTTTAGTAAAACCGTAGCTCCCTTGAGGCGGTCAAAGAGTTCCGTAATGAGCGGAATAGGGTAAGCATTCTTAATGGTAAGACAATTAAGACCCCTATAATCGATGCATGGTCTTAACTCGCCACCCTTTTTCTTCACAAAGAAGAAGCCAGCCCCTGCAGGAGAGCAGGATTTGCGGATGATCCCCCGTGACAGAGCATCGGCAACATACTCCTCCATAGCACAATTCTCTGCAACAGACAGAGGGTACACCCGCCCCGAGGAGGAATAGTTCCTGGTTGCAGGTCTATGGCACAATCGTAAGACCGGTGAGGAGGCAACGTACCGGTACGCACCTTGTCAAAAACATCTAGGAACTCTTGGTACTCCTCTGGCAATTGAGATACCGAAGAAGTGCACAAGACTTTAACTGGTTTCCGAAGACAAGTGGAAATACATTGCGGGGACCATGACAAAATTTTGGACCTGCGCCAGTCGAGACTGGGATTGTGCTTTTGGAGCCAGAGATAACCCAGAACAAGTGGAAAATGTGGAGAGTTTATCACCTGGAACTGGAGGGTTTCAAAATGGAGAGCCCCAACAGCCATGGACAACGGAACAGTTTCATGAGTAACGAGTGCAGGCTGAAGGGGCCTGCCATCAATGGCTTCAATAGCAAGCGGAATGGACCGAGGCAAAAGAGGAATGGAGTGCTTTGATACAAAAGCACTGTCAATGAAATAGCCCGCAACAAGAGCCTGAGTGACTATGGAGGAGTCCACCCAGGAAAGGACAACCATGATCGAAGGTTTCTCCTTAAGCAGTTCCGGGGACGAGGATAAACCACCCATGGTCTGCCCCGACAGGACCTTAGGTGTGAGCGTTTCCCAGCCGTGTAGGACAAGACTTCAAAAGGTGGCCCTGTAACCCACAATAGAGGCAGAGCCCCTCCCTCCTCCTAAAGGCCCTCTCCACCGTGGAGAGACGCGTGAATCCCAACTGCACCGGCTCAGCAGTACCTGGTGACTCGGGACCAGGAGGCATGGGAGGAGAGGGAGGCATTGGTGGGAACGAACACGTAGGAGACAACAGAACAGGAGGCTTCCTCATGCGCTCCTTGAAAGAGGGCCTCTCTCTGAGTCTGATGTCAATTAGGATAAAAAAAGACACCAATGCCTCGAGATCCTCTGGTAAATCTCTGACAGCAATCTTTCTTTAATCGTCTTTAATTGCAACAGAGAGCCCATGAAAGAAAGCGGCAACAAGGGCTTCATTGTTCCAACCTATCTCTGCGGCAAGCGTACGGAACTGGTGAGTAGTTGGAGTATGGCTTGTACAGGGTTTGGAATTCCAGGGGCGTGGCTGTCTGTAAAACGGGATATTTCTAACTAAGGGACAGTGCTCTCATTATTTATAATGACTCATGAATTTGCCAATAACAGAGAGGAGCAAACATCTCGCCAGTGTCAGCTGTGAGTTTAATGCATGCAGTGTGGGTGGTTGGCACTATGTGAATTATAAAGGCGGGAGGTAAAGAGGTATATTGGGCTCACAGCCAAATGTTATGCTCAAACATAATGCAGCACATAAGCAGTTTTGGGTGCAATGCAGCATCAAGTGAAGTGCAGCAAAATACCTTCATGTATAATAATATATATACAGATTATCAACATTTAGAAAGTTGTGTCTAGATAAAAATGACCAGATAGTGGACCCTGGTTAAGAAGATACTTTCTTTGTGATAACTATTTTGCTAAATTATTCTGTAGTAACAGAGAATACCCTATATTCAACTAGCTCAACAATAAAACTTTCGTGTTCCTTTAGTTTCAAGAAATATTTTTAAAACAAGTTTTTTTTATCTTATTTATTGCTACACACTGCAGTTTAAATGATTTGACAGATATATAACTTCTACTGAAAAAAATACATAAATCTGCTAAAAGTTCCTTTAGAGAGACACAAAATTATGGGTCAACATGCTATTAGAAAATATGAGTTCTACCTAGAGTAGTAGCTATTAAAAAAAGAAAAAGAAATATTGACATTTAGAATTTGCAGGCAGTCATGACAGTTAGCCAGTGAATGTTTCTTCAGACACAACTCATCTGTCTTTAAACAGTACCAAGCACTGAACACTTATAATTTAACTCAAAGTGTGCTTGTAGAAGATGTAATATGACTGGATGATACCCCCAGGCACCCTTATACATTTTTTCTTATTTATATGAGATTTAGCTTATGTTTAGTTACATTATTTATACATTAACTGCATGTCGTATTGTGTTAAAGGGATATGAAACACAATTTTTCTCTTACATGTTTCAGATAGAGAGTACAATTTTAAACAACTTTCCAATCTATTTTTATTATCTAGTTTGCTTAATTCTCTTGACATCTCTTGTTGAAAAACATACCTAGGTAGCTCAGAAGCAGCAAAGCACTACTGGATGATGGTTGGTGATTGGTGGCTGCACATGCATGCCTCTTACCTAATGTTTTCACCTAGCTCCCAGTAGTGCTTTGCTGTGCCTTCAACAAATGATACCAAGAGAATTAAGCACAACTGTTAATAAAAGTGAATTGTTAAGTTGTTTAAAACTATATGCTCTATTTGAAAGAAAACAAAATTATATTTCATTACCCATTAAGGGCCAGATTACAAGTGGTGCACTATATAGTGCTCCCGCACGGGTGTAAGCTACTCTAGAAGTATTTTTTTTGTGTGCACGGGTTAACCTGCGTATTACAAGTTGAAAGTGAAACCTGACGCATATTAACGCGGTCTTGGTTTAGTGCACATAAAAAATTAGTTATCTTAAAGCATGTTATTGAAATATGAAATATAAAGGGCTAGATTACACGTGGAGTGCTAATTTAACGTGCGCCCGTAAACGGGTAAATTAATCCATTTACAGGCGCACGTTAAATAACCAGCCAATATGAGCTCGCAGTAGCAATATATGCTCAGAAAATTAATCAGAGGTCAGACCACTGATAAATTAAAAAATGTCCCCCAATTGCCCCCCAAAATAAAGAGTTTTGTTCCTTTTTATTAATAAAAGTTATGAGCATTTTTATTTTTTAAAAATATAACTGCATAAAGCAGTTTAAGGAGAGTATATTTTTAAAACAAACATATATATATATATATATATATATTTATTTAAATTGTGTAGTGTAAAGAACCTTCCTAACCACTCACCTCCCTGATCCCCCCCAAGCAGCCTTATAACCTCCCCTTATCTCACTATCTTTCTGCCAGTACCCAGTTTGTAGTTTTTTTCTTATTTATAAAAAAAATGTCTGTATGAAGGACCCCCCTCCCTCACCCTTTTCCATAGTGTAGGGAACCCATCCCTCCCCCTCCCTCACTTAACATTTATTTTTCTGAATATTTAAGTACTCATTCTCACTTTACTGGTGTTTCTTCAGCAACTAATGCATGGTTTTGTAAATTTTGACATATATAAACGGCTGAATTTACACTGGGATTTTTCTGCGGGTTAGATTTTCAGGAATAAATGTTAGGAATCACCTGGAAACTGCTGATGAATCTCTTATTATTATTATCAGTTATTTGTAGAGCACCAACAGATTCTGTAGCACTATAAACATAGGAATAGCATGCAAAGGAGAGTGTTGCCAAGAGTTGCACTGTTGTAAATCACCTCTCATGAATGTGATCTACAAAACAGCTGGGCTTGTAGGCTTTCATGCTAAGGGGGTTCAAGTAGATAGAAAAGGAGTAGGGGAGGAACTGAGGTAAGAAAGATTAGCAGATGTATGCAGCCCTAAACAGTAGAGCCTTTAAGGAATGCTTGAAATGCTGAAAACTAGGGGAGAATCTTGTGGTGCGAGACAGAAGGTTCCAAAAAATAGGTGCCATTCTGGAAAGGTCCTGAAGATGGGAATGTGAGGAGGTTACAAGAGAGGAGGAGAGAAAGAGGTTGTGAGCAGAGTGAAGGGGCTGGGAGGGAGAGTATCTGGAGACGAGGTCTGAGATATAGGGTGGAGCAGTGTTATTGAGGACTTTGTGTTTTATGGAGGCTAGAGGAAGCCAGTGAAGGGATTGGCAGATAGGTGCAGCAGATGAGGGGTGACATGTAGGGAAGATTAGCCCTGCATATGCATTCATTATGGATTGTAAAGGGGATAGATGGCAGCTATGGAGACCAGAGAGGATGGGGTTGCTATAGTCAAAATGGGAAATGATGAGAGAGTGAATTAAAATCTTAGCTGTGTCATGTGTGAGGAAATCACACATTTTGGAAATGTTTTTAAGGTGGAAATGGCAGGAACTGACCAAAGATGTTTACATTGATGTAAAAAAAGATGAAAAAAAGATCTGAGTCAAGTATTGCCCAAAGACATTATGCATGTGGGGATGGGGTAATTATGCTATTATCAACAGTTATAGAAAGATGGGCAGTAGGGATTTTGGTAGAAGAGGGATAAGGAGCTAAGTTTTGGAGAGATTTAGTTTAAGGTAGTGTGAGGGCATCTAGGATGAAATATTAGGAAGACAGTTAGTGACACCGATTAGCAAGGAAGGTGATAGGTCTGGTACAGAGATATAGATTTGGGTGTCATTAGCATACAAATAATATTGAAACCTGTGGGACTCTTATTAAGGAACCTAAGAAAGATGTAAAGATTGAGGAAAGAAGGGGACCAAGGATAGAGCCTTGTGATACCCCAACAAAAAGTGGTAAAGGGGCTGAGGTCGGAGAGGTAGGAGAAGAACCATGAGAGGGCTGTGTCTGTTGGATGTTTTGGAGCAAGAGAAAGTGGTCAACAGTATCAAGGGCTGCAGACAGATCAAGAAGGATTAACAGAGAGAAGTAGCCTTTAAGTTGGTCATCAGAAACCTTAATAATTGCTGTCTCTGTGGAGTGAGGAAATCCAGAATGCAATGGATCAAGGAGGGAGTTGTGATAAACGTGTATAAACATGTATAAAGCAGTAGTTCGATGGGGAGGTTGGATCAAGAGAAGGTTTTTTGAGGATAGTTGTGACTAGTGCATGTTTAGGGATGAGGGAAATTTACCTGTACTGAGAAAATACTAAAAATATGTGTGAGGATTGGAGTAAGAATAGGAGAGAGGGAGGGCAGTAGTTGTGAGGGGATTGGATTGAGGGGACAGGTAGTGAGGTGAGAGAAAGACCCCGCCGCCACCTATATTAAACTTATTAACCCCTAATCTGCCCCCCCTACACCGTCGCCACCTATAATAAATTTATTAACCCCTATCCTGCCCCCCCTACACTGCCGCAACTATAATAAAATTATTAACCCCTAAACCTAAGTCTAACCCTAACCCTAACACCTTCCTAACTTAAATATTAATTAAATACATCTAAATATTATAACTCTTATTAACTAAATTAATCCTATTTAAAAATAAGTACTTACCTTTAAAATAAACCCTAATATAGCTACAATATAAATAATTATTATATTGTAGCTATTTTAGGATTTATTTTTATTTTATAGGCAAATTTCAATTTATTTTAACTAGGTACAATAGCTATTAAATAGTTAATAACTATTTAATAGCTACCTAGTTAAAATAAAGAGAAATTTACCTGTAAAATAAAAACTAACCTAAGTTACAATTACACCTAACACTACACTATCATTAAATAAATTATTCCTATTTAAAACTAAATACTTACCTTTAAAATAAACCCTAAGATAGCTACAATGTAATTAATAATTACATTGTAGCTATTTTAGGATTTATATTTATTTTACAGGTAACTTTGTATTTATTTTAGCTAATTAGAATAGTTATTAAATAGTTATTAACTGTTTAATAACTACCTAGCTAAAATAAATACAAAATTACCTGTAAAATAAATCCTAACCTAAGTTACAATTAAACCTAACACTACACTATTATTAAATTAATTAAATAAATTACCTACAAATAACTACAATTAAATACAATAAAATAAACTAACTAAAGTACAAAAAATAAAAAAAAAATAAGTTACAAAAAATAAAATAAAAAAAGTTACAAACATTTCAAAAATATTACAACAATTTTAAGCTACTTACACCTAATCTAAGCCCCCTAATAAAATAACATAGCCCCCCAAAATAAAAAAATGCCCAACCCTATTCTACATTAAAAAGTTAACAGCTCTATTACCTTACCAGCCCTTAAAAGGGCCTTTTGCGGGGCATGCCCCAAAGAATTCAGCTCTTTAGCCTGTAAAAAAAAAATACAACCCCCCCCCAACATTAAAACCCACCAGCCTTCTTCAGCCAGCCGACCACCGATGGAACAGAAGAAGACATCCGGAGCGGCCGAAGTCATCATCCAAGGGGCGCTGAAGAAGTCTTCCATCCGATTGAAGTCATCATCCAAGGGGCGCTGAAGAAGTTTTCCATCCGATTGAAGTCAACATTCAGGCGACGTCTTCAATCTTCATCCATCCGGAGCGGAGCCATCTTCAGACGAGCCGATGCGGAGCCATCTTCTTCCACCACCGACTGAACGAGGAATGACGGTTCCTTTAAGTGACGTCATCCAAGATGGCGTCCCTCGAATTCCGATTGGCTGATAGGATTCTATCAGCCAATCGGAATTAAGGTAGGAAAACTCTGATTGGCTGATTAAATCAGCCAATCAGATTGAAGTTCAATAGGATTGGCTGATCCAATCAGCCAATCAGATTGAGCTCGCATTCTATTGGCTGTTCCGGTCAGTTAAACTTAAAGGAACCGTCATTCGTCGTTCAGTCGTCGGTGGAAGAAGATGGCTCCGCGTCGGCTCGTCTGAAGATGGCTCCGCTCCGGATGGATGAAGATTGAAGACGCCGCCTGGATGTTGACTTCAATCGGATGGAAGACTTCTTCAGCGCCCCTTGGATGATGACTTCAATCGGATGGAAGACTTCTTCAGCGCCCCTTGGATGATGACTTCTGCCGCTCCGGATCTCCTCTTCTGTTCCATCGGCTGGCTGAAGACGGCTAAAGGTAGGATGATCTTCAGGGGGGTAGTGTTAGGTTTATTTAAGGGGGGTTTGGGTTATATTAGGGGTATGTGGGTGGTGGGTTTTAATGTTGGGGGGGTTGTATTTTTTTTTTACAGGCAAAAGAGGTGAATTCTTTGGGGCATGCCCCACAAAAGGCCCTTTTAAGGGCTGGTAAGGTAATAGAGCTGTTAACTTTTTAATGTAGAATAGGGTAGGGCATTTTTTTTTGTTTTGGGGGCTTTGTTATTTTATTAGGGGGCTTAGATTAGGTGTAAGTAGCTTAAAATTGTTGTAATATTTTCGAAATGTTTGTAACTTATTTTTTTTTTGTAACTTATTTTTTTTATGTTTTGTACTTTAGTTAGTTTATTTTATTGTATTTAATTGTAGTTATTTGTAGGTAATTTATTTAATTAATTTAATGATAGTGTAGTGTTAGGTTTAATTGTAACTTAGGTTAGGATTTATTTTACAGGTAATTTTGTATCTCTTTTAGCTAGGTAGTTATTAAATAGTTAATAACTATTTAATAACTATTCTAACTAGCTAAAATAAATACAAAGTTACCTGTAAAATAAATATAAATCCTAAAACAGCTACAATGTAATTATTAATTACATTGTAGCTATCTTAGGGTTTATTTTACAGGTAAGTATTTAGTTTTAAATAGGAATAATTTATTTAATGATAGTGTAGTGTTAGGTGTAATTGTAACTTAGGTTAGTTTTTATTTTACAGGTAAATTTCTCTTTATTTTAACTAGGTAGCTATTAAATAGTTATTAACTATTTAATAGCTATTGTACCTAGTTAAAATAAATTGAAATTTGCCTGTAAAATAAAAAAAATCCTAAAATAGATACAATATAATTATTATTTATATTGTAGCTATCTTAGGATTTATTTTACAGGTAAGTATTTATTTTTAAATAGGATTAATTTAGTTAATAAGAGTTATAATATTTAGATGTATTTAATTAATATTTAAGTTAGGGGGGTGTTAGGGTTAGGGTTAGACTTAGGTTTAGGGGTTAATAATTTTATTATAGTTGCGGCGGTGTAGGGGGGGCAGGATAGGGGTTAATAAATTTATTATAGTGGCGGCGGTGTAGGGGGGGCAGGATAGGGGTTAATAAATTTATTATAGTGACGGCGGTGTAGGGGGGTCAGGATAGGGGTTAATAGGTATTATGTAGGTGGCGGCGAGGTCCGGGAGCGGCGGTTTAGGGGTTAAGATATTTATTATAGTGGCGGTGGGGTCCGGGAGCGGCGGTTTAGGGGTTAATCAGTTTATTAGAGTAGCGGTGGGGTCCGGGAGCGGCGGTTTAGGGGTTAATCAGTTTATTTAGTTGCGGCGGTGTAGGGGGGGATAGATTAGGGATGTTAAGACTCGGGGTACATGTTAGGGTGTTAGGTGTACACACTTCCCATAGGAATCAATGGGATGTCGGGCAGCAGCGAACATGAACTTTCGCTATGGTCAGACTTCCATTGAATCCTATGGGATCCGCTGCCTCCAGGGCGGCGGATCGAAAACCAGGTACGCTGGGCCGGAAAAGTGACGAGCGTACCTGCTAGTTTTTTGATAACTAGCAAAAGTAGTCAGATTGTGCCGAACTTGTGTGCGGAACATCTGTAGTGACATAAGAATCAATCTGTGTCGGACTGAGTCCGGCGGATCGAAGCTTACGTCACTAAATTCTACTTTTGCCGGTGTGTAGGGCTTGATAACTTAGGCGAATCAGCCTCGCCACAAATACGCTGCGGAATTCCAGCGTATTTGAGGTTGACTGCTTGATAACTAGAGGCCAATGTGTGATGTTGGTAACTTATCTAGCACCTCTCAGAATTATAATTTTATTAAATTAAATGTAATAATTAAATTAATATTCAGGTCTTGTGCTAATTTTTTTTTGTGTAGGCACATTACCAGTTTTATTTTCCAAGCCCATTGTCACTCTTTTCGCTATGCTGAATAGTTACAGTTTAAAGTCAGTTGCCAGTTTCTCTTCATTGTAATATTTTAAGCATGGAGCAAGTTCATGAAATAATGGATGATGGAGGGATTAGTGTGCTTTAGTAGCAGCAGGGAATAACAGAAACTACTGAAGTGAATGAGGCAGGTGAGGCTCTTGAATATTGAATATATATATTAGCAAAATAGACCAGCTCATTGTGCTGGCATCAAACTGTTTCAACAGTTGCTGTAAAAATGAAATTATGTGATCGTCAATATGATCTTGTGATTTCAAGACTGGGATCGGATCATGGGGGACAGCCTATGCTGCTAGGCACACACCCCAGTCCCATTCTTGATTGTATAAGTGGGAGGCTGCAGAATGCTATAAAAGTTAGGATGTTCCATGCTGCCCTAACGGCGTTATTAACGCTTATATTTCTCTTGATTTTGGTTGATTTTCAGTGGTTTTCTGCTCACACGAATTATAAAAAGGCTAAACATCTTTATTGACTTAGAAGTAGGCATGAAGTTACAATAGCTTCTATAATTGCTATTTTTATTATTCTGATGAACAGGAACATGAGAGAGCTTTACTAAATAGGTTTCATAGACTATCATCATTGGAGATGCTAAATAAAGGTTTTCCAGCCTTTTGTGAGTTATGTAGACTGTTTATCTAATTGTGGCATTTCAGCTAAATGTGGCTAACCTACTTTAACAGTGCTTCTATAAAGAGAAAAGGTCATGTTTTACTGTTGGTGTCTAGGAGGCAAGAGGAGAAAAATATCCTCTGATACAGGGCACAGGCTGTAAAATATCCCACTTTTCAGAAGTCATGAAATTTTGAGGGTATGGGATCCATGTTTGTAAAGAGGGGCATCTCCATCATCTATGGGGGTACTTTTTGATTATTACGTGATCATTTTGAAAATGTCATCTTTCTAACAAGTTAGGCACTAGCTTGAGAATAATAAATGTTGGGCAGCTTTGATCCAGTGCCCCTATCTCAGCCAATCTCTTTTAAATGAGGGGTTATTTGACCCTCCAAATTTCACATGATCAATGTATAAATTACAATTTCTTAAGCCATACACCAGTGTTACTAAATACTTAAAGAGGAGGGCATTGAAACAGTGTCTCTTCCTTTGCATGGAACTGAAAAATCAAATGCTAGGGCTTTTCTTTTAAATTAAATGTACATTTTTAATTCTGTAGACATATACTTCAGAGAAATAAAACTTTTCAATCAGAAGAACTGTATCCCCCTCTCTACCAAAAATAACACACAGTTGAGACCTAACATTCTAAAAAGCAAAGCCTTTTCAAATTATGTGTCTCAAAGGACCCTATAGATAGCATAGAGCTGCTGTATAAATGTCAGTTACTTAACTTGCTAGATGATTGCTTTAGACTTGGACTGTGTGTTAACACTATAAATATGTATATTTTATCTGTCCATATTTTTATGTGTAGGGAATTTTTTGTGGTTGTGTATGCCAGTGAGCTTCTTAAAGATGAAACCTGTATATGTCAGTGGGTATAACTGTAGATGATGTTTTTATAGACTGCATAAGCGTTCCTTATTTAAAGTAGATACAAGTAAAACTACACTTGCCAGTGCTATTTGCTGCAATACATGCCAGAACATTGACTAATGCTGTGGGAAAGAGGATTTGATCTTATTTGGATATGCAGTAGAAATGTGCGATTCGGTTCGGTCCGAATTGAAATTCGGACTAATTTTGCCAAATTCGGAATTCGGATCGATTAGAATTTCTGAATTGCGGCAGTGCCGAATCTACCGAAAAAATCTGAATCGCTTCGAATTTATTCGGATGGATTCGGATGGCCATGTATTACACTAGTATTGTACAGTATACTAGTGTAATACACAGCACATCCCACTTAACAGTGCCGAAATTCCGAAAATCCGAATCGATTCGAACCGAATCGAACCGAACCGCATTTCACACGAATCCGAAAGAATCCGAATGAATCCGAAACGAATTCATTCGATTTCTTCCGAATTTGTATCGATCCGAACCGAAATTCGAATCGGTCCGAATCGATCCAAACCGAACCAAATTTTTCGCTGCTGCACATGTCTAATATGCAGATTTGTTAAATAAAGCTTTTGTTCTTCACTTACTATAGAAGCAGAAACAGATTAGCGCTGCGGAATCTGTTGGCGCTCTACAAATAACCGATAATAATAATAATAATAATAATAAAATGTAATCACATATGTTTCAAACATCAAAACAAACCAGTTCAAATCAGGGCAATTGTAATATATTTACAAGTATGAAGCTTAGATTCACTTAACTAATATTCTTTTTTAGTTTTCATTTTGGGAGTCCATACTGTGAGATTTTATTTCTAATTTACCTTAATTATCAATAGAAATGTTTGATTAATAAACATTAGCAGCCAGTATAACAAGATTATTTTGATGTGGTACTAGCAAGGTATCGTGTAAAGCATACGCAGATTATGTAAATTCTTCAATTTCTAAGATATCCCAGATATTCCAGTCTGAAGCATATCCCTCTCGAACACATTTCAAATGTAAATGGATAGAGAGACTATATTCCAGTAAACAAAATGTGTCCGCAAATATGTGTAGCTCAAGACTAACAGTTAAAAGCTAAAAATATATTATTTTACATAAAGAAATACCAATCAGACCAAGTTTGGTTTCAGGTATGGATAGGCGAATGTTTCGCAACATTCGAAAAACGAAACACATTTGTTCGTTCATTTTGAATTTTTGAATGTTTGTACAACATTCTAACATTCCTTTAATGTTATAGTATTTCTAATGCTTTCTTTAAATGTTATATTCGATTAATTTTTGTCTAATAATTTGATTCGAATTATGCAATATTCAAATTTAAAAAATTCTAATTTATATATTTGTAATAGTATTTATAATGCTTTCTTTAAATGTAAATATTTGAAATATGCAATATTCGAAATAGAAACATTCAAATTGATATATTTGTATCTTTTATGTATCTATTTACTAAATTTCCTACCACATGAACTATTGAACTTCTGAATAGTATTTGTTAAATCGAATGTTACATTTGATATTTTGAATGTGGACTTTCGATCTAATTATAAACATTCTAATTCGAAAGGGACATTCGAAAACTGTAAATAGCATTCGATTATAGAATTTTTAAGAATATTCGTTCTTATCAACATTCGATTATGTAAATCGAATTTCTACAATAACTTTCGTTCTAACATTCAAATTCGAATATAAACACATTCGCCCATCCCTAGTTTCAAGGTATCCATAAAACTCCAGACAAAAAAGATGTTATATATGAGTTATAGAGACTTATTTAGAAATAAAGTGACATGAAAGTTAAAATTAAAATTTCATGATTCAAATAGCGCATGTAACTTTCCAATTTACTTAATTTATCAAATTTACTTTGTCCTCTTAGCATCCTTTGTTTAAGAGTATACTTAGGTAGCTTTAGGAGCATGTTAGTGTCGTGAGCACTATGGGGCCGATTTATCAAGGTCTGTCGGACCTGATCCGACAGTGCGGATCAGGTCCGACAGACCTCACTGAATACGGCGAGCAATACGCTCGCCGTATTCAGCATTGCACCAGCAGCTCACAAGAGCTGCTGGTGCAACGCCGCCCCCTGCAGACTCGTGACCAATGGGCCTACAGCAGGGGGTGTCAATCAACCCAAACTACTTGATCGGGTTGATTTTCGGCGATGTCTGTCCGCCTCATCAGAGCAGGCGGACAGGTTATGGAGCAGCGGTCTTTGTGACCGCTGCTTCATGACTGCTGTTTCTGGCGAGCCTGCAGGCTCTCCAGAAACACGGGCATCAAGCTCCATTCGGAGCTTGATACATATGCCCCAAATAGCGCATGTAATTTTCCAATTTACTTAATTTATCAAATTTACTTTGTCCTCTTAGCATCCTTTGTTTAAGAGTATACTTAGGTAGCCTTAGGAGCATGTTAGTGTCGTGAGCACTATGGGGCCAATTTATCAAGGTCTGTCGGACCTGATCAGACAGTGAGGATCAGGTCCGACAGACCTCGCTGAATACGGCGAGCAATGCGCTTGCCGTATTCAGCATTGCACCAGCAGCTCACAAGAGTGACTTAGGTAGCCTTAGGAGCATGTTAGTGTTGTGAGCATTATGGGGCTGATTTATCAAGGGCCGAATGGCCCCTGATACCCCTGTTTCTGCGTGAACCTTCAGGCTCGCCGGAAACAGCAGTTATGAAGCAGCATTCTTAAGACCGCTGCTCCTTAACTGGTCCGCTGCCTCTGAGGCTGCGCACATCAATCCGCCTGATCCTATACGATCGGGTTGATTGACACCCCCTGTTAGCTAGAACTGCTTGTGCAATGTTTTGTCGGGAATTCAGCGATGTCTGGCAGACATGATACGCCCCTATATGTCAGCAGTGTGTGTAACAATATTTTTAACAATTTTATAAAATGTTTGAGCTTTAGATGGCTGCATTGTTACAAATATTGTTGTCAACACTGCTGCCAAATAGTGCTCAACACATGGTATATGACAAGGTGTATATATACAACAGTATATGTGTGTGTGTATTTGTATGTGTAGATATGCCGTATGTGTGTATGTATATATGTTTGTATTTGTGTGTAGGTGTTTGTACATATGTATGCGTATGTATGTATGAGTGAGTGAAGTTTTTTAAACATATATTACAATTCAAAATCAAAGTTTGGCGACTTTGTGAAGTAATTTTAATTTTATTTTTAAATTGGGCTAGAATAGGGCTATCCCAAGTATTGCTAAACATTTAAATACTTTCATTCCTACTTGTGGACAAAAACTCTTGTAACATTCTTAACATTTTAAATTTTAAAAGCCAAACTTAATATAATTTATTTACAGGCCTTCAAGCTTTAGGGCACCTTTAGCTTAGTGCTCTAGTGATAGCCTACTTGAGTTTTCTCAGCACGGCCCCATTAAAATCTGTCATATTAGGGATTTAGCGCACCTGAGCTATCCTCACCAACATCCAGATGCTAGTGAGTCTAGGCATTCTCACGAGTGCTAATAATTACTTTGAACTTGTAAAAGCACTATTGATTTAACTTGATAGATGTTAGCACACAATAAAGCTAATACTTTGTGCTCCACTTGTAATCTATGCCACAATTTTTTTGTCACTTTGCGCCATTATCAGTTTCTATAGAAGAACTATTTAACTCTTTTTGAAAATGGACGTATGCTCCCATCTCTGCTTTCTAATATCACTCCATATAGGTCATTGCCTTGACAACAGCGTTGATTTTTTTTAAATGAAGGTTAATACAGTAATACAATGGATGAGGATACATTATGACTGATTGCAGAACACAATAAAATTGTCAAGTCCAACACATCACCAATGTTTATTTTAATCTGTTTCTAGGGTTTATATAATAATATTTATATCAATTTTTATTACCTATGAATTCTACAAATTTTAATTTGAGCATATAATATACTATCCAAACTAGTCTTAAAACTTGTGTTTTCTTTTTGATTTCACAAAACACTTCATTATGGAACCGAATAATTTGATGCAAATATTCTTGTAATATATTTTCCTTTTTATTATTTCTGTTGGTTGTGATGGATGCATTGTCGTCAGTCTAATGCATATTCTATTGTTTTTTAATCAGATGTATCTATATCATTGTTGAAGGTGGTGTTGAAGAAATCAATTTTTTTAGATTAATGTCAGCCTGTGATTCATTATGAGCCACATAATATAATATATCTAACTAAGGCTTCTTCATAATATTCAGCTTTGGCTTATTCATACTGGCTGAATATCTGTTGACTCTCTAATAAATCATACTGTATTTTTAAAGGGTATGTAGCTTTCCTGACATCAGATGTATTTGGAGCAGGTAGCTACTTCTGGTTCCATAAGATAAGCACTATGTTGCTAAGCATTGTTCACCAAACCAAACTGGCAGTTACGAGGTTATTGTATTAAATTAGAACACAATCTACTTATATTTTATAGGGGTTTAAAATAATATTTTAATTAAAAGATTCTGGGAGGCACATTGCCCTAGCAAGACGCCGGCTGAGTGGACTCCACAAGGATATACTGTACATCCTGCCTATACTGAGAAATGGAATGCTGAACTAGGCAAAACAATGGGTAATAAAGAATAGTATCAAATACAGGGAGTGCAGAATTATTAGGCAAATGAGTATTTTGACCACATCATCCTCTTTATGCATGTTGTCTTACTCCAAGCTGTATAGGCTCGAAAGCCTACTACCAATTAAGCATATTAGGTGATGTGCATCTCTGTAATGAGAAGGGGTGTGGTCTAATGACATCAACACCCTATATCAGGTGTGCATAATTATTAGGCAACTTCCTTTCCTTTGGCAAAATGGGTCAAAAGAAGGACTTGACAGGCTCAGAAAAGTAAAAAATAGTGAGATATCTTGCAGAGGGATGCAGCACTCTTAAAATTGCAAAGCTTCTGAAGCGTGATCATCGAACAATCAAGCGTTTCATTCAAAATAGTCAACAGGGTCGCAAGAAGCGTGTGGAAAAACCAAGGCGCAAAATAACTGCCCATGAACTGAGAAAAGTCAAGCGTGCAGCTGCCAAGATGCCACTTGCCACCAGTTTGGCCATATTTCAGAGCTGCAACATCACTGGAGTGCCCAAAAGCACAAGGTGTGCAATACTCAGAGACATGGCCAAGGTAAGAAAGGCTGAAAGACGACCACCACTGAACAAGACACACAAGCTGAAACGTCAAGACTGGGCCAAGAAATATCTCAAGACTGATTTTTCTAAGGTTTTATGGACTGATGAAATGAGAGTGAGTCTTGATGGGCCAGATGGATGGGCCCGTGGCTGGATTGGTAAAGGGCAGAGAGCTCCAGTCCGACTCAGACGCCAGCAAGGTGGAGATGGAGTACTGGTTTGGGCTGGTATCATCAAAGATGAGCTTGTGGGGCCTTTTCGGGTTGAGGATGGAGTCAAGCTCAACTCCCAGTCCTACTGCCAGTTTCTGGAAGACACCTTCTTCAAGCAGTGGTACAGGAAGAAGTCTGCATCCTTCAAGAAAAACATGATTTTCATGCAGGACAATGCTCCATCACACGCGTCCAAGTACTCCACAGCGTGGCTGGCAAGAAAGGGTATAAAAGAAGAAAATATAATGACATGGCCTCCTTGTTCACCTGATCTGAACCCCATTGAGAACCTGTGGTCCATCAACAAATGTGAGATTTACAAGGAGGGAAAACAGTACACCTCTCTGAACAGTGTCTGGGAGGCTGTGGTTGCTGCTGCACGCAATGTTGATGGTGAACAGATCAAAACACTGACAGAATCCATGGATGGCAGGCTTTTGAGTGTCCTTGCAAAGAAAGGTGGCTATATTGGTCACTGATTTGTTTTTGTTTTGTTTTTGAATGTCAGAAATGTATATTAGTGAATGTTGAGATGTTATATTGGTTTCACTGGTAAAAATAAATAATTGAAATGGGTATATATTTGTTTTTTGTTAAGTTGCCTAATAATTATGCACAGTAATAGTCACCTGCACACACAGATATCCCCCTAAAATAGCTATAACTAAAAACAAACTAAAAACTATTCAGCTTTGATATTAATGAGTTTTTTGGGTTCATTGAGAACATGGTTGTTGTTCAATAATAAAATTAATCCTCAAAAATACAACTTGCCTAATAATTCTGCACTCCCTGTATTTTAACACACATATATTCCCCACAAATGCTAGAACTCAATTATAAAATACAGATGCCAGTTCAACTTAAATGCATATACTCTCTAAGTTCAGATTTATGCTACAGAGGGTGTAGGGAGGTGGGAAATATGTCTCATGTTTGGTAAGAATGTGTAGGCATCAGACCCTTATGGAACTTGCAAAATTAGACTGGCAGTCTTTCAAATTACTATCAATAGTGACAAATAATTGATTGCAAGGCTCTAGAAATCTACAACAACCCCCTCCAAACAGTCATAGGTAAACCGAATAGAAGAGTTATGAATATTAGAAGGTTATGGTTATTACAGAAAACAAAAAAATGAACGTTTCACAACATCCAATTTTGGGCCAGATTACAAGTGGATTGCTAATGTATAGCATCTTTCATTTTTTATATAGAAAATTGTATGAAGCAGTTTTATGGGGCTAAAGTTGGCGGGAGTGGGGTCTTTGAAGAAAACAGCACTGAAAAGTACCTTTACATTGCAGTCTATGGGAATTGTGTGTTCCCATCAAATATATATGTATATGCTTATATACATATACTATATATTTATGTGTTAGTATTTGTATATAAACATATTAACACACAAACATATACTGTATGTATGTAAATAACCCTTGTTTATCTGTGTATCAAAGTACAAAGTTATACGTATTATTTAACACCACAAAAAAAATTTTTGTTGTTTTTTTATTTTATCATTTGTTTTTCTCCTGTTATATAAAAATCTAATAAAAAAATTATTTTTAAAAAAAGGATTCTTGGAGATTTTACTTGTACAGTAGGAACAAACAACATAGGGCTTGATTACAAGTGTGGAGCAAACGGTTTTGCGCTAGAGCAATTGTGATTTTGCAAGCCATTTTCCTTCCCCTGATATTACAGTTTCAGCAAAATCGCGATTGCGCTAGTGCAATTTCCTTTTCCACTTCAATCCTTACCGCGATCTAAGAGCTGTGGTAAACTGGGTTCCGAAAATCTAAAGTTGCACAAAACACAACAAAAATAAATAACAAAGTACACTTACACTCATAAACCACACTATTAACCCCTAAACCGCCATACCCCAAATTGGTAACACTAAATAATACCATTGAGCCCTAAACCGCCATCCTCGCACATCAGTAACACTAAATAATACCATTAACTCCTAAACCGCCACCCCCACATAGCAAAGTATCTAAATAAACTATTAACCACCACACCTCCATTCCCCCACATCGCAAAGTATCTAAATAAATTATTAACCCCTAAACCACCACCCCCCACATCACAAAGTATCTAAATCAACTATTAACACCTAAACCGCCATCTCCCCACAGCACAAAGTTATAAACTAACAACTAAACCCCCTAACTTTTTTTTAATAATTTTTTTTTTCTTCATTGACTTCTATGGGGAATGCGATGGTGTTTGCGTGATCTTGGGAGTTTTTTCCACTTTTTTTCTCCATTGATTTATATGGGGGAATACATGCATGCACACGCAAAAACTTGTTAGGTTTTTCACGCTATTCGGGTTACCGCTAGCGCAAAATATTTTTTTCAAATTGTAATATGAAAGCAACCCGACTAGCACTAAAAGCTTAACTCTAGTTGAGTTTTCGCGATTGCGCCAAAAAATAATAATACCACACCACTTGTAATGTAGTTTGTGTTTAGGATTAAATTATTATATCAGAGAGTATGTGGAAAAAATGGTGGCAGTGTTCCTCTCACCCGAAGTGAACCTCCTCTGAAGCTCCCCTTGTAAATCTTCATTTAATTAGACCTCAACGAGAGATTAATCAAAATAGGGCAATCAGACAAACTAAAGATTTGCACTAAATGGAATTTACTCACAGGAAGGTGTAAAGAAGAATGCCTTTTTTTGATTAAACGGGAATTTTATGGCTGAAAACCTGGTACTAGACATGTGCGGTTCGTTTCGGATTAATTCGGAAATTCGGTAAATTCGGTAAATTCGGAGATTCGGATCAATTCGGATTTCCGAATTAAAATACTTCCGAATCTACCAAATGAATCCGAAATAGCTGCCGTATCTCCGAATAAATCCGAATTAGCTCGTTAAGATTCGGCATTTCCCCATAGGAAACAATGGGAGTTTCGGCTGAAAAAAAACTAACACCGCAGCCCCATTGTTTCCTATGGGGAAACACTAAGTCTGCACCTAACACCCTAACATGTACCCCGAGTCTCTAAACACCCCTAATCTAACACTTATTAACCCCTAATCTGCTGCCTCCGCTATCGCTGACACCTGCATTATTTTATTAACCCCTAATCTGCCGACCCGATATCGCCGCCGCCTACATTATAGCTATTAACCCCTAATCTGCTGTCCCTAACACCGCCGACCCCTACATTATAGTTATTAACCCCTAATCTGCCTCCCCCAACGTCGCCGCAATCTAACTATAAGTATTAACCCCTAATCTGCCGACCCGATATCGCCGCCGCCTACATTATAGCTATTAACCCCTAACCTGCTGTCCCTAACACCGCCGACCCCTACATTATAGTTATTAACCCCTAATCTGCCTCCCCCAACGTCGCCGCAATCTAACTATAAGTATTAACCCCTAATCTGCCGACCCGATATCGCCGCCGCCTACATTATAGCTATTAACCCCTAATCTGGCGATTGCGCCAAAAAATAATAATACCACACCACTTGTAATGTAGTTTGTGTTTAGGATTAAATTATTATATCAGAGAGTATGTGGAAAAAATGGTGGCAGTGTTCCTCTCACCCGAAGTGAACCTCCTCTGAAGCTCCCCTTGTAAATCTTCATTTAATTAGACCTCAACGAGAGATTAATCAAAATAGGGCAATCAGACAAACTAAAGATTTGCACTAAATGGAATTTACTCACAGGAAGGTGTAAAGAAGAATGCCTTTTTTTGATTAAACGGGAATTTTATGGCTGAAAACCTGGTACTAGACATGTGCGGTTCGTTTCGGATTAATTCGGAAATTCGGTAAATTCGGTAAATTCGGAGATTCGGATCGATTCGGATTTCCGAATTAAAATACTTCCGAATCTACCGAATGAATCCGAAATAGCTGCCGTATCTCCGAATAAATCCGAATTAGCTCGTTAAGATTCGGCATTTCCCCATAGGAAACAATGGGAGTTTCGGCTGAAAAAAAACTAACACCGCAGCCCCATTGTTTCCTATGGGGAAACACTAAGTCTGCACCTAACACCCTAACATGTACCCCGAGTCTCTAAACACCCCTAATCTAACACTTATTAACCCCTAATCTGCTGCCTCCGCTATCGCTGACACCTGCATTATTTTATTAACCCCTAATCTGCCGACCCGATATCGCCGCCGCCTACATTATAGCTATTAACCCCTAATCTGCTGTCCCTAACACCGCCGACCCCTACATTATAGTTATTAACCCCTAATCTGCCTCCCCCAACGTCGCCGCAATCTAACTATAAGTATTAACCCCTAATCTGCCGACCCGATATCGCCGCCGCCTACATTATAGCTATTAACCCCTAACCTGCTGTCCCTAACACCGCCGACCCCTACATTATAGTTATTAACCCCTAATCTGCCTCCCCCCAAAGTCGCCGCAATCTAACTACAAGTATTAACCCCTAATCTGCCGACCGCAAATCGCCGCCACTATAATAAATGTATTAACCCCTAAACCGCCGCACTCCCGCCTCGCAAACACTATAATACATTTTATTAACCCCTAATCTGCCCTCCCTAACATCGCCGCCACCTACCTACAATTATTAACCCCTAATCTCCCGCCCCCATCGTCGCCGCTACTATAATAAGGTTATTAACCCCTAAACCTAAGTCTAACACTAACACTAACACCCCCTAACTTAAATATAATTTAAATAAAACGAAATAAGTTTACTATAGTTAAATAAATGAATCCTATTTAAAACTAAAGACTTACCTGTAAAATAAACCCTAAGATAGCTGCAATATAACTAATAGTTACATTGTAGCTATTTTAGGATTTATTTTTATTTTACAGGCAACTTTGTATTTATTTTAACTAGGTACAATAGTTATTAAATAGTTATTAACTATTTAATAACTACCTAGCTAAAATAAATACAAATTTACCTGTAAAATAAATCCTAACCTAAGTTACACTAACACCTAACACTACACTATCATTAAATTAACTAAATAAATGAATCATATTTAAAACAAAATACTTACCTGTAAAATAAACCCTAATATAGCTGCAATATAACTAATAGTTACATTGTAGCTATTTTAGCATTTATATTTATTTTTACAGACAACTTTGTATTTATTTTAACTAGGTACAATAGCTATTGAATAGTTATTGACTAATTAATAGCTACCTAGTTAAAATAATTACAAAATTACCTGTAAAATAAATCCTAACCTAAGTTACAATTAAACCTAACACTACACTGTCATTAAATAAATTAACTACAATTATCTACAATTAAATAAACTAAAGTACAAAACCCCCCCACTAAATTACAAAAAAAAAACAAACACTAAATTACAAAAAATAAAAAAATATTACAAGAATTTTAAACTAATTACACCTAATCTAAGCCCCCTAATAAAATAACAAAGCCCCCCAAAATAAAAAAAAATGCCCTACCCTATACTAAATTACAAAAGTTAACAGCTCTATTACCTTACCAGCCCTGAACAGGGCCCTTTGCGGGGCATGCCCCAAAGAAAACAGCTCTTTTGCCTGTAAAAAAAAAACCACAATCCCCCCCCCACATTACAACCCACCACCCACATACCCCTACTCTAACCCAAACCCCCCTTAAATAAACCTAACACTACCCCCCTGAAGATCTCCCTACCTTGAGTCGTGTTCACCCAGCCGGGCCGAAGTCTTCATCCGATGGGGCAGAAGAGGACATCCAGACCGGCAGAAGTCTTCATCCAAGCTGGGCAAGAAGAGGTCTTCCATCCATCATACAAGTACCAAAATACAAACAAACACTAAATTACAAAAAATAATAAAATATTACAATAATTTTAAACTAATTACACCTAATCTAAGCCCCCTACTAGCTATTAATATAGCTTCAATATAACTAATAGTTACATTGTAGCTATTTTAGGATTTATATGTATTTTACAGGCAACTTTGTATTTATTTTAACTAGGTACAATAGTTATTAAATAGTTAATAACTATTTAATAACTACCTAGCTAAAATAAATACAAATTTACCTGTAAAATAAATCATAACCTAAGTTACAATTACACCTAACACTACACTATCATTAAATTAACTAAATAAATGAATCCTATATAAAACTAAAGACTTACCTGTAAAATAAACCCTAATATAGCTGCAATATAACTAATAGTTACATTGTAGCTATTTTAGCATTTATATTTATTGTACAGGCAACTTTGTATTCATTTTAACTAGGTTCAATAGCTATTAAATAGATATTGACTATTTAATAGCTACCTAGTTAAAATAAATACAAAATTACCTGTAAAATAAATCCTAACCTAAGTTACAATTAAACCTAACACTACACTATCATTAAATAAATTAACTACAAGTACCTACAATTAAATGCAATTAAAAAAACTAAACTAAAGTACAAACCCCCCCCCACTAAATTACAAAAAATAAAAAAATATTACAAGAATTTTAAACTAATTACACCTAATCTAAGCCCCCTAATAAAATAACAAAGCCCCCCAAAATAAAAAAAATGCCCTAACCTATACTAAATTACAAAAGTTAACAGCTCTATTACCTTACCAGCCCTGAACAGGGCCCTTTGCGGGGCATGCCCCAAAGAAAACAGCTCTTTTGCCTGTAAAAAAAAAACACAATCCCTCCCCCCACATTACAACCCACCACCCACATACCCCTACTCTAACCCAAACCCCCCTTAAATAAACCTAACACTACCCCCCTGAAGATCTCCCTACCTTGAGTCGTGTTCACCCAGCCGGGCCGAAGTCTTCATCCGATGGGGCAGAAGAGGACATCCAGACTGGCAGAAGTCTTCATCCAAGCGGGGCAAGAAGAGGTCTTCCATCCATCAGAAAAGTACAAAAAAACAAACAAACACTAAATTAGCAAAAATAATAAAATATTACAATAATTTTAAACTAATTACACCTAATCTAAGCCCCATACTAGCTATTAATATAGCTACAATATAACTAATAGTTACATTGTAGCTATTTTAGGATTTATATTTATTTTACAGGCAACTTTGTATTTATTTTAACTAGGTACAATAGCTATTAAATAGTTAATAACTACCTAGCTAAAATAAATACAAATTTACCTGTAAAATAAACCCTAACCTAAGTTACAATTACACCTAACACTACACTGTCATTAAATTAACTAAATAAATTAATCCTATATAAAACTAAATACTTACCTGTAAAATAAACCCTAATATAGCTACAATATAACTAATAGTTACATTGTAGCTATTTTAGCATTTATATTTATTTTACAGGCAACTTTGTATTTATTTTAACTAGGTACAATAGCTATTAAATAGTTATTGACTAATTAATAGCTACCTAGTTAAAATAATTACAAAATTACCTGTAAAATAAATCCTAACCTAAGTTACTATTAAACCTAACACTACACTATCATTAAATAAATTAACTACAAGTACCTACAATTAAATACAATGAAATAAACTAAACTAAAGTACAAAAAAAGCAAACACTAAATTACAAAAAATAAAAAATATTACAAGAATTTTAAACTAATTACACCTAATCTAAGCCCCCTAATAAAATAACAAAGCCCCCCAAAATAAAAAAAATGCCCTACCCTATACTAAATTACAAAAGTAATCAGCTCTATTACCTTACCAGCCCTTAAAAGGGCCTTTTGCGGGGGCATGCCCCAAAGAAAACAGCTCTTTTGCCTGTAAAAAAAACACAATCAGCCAATCAGATTCAAGTTCAATCCGATTGGCTGATGGAATCAGCCAATCAGATTGACCTCGCATTCTATTGGCTGTTCCGATCAGCCAATAGAATGCGAGCTCAATCTGATTGGCTGATTGGATCAGCCAATCGGATTGAACTTGAATCTGATTGGCTGATTGAATCAGCCAATCAGATTTTTCCTACCTTAATTCCGATTGGCTGATAGAATCCTATCAGCCAATCGGAATTCAAGGGACGCCATCTTGGATGACGTCACTTAAAGGTACAGTCACCTAGTCGTCGGATCAAGAAAGAAGAGGATGCTCTGCGTGGGATGTCTTCAGGATGCTGCCGCTCCGCTCCGGATGGATGAACAGAGAAGATGCCGCCTGGATCAAGACTTCTGATGGATGGAAGACCTCTTCTTGCCCCGCTTGGATGAAGACTTCTGCCGGTCTGGATGTCCTCTTCTGCCCCATCGGATGAAGACTTCGGCCCGCTGGGTGAAGGCACGGTAGAGAGATCTTCAGGGGGGTAGTGTTAGGTTTATTTAAGGGGGGTTTGGGTTAGAGTAGGGGTATGTGGGTGGTGGGTTGTAATGTGGGGGGGGGGTATTGTGTTTTTTTTTACAGGCAAAAGAGCTGTTTTCTTTGGGGCATGCCCCCGCAAAGGGCCCTTTTAAGGGCTGGTAAGGTAATAGAGCTGATTACTTTTGTAATTTAGTATAGGGTAGGGCATTTTTTTATTTTGGGGGGCTTTGTTATTTTATTAGGGGGCTTAGATTAGGTGTAATTAGTTTAAAATTCTTGTAATTTTTTTTATTTTTTGTAATTTAGTGTTTGTTTTTTTTGTACTTTAGTTTAGTTTATTTCATTGTATTTAATTGTAGGTACTTGTAGTTAATTTATTTAATGATAGTGTAGTGTTAGGTTTAATAGTAACTTAGGTTAGGATTTATTTTACAGGTAATTTTGTAATTATTTTAACTAGGTAGCTATTAATTAGTCAATAACTATTTAATAGCTATTGTACCTAGTTAAAATAAATACAAAGTTGCCTGTAAAATAAATATAAATGCTAAAATAGCTACAATGTAACTATTAGTTATATTGTAGCTATATTAGGGTTTATTTTACAGGTAAGTATTTAGTTTTATATAGGATTAATTTATTTAGTTAATTTAATGACAGTGTAGTGTTAGGTGTAATTGTAACTTAGGTTAGGGTTTATTTTACAGGTAAATTTGTATTTATTTTATCTAGGTAGTTATTAACTATTTAATAGCTATTGTACCTAGTTAAAATAAATACAAAGTTTCCTGTAAAATAAATATAAATCCTAAAATAGCTACAATGTAACTATTAGTTATATTGTAGCTATATTAATAGCTAGTAGGGGGCTTAGATTAGGTGTAATTAGTTTAAAATTATTGCAATATTTTATTATTTTTGCTAATTTAGTGTTTGTTTGTTTTTTTGTACTTTTCTGATGGATGGAAGACCTCTTCTTGCCCCGCTTGGATGAAGACTTCTGCCAGTCTGGATGTCCTCTTCTGCCCCATCGGATGAAGACTTCGGCCCGGCTGGGTGAACACGACTCAAGGTAGGGAGATCTTCAGGGGGGTAGTGTTAGGTTTATTTAAGGGGGGTTTGGGTTAGAGTAGGGGTATGTGGGTGGTGGGTTGTAATGTGGGGGGGGGGGGATTGTGTTTTTTTTTACAGGCAAAAGAGCTGTTTTCTTTGGGGCATGCCCCGCAAAAGGCCCTGTTCAGGGCTGGTAAGGTAATAGAGCTGTTAACTTTTGTAATTTAGTATAGGGTAGGGCATTTTTTTTATTTTGGGGGGCTTTGTTATTTTATTAGGGGGCTTATATTAGGTATAATTAGTTTAAAATTCTTGTAATATTTTTTTATTTTTTGTAATTTAGTGGGGGGGGGGGTTGTACTTTAGTTTAGTTTTTTAATTGTATTTAATTGTAGGTACTTGTAGTTAATTTATTTAATGATAGTGTAGTGTTAGGTTTAATTGTAACTTAGGTTAGGATTTATTTTACAGGTAATTTTGTAATTATTTTAACTAGGTAGCTATTAAACAGTAAATATCTATTTAATAGCTATTGTACCTAGTTAAAATAAATACAAAGTTGCCTGTACAATAAATATAAATGCTAAAATAGCTACAATGTAACTATTAGTTATATTGCAGCTATATTAGGGTTTATTTTACAGGTAAGTCTTTAGTTTTATATAGGATTCATTTATTTAGTTAATTTAATGATAGTGTAGTGTTAGGTGTAATTGTAACTTAGGTTATGATTTATTTTACAGGTAAATTTGTATTTATTTTAGCTAGGTAGTTATTAAATAGTTATTAACTATTTAATAGCTATTGTACCTAGTTAAAATAAATACAAAGTTGCCTGTAAAATAAATATAAATCCTAAAATAGCTACAATGTAACTATTAGTTATATTGAAGCTATATTAATAGCTAGTAGGGGGCTTAGATTAGGTGTAATTAGTTTAAAATTATTGTAATATTTTATTATTTTTTGTAATTTAGTGTTTGTTTGTATTTTGGTACTTGTATGATGGATGGAAGACCTCTTCTTGCCCAGCTTGGATGAAGACTTCTGCCGGTCTGGATGTCCTCTTCTGCCCCATCGGATGAAGACTTCGGCCCGGCTGGGTGAACACGACTCAAGGTAGGGAGATCTTCAGGGGGGTAGTGTTAGGTTTATTTAAGGGGGGTTTGGGTTAGAGTAGGGGTATGTGGGTGGTGGGTTGTAATGTGGGGGGGGATTGTGTTTTTTTTTTTACAGGCAAAAGAGCTGTTTTCTTTGGGGCATGCCCCGCAAAGGGCCCTGTTCAGGGCTGGTAAGGTAATAGAGCTGTTAACTTTTGTAATTTAGTATCGGGTAGGGCATTTTTTTTATTTTGGGGGGCTTTGTTATTTTATTAGGGGGCTTAGATTAGGTGTAATTAGTTTAAAATTCTTGTAATATTTTTTTATTTTTTGTAATTTAGTGTTTGGTTTTTTTTGTAATTTAGTGGGGGAGTTTTGTACTTTAGTTTATTTAATTGTAGATAATTGTAGGTACTTGTAGTTAATTTATTTAATGACAGTGTAGTGTTAGGTTTAATTGTAACTTAGGTTAGGATTTATTTTACAGGTAATTTTGTAATTATTTTAACTAGGTAGCTATTAATTTGTCAATAACTATTTAATAGCTTTTGTACCTAGTTAAAATAAATACAAAGTTGCCTGTAAAATAAATATAAATGCTAAAATAGCTACAATGTAACTATTAGTTATATTGCAGCTATATTAGGGTTTATTTTACAGGTAAGTATTTTGTTTTAAATATGATTCATTTATTTAGTTAATTTAATGATAGTGTAGTGTTAGGTGTTAGTGTAACTTAGGTTAGGATTTATTTTACAGGTAAATTTGTATTTATTTTAGCTAGGTAGTTATTAAATAGTTAATAACTATTTAATAACTATTGTACCTAGTTAAAATAAATACAAAGTTGCCTGTAAAATAAAAATAAATCCTAAAATAGCTACAATGTAACTATTAGTTATATTGCAGCTATTTTAGGGTTTATTTTACAGGTAAGTCTTTAGTTTTAAATAGGATTCATTTATTTAACTATAGTAAACTTATTTCGTTTTATTTAAATTATATTTAAGTTAGGGGGTGTTAGTGTTAGGGTTAGATTTAGGTTTAGGGGTTAATAACCTTATTATAGTAGCGGCGACGATGGGGGCGGGAGATTAGGGGTTAATAATTGTAGGTAGGTGGCGGCGATGTTAGGGAGGGCAGATTAGGGGTTAATAAAATGTATTATAGTGTTTGCGAGGCGGGAGTGCGGCGGTTTAGGGGTTAATACATTTATTATAGTGGCGGCGATTTGCGGTCGGCAGATTAGGGGTTAATACTTGTAGTTAGATTGCGGCGACGTTGGGGGGAGGCAGATTAGGGGTTAATAACTATAATGTAGGGGTCGGCGGTGTTAGGGACAGCAGGTTAGGGGTTAATAGCTATAATGTAGGCGGCGGCGATATTCGGTCGGCAGATTAGGGGTTAATACTTGTAGTTAGATTGCGGCAACGTTGGGGGAGGCAGATTAGGGGTTAATAACTATAATGTAGGGGTCGGCGGTGTTAGGGACAGCAGATTAGGGGTTAATAGCTATAATGTAGGCGGCGGCGATATCGGGTCGGCAGATTAGGGGTTAATACTTGTAGTTAGATTGCGGCGACGTTGGGGGAGGCAGATTAGGGGTTAATAACTATAATGTAGGGGTCGGCGGTGTTAGGGACAGCAGATTAGGGGTTAATAGCTATAATGTAGGCGGCGGCGATATCCGATCGGCAGATTATGGGTTAAATAATGTTATTATAGGGTTTGCGATGTGGGGGGGGCCTCGGTTTAGTGGTTCATAGGTAGTTTATGGGTGTTAGTGACTTAGTGTACTAAATGGGTGTTAGTGTACTAAAAACATACCGAATTTCGGAACGGAATAGAACCGAATTCAGCCGAATCCGAATAAATCCGAAACGAATTTATTCGGATCCGAATAAATCCGAAACGAATTTATTCAAATTTTGCCGAATCAGATTCGATCCGAAACGAAATTCTAAAAGTCCGAATCGATCCGAACCGAAAACGAACCGAATTTTTTAGCGGTGCACATGTCTACCTGGTACCTGATTTGTTTAAACAAAAGCATTCTTCTTCACACCTTTCCAAGGGGAACTTTAGAGGAGATTCACTTCGGCTGAGAGGGACAGCGCTGCCATATTTTTCCATTAACCTAAGAACTATGGTCAAATAGACACCACAGCTTTCTGTTATTTCAGAGAGTAGACTCATAAGATGGCTCTTTCATTATTTATGGACAAAACAGTTTGATGCTATTCTATTCCTGTCATTTAATAAACAACTGGAGCTTTTCTTTCTTTAATTTTTATATTGATGCTGTAAATGCTAATTTAATATGACTTGATTATATCATAAAAAATACACCATAATACTGATAATTGTTTTTATGTGATTTTTTTAATATTACCAACATTCCACAAAGTGTCCACAAAGAGTATAGATAGAGCATATGATCCTGCTATATCACTTTTTCATTTTGTTTTATTTTTTAGTGTAAATGCTAGATTCATATATTAATTGGGTCAGTGAGATTCAATGGTCCACATATCCTGCATGTCTCTTGGTTTCTTTGTTAGCTTAACTGATTGAAGAGAGTTTGTTGCCAAGGTCTCTGAGAGGATGAAGAGGGCACCAGAGATACACAAAGCCTTAGCGCAGTGACATTTTCTCACTCACTGATTGTAATGAAGTTGGCAGGCTGAAGTGGTTTTGAGAGTCTGGGCACAGCTGTCAGGACATAAACACGCTGCAGCTCATTACCATGGACTGCTCTAACTCATGTGCATCCTAATGTGTGTGGACTGAAAGTGAAGTTTGCTGACCCAGTATCTCAACTACCATAAGCAGCATATCTGTATAATGTTGATCCAGACACAAAGCATTGATTTACCATGCGACAGAGCCATCACATTATGTTCCCTGTCTTGATGCAAAGTCAATTGGTGCAAATTAACTTCACAAATATTTTGGTGTTAGTTTGGATATCAGTTAATTTAGTTAAGCTATTTAGTTACTAGCAACAAGATTCAAAAACTTTAGAAGACCAATGACTTTACATGCATGAGTGAAGCTAGAGAGGGAAGATGAAGTAGAAAACAGTAGAGTAAAAAGATGGAGAAAGTTATGGTTAAATGAAAATGGGAACTGGATATGGATAACAGAAAAGCATGGACATTAAGAGTGATGGATGGAAGTAATATTTTAGTTACTGGAAAGAGTAAAGACTACAAAGAAAAGTGAGAAATAGATGTATAAGAATATAACTGGACTAAATATTGGTGTAACAAAGGGTGCAGAAGATGAGAGGTTAGGGCTAAACTCAAATAAAGAAATGAGATAGAAGAAGGGAATCAATGAGCACAAGAAATAGATAAGGTTTGAGGGAGAGTATTTGTGTACATGTTGGGGTAGGAAAGAAATATAGATTATAAAGCAAGATTAGTAGCTGACTATTAGAGAATTGTTGAGTAGAGAGGGAGGAGATAATAAAGTAAAGAAATAGGTAAAAATGGGAACACATCTTAAGGAAAGAAACACAGGGAAAAGAAATCCTGAAGCACTAAAGAAACAAAAAAACAAGCAAAAATAAATGAACTACAGCAAAAGAGGAGAAGAGATGATCGATCTATGGGGCCAATTTATCATTGTCTGTCTGACATGATACGCTGTATCGTATCATGTCTGACAGACTTTGCTGAATGCCGACAGCATATGCTGTCTGCATTTAACATTGCACAAGCAGTTCTGTTGAACTGCTTGTGCAATGCTGCCCCCTGTAGATTTGCGGCCAATCGGGCACTAGCAGAGGGTGTCAATCAACCCGATCGTACACGATCGGGTGGATTTCAGACCGCAACCTCAGAGGCAGCAGACCAGTTATGGAGCAGCTGTCTTAAGACCGCTGCTTCATAACTGCTGTTTGTGGCGAACCTGAAGGCTCACAAGGAAACATGGGCATCATGGGCCATTCGGCCTTCGATAAATCGGCCCCTATCTATCTGTCTTTCAATCTATCTATCTATCTATCTATCTGTCTGTCTGTCTGTCTTTCTGTCTATCCTAATTGTTCTAATATGTCCTAATCCTATATGTTTGCACTTTATAGATAAGCCTACACTGTACCTAATTAGGTGTAAAAACCTCAGTTAAAACCTTGTTTTCAGAAGTAAAATATATTCTTTCTGAATAGGAAGCAGTGTTAACATGGTTTGTCCACTAATAGAAGACTGAACCACAAATATACCAAAAATATTTCTGCTAATAAAATAATGTCTTGGAAATTATGAGATTACATGTCAAATATTCCATATAAAACCAATTAAACCATACTTTTCAGCCTGTGGGTTAATTTGTATGTATTTCACTTTAAAATTTGACGAAACAAATATCCGAATAAACACACCAACCAAAATGAATCAAAACTCATAAATACTGATACAATTTTGAGGGTTACTTAGCTTTTGTGCCCTGGAAAGCATGCTAACCCAATCATCTTCTTACCAGAGCCAGGCCGCACTAATGGAGGCTTAGCGCGGTCGGCTCCCAGGACCTGCACAAATGTAACATTAAACCTGCTGTTAGCGTGGCCAGGCCTTTGCAAGAAGAGGATTGGGTTAGTGCGCTCTCCAGTCCGCAAAATGTAAGTATAAACTACTTTTCACCTGTAGCTTTGAATATTTACATTGGTTTTAACAATATCGAATGTTAATGTTTAACTAAAATTCAGTATTTGTTTAGTTTTAAACTAAACTAATACTGAATAGTGCAGCCAACTAATATGCAGGGGAAAAAAATACCCTAATATGCGTTACGAAAATTGAATCCAAAACAAAAGTTTCTTAGCTGCACAAGTCTGTAATATATTGGCACCTCGAGCAACTATAGATATTAATGGCAGGAAACACCACTCGTGAATCACTGGAAAAGATAGGTAATGCACAATTTATTTTGAGCATGATCTTGCACTTTAAAACAAGGTCCCTTGGCAACATTACAAGCATCTATATATCTAGGCCAATAGCTGATATTTTATTTTTTTAAATGTAACAAAGCAATGTAAAAATATAAATTGTGTAAACTATTCTTTGCAGGGGTAAACAACTTTAACTGAATTGTTGTTCTCTTACAGAAACCTGGCTCTCTACTTCAGACACAGCATCCACTGCTGCACTGTCACATGGGGGTCTCCATTTCAGCCACACTCCTAGGTCTGGCAATAGACAAGGAGGTGGTGTCGGTATTTTACTTTCCTCTCGTTGCACCTTCCAACAAATACAGCCCTTCTCTTCACTAACATTTTCTTCATTTGAAGCACACATGATTCGGCTATTCTCTCCCCTCTCTATACGTGTTGCAGTCATATACCGCCCCCCTGGCTCCCCAACTCAATTTTTAGATCACTTTGCTGCCTGGCTTCCTTATTTCCTTTCCTCAGACACCCCTGCCCTCATTCTTGGCGACTTCAACATCCCCCTTAACAATCCCACTGCCCCATCTGCTAAACAACTTCTGCAACTCACTTCCTCTTTCGGTCTGTCATAATGGACTGATTCTCCCACTCACAAAGACGGTCACTCCCTTGACCTGATCTTTAGCTATCGATGCACTCTCTCAAACTTCTCAAACTCCCCTTTTCCTCTTTCTGACCACCATCTCCTTACCTGCAACATATCATCCCTTCCTACAACTCTCCCACCTTCTACTCCTCACACCAAACTTCACAGAAGCATTAGGTCTTTAGATCAGCAACAACTTGCTAATTCCCTTAAACCGCTCCTCTCATCCTTCTCCTCCTTTTCCTGCCCTGAACAATCTATCCGCCACTATAATTCCACCCTTATATCCGTCCTTGACAATCTCGCCCCTCTTACCACTGTGTAAGGGTTAAACGTGACCTCTCTGTCCCTTTAAGCCTTTTGCCTATTTAAGGCACCACCCACTAAGAATCAGTGCTGCTTTATTGAGTTCTAATGCTCATTGCTGTGTACTCAGACCGCTACAGAGTTTTATGCTCTATACTTTTGGAAATCATCCTATACTATACTTCTACTTGGAATTCTAAAGTTGCTCACTAACCTGTATAGTAGATGCTATACTTTCTGGATTATTGTTTCAGGTGCTGCTTCACATCTTCCTAGAACAACCTGTGTGTGACCGGCACTCGATAGCCGTGACGTCATCAGAGGCAGACGTCTGCATCTCTCCCTGCCTGTCAGCTCTAACCGGCTCTCCACGCTACGGTTTGTTTTAACTCACGGTTCCATACTGAGTTATATATACTAAACGAAACAAGGGGAACATATCTACTCCGGAACATTACTCACAGGTCTGATTAACTTTATCTACTCCAATTTCTTATACTGTGAATTTCCGTCTGAACTATCAAGTTCCTTCAATATACAGTTTAGCCTATATATTAACCTGTTACATTTGCCACATTATAGTTTGTGTGATATATCCAATATTTCACTGCTCAACTATAACGCCGTGGCATATATAAAAGTACTAGGTATTACTTTAAAATCCTTTACTGGAATACTTAGCCAACAACAAAACCCTTATCAATCTCATTGGATTACTGTTGTCATTGACATATTTAAACAGTACCTAACATATTATTACATAATAAAGCAGCCAAATAAGAGATTCATTAAGGGTTTGTTTTGGCCGAAGTTTTCATTAAAACAGAATATCATTATAACTTAATCTCACCATGGAACAGGATCCTATTGGTGAAAGAGTTCAAGTATTGTCTGATAGGCTCGATGCCTTGTCAGGTTCTTTTCATGAGCTACAAGTAGAAAACCAGGCCCTAAAAGCCTGTCTTCGAGAGGTATTGGCCCCTAAGCCGAGCCCCTCAGAACAAACACCTGAGCCCTTGGTCTCCCCTCCTGAGAAATTCTCTGGAGACAGAGCCCACTTCAGAGAATTCAGGAATTCCTGTTTATTGTTATTTGACTTAAAACCACGTACATACCCCACAGAAAGGGTCAGAGTCTTAACGGTCATTTCTTATCTAAGGGGTGAGCCCAGGGCTTGGGCTGACTCATTCTATGAGAACCAAGACCCTGTCTTAGGATCTCTTTCAAGTTTTTTCAACCAGATGGCAGCACTTTATGATGACCCCTTCAAACAGGTTTCTGCCGAAAATACCTTAAGGGCCCTGAAACAAAAGAAAAATCCAGTGGAAAATTATATCACCCTCTTCAAGATTTCTGCACGTGACGTGGATGGAACGAGGTGTCCCTTAAGACACAATTTCGTTTGGGGTTAAGTGAAGAGATTAAAGATGATTAAAGATGAATTATCCCGCATTGGTATCCCTGACTCCCTGGAGGAATTTTTCACACTTACAATTAATATAGATAGATGCCTCAGGGAAAGGAGGAATGAAAAAGCTACGAGCTCTAAAGGATATCTCCCAACTCCAACTTACCAGGTGAAGGATAGTACCCAACCCATGGATATCGGGTTTATGAAGGGACCACTCACCCCTCAGGAAAAAGCCAGAAGAAAAATGCAATGCCTTTGCATGTACTGTGCTTCCCCAGCCCATGAAGTGAAGGACTGCCCTATACTAGCTAAAACTAAGAAGGGTAGGTTGCTAACAACACATACCTCTTACGTAATTAAGACAATTAAAAATGCTTATATCACTGTCCCAATTCTCTTACAGTGGGACCACTACCAGACAACCACTGAAGCACTCATAGATACAGGCTCATGTGGAAACTTTATCCATCTAGGTTTTGTGAAATCCAATAAAATACCTTTTGTGTGTAAAAGCAATCCAGTCTCGGTGAAAGTTATTGATGGGTCTTTACTTGCTTCAGGGCCTGTATTACATCAAACTGATCCTATTCAGGTAACTATTAATAACTCAGTAACTAAATCTTGTATATTTGATGTTATTACATCCCCTATTTTTGACATCATATTAGGTATGGAATGGTTATGTATGTACAAACCTACTATAGATTGGGATAATCTCAGCCTAACCTTTCCTAAAACAAGTACATCCTTGTCAAATACTGATCTATCTATTCTATGTAACACTTCTGCTAATATCCTGCCCACTCATTACGCAGAGTACTCTGATGTGTTTGACAAAAAGGATGCTGAGGTCCTCCCTCCTCACAGGGCTTATGATTGCCCGATTGACCTATTACCGGGGGTCTCCATCCCGTATGGTCACATTTATCCGCTCTCTAAACCAGAGTTGGAACACTTAAAGAACTATATTGATGATAACCTTAAAAAGGGGTTTATCAGACCCAGTACCTCTCCTGCCGGGGCTGGGATATTTTTTGTTACTAACAAAGACGGTACTTTAAGACCTATTATTGATTACCGAGAATTAAATAAGCGTACACGTAAAAACAGGTACCCTCTCCCGTTAATCCCAGAGTTGATAGAAAGATTGAGGGGTGCCACGGTTTTCACCAAGTTGGATCTTCGTGGCGCCCATAATCTGATACGAATGAGGGCTGGAGACGAATGGCTCACTGCGTTCCGAACTAGATACGGTCTTTTCGAATACACAGTGATGCCATTCGGATTATGTAATGCTCCAGCTACATTCCAATGTCTTATCAATGACATTTTCCGAGACATACTGGATGTGTATGTTGTAGTCTATTTGGACGACATTCTAATTTATTCACAAGACCTAGATCAGCATAGACTACATGTAAGAGAAGTCCTTTCTAGACTTAGGACACACCATCTATATGCCAAACTCGAAAAATGTATATTCGAATCTCAGAACATAACCTTCCTTGGTTATGAAATCTCCCCAAAAGGCATTAAAATGCAAAACGACAAGGTTCAGGCTATTTTAGATTGGCCTGTCCCCCAATCAAAGAAAGACGTACAGCGCTTTCTAGGATTTTCTAATTATTATAGAAAATTTATACCTGGCTTTGCAGCCCTCACAAAACCCCTGACAGTACTCACAAAATTGAATCAACCATTTGCCTGGAACCATCAAACTCAATCAGTATTTGACAATTTGAAGTCCCAATTTACTTCAGCTCCCATCCTCCAGTATCCAGATCTGCAAAAGCAATTTATATTAGAGGTGGACGCCTCAGAATTTGCCATTGGGGCAATCTTGTCCCAGAGAAAATCTTTTAAGGATCCGTTACATCCAGTGGCTTTCTTCTCTCGACTCCTACAACCTTCTGAATTGAATTACCCAGTAGGAGAAAAAGAATTGCTCGCTATCAAGTGTTCTTTTGACCATTGGAGACACCTTTTAGAAGGAGCTACCCAACCTACTGTTATTTATACTGATCATAAGAACTTGCAGTACTTACAATCTAATCGTACTTTGTCTTCCAGGCAAGTGAGATGGAGTCTCTATTTTTCTCGCTTTCAATATATCATCACCTATAGACCAGGTACCAGGAATGGCAAGGCAGACGCCCTTTCTAGACAAGCAACCAAACCTTCACAATCTCCTTTGCCCTCTACCATCATACCCAAGGAATGTATAGTAGGAATCATGACGGGTCTTGAACCCCTGTTCAAAAGAGCACTTGACACAGATACTTCTGTTCCTTTTCAGGACTTACTACCTGTCGCTAATGGAGTATTACGCAAGGACCACAAGCTGTATATCCCAACAAACCTCAGGAAAGAAGTACTGAATTCTGTTCACAAATCTCCTTTAGCAGGGCATATGGGTAGGGATAAAACTATGGATTTGCTCACTAGATTCTATTGGTGGCCAACCTTACGCTCGGATCTTAAAAATCACTTGGACCAATGTGTCATCTGTGCCACCTCTAAACCCTCCAGACAATTGCCAGTTGGTCTTCTACAACCTTTACCAGTACCCCATGTTCCATGGCAGACTGTGTCTATGGACTTTATAGTTGATCTACCGACATCCAATAATTATACCACTATCATGGTGGTTACGGATTTGTTCTCAAAAATGTCACACTTCATCCCCATAACATCATTACCTACGTCCAAAATTTCTTGTGATCTATTTATACAAAATGTAGTACGCTTGCATGGCATCCCACTAACAGTTATCAGTGATCGTGGAACTCAGTTCACCTCCAAATTCTGGAGATCTCTTTGTAAAGCCCTCCACATGGAACAGAAGCTTTCCACCGCTTATCATCCGCAGACTAACGGACAAACAGAGAGAGTCAACCAGTGGCTGGAGCAATACTTGCGATGTTACTGTGCAAATCAACAAGAGTCATGGGCATTCTTCCTCCCACTAGCAGAGTTCGCGTATAACAACAACAGAAATTCTTCCACTGGTTTCTCTCCATTTTTCATTAATTATGGATTACACCCTCGTTTTACTTTACTACCTAAGGTTGAGACACCTTGTCCTGTAGTAAACGATTTGGTCAATGATATCTCAGCTCTATTCCCAACTATTCATGATAATATTCTACATGCCCAAGCGTATCAGAGTAAATACTACAATCTCCGTCATAGGTCTAGTCCCACATATGTGGTAGGACAAAAGGTTTGGCTCTCAACTCGGAATCTTAGACTCTCATACCCTAGCAAGAAGATGGGGAAGTTGTTCATTGGTCCATACCGCATCATTCGGATCACAAATCCATCAACTGTCACCCTACAGCTCCCTTCCAATTTCAAAGTTCATCCTACTTTTCACGTGTCCTTAGTTAAACCTTGCTCTGTATCTACCCCTACTTCTCTTGACTCCGAACCAGTTCCGATACCTTCCCCGGATCAAGAATTTGTTGTACATAGCATCCTGGACTCACGCATCCGTGGGGGAATTCTATTTTATCTTATTCATTGGAAGGGGTTTGGTCATGAAGAGGACTCTTGGGAACCTGCTACCAATGTCTCTGCTCCTCGCCTTGTGTCCCTTTTCCACCGGCGAAATCCGGATCGTCCCAGACCTTGACCCACGCTGTGGTTCTTTGTGGGGGGGGCTCTGTAAGGGTTAAACGTGACCTCTCTGTCCCTTTAAGCCTTTTGCCTATTTAAGGCACCACCCACTAAGAATCAGTGCTGCTTTATTGAGTTCTAATGCTCATTGCTGTGTACTCAGACCGCTACAGAGTTTTATGCTCTATACTTTTGGAAATCATCCTATACTATACTTCTACTTGGAATTCTAAAGTTGCTCACTAACCTGTATAGTAGATGCTATACTTTCTGGATTATTGTTTCAGGTGCTGCTTCACATCTTCCTAGAACAACCTGTGTGTGACCGGCACTCGATAGCCGTGACGTCATCAGAGGCAGACGTCTGCATCTCTCCCTGCCTGTCAGCTCTAACCGGCTCTCCACGCTACGGTTTGTTTTAACTCACGGTTCCATACTGAGTTATATATACTAAACGAAACAAGGGGAACATATCTACTCCGGAACATTACTCACAGGTCTGATTAACTTTATCTACTCCAATTTCTTATACTGTGAATTTCCGTCTGAACTATCAAGTTCCTTCAATATACAGTTTAGCCTATATATTAACCTGTTACATTTGCCACATTATAGTTTGTGTGATATATCCAATATTTCACTGCTCAACTATAACGCTGTGGCATATATAAAAGTACTAGGTATTACTTTAAAATCCTTTACTGGAATACTTAGCCAACAACAAAACCCTTATCAATCTCATTGGATTACTGTTGTCATTGACATATTTAAACAGTACCTAACATATTATTACACACTGCTAGGAAATCACACACTCATCCCCAGCCCTGGCCTACTCCTCTGACACGGTACCTACGCAGATGTTCCCGTACTGCTGAACGGCATTGGAGAAAATCACGGAGTTCAGTTGATTTTCTTCATTACAAATTCATCTTGAACTCCTACTACTCTGCCCTTAATCTCCACAAGCAACATTACTTCTCTACTCTTATCTCTAATCTTTCTTCAAACCCAAAACGTCTGTTCTCCACTTTCAATACTCTCCTCCGCCCTCCTCCACTTCCTCATACAACTTCTCTGTCAGCTCAAGACTTTGCTTGCCACTTCATTAACAAAATTGATTCCATCAGACATGAAATCAGTTCTCAACACAACTCCATTCTCTCCCCCCCTCAAATACTCTCACTCAACCACAACCCTCATAACCTGAAACTTAGTTCATTCTCCCCTGTTACTGAGGACGAAGTTTCAGCACTTATACTGCGCTCTCACCTCACTACCTGTCCCCTTGACCCTATCCCCTCACAGCTGCTCCCCTCTCTCTCTGATACCCTTACCCCTATACTAACACACATTTTCAACCTCTCCCTCAGCACTGGTACATTTCCCTCATCAATGAAACATGCACTGGTCACACCTATCCTCAAAAAACCTTCCCTTGATCCTACCTCCCCATCCAACTACCGCCCAATTTCTCTCCTCCCTCTTGCTTCAAAGCTTCTCGAAAAACTAGTATATGTACGCCTATCCCATTTCCTTACGTTAAACTCCCTTCTTGACCCGCTGCAATCTGGATTTCGTCCCTATCACTCCACAGAGACAGCTATTGTTAAGGTCACCAACGACCTACTTACAGCTAAATCAAAAGGCCACTTCTCTCTGCTTATCCTCCTTGATCTGTCCGCAGCCTTTGACACTGTCGACCACCCTCTTTTGCTCCAAACCCTCCAATCCTTCGGCATCTGTGACACAGCCCTTTCGTGGCTCTCTTCCTACCTGTCAAACCGTACCTTCAGTGTAGCCTTCTCTGGGGCCTCCTCTGCCCCGTCACCACTTTCTGTCGGAGTACCACAAGGCTCTGTCCTCGGTCCCCTTCTCTTCTCAATCTATACGTCATCACTAGGTTCCCTAATTAAGTCCCACGGTTTCCAATATCATTTGTATGCCGATGACACCCAAATCTACTTCTCTGCACCAGAACTATCTCCTTCCTTGCTAACCCGTGTCACTAACTGTCTTTCTCACATCTCTTCCTGGATGTCCTCTCACTACCTCAAGCTAAATCTCTCCAAAACTGAGCTCCTCATTTTCCCCCCTTCTTCCAAAATCTCCACCCCTAATATCTCTATAACTGTCGACAACTCCATCATTACCCCTACCTCGCATGCCCGATGTCTCGGGGTCACATTTGACTCAGATCTTTCCTTCACTCCTCACATTCAGTCCTTGGCTACAGCCTGCCGCTTCCACCTTAAAAACATCTCTAAAATTAGACACTTCCTTACACAAGACACAACTAAGATTTTAATCCACTCTCTCATTCTTTCCCGCCTTGATTACTGCAACTCTGTCCTATCTGGTCTCCCCACCTGCCGCCTAGCTCCTTTACAATCCATAATGAATGCCTCTGCCAGACTCATCTTCCTTACACGTCGCTCTTCATCTGCTGCGCCTCTCTGCCAATCCCTTCACTGGCTTCCTCTTGCCTCTAGGATCAAACACAAAACTCTCACTCTTACATACAAAGCCCTCAACTGCACTGCTCCCCCCTACATCTCAGACCTTGTCTCCAGATACTCTCCCTCCCGTCCCCTTCGCTCTACTCATGACCTCCTACTCTCCTCCTCTCTTGTCACCTCATCACACTCCCGTTTACAGGACTTCTCCAGACTGGCTCCCATCTTGTGGAACTCTCTGCCTCGCTCCACAAGACTCTCTTCTAGTTTTAAAAGCTTCAAGTGCTCCCTAAAGACTCTACTGTTCAGGGACGCATACAACCTACGCTAACCCTTCCTAATACTAGTTCCTCTCCTCCACTGCAATCCCCTGAACCCTCTTAGCATGTAAGCCTAAAAGTCCAGCTGTTTGTAGATCACCTTCTTAAGAGCTGACTACAACAGTGCAACTTTTGGCAGGGCCCTCTACCCTATAATTGTTTTGTTGTACTCCCCCTTTTGTTTATAGCGCTGCGGAATCTGTTGGTGCTCTACAAATAACCGATAATAATAATAATAATAATTGTTTAATTAAAAGCTTCAAGTGCTCCCTAAAGACTCTACTGTTCAGGGACGCATACAACCTATGCTAACCCTTCCTAATACTAGTTCCTCTCCTCCACTGCAATCCCCTGAACCCTCTTAGCATGTAAGCCTAAAAGTCCAGCTGTTTGTAGATCACCTTCTTAAGAGCTGACTACAACAGTGCAACTTTTGGCAGGGCCCTCTACCCTATAATTGTTTTGTTGTACTCCCCCTTTTGTTTATAGCGCTGCGGAATCTGTTGGTGCTCTACAAATAACCGATAATAATAATAATAATAATTGTTTAATTATTTTAACATTTTTAAATATTACTCTTTCTTAACAGTATTATTGCTTAATTCTGCCTGTATTGGTGGACTTATACGGCAGGAGAAAGAGGCTCCCATAGGAGCCTATGGAATCTCACTCTCATGAGGGCAATGCTTCCCAGCAATGCAAACACGAGCTCGCGTTCGCATTGCTGACAACTTGTAATACCAGTGCACATTAGCGTGCGCTGCAGAGGCGTAACTAGAAACCACAGGGCCCAGGTGCAAGAATCTAAGAAGGGGCCCCCCCACCGCCTACCCCCCCCCCTCCAAAAAAAGGTGAATTTAATACATATCATTTTTTTTTTTTACATTTAACACAGAAAGAAAATGGGAATCAGATTACATGTCTGCAAAAGGAGGTACCCTGTGCCCACAGTCTGTGAGATGGTCTGAGCCCTATTACTGTATATAGTGACACTGTTTAACCCACCAGTACTGTATATAGTGAGGTAGTGACACAGTCTGTAATCTGCCAGTGAGATGGCTGGCCTGACCCTACCCGCTCAGTACTTTATAAAGTGACCACAGTAGTTAGTGACATGGTCCAGCCCCCCATACTGTATATAGTGATACTGTATAGTGACACTGTTTACCCCCTGCCCCCCCATGCTGTAGTAACAAGGTCTGTAATTTGCTGGTTCCACAAACATACACACACACACACACACATACATGCATAAATACACACACAGTCACATACATACACACACACATAAACACCAATGGGTAAAACAGAAACACCAACCCCTGTAGTCATGTCACACTCACATGATATCAGTGCAGGCAGTGGTAGGTTAACGTTTTTTATTAAAAAAAAAATTATAAATTTTTTTTTTTTTTTTTTTTTAGCTGGGCACCTGCGACCTCTGCACCCCCTGTAGTTTTGTCCCTGGTGCGCTGGTATTACTCAGTGGAGCAATATTTAATGTTTCACATGTAGGTATTTTTAAAAGTTTTATTAGTTGTTTAAATAGTGACATATTATGAGTGTAACTGCACTTTGTAATGCATTTTTGATGTGTTTTTGTGACACTTTTTTTGTTTCCCGAAGCAGTTAGCCAGAACTCTGAGGTCACGCTAACCCGACATGCATTAACTTCAATTGCACTGAAGCGATTGTGTTTACTTTCAACTTGTAATACGAGCGGAAAACCCGATATTCACAAAGAGTCGCGATAAACCACTAAACACTTGCTTGTAACTGTTAACGTGCCACTCTTAATCTATCCCTAAGTTGTCATTATATTTTTAATTATTTTAAAACTAAAATAATTTATTTGGTGCATTAGGTTTTATCATACATTAACTTCAATTGCACTGAAGCGATTGTGTTTACTTTCAACTTGTAATACGAGCGGAAACCCGATATTCACAAAGAGTCGCGATAAACCACTTAACACTTGCTTGTAACTGTTAACGTGCCACTCTTAATCTATCCCTAAGTTGTCATTATATTTTTAATTATTTTAAAACTAAAATAATTTATTTGGTGCATTAGATTTTATCATACATTTTTATAAGAAATCTTAACTTTTAATGGCTGTATTTTCTATTAGAATCTGTTACCACCAAGACCAATCACTATTCATTTCAATGCAATTAATTTTGCTACATTTTAGGAGTTATATACAGAGAGGTTTTGCAACACATTCAGTGGTATACAAATGATTGGATTGCATTTTGTGGTATTTTGGTAAGATTGAGACAAAGGGCCCCATGTATTAAAAGGCGTGGGGATAGCTTCTCAACTTGAGAAGCTGTCCACACATCTTCACTGCATCTGTTCGTCCGCTTGCCCGTATGTAGCATTACACACTCTTCTGAGTGTGTAATGCCCAGAGAAGGGACTGTCAATCACCGAGAGCAAGTAAGCTCACTGAGGTTGCAAAGAGTTTAATTACATTGCTCGCATGTGCAAATCTGCCCCGCAAGGGCTTTGGAGCAGCTTACGCTGCTACGTACATGAAGCCCATAAGAAGATCTTGACAAATAAAAACTCTCTTCTAGGCAAGTTTCTGTGCCCATATGACTTGTTATGTTTTTTTTTTTTTTTTAAATCAGCTACATACAGTACCGTTGTGCTGTCATTCTCCCCTCTGCCACTCGTCACATTGAACTAACCTGGAGCTGTGGAGCTTGCTGCCTTGCCTGACTTTCAGTTACTCTGCTGTGCTTGGTTCCCGACACTTCAGGTGAGCCATTTGACAGTTTCATTTGGAGCCTGGGATACGATCCTCTTCCTATTGTGTATGGGCATTGGTTTGTGATCCGTGACGGAGCTACTGACGTGGCTGGTGGAGTGATTATGGAGCTCCGTCAATCGGGAGTCTGCTGGGTGGTTCTGAAGCCTCGGCCTGCATCATTTGCACCTTGTGTGCCATCCACATTGTAAGTTTGCAGTTGTCACTGTTGCTTGCCACACTCATTTGATACCTGCTTTACCACACAATGAAGCGCCTGCCTTTTTGTCTTTCAGGACTTTGAGTTTACATACACTACTGACACTACTTTTAGTTACAGTCTTCCACAATAATTTTGTGGTTCAATAACTCAGTACTTGGTGGGTAAACACATACAATAAACCATGCTCCATAAAGTTCCAAAAAAAAGAATTTTGTAGTGCCGTTTAATGATGTTTTGAATTTTACATTTAAATAATGTGTAACAATAAGTCACAAAAACATAATAATCAAATGGAATAATTACTTGCTGCACTTTGCAGAAATTTCTTTAATGATAAACTATCATAATCATTAATGGTACAGAACATTGTATCACTCTATGCTATGAAATAATAAAAAACTATTCAACTAAACTGAAAACAGTATGGTAATTATCTAATAAAACATTACCATAATGAGTATCTTTATCACTTTCAAATAAATATAAAATATGAAGTAGAAGGTGAATACTACTAAAATGAAAGAACATATTTTTACTAATTAATAAAATGGTACAAATTCAATGGATGTCACCTAGGTAAAGAAAATTCACCCAGGCCTATTCAAAGGGTTAATGCTTAGGTTAGAAAGCAAAATGTTTTGATTCGTCATTCATCCCTTTTTTTGTATTAATGGTTTACATCTGTAATGAAATAAACTAGGGTGGAACCTGTTTTTTTTCTTTTTAGAAGCAAGATTTTGCATATGGGAAATAATTATTCCATTGAAGACAGTAGCAGCATGTTTTGTGTTTTCAACAGTGCATTTTTTAAACATTGTATTATGTAAACTGGATTTCAAAACAAAAACAGCTTTTTTAAAGTTTTTTTTTAGCCACTATCACCGGGCAACGTTGAGGTATTTTTACACTGTACTGAACGTGTTTACCAAACAAGCTTAGTTAAAATAAATAAGGCTAGATTACAAGTAGTGCAATAAAGTAAGAGCGGATTGAGATAAGCAATATCGGAAACGTGCTAACTTGAATGTGTATTACGAGGTGAAAGTAAAGGGATGTGATTGAGTACAAACAAAATTTGCGCTCTGGTTAGCGAAGGAGAAGAGAGCTCCATGATGCCACGGCAGCGTTTTCTTTGGCGTGTGCACACTTCAATAGTAGCCACTTGTTAACTTGAAAAGGTGCTCACCGGACAGCGTCCTCGTTAGAACGCCAGGAGAAACCGGAAGAAGAAAGGAAATCCGTAGGAACTCTTTTCAAAGAAACAAAGTATCCATATGATAAAAACTGGATATTTATTTGTAACAAAGAGCAGCTAAAATCAGAACGTGAGCTCAGAGCTCACACAACAAGGAAAGAGTATCCAGTAGTGCAGAGAACAGCAGACATGTTTGGTGCGGGGCCTCCATACTTGTTCACCGCTATGGATTGCACATACATGCTTTGCCTTTTAAAGGTACAAAATACATTAGAAACACATGTGAGATTAACTCCTTCCTGTCTATTTCATTTAGATATATATATATAAAATCAATGTAAATATTTGCATAGGAAATTAGTACATCTAAGCAAGAATCCCCGCTTGCCTCCAGAAATTCTTAATATGCAATGTTTCCAATGCACAAGAGAATTGTGGTTAAGATATGCAAATTAGGTATGCAAATTCTTAGTTTTTTTGCATCAAAAATACTGTTTTAACACAGCGATCCTTTTAAACAGGAATATGACAGCAAACCAGAAATCACTCACTATACAAGCCTGTTTCGTTCTTTTTAGAACTCATCAGTAGGAGATAGATTTCTGATTGCTGCATTGGAAAAGCTATTTTCATGGTTAAACCAAAATTCATTAAAATTATGGGGGGGGGGGGGGGAGATAAAAAACTGAAATTAAAATCCTCCATGTCTCAAAATTAAATCAATGTAAATATTTGCATAGGAAATTAGTACATCTAAGCAAGTATCCCCACTTGCCTCCAGAAATTCTTAATATGCAATGTTTCCAATGCACAAGAGAATTGTGGGTAAGATATGCAAATTAGGTATGCAAATTCTCAGTTTTTTTGCTTCAAAAATACTGTTTTAACACAGCGATCCTTTTAAACAGGAATATGAGAGCAAACCAGAAATCACTCAATATACAAGCCTGTTTCGTTCTTTTTAGAACTCATCAGTAGGAGATAGATTTCTGATTGCTGCATTGGAAAAGCTATTTTCATGGTTAAACCAAAATTCATTAAAATTATGGGGGGGGGGAGATAAAAAACTGAAATTAAAATCCTCCATGTCTCAAAATTAAATCAATGTAAATATTTGCATAGGAAATTAGTACATCTAAGCAAGTATCCCCGCTTGCCTCCAGAAATTCTTAATATGCAATGTTTCCAATGCACAAGAGAATTTCTGATTTAATTTTGAGACATGGAGGATTTTAATTTCAGTTTTTTATCTCCCCCCCATAATTTTAATGAATTTTGGTTTAACCATGAAAATAGCTTTTCCAATGCAGCAATCAGAAATCTATCTCCTACTGATGAGTTCTAAAAAGAACGAAACAGGCTTGTATAGTGAGTGATTTCTGGTTTGCTGTCATATTCCTGTTTAAAAGGATCGCTGTGTTAAAACAGTATTTTTGAAGCAAAAAAACTGAGAATTTGCATACCTAATTTGCATATCTTACCCACAATTCTCTTGTGCATTGGAAACATTGCATATTAAGAATTTCTGGAGGCAAGCGGGGATACTTGCTTAGATGTACTAATTTCCTATGCAAATATTTACATTGATTTAATTTTGAGACATGGAGGATTTTAATTTCAGTTTTTTATCCCCCCCCCCCCATAAGAGGGGAGGATATAGGGAGTATAAATTAAGTTACAGGGAAGTGCAATGGATATTTACTTTATGTACTAGACACCCCCTAGGTATAAACATGGAACCTGATGTTAATCTGTTCATTTAGAACATCTATCATTATCTCCATGATCCTCTAGCGCTAATATATGTGTTTTCTGCTTTTCTGCTTTGTATATTTAGTTAATATGATGTTAACTATTTGAGCATGTTTCTGACATATTACTGTGTGTATATATATACAGGTAGCCCTCAGTTTACGCCGGGGTTAGGTTCCAGAAGGAATGGTTGTAAATCGAAACTGTTGTAAATTGAAACCCAGTTTATAATGTAAGTCAATGGGAAGTGAGGGAGATAGGTTCCAGGCCTCTCTCAAAATTGTCATAAGTAACACCTAATACATTATTTTTAAAGCTTTGAAATGAAGACTTTAAATGCTAAACAGCATTATAAACCTAATAAAATAATCACACAACACAGACTTCACTTGCATTTTTCTGCAAACAGTTCTTTTTTATGCATTCCAATCTGGACTGATTTATAGACAGGAAGATGTTGTTCCTTTGAAATCTGCTCGATAGCTCAGTTCTGGTTAAACTGATTATTTTCAGCTTGCTTGGCTTTGCTGCAACACAAGCGGGCATCTCCACCTACTGGCTATTTTAATAAATGCACTGCTTCTCAATGCTTTTCAATAGCAGTCACATGACTGAAAAAAAGTTTGTTATTCTGAAACGGTGTAAATTGAACCGTTGTAAAACGAGGGCCACCTGTATATCTAATTGACATAGACAGGAAGGAGTTAATCTCACATGTGTTTCTAATGTATTATGTACCTTTAAAAGGCAAAGCATGTATGTGCAGTCCATAGCGGTAAACAAGTGCGGAGGCCCCGTATGAAACATGTCTGCTGTATTCTGCAATACTGGATACTCTTTCCTTGGTGTGTGAGCTCTGAGCTCACGTTCTGTTTTTAGCTGCTCTTTGTTACAAATAAATATCCAGTTTTTATCATATGGATACTTTGTAGAGGAGTTGCTACGGATTTCCTTTCTTCTAGTGAAAGAGAAGACCTTGGGGTCAATTTATTAAAGTCTAACGGACATGATACGCTTAATGCGGACAAAGTCTGGCGGACATGATCGCTTAATGTGGACAGCATACGCTGTCCGTGTTCAGCATTGCACAAGCAGTTCTAGTGAACTGCTTGTGCAATACCGCCCCCTGCAGATTCATGGCCAATCGGCCACTAGCAGGGGGTGTCAATCAGCCGATCGTATAGGATCGGGTGGATTGCTGTACGCAGCCTCAGAGGTGACGTATAAATTAAGGAGCAACAGTCTATAGACCTCTGCTTTTTAACTCCTGTTTCCGGCGAGCCTAAAGGCTCGCGCGGAAACAGAATGAATTGGCCCAATTCGGCCAATAATAATTTGACCCCCTTGTGTAAAGCTTAAGTGTAAAAAAAAAAAAATGTTCACCAAATGCAACATAAATACATAAAAATAAGTGTGTATATATATATATTTATATATATATATATATATATATATATATATATATATATATATACATACTGTGTAAATATATATATATATATACTGTGTGTATATATATATATATATATATATATATATATATATATATATATATATATATATATATATATATATATATATATTGGAAAAAAGAGAGACTGATAGAAAAGTTAGGGCGCAAATAATATTGAAAATAAAATATGAAAAGAAAATGATTAATTGAATAAATTAAAATATATTATAAATTGTCTAATAGTTTGTAGAATAATATGTAGATGGATATAATAGCAACTTCTAGTTCAGTTTGTAAAATAAGAGATACACTATGTATAATAAAACCACTTATTTGCTAAGTATAATAGTATGTTATACCCCTATAGTGGATATATAGTATCTAAACACAATTAAAATAAAAATAAAAATAAAGCAATAAATAAAACGCTTATTAGGCTAGGTGTGCATTAAACACGTGAGAATAAATTAATAAAACATTCAATGCAATAAAAACAATTCATGCATAACACAATAAAAAGCAATACATATAATAGTTAATATAGTATACAATAAAAGTTCATCTGAATAAATAAAAAATAGTATATGAGACTGCCTTCATCCAAAATGCAGATCTCTTAAGGGGTGTCTACTTACACTCCTTTACCTCAATCAGTATGAGGTAAGTGCCGCACAGTATCAGTAGAGAACTCCCTTGGATCACCAGCTGTTCAGAACATAGGATAACAACTTGCAGGACTTGGGTCAAAGTGCTTGTCTTTGTAGGAGTAATATTACCCCCTTCACCAGATGGCCATAAGCATATAAAACAAATGAAAACAGTAATAGTGCAACCCCGTATGTAAATTGTGAAAATTACTTTATTTCATACAGTGCACTCACATTTAAAGCCCTCAAATATGTATGAGGTATACTTTTGGGATCCTCTGACAAAGAAGGCTGTGAAGTATTAATGCCTTTGAAACGCGTAAGGACTAAGTGATTAATATGAAATAGGATAAACCAGGACTGCTATACATTTGTTTTGTTTTGAACCCTAATACGTAAAAGCTGAGTACAGCTATCTGGGAACAGTATCTGTCTAATATCGCTGGTTGGAACAACCGGTCTTTGCTTTCAATCGGATTGGCTGATCCAATCAGCCAATCAGATTGAGCTTGCATTCTATTGGCTGATCGGAACAGCCAATAGAATGCAAACTCAATCTGATTGGCTGATTCCATCAGCCAATCAGAATTTTCCTACCTTAATTCCGATTGGCTGATAGAATCCTATCAGCCAATCGGAATTCGAGGGACGCCATCTTGGATGACGTCATTTAAAGGAACCGTCATTCATCGGGAAGTCGTCGGGCAGGATGGATGTTCCGCTTCGGCGGGATGAAGATGGATCCGGAAGAAAGAAGATTGAAGATGCCGCTTGGATCAAGACTTCAGCCTGATGATGGACTTCTTCAGCCGCCGCTTGGATCAAGACTTCAGCCCGATGATGGACCTCTTCAGCCCGATGATGGATCAAGACTTGAGCCCCCGCTTGGGCTTGGATGAAGATTTCGGAGGCTCTTCTGGACCGATCGGTGATACCCGGCGTGGTGAAGATAAGGTAGGAAGATCTTCAGGGGCTTAGTGTTAGGTTTATTTAAGGGGGGTTTGGGTTAGATTAGGGGTATGTGGGTGGTGGGTTGTAATGTTGGGGGGGGGGGTATTGTATGTTTTTTTTTCCAGGCAAAAGAGCAGAATTCTTTGGGGCATGCCCCGCAAAAGGCCCTTTTAAGGGCTGGTAAGGTAAAAGAGCTTTTCTATTTTTATTTTAGAATAGGGTAGGGCATTTTTTTTTATTTTGGGGGGCTTTGTTATTTTATTACGGGGCTTAGAGTAGGTGTAATTAGCTTAAAATTGTTGTAATATTTTTATAATGTTTGTAAATATTTTTTTATTTTTTGTAACTTAGTTCTTTTTTTATTTTTGTACTTTAGTTAGTTTATTTAATTGTATTTATTTGTAGGTATTGTATGTAATTCATTTATTGATAGTGTAGTGTTAGGTTTAATTGTAGATAAAACTTGGTCCTGAAAATGACAAAAAAAGAAGAGGCGCTCTGGTGCAGATAAACCCAACAATAAGTGAGATTTCCAAAAGAAAAAATACTAGTACTCACAAAAGTATTTGCACTTCCAGTGCAATAATCCACAAGCCGAAACTTCAGAGCCGTTCGGCTGACTCTTTCTCTCCCGATATGCTGATATGCTCCCGGCAGTATTCAGGCCCCTAGGAGAAATTAAGCATAGAACACCTTTGGTGCAGATAACCCTTACCAATATGGGACTGCTAACAGTGGGTAGGTGTATATACTCACAAACGTGTATGCACAATCAGTGCAATATCGAGCGGACCGAAACTTTGTAAAGCCGTTCGGCTGACTTCCCAAAAAGGTAGCTGGTACTCTCAAACGTCCGGTGGAAAAGAATAGTTCAAAGCAAGGTAGAACAATATAAAAACTTTTATTAAAATACTTAAAACTTCGCTACGCGTTTCTCGGCTGCACGCCGTTTCATCAGGCTCATAAATTTAGTGAACTACCTTGCTGTCTTAAAAGGCTGAGTTAACCAATGGGAATGGTTTGTGTATTACACACCCACCATAACTCTCGCACCAATGGAGATGGTTTATATGTAACACACCCACCGTAACACATGTGTTAATTGATTAGGTGCTATGTCTCTCACAATACTAACAGAATTATATCTTAGCTGACAACAAATAACATATCAATAAATACATTTTTAGCAACATCAAACGACGTATTTAAAATAGACATAATGACTCGTCTTATATTTGATACACGACATATGTACAATGATCTAAATTTTATATACATGAGATGTACTAGTAAATGTCCTCTAGATTCTGAATTTCAGGGGATCACCCCTGCTTAACATATATCTATATATGCTCTGTGTGCATAAGACATTTTTAGCTGTGTTATTACTATAATGCTTACACACATAATGCCATACATCATACAGGTACGATTTCTGCTTGATAACATAATGCATTGAGATGGTAATTAAATGTTATGATATTCGTTTTAAATGTAGTAGATCTCTATATGTTTCTTAATATTTTGGATTTAAACCAATTTAGTTTGGGAGATAATAACATTCTGTTATTTAAATCTAAACAATAATAAAAATTCAATGTACTAAGTGATCCCAAATTACAATTTCAAGCCCTCCATGTTTTTAATAAATTTGTAATAGTATCGATAACATTGTAATGAGGTTTGAAATAATGTGATATAATCCTATAATTTCTATAAAACCTATACCAAAAAATGTATATCCTCTGTGCAGTGAATATCGAGTACTGAATTGAGGTTATAGAGATTGTGTGAAAAAATGAACCCTAATTTAATGTATGTACCATTAATATACTGAAACTATAAGTGACATTAATCTAATGGTAGTGCTAATTGATTCTGAGTGTGACCAGGGAATTGTGAAGTACTACTACTAATAATAATAAATAAATATAACTAAAAAAGGGGGGGGGGTGTCTGGTGATGGTTAGTGTGTTGTGAAAAAATATGATGCAACAAATATTTAATGTTGCTAAACTTATAATTGTCTAGTGAAATGTCCATCTTCTTTTTTTGTCATTTTCAGGACCAAGTTTTATCCTCACGTATATTTTGGAGAGAGCTGCTGTTGTTCTGGGGATATCTACATTGCACCACTCCTCAGGAATTTTGGGACTTTCAGTACACTGAACATATATGGACATTTTTGTTGTATATTAATACCAAGGAATCTACCAAGTATTTATTTGTTAATATTAATGATCAGTTATTATTGACCACTTATATATATATATATATATATATATATATATAATTTTATAGTTGTATTATTGTTTTTTATATATATTCTTCACAAAAACAGAAAATATCACTATTAGAATCTTCACCTTAGGAATAGCATTGAATAGGCGCACCTCTTTTTTTCTAAACACACTTTGTTAGTGTTGTTCCTTCTATTTTAATTGTAGATAATTGTAGGTATTTTATTTAATTAATTTATTGATAGTGTAGTGTTAGGTGTATTTGTAACTTAGGTTAGGATTTATTTTACAGGTAATTTTGTAATTATTTTATCTAGGTAGCTATTAAATAGTTCTTAACTATTTAATAGCTATTGTACCGAGTTAAAATAAATACAAAGTTGCCTGTAAAATAAATATAAATCCTAAAATAGCTACAATATAATTATTCGTTATATTGTAGCTATATTAGGGTTTATTTTACAGGTAAGTATTTAGTTTTAAATAGGATTAATTTATTTAATAAGAGTTAATTTATTTCGTTAGATAAAAATTATATTTAGGGGGTAATAAATTAGATTAGATTAGGGGGCAATAAATATTATGTAGGGGTCAGCGATGTTAGGGGCAGCAGATTAGGGGTATATAGGGATAATGTAGGTTGCGGCGGTGTGCGGTCGGTAGATTAGGGGTTAAAATTTTTATTAGAGTGGCGACGATGTGGGGGGGCCTCGGTTTAGGGGTACATAGGTAGTTTATGGCTGTTAGTGTACTTTAGAGCACAGTAGTTAAGAGCTTTATGAACCGGCGTTAGCCCAGAAAGCTCTTAACTCCTGGCTTTTTGCTGCGGCTGGAGTTTTGTCGTTAGATTTCTAACGCTCACTTCAGCCAAGAATCTAAATATATTTACTGCGGTATGGAAAAGTCGCGGCTGGAAAGTGAGCGTTAGACCCTTTCCTGACTGACTCTAAATACCAGCGGTAGCCCAAAACAGCGTTAGGAGCCCCTAACACTGGTTTTGACGGCTAACGCCAAACTCTAAATCCAGCGGTTGGTTTTTTATATGGAACTTTAAACGTTTGGTAGTTTATCAGCTTTACCGTACTTAGAAGTACTTGCATATACAAATGTCTGCTGTTTTATCAACATTTCAAGTACTTAACCATATAATTCTTTTTTATGATATGTCAACACACCTGTTTCTTAGTGGATATTAGACATTTCTGGTAATTTTTATCAATAGCACCAGCGTTTAAACATTCGCAGCGGCTAAACATAATTGCTTCTTTTATAGAACATTATCATAGCTGGTAGATTATGTATTTTTCCTTGATTGGACAATGTTCTCTGAAGGCTCTAAATCAAAGAAACAGGCTGTGCAGGAGTCCCTGGTACAGATCTGGTTATGGTCGTACAGGTAACTCTACCTATGAGGGTTCAACCTTTATTCTTATATAGAACATAGACTTTTCTGGAGCTTTATTGTCCTCGCAGAAATCTGCTCTTTTCCTATTCTTCTAGAGAAGAATTATGTCTGGTAGCTTTTTCAGAATGACCAGTGTTTAATCTATCTACACATATACAGGACCAGTTAAGACATTATTTATGCTTCTCAAGCCTTGTTGGTCCATAAGTATCTTAGGCCTAGATTTAGAGTTTGGCGGTAGCCGTCAAAACCAGCGTTAGAGGCTCCTAACGCTGGTTTTAGGCTGCCGCCGGTATTTGGAGTCAGTCAGGAAAGGGTCTAACGCTCACTTTCCAGCCACGACTTTTTCATACCGCAGATTCCCTTACGTCAATTGCGTATCCTATCTTTTCAATGGGATCTTTCTAAATCCGGTATTTAGAGATGTGTCTGAAGTGAGCGTTAGAAATCTAATGACAAAACTCCAGCCGCAGAAAAAAGTCAGTAGTTAAGAGCTTTCTGGGCTAACGCCGGTTTATAAAGCTCTTAACTACTGTGCTCTAAAGTACACTAACACCCATAAATTACCTATGTACCCCTAAACCGAGGCCCCCCCACATCGCCACCACTCTATAAAAAAAATTTAACCCCTAATCTTCCGCTCCGTACACTGCCGCGAACTACGTTATCCCTATGTACCCTTAATCTGCTGCCCCTAACACCGCCGACCCCTATATTATATTTATTAACCCCTAATCTGCCGCCCCCGCTATTGCTGACCCCTGCATATTATTATTAACCCCTAATCTGCCGTCCGCACGCCGCCGCCAGCTACATTATAGCTATGTACCCCTAATCTGCTGCCCCTAACACCGCCGACCCCTATATTATATTTATTAACCCCTAATCTGCCCCCCTCAACGTCGCCTCCACCTGCCTACACTTATTAACCCCTAATCTGCCGAGCGGACCGCACCGCTACTATAATAAAGTTATTAACCCCTAATCCGCCTCACTCCCGCCTCAATAACCCTATAATAAATAGTATTAACCCCTAATCTGCCCTCCCTAACATCACCGACACCTAACTTCAAGTATTAACCCCTAATCTGCCGATCGGAGCTTACCGCTACTCTAATACATTTTTTAACCCCTAAAGCTAATTTTAACCCTAACCCTAACACCCCCCTAAGTTAAATATAATTTTATTCTAACGAAATAAATTAACTCTTATTAAATAAATTATTCCTATTTAAATCTAAATACTTACCTGTAAAATAAACCCTAATATAGCTACAACATAAATTATAATTATATTATAGCTATTTTAGGATTTATATTTATTTTACAGGCAACTTTGTATTTATTTTAACCAGGTACAATAGCTATTAAATAGTTAAGAACTATTTAATAGCTAAAATAGTTAAAATAATTACAAAATTACATGTAAAATAAATCCTAACCTAAGTTACAATTAAACCTAACACTACACTATCAATAAATTAATTAAATAAACTACCTACAATTATCTACAATGAAACCTAACACTACACTAGCAATAAATAAATTAAATACAATTCCTACAAATAAATACAATTAAATAAACTAACTAAAGTACAAAAAATAAAAAATAACTAAGTTACAAAAAATAAAAAAATATTTACAAACATTAGAAAAAAATTACAACAATTTTAAACTAATTACACCTACTCTAAGCCCCCTAATAAAATAACAAAGACCCCCAAAATAAAAAAAATGCCCTACCCTATTCTAAATTAAAAAAGTTCAAAGCTCTTTTACCTTACCAGCCCTGAACAGGGCCCTTTGTGGGGCATGCCCCAAAGAATTCAGCTCTTTTGCCTGTAAAAAAAAATATACAATACCCCCCCCAACATTACAACCCACCACCCACATACCCCTAATCTAACCCAAACCCCCCTTAAATAAACCTAACACTAAGCCCCTGAAGATCTTCCTACCTTGTCTTCACCTCGCCGGGTATCACACCGATCCGTCCTGGCTCCAAAATCTTCATCCAAGCCCAAGCGGGGGCTAGATATCCATCATCCGGCGGCTGAAGAGGTCCAGAAGAGGCTCCAAAGTCTTCATCCTATCCGGGAAGAAGAGGCGATCCGGACCGGCAACCATCTTGATCAAAGCAGCATCTTCTATCTTCATCCGATGAGGACCGGCTCCATCTTGAAAACCTCAACCGCGGACCCATCTTCTTCTTCCGACGACTTCCCGAAGAATGACGGTTCCTTTAAGGGACGTCATCCAAGATGGCGTCCCTCGAATTCCGATTGGCTGATAGGATTCTATCAGCCAATCGGAATTAAGGTAGGAAAATTCTGATTGGCTGATGGAATCAGCCAATCAGAATCAAGTTCAATCCGATTGGCTGATTCAATCAGCCAATCAGATTGAGCTCGCATTCTATCGCCAATAGAATGTGAGCTCAATCTGATTGGCTGATTGAATCAGCCAATCGGACTGAACTTGATTCTGATTGGCTGATTCCATCAGCCAATCAGAATTTTCCTACCTTAATTCCAATTGGCTGATAGAATCCTATCAGCCAATCGGTATTCGAGGGACGCCATCTTGGATGACGTCCCTTAAAGGAACCGTCATTCGTCGGGAAGTCGTCGGTGAAGATGGATGTTCTGCGTCGGCGGGATGAACATGGATCCGGAAGAAAGAAGATTGAAGATGCCGTTGATAGAAGACTTCAGCCAGATCATGGACCTCTTCAGCTCCCGCTTGGATGAAGACTTCAGCCGGATCATGGACCTCTTCAGCTCCCACTTGGATGAAGACTTCAGCCGGATCATGGACATCTTCAGCCCCCCGCTTGGGCTTGGATCAAGACATCGGAGGAGCTCTTCTGGATCGATTGGTGAACCTGGTATGGTGAAGATAAGGTAGGAAGATCTTCAGGGGCTTAGTGTTTGGTTTATTTAAGGGGGGTTTGGGTTAGATTAGGGGTATGTGGGTGGTGGGTTGTAATGTTGGGGGGGGGGGGTATTGTATGTGTTTTTTTTACAGGCAAAAGAGCTGAATTCTTTGGGGCATGCCCCTCAAAGGGCCCTGTTCAGGGCTGGTAAGGTAAAAGAGCTTTGAACTTTAGTAATTTAGAATAGGGTAGGGCATTTTTTTTATTTTGGGGGTCTTTGTTATTTTATTAGGGGGCTTAGAGTAGGTGTAATTAGTTTAAAATTGTTGTAATATTTTTCTGATGTTTGTAAATATTTTTTTATTTTTTGTAACTCAGTTCTTTTTTATTTTTTGTACTTTAGTTAGCTTATTTCATTGCATTTATTTGTAGATATTGTATTTAATTAATGTATTGATAGTGTAGTGTTAGGTTTAATTGTAGGTAATTGTAGGTATTTTATTTAAATAATTTATTGATAGTGTAGTGTTAGGTTTAATTGTAACTTAGGTTAGGATTTATTTTACAGGTAATTTTGTAATTATTTTAACTATTTTAGCTATTAAATAGTTCTTAACTATTTAATAGCTATTGTACCTGGTTAAAATAAATACAAAGTTACCTGTAAAATAAATATAAATCCTAAAATAGCTATAATATAAATATAATTTATATTGTAGCTATATTAGGATTTATTTTACAGGTAAGTATTTAGCTTTAAATAGGAATAATTTATTTAATAAGAGTTAATTTATTTCGTTAGATTTAAATTATATTTAACTTAGGGGGGTGTTAGTGTTAGGGTTAGACCTAGCTTTAGGGGTTAATACATTTATTAGAATAGCGGTGAGCTCCAGTCGGCAGATTAGGGGTTAATGTTTGAAGTTTGGTGTCAGCGATGTTAGGGAGGGCAGATTAGGGGTTAATACTATTTATTATAGGGTTAGTGAGGCGGATTAGGGGTTAATAACTTTATTATAATAGCGGTGCGGTCCGCTCGGCAGATTAGGGGTTAATAAGTGTAGGCAGGTGGAGGCGACGTTGTGGGGGGCAGATTAGGGGTTAATAAATATAATATAGGGGTCGGCGGTGTTAGGGGCAGCAGATTAGGGGTACATAGGGATAATGTAAATAGCGGCGGTTTACGGAGCGGCAGATTAGGGGTTAATAATAATATGCAGGGGGCAGCGATAGCGGGGGCAGCAGATTAGGGGTTAATAAGTGTAAGGTTAGGGGTGTTTAGACTCAGGGTACATGTTAGAGTGTTAGGTGCAGACGTAGGAAGTGTTTCCCCATAGCAAACAATGGGGCTGCGTTAGGAGCTGAACGCGGCTTTTTTGCAGGTGTTAGGTTTTTTTTTAGCTCAAACAGCCCCATTGTTTTCTATGGGGGAATCGGGCACAAGCACGTTTTTGAAGCTGGCCGCGTTCGTAAGCAACGCTGGTATCGAGAGTTGAAGTTGCGTTAAATATGCTCTACGCTCCTTTTTTGGAGCCTAACGCAGCCATTCTGTGAACTCTCAATACCAGCGGTATTTAAAAGGTGCAGCCAGAAAAAAGCCAGCGTTAGCTACGCACCCCTTTGGCCGCAGAACTCTAAATCTAGGCGTATCTCTTGTGAAGGAAAATCTAGTTCATGAACACCATGGATCCTGGCTTCCAGGATTTTTTTACTAGTTTTCTAGAAGTCTTTTTTCTTGTAAGCAGACTATAAAGAATTGTGGTGGCGCCATGTTTGGCCAATGTATTGGTCTAGGTTCCATCCTTTCTTTTAGAGACAACTATCTTGGAGAGTTTATCTAGAAATTAGTTCTGGAAACAATTTCTCTCAACCTCATTTCAAAAGTGTTTTTTCTGGGCATTACCTAATTTTCTATCTGCATGCGGGTATAATTCATAGAGAAGACAAGCTAGTGTAGCCTGGTGGTTATCTTGCTTATCTTACAAGCAGAAGATCGAGAGTTTGAACCCCTGTGTGATCTTTTAGGTTATCTATGTAGAGAGATCCTTAGGGCTAACTGTTATATATTTCTATCCTCTTCTCGGCCTTCAATGGCTCAATGCATGAAGGTAGTAGGTGTCATGTGTCTGCTTTGGCTGCCTTTCTGTATTGCTCACTCTCACCTGAGGCCTTTTTAATTGGTAGACTCAGACAGTGGAATGTGGTCCATTCAGATCTGTCACAGGTATATCGCTGGACGAGAGTGTTTCTCGACTGGTGACAGTTTATCAGGATGGGTCATTGTGTGGGGCTCTCCGAGGACCCAGGGAACCTGGTGCCAATAGGAGCATCTCTTCCCTTCAACATTTTGAATTTGAGGGCCATCAATATCTTTTGATAGTGACCTCAGTGTCGCTCAGCCCATTTTTCTTTGATTCCGATCGTACAGCAACACATCGTAGGTTTTTGTCAGCTATCAGAACAGATCTTAAATTTATCTGATGATATAGGAGACACCCTGAATTCCTCAAGGGGTTGAGTCATTCAATTGTCATATATAAACATCCAAAATTCCAGGTGTGGAGACCTCGGAAGTGCAGATAGACTCTCTTTTCAGGTGAAGGGTTCCCCTATTCAGGAGGTGTTTGGGGAGATCACTCTCATGAGGGGTGCCTCAAGATAAACCTAATATTTTCTGCTCCAATTCCAAGATCTGTGATTCGGGTCGAGTTCGAAAGACCTTCAGGTGGAGCCAGTGGACTCACTGGGGGTTTCCTGCCATCTCAATCTAGTGGGTCTGTTTTCCTCCAATCTCGCGTCTGTCGGAGTGGTAGTTGTATCATTCAGGAGGGACTTCAGGGTTTCTTCTGGCTCCTGCATGGTCATGCAGGATTGTGTATGCAAACCTAGTGGGAATGTTGTCTGGTCCTCCCTGGCGGTGGCCTCTGAGGACAGACTTTCTAAAGCTAGACTAGTCTTCTATCAAAATCTAGATCTCTAAGGCTGCCTGCATGGAGGTTGATCGCCTAGTGTTGTCTCAGAGAGGATTCTCTGAGGCGGGTTGTTGAAACACTGGTTCAGGTGGGGAAACCTGTTACCAGGCGTATATAACTTATCTATCTTTTTGTGCGGACCGTGGATTCCTTGACAAAAGGTGAAAATCCTGCAATGCTTTAATTCTTCAGGATGGTTCAGAGAAGGGTCTGTCAGCTAGTTCTCTTAAAGGTCAGATTTCTACTCTTTCTGTTTGCTACATAAGAACTTGGCTTGGTTGCCAAATGTTCAGTCTTTTGCTCAGGCTATTGCTAGACTGAGACCTGTTTTCAAACCTGTTGCTCCTCTATGGAGCCTTAATCTTCTTTCTTAGAGTTCTTCAACAAGCTCCATTTGAGCATATGCATGCTCTTGATATTAAACTTTCATCATGAAAAGTTTTTGTTAGCTATTTCTTCTGCTCGTACAGTTTCTGAATTGTTTACCCTTCAGTGTGACCCTCTTTATCTAATCTTTCATGTGGATAAGGTTGTTCTTCAGACAAGGATGAGATTTTTACCTAAGGTTGTTTTAACTTAATATCAATCAGGAAATTCTTGTTCCGTTTCTTTGTCCTAATCCTTCTTCCTCCAAGGAGATGTTACTGCATAATCTGTATGGGTCAGAGCCTTGTAGTTCTACTGTCATGCGACCAAGTAATTTCATCATCTTCCTTATTCATACTGCATTTTGGTAGGCGCAAGGGTCAGAAACCACTGCTGTTACCTTATCCTTCTGGCTCAGAAGTTTTGATTCACATGGTATATATTGAAGCGGGCAAGCAACCGCCATCTCGATTTACGGCATTTTCCTTCCATGCGAAATCTGTTTCTTGGGCCTTCAAGATTGAGGTGCAATTGAACAAAGACTGATGTTTTTGCTTAAACAGAGACATCATTTGGGAAAAGGGTTCTACAATCGGTGCAGCCTAGTATTAGGTCTGCCTTCCCTACTTTCTCTCCCTAACATTTATGTACTCCACAGCTTGGGTATTGATTTCCCATAGGTTATGAATGTTTTTGTGGACCCTCACTGCCATTAGAAGGAAAATATAATTTATGCTTACCTTATAAATAAATGTCCTTCTTGGCAGTAAGGGCCCATGAACTCGCCTCTGATCTTTTGTAGTGACGGCACTCATGGCACCTATTTTTCCTTATACTAGGATTGAACTACTGAGAGGGTAGGGGAAGTGGGAGGGATAATTCAATATTTGTTTGGGGTATCTTTGCCTCCTCCTGGTGGTCAGTGAAGTATTTGCCATAGGTTATGAATATTTTCATGGACCTTCACTGCCAAGAAGAAAATTAATTTATCAGGTAAGCATAAATTGTATTTTTTTTGTGCTATGATCCAACCGCTGCAGTGGCACTCCAAGTAATTTTTTGGTATTGTAGTTTTCTACCCATTCTCCCTCACTTCCTGTTTGACTAACCAACATCGGCCTGTAGTGCTCCTCCATCAAAGACTCTGTAAAGTTTAATTTTGATTTATGTCCCTTTAATACAGCAAACCTTTATGATATTGATCTTTTAATTAATGTCAACCATTACTGAATTTCCAACCCTGAGCTGGGATACTAAGGAAAATAAATTTGAAGCTTTTCTTCTAACCGTTATCTAATGCATTCTCCTGGGTTCATTTTTTTCAACTCTATTTGCTGGACCACTTTTTAATTCTAGCCGAGCGAATGTGTGTTTTGTATGCTGCAAACTAACTGCAGGGACAGTGATGAATGAAGCCAGCACCTGCTAAATTTTGGCATCCACGAGACCCCATTTAGTAATGCTAACCTCTTATATATGTCATCTTATTATTAAATAAATATATAAATAAATAAACCAGCAGCTCTGTCTGCTCCCTGATAAATGAATTTTGCTCTCCAGATTAATTTGACTCCAGGAAAGATACACTGTTTGTGTTGAGTATTGAGTGTGCTATGCTCAGATACGTTTTTGAAAGCTTTTCATCTCTCTCTCTCTCGCTCTCGCTCTTTTTTTCCCATTACAGTAATAAAATTAAAAGTTTCATTTACATTAGCATTATTTCCACAGTAAGCTCAGAGATGAATTTCATGCAATGTATTTCTGATGCTTTGCATAGCAATACTTTAGCGGAGAAATATAATGAACAAAACATCAGCTATTTTTTTTAAATCACAGAGCCAGTATATGTTATTAAAGGGGCTTTGTATTCAATGAAAAATGTCCACTGTGTATATATGAAAGAATAATATTTAACATTTTTGCTTAACCAAATACTAGTAGAAGCTGCTTAAAAAAGTAAACGAAAAACTTAATTACAACATTTTTCTGCAATCTTTCAATAGATTTACATATAAGCAGAGTCTGAACATGATTAGAACAGATTAAATGGACAGTCTACTTGAAAATTGTTATTGTTTAAAAAGATAGATTATCCCTTTATTACCCACTGCCCGGTTTTGCATAACCAACACTGTGATATTAAAGGGATAGTAAAGTCCAAATTAAAGTTTCATGGTTCAGATAGGGCATGTAATTTTAAACAACTTTCTAATTTACTTTATAATCAAATTTACTTTCTTCTGTTCTTATTGTTAGTTGAAGGCTAATACTAGGTAGGCTCATATGGAAATGCCTAAGCCCTTGAAGGCCGCCTCTAATTTGAATGCATTAGACAGTTTTTCACAGCTAGAGGGCGTTAGTTCATGTGTTTCATATAGAAAACATTGTGCTCATACACGTGAAGTTATTTAAGAGTCAGCACTTATTGCCTGAAATGCAAGTCTGTCAAAAGATCTGAGATAAGGAGGCAGTCAGCAGAAGCTTAGATACAAGGTAATTACAGAGGTAAAAATTATATTTCTATAACAGTGTTGGTTATGCAAAACTGGGGAATGGTAAATAAAGGGATTATCTATCTTTTTAAACAATAACATTTTTAGTGTTTACTATCGCTTTAATATATAACTGGCAATGTTTTTAGAATCAAGGCCCTGGTCACCTATTTGTCATTAAAGAAAATAGCTGGCAACCCTAGTGTTAAATGATTAAAATATAGATCAAAGTATGTCATGCGGCTTTATATAAAAGGCTCTTTGGAAAAATTATTATCATACTACTTAGTATGTTTCCAGCAAGGTACAGATTACTTTGTTTTAATCACATTTTTATTATTAGTTTATGGGCTTTTTTTTTTTTTGGAAAGTGATAGACAATTCATTTTATATTATTCACCATGAAGATACAATATTTAAATTCTAATATTCATATATACATTAGGTCCTAATCTCTTTTTACCCTTGAGCTCAGAGCCGTCGCTAGCACTCACCTACCTTGAGGGCAATCTGGGAGCTCCCATCAACTCGCACCCCGGCGATCGGGCCTGTATAGGGACAGGCATCGCCGGGGCTTCCCGTTATGCGCGGTGACGTCACTTGCAATGACGTGATGACGTCAGCGCGCAACTTTATTTAAAAATTACAATGGACAAGATAGGGAAAGAGGGCATGCTGCTTAGAAGCCTGCATCTCAGGCATCTAAGCAGCTACAGACCCCCAAAACCCACTGCTGGAAAGGTAATCGCCCAACCTTTCCAACGGTATAGGTTTTTGGGATATCAGGGTGGAACAATAATTGTTTTTTTTTTAAAAAATAGTAAAAAAAATAGTAAATAAAACAAGCAAATAAAATACAGCTTAGCACTCAAAGGGTTAAACCCTTATAGACCCTTTTTATAAGGGTTTAAAAAGAGATACACCGGAATGTGAAATTTCTGGTTCTATATTGATCCTTGATCTGTCTGCAGCCTTTGATACTGTTGACAACCCTCTTTTGCTCCAAACCCTCCAATCCTTCGGCTTTTGTGACACAGCCCTCTTGTGGTTCTCTTCCTACCTGTCAAACAGTACCTTTAGTGTAGCCTTATCTGGGGCTCCTCTGACCCGTCACCACTTTCTTTTGGGGAACCGCATGGCTCTGTCCTTGGTCCCCTTCTTTTCTCAATCTACACGTCATCATTAGGTTCCCTAATAAAGTCCCACGGGTTCCAATATCATTTGTATGCCGATGACACTACTTCTCTGCACCAGACCTATCTCCTTCCTTGCTAACCCGTGTCACTAACTGTCTTTCTCACATCTCTTCCTGGATGTCCTCTCACTACCTCAAGCTAAATCTCTCCAAAACTGAGCTCCATTTTCCCCCCCTTCTTCCAAAATCTCCACACCCAATCTCTCTATAACTGTCGACAACTCCATCATTACCCCTACCCCACATGCCTGATGTCTTGGGGTCACATTTGACTCAGATCTTTCTTTTACTCCTCACATTCAGTCCTTGGCTAAATCCTGCTGCTTCCACCTTATAAAACATCTCTAAAATTAGACATTTCCTTACACAAGACACAACTAAGATTTTAATACACTATCTCATCCTTTCCTGCATTGATTACAACAACTCTGTCCTCTCTGGCCTCCCCAGCTGCCGCCTAGCTCCTTTACAATCCATAATGAATGGCTCTGCCAGGCTCATCTTCCTTGCACATCGCTCTTCATCTGCTGCACCTCTCTGCCAATCCCTTCACTGGCTTCCTCTTGCCTCCAGGATTAAAAACAAAATTCTCACTCTGATATACAAAGCCCTCAACTGCACTGCTCCCCCTTTATCTCAGACCATGAGGCCCATTTATCAAGCTCCATATGGAGCTTGAGGGCCTGTGTTTCTGGCGAGTCTGAAGAACACAAGTTATGGAGCAGCGGGTATGATCGGGTTGATTGACACCTCCCTGCTGGCGGCCAATTGGCCTCTAGTCTGCAGGGGGGGGGGGGCGTTGCACCAGCAGCTCACAAGAGCTGCTGGTGCAATGCTGAATACAGAGAGCGTATTGCTCTCCGCATTCAGCGATGTCTGTCGGACCTGATCCGCACTGTCGGATCAGGTCCGACAGACATATGATAATTCGGCCTCTATGTCTTCAGATACTCTCCCTCCCGTCTCCTTCGCTCTGCTCATGACCTCCTACTCTCCTTCTCTCTTGTTACCTCCTCACACTCCCGTTTACAGGACTGGCTCCCATCTTGTGGAACTCTCTGCCTCGCTCCACAAGACTCTCCCCTAGTTTTGAAAACTTCAAGCGCTCCCTAAAGATTCTACTGTTCAGGGATGCATACAACCTACACTAACCTTTCTTTATACCAGTTCCTCTCCTTCATTGCTATCCCCTTGAACACCCTTAGCATGTAAGCCTAAGAGTCCAGCTGTTTGTAGATCACCTTCTTAAGAGCTGACTACAACAGTGTGACTCTTGGCAGGGCCCTCTACCCGTTTGGTCCCTATAAATGTTTCCTTGTATTCTGCATATGTTTATAGTGCTGTGGAATCTGTTGGTGCTCTACAAATAATGGATAATAATAATATTGGGTAGCAAAAATAGGCCCAACAGCTCACTGGCTGGATGCAAATTTAGCTTTTATTTTTAGCCACTTAATAAAGGATTAATTCATATTCAGTTCAAGCTTATATGCATTTATGGTCAACAAGATAATTATTTCAACAAAATAAATGACTATGGTTCCTTAAACAAGTCAAGAAAATGATTTTAAAAAACAAAACAGCTTGTATACCAGTTTGAAACCTTCAAGGATTGTTGTAGATGCTCATATTATATTGTGGATTTTTGGCATATTAGGACATACTGCTATAAAACACACACTGGTGTATATATTCAACATCTGTTGATCTGCCTTTATAACATTTCTAGCTTTCTCCATAAGCCACCTATTTTCCCTTAAACCTGCTGAAATGCTATTGCCGAGCTCTGACTAAAGTTTTTAGAATTTCTACCTCTGTGTCAGAAATATATTTTGCTTATTGTGGTAAAAACGACTACGGTAGAGTGCAGCTGATGAAAGGACAGAGGAACACTAGCAATGCCCCTTTCATGTTCATTAACATTTATCTGCTGTGCAAAATGGAAGAAAATTGTAGTGATACAAACATTGATTTATAACATTGTAATATGTGTATCTATTATCCTGTGCCCTTGGTCTTTCAGTTGCTTTATATAGCTACTCCCCAAATGACTTCTAACACAAAACAAAATCAATGTATTGACATGCAAAGGAAAAAAGATGAGTTCTTCAATTGTGCGGCTATTTCAGATCCAGTATATTTAAAGAATCCTGTCATGTCTATAAGAAATTATTTATATATCTTATGTATTTGTTTAAATATATAAAGAATTTTTGTTCAGAATCTTTATGAAGTTACAAATAAATACAATTATGTTTCTTTTGACTAAATAAAGTCAAACTGAAAACCAGGAATAGGTAACAGCATAAATTAAGGTTTTGCATCCTACAAATATTCACAGTCATTATATTAATGCTCTTTCTATTGTAAGAATTTAAAATTGCTATACATAGATGATAAATGTTGCGTGGTTTACAATCATGGCCAAGAGGTTACCAAAGTCCGCAAGTAGTCTATCAGAGACTTTCAATATAACTTTCTTTGAAATAAAAAAAAATATGTTTCAATTCTAACTAAAGAAAAAATAATGTTCTAACAACAAAACATCTGTATTTCCTCTTCTACTTCTCTTATATTGTTTAACCCCTTATGTATTAATTAACACATATAAGACCTATTTCACTGCCTCCTTTTTGTCTGTTTGTGACTTTATATATATGATGCTCTGCAAGATCATTAATACACTTTAACCACTTCAATGCACATTATGAGGCATCCTTGTCGTGCACATCGCTGCCTGTGAGCAGAGCACATAACGAGGTAATCTCGTCATGCAAGGGGGATCACCATTCTGGAGCTGTTGTAGGCAATCCTGTGCACTACAGGCCTGGGATTGTTGGTGGCCTAGTGGTCGGTACTCTCAAGCAATGAATGGTAGTGCGGTAACGTGGTCGCAAACGTGATGACGACACAAAGGGGAGGTGCCACTGTAGCTGGTAAGGGATCTGGATGGGGGGTGGTGATTCAAACCCCTTGATCTAAGCTCCAATGCAAGCTACAGACGATCAAGACACCTCATTTGAAAGAGAATCGTCTGCACTTTCAAATTGTAGTGGTTCTGTAAGGTAACAATGCTCCCTCCCACACCTTAAAAAGTAAAAACATAAGATTTTACAGTTAACTGCAGCATTAGGGACATATAATAAAACATCAGAAATGTTTATAGAGCCACAATAAAGTTTGTTTTATAGTGGACAGGTCCCATTAAAAAAAAGTGTTTCATTTTTTTCTGTATAGCCAGGGGATGAAGGTGGTGACAGCAATCACCTGGTAATGAAGTGCTTTTATTTCTATTATGGCACAAGGGACCCCTCTAGTTTTTATTACAACCCCCAAAAGCCCTTATGTAGCCATCATGCAACATTAAATATCATTGATAATAATTTAGTACGGTGATCACAGCAGTAAACTGGCTATTGTTTTTAATTTTATTTACTAAAATTCAATAAAAAAATGTGTTTATGTTGCAGCCTTCTCATCTGCAATACAATATAAATATAATAATTGTATATTCTGAATCTGCTAGTCCTGCTGAAACAAATGATATATAGTTTGTGTGGGTCACTCAGTGAATTATGACTTACAATAGTGTTTAAATGTAACCAGCAAAAAAAGCTCAAAACCAGCTTAGCACAGAGATGTGAAATGGCTTAGCAGAGAAAGGATTAATAGAACATAAAATCGAGAAGATCAAACACGAAATGATATATAATTTAAAATAAGTTAATTCATTTTATAATATGGTTACAATTATTTTCTAATGCCTAAATATAAAAGAGAGTATTTTTTTAAATATGAACTGGACATGCATGTTAGACTTTTTTGTTAATAGCTCTCAATGTTCAAAAATACCTTTAAAAGTATCCATTTTGGATGTATTGATATGAAATGCAGTTATAAGGCCCAGTTTTAAATAATGGATGTCATTTTGCAGTCAAAAGTGATCCAAAATGTGATGAAAAGTGGACTTAACATAATGGGGCATATTTATCAAGCTCCGTATGGAGTTTGAGGCCCCTTGTTGAAGGTTCTTTGGAACAAAAGTTATGAAGCAGCAGTCTAAAGACCGCTGCTCCATAACTTGTCCGCCTGCTATGAGGCGGTGGACAGAAATCAACCCTATCGAATATGATCGGTGTTACGGTATCAACAGGATACCAAGGGTTAATACCAGATGAACGATGTCCTGAATATGGGATCAGCAACTCACAACCCAACCAGTTCCCCCCTCAAATATGAGACCAGGCTCCACATTGAAGGTAAAAACAGAATGAACTTTATTGAGGGCTATATGCCCAGTATTTATGCAGGTCTGAGACCAGATGGGGGGTTGAAAGTGTATTGTACATTAGATAGAGGGAAAACGCCATTTGACATGCCACAATAGAATTACATTACTTAAGCAGATAAGCAAGTTAAACACAAGAACCAATTGAGCCTTTCTTATCACTTGGGCGTCTGCTCTCTGGATGTGATTAAACAATGTGAATGTTTATCAATAAACTTAATTACAGTACACAATAGCTAAGGCTAGCAACCTTGTCTTTAGAAAATAGCTTCTTAAAGCTGAACCAAGTTAACTCTTTCAGTACTGACAGAAGGGTCTGTCACATAGCTCCCTCCTAGTGGACCACTCCGGCAGACCCGGCTTGACCCTTTGGCGGGTCAACCTGGGGATGACCGGACTAGGAGGTGGTAGGCATGTCAGTTTGCCAGGACAATCCATCTGTATTCCCGTTATGAGAGAGAGTTCCTGCCCGTATAAATAAGGGTTCAACTTCTTCAGTGCCCAGACTAGAGCTAAACAGTCCTTCAAAATCTCATTGGCTTCTTTACGAGTTTTTTGTACCTGCTCTTTATAGGTATCCACAATCCCGTCATACTGACATAGGGTGCCCTTGAGTTGCTGCACCTCACTATGAGCCAGCGTCAGCTTCTCCTCCAGTGTCGCTAAGTTTGTCTTTAATGTTTCATGTTCCACTCTCAAGCTGGTGTTTTCTGCAGTCTGTCGGTGCAGCTTATCTAGCAGAGATTCCTTTTCTAAACATGCTTTTTCCTCTGCACTCCTCTTCTCTCCTGCTAGCACTGTTACGTGATTGTTTAACGTGACCATTTCATCCTCTACTTGACTCTTCTCCTTCATCAGCGCATTGTAACGGGACTTCCACGTATCAATAGCGGATAGAGATTTACTGAGCTCAGCGTCCTGGGGCTCAGCAGCAGGTGGGTCATTCTCTGTGACAAGGATCTGGGCACGGGTAGTCACAGGGTTAACATCAGCGGGACCCATAGGAGAGTAGGCAGAAACAAGGGGGGCCAAGTTATTTCCAAGGAGAACATCAACTGGTAAATCCTTCATGACCCCCACATTCACAGGTCTAGCGCCCACTCCCCAATCCAAATGTACCCTGGCAACAGGTAGGCGGAACACAGCGCCCCCTGCTACCCTCACAGCCACAGTGTCTCCAGTGTGCCGTTTCTCAGACACCAAGTTCTTTTGAAGCAAGGTCATGGTAGCACCAGTATCCCGTAGACCACTGACCTCCTTCCCATTCACTTTAACCAGTTGCCGGTTATTCCGGTGGGCATCTTGCACGGGGTCTGCTTCATGTAGGATGCCCCAGCATTCTTGCTCCTCTACGTAGTGGGCCGCAGGCTGAGGGTTATGTGGGATTCCGCCGGCAGGTCTTCTCCAGGACTGTGCTTGGTTCGCTGCATTTAGGCGACACTCTGGTCTTTTGTGCCCAAGTTGCTTACATCCAAAGCACCAAATAGGCTGTGAGTAGCCCCGTGAATTGAACCGGGCTCTCTGAGGATAGTTCGTGGCTGGAGGCAATGGGGTATAGCGGTGCGCTGGGGGTTGGTAACTGGCAGCTGCTGGGGTGACTGGGGGTCTGTACTCCACTCTAGCAGGGGGCTTAGTGGTAGCAGTGTCCAGTTTGCGGGCATCCGTATACTCATCTGCCAGGCAAGCAGCTTCATGGAGGGTTTACGGTCCCAAACCCACTCTCTAACTCCTGCTGATAACTTGTCAAAGCAATGTTCCAACAGGAATAGCTGCAGCACCTCTTCCCCAGATACGGCTTGGCACCCCGCCATCCAGTAAGATGCTGTGCAGTGAACTTTACATGCCCACTCAACGTAGGAATCACCAGCTAATTTAACAGTGTCTCTGAACCGCCTCCGGTATGCCTCCGGTGTAACCGCATACCTGGAGAGCAGAGCCTCTTTTACAGTATTATAATCCCCGACTTCCTCATCTGGAATGGCATGAAAAGCCTCACTGGCCCGGCCGGATAATTTTCCGGATAATATCATGACCCAGTCCTCTGCGGGTACCTTGTGTAGTGCACATTGCCTCTCGAAATCCGCAAGGTACCCATCAATCTCTCCTTCTGTTTCAAGGAAGTTTTTAAAAGCTGCAAAATTTACTTTTCCCTTTTCCACTGGGGTTGCTGTGACTTGGGCTGCTGCAGCGCCGCTTTGGTGAAGTAGGTTGGCCTCCACAGCTGCTATGACCCGGTCGATAATTTCCGCAGATGGGTTGGGGCCATAATTTGCCAGTCTTATTATAACCGCCCGATCAAAGCTTGCTTCTTCGGGGGTTCTGTCTGATATGCTGGGCCCATTGGTTCCTTCGGTCCCTGGTATTCCTTCAATCTTAGTCAGTATTGTAATAACCCCCCTCTTCCTGAGGTTACTGGCTTGTGTAGTTGCTCTTCTGGGCGATAGGGAACATCCCGTCGCTTGCCACCAATTGTTACGGTACCAACAGGATACCAAGGGATAATACCAGATGAACGATGTCCTGAATATGGGATCAGCAACTCACAACCCAACCAGTTCCCCCCTCAAACATGAGACCAGGCTCCACATTGAAGGTAAAAACAGAATGAACTTTATTGAGGGCTATATGCCCAGTATTTATGCAGGTCTGAGACCAGATGGGGGGGTTGAAAGTGTATTGTACATTAGATAGAGGGAAAACGCCCTTTGACATGCCACAATAGAATTACATTACTTAAGCAGATAAGAAAGTTAAACACAAGAACCAATTGAGCCTTTCTTATCACTTGGGCGTCTGCTCTCTGGATGTGATTAAACAATGTGAATGTTTATCACTAAACTTAATTACAGTACACAATAGCTGAGGCTTGTCTTTAGAAAATAGCTTCTTAAAGCTGAACAAAGTTAACTCTTTCAGTACTGACAGAAGGGTCTGTCACAATCGGGTTGATTGACACCCTCTGCTAGCGGCCGATTGGCCACAAATCTGCAGGGGATGGCATTGCACCCAAGAATATGCCCCCAAGAATGTGATGGTTTAGAACTTGAGAATGACTTTTCTGAAATACTTAAAAGAAATGTCTCAAAAGAAATAATTTTGTTATTGAATCAAAACCTTGTAACTAACTATAATACTCAAAATGGTTCTATACAAAATATGCTAGATGTAACAACAATATTTGTACAGAAATGACAAGAATACTCCCCTATGTGTGGACCGCTGCCTTCTATCAATCTCTCCCTAAAGACTGCTATGGAATAGAGGATAATGGATGTAGAGGCGCAGGTCTGTACTTTTCTGATGTTCCAATTAGATCTGAGGATTAAAGAACTTTGCTTTTTATTTGTGTAGATCAACACCAAATAATTAGTGCAGTATACTTACTCTGAAAGAATTCATTTAAAGTGAAGGTAAAGTTACGTTAGTCTCTATTCAGAATTCCATTTATATGTTAAAATAAACATTGGTCTCATTTATCATTTTTCTTAATTATTGCTTTAAAACAAGTTATCAACATTTTTACGGCAATTAACTAACCTCATTTATTCAACCCGTTTTTTCTTGTCATTTTTTTCATTGTGGTCACGTTTTTAACTTGTCCTACTTAAATTTAGGCCGTTAGGCGGCCGTCACTGCACGTCATCCGCCTATTCGTTAAAGATCGCATGCGCAACAAATTTTTTCATAACATTCAACACCGCGCGCGCTCCCGTGTTCTATTTACACGTCTGAACCAATACGTCATCTGCATCATCTAAATGATACGGACAAGTGCATCTTTTCACTTTTCAAGCAGCTGATTAAAAGTCACTTCCTCACATGCTAACGATCGTGATTTTTAAAATTCTAACCAATTTTATTAATGGGTAATACATCTTTATATCTGAATAGAAGCTATTTGTATGTATAAATAAATCGGGTGTTAGCGCATGCGCTGTTAAAAGCGGCATCAGGAACACGCTTTTGAGAGACGTAGAGAGCGGGTGGGACCGCTCTATACGTCACTAACCTAAAACAGGGAACTAGGGGTTGGGAGGAGTCAGCTGTGAAACGGTAGGGATTTATAAAGATATATATTTTTTAAACTAGCTATGTAATAGAGAAATAAACTTTGCGATTGTATTATATTAATAATAACAAATGCAGTGCTGTCTTCTGGAAGTAAAATCTTCACCTTCACTTTAAGTGTAACATATAAACCATATGTTGAGGAATTTTTGTCTAATTTCTCCTGATATAGGTGCAACTGCAAATGATAGAATTTACACTGAAAGTGTTGTATTTCACAGTGTATTTAATGTGCAGTATACTCACTCCGAAATAATCGGAATCCGGCTCCTCCTATAGTGCTCCTGATAGCGGTGTGAGAATTTCAAAAGGCAGCAAACAGATATTTGTTACAAAAACAAACATTTATTAAAATATGTCACTATGGACAAGTTAAAAGCACTCATGAATGGCTCTACGCGTTTCAACAATATACTCGTCTTTCTCAAGAGCAGTAAAAATTGAAACTGCAGGACTGAATGAGTTAATTTTAAGCAATTATAGCATGTGAATGTCAATTGGAGCTCTTATTGACATGTTTGTATTGACTAGCAACTTCTTTTCATGCAGTAACTCTCATGGATAGAATAATATCTCTTAGTAAACTCTCTAATAAGCAGTTTCTTTAATTGATCACTTCTCCCTGTAGTCAGATCCCTGTCTATCCTAATGCAATGTGAATTGATTCCTGAACAATTTTTCACCTGCATAATCATGAGTGTTACATTATGCCCTCATTTCATCATGTACGCAGCTTTTGTGTCTCTTATGTCACAAACATGTATGCCTTCAAATTAAAAGGAATGCTGCTTAGAAGCAAGACCCATTTTTGCTTTAACTGGGAAGTCAAGTAATAAAACAATAGCAGATTATCATGTAAAAATAGAAATGCTCAATAACATTAAATGCTGTGAACAAAGATGTCAGGGCATATTCTTACTACTTATTCCTAATAAACCTGTTCTTTTTATGCTAATACTACATACTTCTCAACATTCTACAGAGAGTTTTTGGCAATGGGAGGTAAGAAAACTTGCTGGCAGTGCCACAACTTCAGGGTCATGGCAGTGGTTGTGACATGTGCAAGGTTGGGCTTGTTGTCAGTAGTAGAGTTAGGTAGGTCATGAGTGGGGCCAGGCATTTTCCCTCTGCACACAGGGACATTTGTCTAGAATGGAAAGCTGTAGAAAGGATAGTGGGACAGAGCTTTTAAAAGGTGACATTCCCACAGTGTGTGATCTGCTTCTGACATTAAAGTGACAGCCTATTCCAGAATTGTTATTGTTTAAAAAGATAGATAACCACTTTCTTACCCATCCCCAGTTTTAAATAAACAGCACATTTATATTAATATACTTTTTACCTCTGTGATTACCTTGTATCTAAACCTCTGCAGACTGCCCCTTATCTCAGTTCTTTTGCATAACCAACACTGTTATAGTAATACACTTTTTACCTCTGTGATTACCTTATAACTAAGCCTCTGCAGAAATGTTTTGTAAAAAGGCACAATTTCCAACATTGAAATGAATGAGCCGCTTTTTTCTCACTGTACTGATCATGTTTATGCAAACTGTATCTCATTGTACTGTCTGTGCTTATACATAGTAGATATCTCTCTACCAACCACGTTTTGCGATCTCACTGTACCAAACGTGTTTATGCAATCCTTGTTGATACAGTGAGATTGTATAAACGCAGTTGGTAGGGTAAGATCCAGTTTGAAATCAAGCTTTTTTTTACTAAACATGTTTTACACTGTGAGAAATGTTTCCAAACCACTATTGTGACCATGAAAAGCTGTGGACATTTTTTATGCAAGATATTAATATCCTGTTCATTTGCTAAACCAAAAACACGTCAAAATAAAAAACAACAACATTTGTTTTACAATAAATGAACCTAGAGCTGGAAAACTTTACTTTTAACTTGTAATACAAGCAGACCTATGCTCACAATACACTTATGCTTGAAATCTCAAAATATTGCTCCACTTGTAATCTAGTCCTATAGGTTTAATCCCCGCAAAATTCTTTTCAGAGCCAAAAGCACTGCAGCTGCTGAGCTGAAACCTGCCTTTTGGCTCACCAGCTGTTTCCTGCTCAAGACCAGTGGTTCTCTGTGGCTCCCAAATGAAACTTTAACTATGTAGAGCATTAGTAGCACAGCAAATTCATACTCTAAATAAATAGAGCATACAAAGTTTAACTAAATGTCCCTTTCATTGGGTTGCCTTCATTTCTATCTCAGCATAAGTGCCAATTTTAGTTTCAGAAATATCCAAATCATCCATATAAAAACATACAATACGTTCGTAAGCTGGATGCAAAAGACCAAAGAGCCTTCCAATGTTCAGTTGATAGCAGCATCATGGACTAGAGAAAGTATATAAACTCTGACAATCTGATTATCAGAATATAATAATGCAATGATTATTCACATTTTATCACACTAAAATCTTATTGCAGTGCTCCCAAATCCATTTAAGTTGGTTAAGGACATATTTTCCCCAAACTCTACTCCGATTTTTAACTCGCAGCATCACTGCCTCGTAGTTACACTGGACTCCAATCTGTCCTTCACCACCCCACACCTAATTACTCTCTTCATCCTGTCACAACTACGTATGCAATATCTCCAAATTTGTCCGTTTCTGAGCGCTGACACCAGTAAGAAACTAATCTACTCCCTGGTAATTTCCCAGCTTGACTACTGAAATAACCTACTAACTGGCCTTCCTCTCTCCCACTTCTTCTCCCTTCAATCCATCCTAAATGCCTCTGCCAGGCTAATTCACCTTTCCCACCACTCTGTATCTGCTGCTCCTCTCTGTGAGTCTCTTCACTGGCTCCTCGTTCATAGCAGAATTAAATTCAAATTCTTACCCTGACCTACAAAGCCCTTACCAACACCGCTCCCTACTACATGTCCTCACTAATTAACAAATATACTCCTGCCCACATCCTGAGGTCCAACAATGACTTGCTCTTTGCATCTTCTATCATCACCTCTTCCCCCGCTAGTCTTCAGGACTTCTCTCACTGGAATGCACTTCTTTGCATTGTCAGACTTTCCCCTAATATGTCCTCCTTTAAAGCTCCCTAAAGACATTTTTGTTCAAGGAAGCCTACCATTTAACTCAGCAACACTTGATTTCCATCTACCTAATGATTGCCCTCATCCAACAGTGTACTAACATCATTCTCGCTCTTAAAGTCCTCACCTCCTGTTTCTCACCCTCCTACCCTTCTAGATTTTAAGTTCCCATGGGAATAGGGCCCTCAGTATCATAATAAAATAAAATACGATCTTTTTCACCTCACAGCAAAATAGCGTTCTGCAATAGGATGCCTGAGGCACTCGGTGTAACAAACGCTTCAGACAAATAAAGTAAATTTCAGCATGAAGTATTTTATACTTCATGACTAAAAGTCCCCTTTATTTGTTCCACTGGTAAATCCTAGCATTTCACAAACGCTAGGATTTACTATCACTTTAAGTTTTATTGCAAAATGTTTTTGTAACTATTAAGAAATTGTAGCTGAGCCCCCGTATAATGTTTATTCACATAAACAGGTTGAACTTATTTTAGCAGGCTGTTGTCTGCTTTTTGAAAAATTGTTATCTTAATTATTATCATTTATTTTTAAAAGTAAGTAAATGTGATTGCTTGAACGCAATTGCATTTTACACTCAAACTTTTTACGCAACATGAAAGTTTGCATAAATTTTGGTTGGAGGAAAAAGTTGCACTAAACTATACTATTATTCCATAAACTGTCACCCCCCCGCTACACTACTAACCAATAGAATGAAAGCTTTTTCTATTGGCTGATTCAAAATACAAATTCAAAAATCAGCCAATAGGAATGCAAGGCCACCCTTATATAAGGGGGAACCTTGCATTCAAGCTTCAGAGTGCAGCAGTGACTGCATGAAGAGAACATTGGGATGGAAGATAAGAAGAAATGAAGACAGAGAAGCGATGCCATGGAAAAAGAAAGAAGAGGAGATGCCCACCTAATGCGATGGATTCAAGTTGGTGAGTACTAACTTTTGGGGTTTAGCATTAAGGTTTTGTTTTTTTAGGTTATGGTGGCAAAAGAGTTTAATCGTTAAAGCCCTTTTCAGGGCATCTTTTTTAAGATATGGTTTTATTTTATTTATTTTTTTAGCAAACAAGCTATATCACTGATGCCCTTTTCAGGAGTTTTTTTAGGATAGGGAATTTATTTATTTTTTATTGCAAAAGAGCTTAATTGCTGATGCCATTTTCAGGGCATCTTTTTTTAGTATAGGTTATTTACTGTATTTATATTTTTCCCATATGAGCTAAATAGCTGATGCCCTTTTCAGGCCATCTTTTTAGGATAGGCTTTTTTAATGATCGTTTTTTCTTTTTTTTTTTTTTTGGGGGGGGGGGCTACTTTGGCTTTAGGATAGGGTTTTTTTGTGCAAAAGAGCTAATCACTTCAGCTAGGGCATTGCCAGACAAATGCCCTTTACAGCGCAATTGTTAGAGTGGGTTTAAAGGGACACTGTAGTCAGAATTGTAAATGTTATATTTCAAAACAATACATGTAAATAAATGTTTTTTTCAATGTGGTTAATGTATAAAATATTAAACGTTTACCAAATATATATGTTTGAAATATATATATTTTCCAAACCCACTGTGTTGTCTTGCGTTACGGATTTCCAATCCGTGCTGACAACTGCAGTTGTAAGATGGTGACTCCGAGATGCAATGCACATGCGCGAGTTACCGCAATGTCATCGGATACGTCACCATCTTATGTGGAAGAAGACACGGTCAATCGATAGTGAACCAGATGACTTCGCTGAGCAGTAAGTAAGTACTTAGCGTCTGAGCTCTTCGAGAAGCGCCCTAGAATAAATGAGCAAATAATATATAGTTTATAACAGTATTGAATACAATATTTTGGGGACATTGCAATTTTCATTATCTGTAATTATATTATAAAAAACGGAATCTCCCTAGGATGGATGAGCAAAATAACAAATAATTACAATAAATAAATTATTGAAAATAGCTTAAAATATAGGATTCTATTATTTTATTAGTAATAAATTTCATCCACTGTATTAGTATATGTGTTTTGTCAATGATAACTAATATGCATCTATTAGATTTTATTTCTATGTACAATTACATGGCAGAATCAATTGTTATAGCCGATATTGCCTTTAGCGATTCAATTTGAGGACTGAAAGCATTGAAATGTATTAGCGAGTAGAATGTCTTGAATACCTATCGCATCGATTGAACAGTTAGCTCTCATGTCGGGTTGAGTGCCGGAATATGCGCATGCGAGAGCAAGATAATTGTATTGCGCATGCGTTGAATGAGGAGACTGTAGTATAATTATATGCAAATAATGCACATCCTATTGGCGAGATTGTTAGCCCTTAGACTGCCGAAATTTGAGGGCTGGATGACGTGATGTCATCAGGATTAAAATAAATATAATTTTAATGCTAAACGGAGCTTCGTTTCATAAAATCAGAAGGTAAATTACATTGCCATGTTATTTTAAATGTAAAATGTTTGTTACTTTTTGCAGATAAAAAAAAAAAAGATAGTAATACTTTAAGTGTTAGTTTAGGGTTTTTTATTTTTGGGTGGGTTTTTAAGAAGACTTTAGTAGTGCACTTCCCGTCCACAGGGTGCACTTTCAGTTTTCAGAATTGGAAACTGACAGTTACTTAAGTTAAATGATAAGAAATTAAGATAAAATGTAATAATGAAACTATACTGCAAAGCTGCTTTATTATGCATAACAAAATATTTTATATTGCAATGTGTTTCATGCCAATTTAAATTAATTTCAGTTTTAATTTTTCAGTTGTGGCAGATGGACTCTGTATCAGACTAATTTGCTAAAAACAGGAATATTGTAAATGAGTAAAACCAGTGGGCTAGAGAAGTGAATGCATATCTTTTTATCTCTTCTTGTGCAGATATATTTATTTTACAAATAAAAATTGCTTTTCTTTGTATTCATTTTCCCGTATAATCCTTAAAAGTGCATTTTGCAGATGCAGAAAGATAGCAATCTACCAAATGTCTCAAGCACATGCCCACTCTCCCAAGACTATATCCACTTAAAGGGACACTCAGGTTTTATTAAATTTTCATGATTCAGATACAGCATGTAATTTTAAACAACTTTCCAATTTACTTCCATTAAAAAAAATGTGCAGTCTTTTATATTTACACTTGTTTGAGTCACCAGCTCCTACTGAGCATGTGCAAGAACTCAGACTATACGTATATGCATTTGTGATTGGCTGATTGCTGTCACATGGTACAGGGGGAGTGGAAATATACATAACTTTGAAATGTGTTAGAAAATAATCTACTACTCATTTGAAATTCAGAGTAAATGCTATTGTATTGTCTTGTTATCTTGCATTTGTTGATTATGCAAATCTACTGGGTTTACTGCTTTCATACAATTTGCCGGATTATATGTATACTGGTACTTCCAGCCACTGTAGATAAAAATAACTTTAATCACTTACGGCTAGATTACAAGTCTTGCGTTAGCCTTAAAAAGCAGCGTTAAGGGGTCCTAACGCTGCTTTTTAACGCCCGCTGGTATTACGAGTCAGGCAGGAAAGGGTGTACCGCTCACTTTTCCCCCCCGCGATTTTAGCTTACCGCAAATCCCCTCACGTCAATTGCGTATCCTATCTTTTTAATGGAATTTGCCTATCGCCGGTATTTCGATCGCCTTAAAAAGTGAGAGGTAGACCCACTCCTGTCCAGACTCCTACCGCATTTAAAAGTCAGTAGTTAAGAGTTTTATGGGCTAACGCCATAACATAAAGCTCTTAACTAAAGTGCTACAAAGTACACTAACACCCATAAACTACCTATTAACCCCTAACACTATAATAAAATGATTTAACCCCTAATCTGCCGACCGGACTTCGCCGCCACTTTAATAAATGTATTAACCCCTAAACTGCCGCACTCCCGCCTCGCAAACACTAGTTACATTTTATTAACCCCCTAATCTGCTGTCCCTAACATCGCCTACACCTACCTACATTTATTAACCCCTAATCTGCCGACCCCAACGTTGCCGCTACTATATTAAATTTATTAACCCCTAAACCTAAGTCTAACCCTAACACCCCCCTAACTTAAATATAATTTAAATAAAATGAAATAAATTTACTACTATTAAATAAATTATTCCTATTTAAAACTAAATACTTACCTATAAAATAAACCCTAAGCTAGCTACAATATAACTAATAGTTACATTGTATCTAGCTTAGGATTTATATTTATTTTACAGGCAACTTTGTATTTATTTTAACTAGGTACAATAGTTATTAAATAGTTATTAACTATTTAATAACTTCCTAGTTAAAATAAGTACAAATTTACCTGTAAAATAAATCCTAACCTAAATTGCAATTACACCTAACACTACACTATAATTAAACTAATTACCTAAACTATCTACAATTAATTACAATTAAATTAAATAAACTAAATTGCGAAAAAAACCAAACACTAAATTACAGAAAATAAAAAAAGAATTATAAGAATTTTAAACTAATTACACCTAATCTAATCCCCCTAAAAAAATAATAAAATTCCCTACCCTATACTAAATTACAAATAGCCCTTAAAAGGGCCTTTTGCGGGGCATTGCCCCAAAGTTATCAGCTCTTTCACCTGTAAAAAAAAATACAATACCCCCCAACAAAAAAACCCCCACCACCCACATACCCAACCTTACTCTAAAACCCACCCAATCCCCCATTAAAAAAACCTAACACTAACCCCCTGAAGATCACCCTACCTTGAGACGTCTTCCACCAGCCGGGCACAAGTGGACCTCCAGAGGGGCAGAAGTCTTCATCCGATCCGGGCAGAAGAGGTCCTCCAAGCGGCAGAAGTCTTCATCCAGGCGTCATCTTCTATCTTCATCCTTCCGGAGCGGAGTGGGTCCATCTTCAAGACATCCGACGCGGAGCATCCTCTTCATCCGACGGCCGATGACTGAATGACTGGTCCTTTAAGTGACATCATCCAAGATGGCGTCCCTTGAATTCCGATTGGCTGATAGAATCCTATCAGCCAATCGGAAATAAGGTAGGAAAAATCCTATTGGCTGATGCAATCAGCCAATAGGATTGACCTCACATTCTATTGGCTGATTGGAACAGCCAATAGAATGCAAGCTCAATCCTATTGGCTGATTGGATCAGCCAATCGGATTGAACTTCAATCCTATTGGCTGATTGCATCAGCCAGTAGGATTTTTCCTACCTTAATTCCGATTGGCTGATAGGATTCTATCAGCCAATTGGAATTCAAGGGACGCCATATTGGATTACGTCATTTAAAGGACCAGTCATTCAGTCGTCGGCCGTCGGATAAGGAGGATGCTCCGCGTCGGATGTCTTGAAGATGGACCCGCGCCGCTCTGGAAGGATGAAGATAGAAGATGCTGCCTGGATGAAGACTTCTGCCGCTTGGAGGACCTCTTCTGCCCGGATCGGATGAAGACTTCTGCCCCTCTGGAGGTCCACTTGTGCCCGGCTGGGTGAAGACGTCTCAAGGTAGGGTGATCTTCAGGGGGTTAGTGTTAGGTTTTATTAAGGAGGGATTGGGTGGGTTTTAGAGTAGGGTTGGGTGTGTGGGTGGTGGGTTTTAATGTTGGAGGGGGGTATTTTTTTTTTTTGCAGGTGAAAGAGCTGATTACTTTGGGGCAATGCCCCGCAAAAGGCCCTTTTAAGGGCTATTTGTAATTTAGTATAGGGTAGGGAATTTTATTATTTTGGGGGGCTTTTTTATTTTATTAGGGGGATTAGATTAGGTGTAATTAGCTTAAATTTCTTGTAATTCTTTTTTTTCTGTAATTTAGTGGGGTTTTTTCCCGTAATTTAGTTTATTTAATTTAATTGTAATTAATTGTAAGTATTTTAGGTAATTAGTTTAATGATAGTGTAGTGTTAGGTGTAATTGTAACTTAGGTTAGGGTTTATTTTACAGGTAATTTTGTACTTATTTTAGCTAGGTAGTTATTAAATAGTTAATAAAACACTGTTTGTGATTTTATGCGCTTATGTTCTGAACCCAATTTTCTTATTGATTATTATCTATTGATACCACTATGACGGTATAATGGAAATTTGTCTAGCAATAAAAAAAACACCTTTAAATATAATAAAAAGCTAAGTAAGCAATTTAAAACTGGGGATTTTAAAAAACTTCTGAAGTTGAAAAAATGTTAAAAAAGAAAACAAAAATTAAGAAACATAATGATAACAATAATACTATTAATAAAAAACAAGATGTTGTAAATAAATGATGAGATTATACCCTAATAGACAAAACTGGAAATTTGTGTTTATCAAAAGTCCATAGATGTAATCTCAGTCATAAAATGGGATTTTATAATTTTAGTCCCCGGTCACATTTAGACTTAGAGTAAACAGTTTTTAGAATTCTATTAGGATTGGGACGGTACCTTGAGTGTTAAAACAGAGAGTTTTCTTATATTTTGCAGATGATCCTGAATTAGTGAGGGATAACGTTCAAATGAACCATACAGAAAGCAATTCTATTTTGATTGCAGTGCCGCTGAAAGTGCCGCCTGTTCCCAGCCAGCAATCCCACTGGTCTCGGCTCAGATGTAGTTACATGAAATGAAAGGAAGAAAAGACAGGCGCACAAGGCACAATTCAAGTGTAGGGTTTTTATTATGAATAATAGACACACAGTTAGAAACACTTACTAGATTAAAAACAGAATGTGCATTGAGAGCATATGCTCCTGGGATTATCGCAGCACCTGTGGCACCGGGAATTTGATGTTCTTCTCCTCTCCGTTCACAATGAGAGCAATTGGGCGGCGGTGTTCCGGATCCTATCACCCAAAACTCTAGTGACACTGGTAGCCAACAGTACTTTATAAATGCTTTCCCATAAAGTCTTTGTTTTGTTTTTAGATGCCTGACGCGTTTCCCCCGACTCCGGTCTGGCTTTTTCAAAGCTTTTTTGAAAAGCTTTTTTGAAAAAGCCCGACCGGAGTCGGGGGAAACGCGTCAGGCATCTAAAAACAAAACAAAGACTTTATGGGAAAGCATTTATAAAGTACTGTTGGCTACCAGTGTCACTAGAGTTTTGGGTGATAGGATCCGGAACACCGCCGCCCAATTGCTCTCATTGTGAACGGAGAGGAGAAGAACATCAAATTCCCGGTGCCACAGGTGCTGCGATAATCCCAGGAGCATATGCTCTCAATGCACATTCTGTTTTTAATCTAGTAAGTGTTTCTAACTGTGTGTCTATTATTCATAATAAAAACCCTACACTTGAATTGTGCCTTGTGCGCCTGTCTTTTCTTCCTTTCATTAAATAGTTAATAACTATTTAATAACTATTGTACCTAGTTAAAATAAATACAAAGTTGCCTGTAAAATAACTATAAATCCTAAGCTAGCAACAATGTAACTATTAGTTATATTGTAGCTAGCTTAGCGTTTATTTTATCAGTAAGTATTTAGTTTTAAATAGGATTAATTTAATTATGTTAAATTTATTTAGTTTAATTTAAATTATATTTTAATTATTAATAGTTATTAATAGGGGTTAATAACTTTATTATAGTGGCGGCGACGTTGGCGGCAGATTGGGGGTTAATAAATTTAATATAGTTGCGGCGACGTTGGGGGGGCAGATTAGGGGTTAATAAATATAATGTAGGTGTCGGCGATGTTGGGGGCAGTAGATTTGGGGTTCATAAGTATAATGTTGGTGTCGGCGGTGTCCGGAGCAGCAGATTTGGGGTTAATAATATAATGTAGGTGTCAGCGATACCGGGGGCGGCAGATTATGGGTTAATAAGTGTAAGATTAGGGGTGTTTAGACTCGGGGTTCATGTTAGAATGTTAGGTGTAGACTTAAATTTCATTTTCCCATAGGAAACAATGGGGCTGCGTTAGGAGCTGAACGCTGCTTTTTTGCAGGTGTTAGGTTTTTTTCAGCCAGCTCAGCCCCATTGTTTCCTATGGGGAAATTGTGCACGAGCATGTTTTGACAGCTTACCGCTACCGTAAGCAACGCTGGTATTGAGGTGAGATGTGGAGCTAAATTTTGCTCACGCTCACTTTTCTGAGGCTAACGCCGGCTTGCAGAAAACTCGTAATACCAGCATTGTCTTAAGTGAGCGGTAATAAAAAAAGGAGCGTTAGCACCGCACAACCTTACCGACAAAAACTTGTAATCTGGCCGATAGGGTCCAAGTGGAAAAAAAACAAAAAAAAAACATTTCAAGGTCCTCACACGCTGGTAACCATATTTAAGAGTTTTTGAGGGACTTAAAATATTAAAATTATTTTACTTGGACTGTGATTACTTAATAAAGGTAATTGTATTTACAGTAGATACTGGCTACTATAGTTGATGCCTCTGGCATAGTCCTCGTTCTATATCTGCTGGGAAATCTGTTTGGTGCTGTTTCCATTTTTCTGATTTGTGGATAATAATTGTGGAAAATAATCAAGAAGATCAAAGGACAGAGTTGTTGCAATTTGAAGAAGTCAGGGAAGAGACTGGAGCTTGACATAGCATGAGCAGGTTCGAACTGTTGGGGACTGTTAGATGGTGTGGCTGGGTAGTCCAAATTAAACTTCCATGATTCAGATAGGGCATGTCATTTTAAACAACTTTCTAATTTACTTTTATTATCAAATTTGCTTTATTCTCTTGTTATTCTTAGTTGAAAGCTAAACCTAGGTAGGCTCTTATGCTAATTTCTAAGTCCTTGAAGGCCACCTCTTATCTAAATGCATTTGACAGTTTTTCACAGCTAGAGGGTGTTAGTTTATGTGTTTCATATAAATAACATTGTGCTCATGCACATGGAGTTATTTAAGAGCCAGCACTAATTGCCTGAAATGCAAGTCTGTCAAAAGATCTGAAATAAGGGGGCAGTCTGCAGAGGCTTAGATACAAGGTAATTACAGAGGTAAAAGGTGTATTAATATAACTGTGTTGGTTATGCACAACTGGGAAATGGTAAATAAAGGGATAATCTGTATTTTTAAACAATACCGTTTTTGGTGTTTACTATCCCTTTAATAGGAAAGGAAGTCCAGGTGGGGAGAGAGAAAAGGGTATTGTGGCATGGAAAGAGAATATTTTTAAACTAAATATCAAAATCAAATAATTTTTAACTTTGCATATATTAAAAATGCATTTTAAATTATAAGTGTATCCAATGTAAGTAGTTAATTACTGATATTATAATGTCCTTTTAAAGACATTGCAGACAGGATACAGGTTCAAACCATATTGTCATTTTTGCACAATGGTGTTTAGGTTAATTAAGTACAAACATAATTTTTTTTTCTTGCAAGGACAATAATTAATGTCACTTAAATACTTGTTAAGTTTTCATACTGTGCATCTTTAATTATGCTTGCAGATGTCTCTGAAATTTCCTTCACACAGTTCTTTGCATTGTACTTTGATCATTTTCTTTTTAAATTGACAAAGAGGAAATTCTGAACTCCTGTGGTTTGATCTTGTTTACCTTTCAAATGTAAAGAGGAATATGACAGTGTTGCAGTTATAAAATGTGCTAAACAGATTCCTTAAATAGGTTTAGTACAATTCAGAAAAATATGATCGTTTAAAGGCACAGCAATTTTGTTAAAAGGTAAAGATGATAAAGCACCTGAATATCCGTATGTTGTTATTGCATATTTCTTCACTTTCACACAATGTTATGCAAAACAGAATGCATTGGGTAAGATTTCTAGTGGAGCACTATTTAGCACTTTAGCTAGAGCGCTAATTACTCTAGAATTAAACTTTTTGCGTGCGTCAGTTTGCGCTGGTATTACAAGTTGAAAGTAAAAGTTATTGCTCTTGTGCTAACCCGTCACATGCAAAAATCTGAACTTATAATGTTATCTTATTCCCCCATAGAAGTCAATGGAGAAAAAAAAGAGCGAAAAAACCTAACACCCTACTCATGCGCAAACCCGATTGCATATTTATGTGCGCTAACCCGACATGAAAATATAAATATTTTTCATTCCAATGTTCTGCAGATAGAAGAATATGTTCTATTTATTCATATACATACATATTTCTATATATAGCTGATGGTGTTTTGGTACAATATATATCTACACCTATATAAATATATAAATTATTATTTATAGGCATACAGATATATATATAGGAATGTCTATTTAACAATACATGGAACATATTCTGCTATGTGTAGAACATTGGAATGTGAAATATTTACAGTAAAACATACTTAAAACATTTATTAAATATGATTATTGCATAATTATGCTTTTACATTTTACCTGAAAATAGCTCCAATGCACTCTTATATACAGTTGTATGGAAAAGTTTAGGCACCCCTGAAAATTTCCATGATTTTCATTTATAAATAATTGGGTTTTTTGGATCAGCAATTTTATTTTGATTTATCAAATAACTGAAGGACACAGTAATATTTCAGTAGTGAAAATAAGTTTATTGGATTAACAGAAAATGTGCAATATGCATCAAAACGGAATTAGACAGGTGCATACATTTGGGCACCCTTGTCATTTTGTTGATTTGAATACCTGTAACTACCTAGCACTGATTAATTGGAACACACAATTTAGAACAGATGATTAAGCAGAAAATTGTATACGAATTACATTCAGTTACCCTAGAGGAGTATTTCAGACAGAAGCGTATTCCAAGGGGTCTCAGGAGTCATCTTCATCCCACACTATTTAGGGAAAACTCAGAATACTGTGACAAATTTGAGGGCATTCTAAATAAATGCTCCTATGATATTCTGATTTTGACAATAGAGTACATACAGAGGGAACTACCCAAAATGCAGCAGGAGATAGATAAGGTGGAACTATCTCTCAAGGAGTTAAAGTCTGAAACAGACTTCAGTAATTTCAAATCTAAGTTGGATAGTGACCTCTCTATTTTTAAAAAAAGCCTAGAGAGTAAGAAATATAAGAAATTTCAGAGAGACCTCACTGATTATCAAAATAATAAAGTCTACAGATGGCGTAACCCAGACTTTACACCTTTTAGAAGATTTAGAAGAGGGACACAAGTATATAATTTCCCAGGAGAGTCCTCATCTGATAGTGACTTCAGTGACTCCTCAATCCCTTTTCCCTTAAGAGGACGTGGAACAAGGAATCGAAGAAGAGGAAGAGGAGGGGGGGGAGGAAACACCGGAGACACAACATACCAGATCTCAACCCGACAGAATCGGAGGGAGCAGAGAGTTTAGTAGTTAATATATCAGGGATTGAGATCAATGAGGAAGTCAGGGGGGTATTACAAAAGGGATTATCTTTTGTCCCTACTACTACCCCAGACTTTTTTGAACTAGAATGTGACCTTCATCGTTTCTTTAGGAATTTAAGATTAAAAAGCTTTTTTGCGAATAAAGAAGACGTCAACACAACTGAACTTAACAGTCCATTTCAATTCCATGTACGAAATATTAGACCTAAGAGTACTTTCAATCCCCCTCACACGAACGCTTCAGTTGAAGCATATATCACCTTAATCAAAAAGGATTTTGAAAAATTCAAAAAAAACTTCGGTACAAAAATTAAGCCTAACATCTCTAAACAAGAGAAATTAGCACTGGCATCCATTCAGAAAAATGAGGATTTGATCCTGAAGCCAGCTGACAAGGGCGGTGCCCTGGTTATCATGCATAAGAACAAATATAAGGAGGAGGTCCTCCGACAATTACAAGATACAGATAACTATGCCAAATTGACGGCTGACCCAACATTGAGGGTAAAAAGTAAGATCAGCAAGATAATTGAGGAGTCCTTAGCCTCCGATATCATTACTAAGAAACAGGCAAAATTCCTGATTAAAGAACATCCGATTATACCGGTATTTTATGTATTACCCAAGATACATAAAAGACTCCTTGACCCTCCCGGTCGACCCATTGTCGCAGGCACGGATTCAATGTTCCAACCGTTAGCAGTATTCTTGGATCAACTCATCAGACCTTTATTAGGTTATTTGAGTTCGTACTTACAGGACACGACTGACTTTCTTTGCAAGATATCTTCATTGGTGGTTCCAAAGGACAGCCAACTTGTAACAATGGACATAGCTAGTCTTTATACTTCGATTCCTCATGAGTTAGGAATAGAGGGGATATTCTATTTTCTAGACAAGGACAACTTATATTCCCCGAGTGAGAGAAGATTCATTAAGGATCTCTTTAAGATCATTTTGTATGAACATTTTTTTTTCTATTTGAAGATACGTTTTACGTCCAAAAACAAGGAACGGCTATGGGCTCAAATGTAGCACCTACTTATGCGAACTTATTTGTAGGGAAGTTTGAGGAGGATGTGGTCTATAAGGATGAAGGCTATAAGAAATTTATCTTAGGCTGGTATCGTTACATAGATGACGTCTTCTTTGTTTGGACAGGTAGTGATGATGGTCTGACACAATTTGTATCAAAACTTAATTCGGCACATGTTTCTCTTAAGTTTACTATGGAAGCAAGTAAGTCCAGGGTAAGCTTTTTAGACACCATGATTTCAATTGTAGATCAGAAACTCAGAAGTGATTTATTTTCTAAAGAAACGGATCGGAATAATACCTTACGGTATGAAAGTTTCCATCCCCCCTCTCTGATCAAAAATCTTCCAATAGGCGAACTTCTGCGGACCAAAAGGATTGTGGATGATCCAGTAATTTGCCTACAGAGATTGGACGAAATGTCTAAAAAATTTTTAGACAGAGGATATCCAGCACAAATTCTGGAAGATAACATGAATAAAGTACTGAACATTGACAGGGCTAGCCTATTGAGTAAGACTACTCGTGAAGCTAAAAAATTTTCGGTGCCCTTTGTGAGTCACTTTGGGTCACATAGTAAGGTCTTTAAAAGGATAATCTTACAACATTGGCACTTACTAAGAGAGGATATACATGTGGGTAAGATCTTTAACGAGACTCCACTTTTCTCCTTTCGGAGAAATAAAAACCTGAAAGATGAACTGATACGGGCTGATTGGGGTACCATGAGAAAACCAATTACAATCAATAAGAAAGGCTCCTTCCCCTGTATGAATTGTGCTCTGTGTCATTCGATGTTACAAGGGGATCACATTACCCATCCCCTATCAGGCAAAAGGATTCCGATCAATGGTAGGTTCTCCTGTAACTCCAAGTATGTGATATATGTCATCAAATGCCCATGTGGCCTGGCATATGTAGGGGAGACCACACAGACGGTCCGTGATAGGATACGTCAGCACAAATCAGCCATAGGTAAGGATGACGAGGATGCACCCGTGGCCCATCATTTTACACGATTGGCACACAACAAGAGCCAACTAAGGTTTCAAGTTATTGATGGGGTCTCCCCCTTACGGAGAGGAGGTGACCGACAGAAAATACTATTCCGGAAGGAGGCACTATGGATCAAACAATTGGATACCATGGTCCCCAAAGGTCTCAATAGAGACATATCCTGGGGAAATTTCATCTGAGCCTTTCACATTTCTTAAGTGTTGAATGGCTTTCTCAAGACTGTGTCCCTCTCTAGGAGATAAATAATTGAAGAGAGGTAGACAAAGGTTTAAATAATTGCGATTCCGGGACATTACGATCTAATAATGTATATGGTTTTGTCCCACGGCGTGGTAGTCCTGCGATAATTAAATATGATATATGATATCCAGTCCCCTTTGTATAGAACTCACTATCTATCCTGGATATATGTGAAAGTAGAATTGTTTGCATAAGGGTAGTTCCTTCTGTATGACTTTGTTGCTATATAAAATATGACTGTGAGAACCAACATTGAATAGGGTTAGAAATAGTTCTTCTTGAGAGCCTTGGAACATGTTTTATCTGAGTCGACTGTATATAGTCTTTAGAATTTAACATGTAAATTGGGTATCCCGTAAAGGGACCGCTGACATGGAATAATCCCATCTTATATGAAAAGAGTAATGTGAGGGAGCGTACTGTTTAAGTTACGATTGTTGAGAACAGGTACAAAATAGAATTTGGAAACAGTCGAGAATGCCTATATATTGATAACTCCCTAAATGCGTAGCGTACAGCTTTCATGCTTTTTTGCTATTTTGCTTTTTCATTTTGAAGATGCTGTGCATTGGCGTATTATTTTTATTTCGATATTTTGGAGATTGCTCAGCGCTTGCTCGGAAGTGTACACTAGCCATTAGTGAGTCTTAGATTCATTCGTTTTTTCAACCAAGCCATATTTCCACAAATACGTATGTAGAATGTGACGTTAGAGTGGGGGTGTGTATGCCATTAACCAATAAGATTACATTTGATTCTATTTCAATCACACCTCCACCCCATTACCTGTAAATTCCTTGAGAAAGGGGCGGAGTCCCGAAACTCGCGTCGGAACAAGGAGACGCCACCACAGACACCTGGATATCGTGCTATCTGAGCCACAGCAATTGCGAGGTGAGACCAGATTCTTACACTGGGGGGGCCCACAGAACCACACTGAAGACAGAGAGTCTCACGGCACTACTGATATATGCACACATATGCTGAAGGAGGTAACACGGCTGTTTAAGCATCTGCTTTATTTACAACACATTGAAGGCCATGAACTGCCATGAGGGTATGAGATACTCGCAGTTTGGGTAAAAAGGAAAATGTGGAATGTATTGTATCCTCTGCAATAAAGGCATTACAAGGAAGATATAGTGCACGTTACCGTGAGTGAAGTGCGAAGAGGGTGTGTGTTTGGGCCGACAGTACGTTTGCAGCTCCCCGCAACACAGTCTATGGCCAGTAGCATGCCAGGTTTAAGGGACATTTGAACCAAAATACTCTTATAATTACAAGATTTGTCACGATAGTCGTCACCAACATTTACTGTGATGGATTACAAATACTGTAACAAGTTATGTTTCCTGTAACCACCTTCACATAGTAGCAAGAAGATAATTGCTGATGGTTTCAAACAGATACACATTGTTACAGTTGGAAGTTTTATAACTTACGAGACATTCTTGTTTGAGGAGTTTCCACAACAGTACGAGACACTTTTTGTCCATATAATATTACAGAGTTACGGATTCAGTGGACACTCTTCATAGTTCTTAATCCTATTAGGTCCTGAGTGGGTGGTGTCAAAATTCACTCCCTGGGGACACCCTGGGAGTGATAATACACTTTTTTTATTTTTCTGATGTTTATTTTGACGTTTGTTGTTTTCTTGTCTGGTTGGATACGGATGTGTTTGGTGGATGGGGTATGTGTGGATCTGAGTGAACTTACACCTGATGGTACCTTATGATTACATTTTGTGAAAGATCAATTTGATCATATCCTTTGTTGAAGAATAAAAACTTCTTGATTCTAAGACTCAGTGGCTGGGATTTTTTGATGTTTTATTATTATTATATAGTCTGTGACCGGACTTTATCCCGTGCCTGAGCATACTAACTAGAAAGGGTGGTGCGGTCACACTTTATCGCACACAATTGGTTTGGTGAGCCCATTAAGCCTTGAACTTTATAGACAGGTGCATCCAATCATGAGAAAAGGTATTTAAGGTGGCCAATTGCAAGTTGTTCTTTTTGACTCTCCTCTGAAGAGTGTCAACATGGGGACCTCAAAACAACTCTCAAATGACCTGAAAACAAACATTGTTCAACATTATGGTTTAGGGGAAGGCTACAAAAAGCTATTGCAGAGATTTAAGCTGTCAGTGTCCACTGTGAGGAACATAGTAAGGAAATGGAAGACCACAGGCACAGTAAAGTATCGGAGAGGCTAAGGATGGGAAGAATGGTCAAAAACAGCCCACAGACCACCTCCAAAGACCTACAACATCATCTTGCTGCAGTTGGTGTCACTGTGCATCGTTCAACAATTCAGCGCGCTTTGCACAAGAAGCTGTATGGGAGAGTGATGCGGAAGAAGCCTTTTCTGCACACATGCCACAAACAGAGTAGCTTGAGGTATGCAAATGCACATTTGGACAAGCAAGCTTCATTTTGGAAGAAGGTGCTGTGGACTGATGAAACAAAGATTGAGTTATTTGGTCATAACAAGGGGCGTTATGCATGGCGGCAAAAGAATACAGTGTTCCAAGACAAACACTTGCTACCCACAGTAAAATTTGGTGTATGTTCCATCATGCTGTGAGGCTGTGTGGCCAGTGCCGGTACTGGGAATCATGTTAAAGTTGAGGGTCACATGGATTCCACTCAATATCAGCAGATACTTGAGAATAATGTTGAGGAATCAGTCACAAATTTGAAGTTACGCCGGGGCTGGATATTTCAACAAGACAACGACCAAAACACTGCTCAAAATCTACTCTGACATTTATGCAGAGGAACAAGTACAATGTTCTGGAATGGCCATCCCAGTCCCCAGACCTGAATATAATTCAATATCTGTGGGGTGATTTGAAGCAGGCTGTCCATGCTCGGCAACCATCAAACATAACTGAACTGGAGATGTTTTGCAAGGAGGAATGGTCCAAAATACCTTCATCAAGGATCCAGACACTCATTACAGGCTATAGGAAGCATCTAGAGGCTGTTATTTCTGCTAAAGGAGGCTCTACTAAATATTGATGCAATATTTCTGTTGGGGTGCCCAAATTTATGCACCTGTCTAATTTTGTTTTGATGCATATTGCACATTTTCTGTTAATCCAATAAACCTCATTTCACTACTGAAATATTGCTGTGTCCTTCAGTTATTTGATAGCTCAAAATGAAATTGCTGATCCAAAAACCCAATTATTTATAAATGAAAATCATGGAAATTGTCAGGGGTGCCTAAACTTTTGCATACAACTGTATGTCTATATATGTATACATATGTATTTATGTGTGTATATATGTCTGTAAATACATATACACACATATAAATACATAAATAGAAATGTACACATATATAGACACACACACACACACATATATATATATATATATATATATATATATATACACACATACATACATATATACACATCTTTAGAGATGTATGTGTATGTATCTCTATGTTGAAGCCTTTAGCCTGCTTTTTGCCTGACACCTCATATCTTTGAGCCCTTATTAATTTTTTGTGCAATATTTTTTTTAAATCATTTCTATTAGATAGTGTGATTATGAGTGTAACTGTACTTTGTAATGCATTTTTTATGTGTTTTGTGACACTTTTTTGTTTCGCGAACAGAACCACAACTCTGAGGACGCGCTAACCTGATGATTGTTAACTTAAATTGTGCTCAAGCGATCATGTTTACTTTCAGCTTGTAAACCCGATATCGCTTGCATGCAAACATTTGCACTCCACTCGTAATCTGGTCCATTATGTATAGTCTAATTATTAAATGGTAATTTTGCAAATAGATTTAAGAAACACTAAAGTCGTAAATTTATACAAACATAGTAGTGCTGATTCTATGGGGTAGATTTATCATACCCCAGGCGGACATGATTCGCTATAGTGAATCATGTCCACCCTGCATCGCTAAATGCTGACAGCAGACGCTGTCGGCATTTAACATTGCACAAGCATTTCTGGTGAAATGTTTGTGCAACGCCGCCCCCTGCACATTTGCGGCCAATCGGCCGACAGCAGGGGGTGTCAATCATCTTGATCGTATCTGATTGGGATGATTGCAGTCCACCACCTAAAAGGTCTTGAGACTGTTACTTCTTAAATCCTGTTTCCGGCGGGCCAGAAGGCTCGCACGGAATAAGCAGCATCCGCTGCTTGATAAATGTACCCCTAGAACTGGACCAGATGGGACAAAGGGACACAGATGATATTTGCACAAAGGGAGAGCTTATTCCAGCTAGTGTTTTTAAGTGAACTTACTCAAAGTTGGTCCACAAGCTAGGTATCTTTAGCACCGTTTGCAAAATTGTATAACATTAGTTCAAACATTTCTACAAACACTGTTGCCATAGACTTCAAAAGGCACATGCATGTTCCTCAGCTCTTATCAATCTACATGGTTAAGTCTTTAACAAAGGACACCAGGAGAATAAAGCAAATTGGATAAAATAAGTAAATTGAAAAATTGTATATAATTGCATGCTCTATCTAAATAATTTTACTTTCATTTTAACTTTACTATCCTTTTAAAACTGCTTTCAATGTTTGAGTATAGACTTGTTATGTCCTGGTGGTGCTGAAATCACACACTAGGGGCCAATTTATCAAATATCTGTCTGAGATTATCCGCTCAGCGGATCATGTCCGACAGACATCGCTGAATGCCGACAGCACACGCTGTCGGCATTTAACATTGCTCAAGCAGTTCTGGTGAACTGCTTGTGCAATGCCGCCTCCTGCAGATTTGCTAGCAGGGGGTGTCAATCAATCGTTCATACATGATTGATGTCCGCAGCCTCAGAGGTAGCGGACCAGTTAAGGAGCAGCGGTCTTAACCTGCCGTTTCATAACTGCTGTTTACGGTGAGCCTGAAGGCTCGTGCAGAAGCAGGGGCATCAGGGGCTATTTGGCCCTTGATAACTTGGTCCCTAGGTCTCACTATAGTACTGAAAAAGGGAACTGACACTTGAGAATGCGGTAGAATAATAACAGTGTTTATTATGAACGTATTGCAATAACACAAATAAGTAATCAGCCTTTAAATGTATTAAAACATAATGTTTACACTAAGCAGGGATTAAACTATAAACACATTACTTATCTTCGGGGTCCAAATAAGGCATTAATAGCAACATACAGTGGCACACAGGTACACAGGCAGGTCATCATTATAATTTTGAGAGTCATCATAATTCAGTAGAATACAGGCAGCTAATCTCACAGATGCTGTATGCACATGTATATATACATATATATTTATGTGTTAACAGACAATGCAAATGGGAGGTTGTGTTTGCATTGCGCTTAACTTATAATACCTGTGCACATTTATGTGTGCTGATATTACTTGTGCTCGTGTAAGTGCAATTTTGCTCTCCACTCAGAATCTGCCCCTAAGGGGCCCATTTATCAGGCTCCATAGCTCCATATGAAGCTTGAAGGGCCGTGTTTCTGGCGAACCTTCAGACTCGCCAGAAACACCAGTTATGAAGCAGCGGTCTAAAGACCGCTGTTCCATAACCTGTCCGCTTGCTCTGAGGAGGCGGACAGAGATTGCGTGAAATCAACCCGATTGAATACGATCGAGTTGATTGACACCCCCTGCTAGTGGCCATTTGGCCGCGAATCCGCAGGGGGCGGCGTTGCACCAGCAGTTCACAAGAGCTGCTGGTGCAATACTGAATGCGGAGAGCGTATTGCTCTCCGCATTCAGCGATGTCTGTCGGACATGATCCGCTGGTCGGATCATGTCAGATAGACATTTGTTAATTAGGCCCCTAAATATTTTTATGGCAAAATCCTATCCTACCCCAAAAGTTTTTAATCAACCCCAAAATAAATTAATACTATTTGAGTGTAAATAGTGTAAAAAAAAGTACAGTATAATTTTTGCTTATATTTTAGTAAATAGTAATGAACATTGTCAAGCAACCACTGCTGTTACTGTGATAACCTTAGTAAATTTTCATCAAGGGTAGCCACATTTGAAATAGAGGCCCATACAGGCTTTTGGTGGTTATAATATAGATTAGTGAGCCATAGTACAGTACAGAAATAAAAGCACTTTTTTCTTTCAGAGTGTTCACAGTTACCACAGTGATCACCTGACTAAACAGACAAAATTCACATATTTTTTTGATAGATAGACCTATCTACTACAAAATAAACTTTATTAGGGGTCTCTAGACATACCAGATTTTTTTATTGCACATATAATGACCTATTCCCAAGCAAATCCCTGTGTGTTTTTTTTACTTTATTTTTTAAAACATCTGTTGTGTGGTACTTCCCCAAGACCACCGCATACATTCATCTTTCAAATGAAGGATCTTGGAGATTTGTAGCTGCTAAGGGAGCTGAGATTGAGGGGTTTAAAGAACCTTCCCCATTCAACTACCATGCAGCTTCTGTAAACTTCCTGGTTCTCCTCCCTTTGTAATGTCACCACGTTTGTACATGGTGACAGCACAGGCACTCTCATGAAGACTGGGAATGCTGTCCACTAGGCCACCAACGATCCTCAGCCTGTAGTGCGGGGTATCACCAGAAAAAGGGTTTGATTGATGACGATCCCCCTGCATGACGAAAAGGGCTTGTCATGCGCCCACAGGCCAAGATGTGCATGACGAGCATAGCTCATCATGTGCATTGAAGTGGTTAAGTAACAAAATACACTTAATATCCATAGGGCTAGATTACAAGTGGAGTGCTAATTTATTGCACGCCAGTAAATGGACAAATATGCCCATTTACGGGTGTGCAATAAATAAACAGCCATTACAAGTTCAGACCTCTGGTTCATTTTTTAAATATCCCCCAATTGCCCCCAAATAAATTGTGTAGTGGCTATAATTAATTAAAAATATTAGCATATCTTCTTTTTTTTTTTTAAATCTGCAATAAGCAGTTTTTAGGGGTTAAAAGTGGAGGGTGTGGGGTGTTAGAAAAAACAACACTGAAAAGGGCCTTTACATTGTGGTCTATGGGAACTGTGTGTTCCCTATATATATATATATATATATATATATATATATATATTAGTATAGATTGAAAGTGGAGAGGCGGGAAAGAGGAAGGTCAGTAAGTAGGTTATTGCAGTAGTCAAGTCGGCAAATAATAAGGGAGTGGATTATTTGCTTTGTGGTGTTAGCGCACAGAAAAGGGCAAATCTTGGAAATATTTCGTAGGTAGTTGCGGTAGGATGAAGAAAGTGATTGGATGTGGGGATCAAAAGGATAGATTTGAGTCAAGTGTAACTCCAAGGCAACAGACTTGGGGCGATGGGGAGATGGTGATGCATAAATATATGTATATAGGCATATACTTGTATATTTAAATTGGCTGCCCATCTGTTCAGTAAGAAACCAGTAGTGCGTTGCTGCTCCTTCAATAAATAATACCAAGAGAATGAAACAAATTTGACAATAGACATATGTTCTACCTAAATTATGATTTTTTGGGGGGGTTTCATGTCCCTTTAACTGATGCATACAGCTTTGATTTTTGCCTGCAAATTGTAATAAGGGAAGCTTTTAGTCAACCTTTCCAATAGATATTTACACAAAGTTGACCAATTTATTTTGCAACTGAAGACCATGTTTTTCTAATGGAATTGACTGTTTGGGTAAACTAATCCTAGACTTCTTAACTCTTCAAATGAATCTCCTATTAAACATGGATAAATTATTTTTAAGAGGTAAAAAAGATGAGATTTAATTTAAAAATAGTAATTCTGCTTATAATAGAAAGTAAACGTACCACCCAGTTATGAAACTATTAGCTTATCTTCAAATATAGTATTGCATTTATGCTTATAACACATAGCTGGGTCATTTGATAACTTTATCCTTAAGTTTAGTAAATAAGACTCTACTTTTTTAAACAGATTTCAGACTTTTTAAAATGTATCTTATATGCTGAAAATGATCCAAAGTCCTTAAGAAGACCAATCACAATAGATACACCACGTCTTGGATTTTCAACAAACAAATAAACATCATCTTGATATGTGGCCAAATGGTATAATATTCCACTAAATTTATTCTGCTTCCCTTCTTATAGTTGAAAATAGAAGTACCACCCAGTTATCAAACCATTGGTGTGTCTTTAAATATAGTATTGTATTTATGCTTAGAACACACAGTTGGGTCATCTGATGACTTTATTCCTAAGTATAGTAAATAAGACACTACTATAAAGAATAAGATGCACAGATACTGATATAAAAATCCAGTATAAAACCGTTTAAAAACTTACTTAGAAGCTCTCAGTTTAGCTCTGTTGAAAAGGTAGCTGGAAAGCCCACTGCAAGTGGGAAATAAGACCCTCCCCCTTCTTTTGCATATGAAAAGACCCTTTACACAAACAGGAACAAGTTGGAGAAGGTAGCTGACGGTATTCAAATAAAAACTTTGGGGCTTGGTTAGGAGCCTGAAAATCAGAGTAATGTTATTTAAAAATAAGCAAAACTATACATTTATTTAAAAAAAAAACTTTATGGGCTTTATAAATAGATCATCTACAAAACATTTATGCAAAGAAAAAATGAGTGTATAATGTCCCTTTAAGTGGCAACAGCTGTAGATTTTACACAATCATAAAATCAGACTTTTCAAAGTTTATCTTATATCTAGAAAATGATCAAAAATCTTTTAGAAGACCTAAAAAAATAGGTTTTCCACATCTTGTATTTTAAACAACCAAATGAACATCATCTGCATATGCTGCCAAATGGTATTCCACTAAATTTATTCTGCTTTCCTGGTTGTATTTATTTTAAGGGAAATGAAACCCATTTTTGTGTGCAAATTTAAAAAACTTTCTAATTTACTTCCATTCAAATGTGCTTCATTCTCTTGGAATTCTTTGTTGAAAAAGCCGTATTGCACTACTTGGAGCTAGCTGAAAACATTGGGTCAGCCAATGGTAAGAGGCATATACCGTGAAGAGGGCTGTGCACAGGAGATGCCCTTGCAATCTGACAGATTTGGAGTGTTTTTGCAAAGAAGAGTGGGCAAATCTTGCCAAGTCAAAATGGGCAATGCTGATAAACTCATACCCAAAAAGACTGAGTGCTGTAATAAAATCAAAAGGTGCTTCAATAAAGTATTAGTTTAAGGGTGTTCACACTTATGCAACCATTTTTTTTATTTTTATTTCCCTTTACCTAAAAGATTTCAGTTTGTTTTTCAATGGAGTTGTACAGTTTATAGGTCACATTAAAGGTGGAAAGAGTTCTGAAATGATTTATCTTTGTCTCATTTTTTTACATCACAGAAACCTGACATTTTAACAGGGGTGTGTAAACTTTTTATATCCACTGTATATGGAGCAACCAATCAGCAACTAGCTTCCAGTAATGCTGTCCGCCGCACATTGATAAATGCCGATAGCATACACTGTCGACATTTATCATTTCTAGTGAAATGCTTGCGCAATGCCGCTTCCTGCAGATTCACGGCCAATCGGCCGCTAGCAGGGGGTGTCAATCAACCCGACCGTATCTGATCGGGCTGATTGCTGTCCGCCACCTCAGAGGTGGTGGACGAGTTAAGGAGCAGCGGTCTTGAGACCGCTGCTTCATAAATCCTGTTTCCGGCAAGCCTGAAGGCTTGCGCGTAAACAGGTGAATACGGGGGCAATACGGGGCTTAATGAATTGGCCCCTAGAAGTAAATTAAAAGTTATTTCAAATTGCATTCTCTATCTGATTTGTAAAAGAGAAATCTTGGTTTTCATATCCCTTTAAGTTTAGGAATAATTGTTACAAAGTCAACATATTTAGAAAAGAAGAACTATTAGCAAAATACTTTTTTGTTTCCATGATGATCTTTTCTAAAAAAAATTAACAACAATGATAATGATAAGGGAAAACCTTTCCTTGTTCCAAGAAACAAGGAAAATCATTTTCCCTTAATCGATATGGAGGAGTAAGGCTTATAATTAGGCTGACCATATTGCCGCTTTATAAAGGGACACATATGAACACATATTATAACAGAACATTATTCCAAGCATTTCTTTATACAGCCCTGACATATGTATTTTTCATATGTGTCCCTTTTTAAAGCGGCAATATGGTCAGCCTACTTATAATATAACATGTAATTATACTGAATGCACAAAATTGCCTTTAAATCAAAACTGAAATAATGTTGTAAATAAGTGATCCAATTCTACTTGTTTGAAGGGTATCTTAGAATCTAATGCTAATAAAAGGCTTGTTTAATGGGGTGGTAAAAATCTTAAACTTAATATCATGGGTATAGGGACCATGTTTTCTTTTTATTCTGACCTATATTTTTAAATCCCCTTACTCCCTTGTTGTCTCTGTTTATTCACAGGATATGTTAAAATTCCACCACTTTAAAAATTATAGACAACTGCCATCTTTGAGGTTTAGTAGGGCTACAGTAATGAATAGGGTGCAAGGCAAACCTAACACCCCCAGAACCTCCCTGACTGTGCCCCTTTTGAATTCTGATAGGCTGCACATGTGGCTGATCAGACAATAGAGGCTACTTATCACTGTCACTGTTCTAGAAGTCAAGTCAAAGTTAAACTTTCAACATTTAGATAGAGCACACAATTTTTAAACAACTTTCCAGCTCACTTACATTATTTAAATGTGTACAGTCTTTATATGCTCACTTTCTGAGGCACAGCTCCTACTGAGCATGTGCAAAATTCCCAGGAGAAACGTATATATCCATTTTGTGATTGGCTGATGGCTGTCACATGATGCAGTAGGAAGGAAAATGTGGCTAACTTTGACATTTTTCAGAAAAAATCTGCTACTTATTTCAAATTCAAACTAAGTGCTTTTGCATTGTCTCTTTATGAATGTATTGTCTTCTTGATTATGTTATTCTACTCTTTAGCAATCCTTTAAGTTAGAGTAGTTTATAGCAACTAACTAAACACTTGCCAATATTTTGCTTGACATTAACATTTTTTCCAGCATTTCTGGCATTATTTTAACCTTTCAATTTACTGCTTAAAGGGAAATGAAACCCACATTTTTTCTTTCATGATTTAGAAAGAGCATGCATTTTTAAACAACTTTCTAATTTACTTCTATTATCTAATTTGTTTTATTCTCTTGATATTCTTTGCTGAAAAGCATATCTAGATAGGCTCAGTAGCTGCTGATTGGTTCCTGCACATAGAAGCCTGGGGTGATTGGCTCACCCATGTGCATTGCTTTTTCTTCAACTAAGAATATCTAAAAAAGGAAGCAAAATAAATAATAGAAGTAAATTGTAATGTTTAAATTTGTATTCTCTATCAGAATAATGAAAGAACATTTTAGAGGTTAGTGTCCCTTTAAAGGCTAGATTACAAGTGGAGGGCAAAATTGTGCTTTCGGGAGTGCGATATTTGTGCTCCACAAATGTGCGCTGGTATTACAAGGTAAGCGCAATAGCCTGAACGCATTGTGATCTCAAGAGCACGCTTCCAAAGGCTACAATGGGAGCCTCGTTCTGATGCCGTCTTATTCTGCAAAAAACCTAGCGCAGTGTAGGGGGTAAGTTGCACAGCGTTGGGCAACAAATGTAAAATATATATGTATATGAATATTTTCAAATTTGCCCCTTTACAAGCGTACATTAGATTGACACTTCACTTGTAATCCAGCCCTAACTGTTTATTTAACCTTTTAAAGCCGTTATGCCGTTCCATTCCGTCATAATTAGACTGGGCTTTAAAGCCGTTATGACGGAATGGAACGTCATAACTAACGGCTGTCCTGAAGCCTTCTGTGCTTCAGGGATTTAATCGCGGTCTGGAGGGCGTTCCTAGGATTGTAGGGACGCCCCCCAGATGCGATCCAATAATTGAAATCTCGCGATCGTATCCATGATCGCGTAGTTTCAATTTGTCTACATCGGAACAGTTGTTCCGATGTAGGCACTTTAACCCTGTCACGAAAGGGTTAAATTTTTATTAAGAGTTAATCATTTTATATTGCAAAACGTTTATACAAAATATAATGTTATGCATATTATGCCACTCACACTAGTTAAGATTACATTAGGTTTTTTTTGTTAAAACATCAGCTTTACACTACATTGGCCATTCTATTATTATTATTGGCTGAGTGATTTAAAAAAATACCAACAACAACAAAACTACAGTTTATTTTGACATGTATTGATCTGATCTGCTTCACAGTAATGAGTGCTGCACAACTACATTATTAATTTTAATTACATAACCATGTCATACTAGTAGATCACTTTTCCTTTCCGTTTTTTTTCTTCTTCTACGAACAAGGACAGTGATCGAAAATTCTATTGCTTTCATAATAAACATGCCAAGAGTAAGGTGAATCTTGGCTTGGTATATTTACGTTAATCAATAACTAGCATAGCATATTATCTGACCTATTTATGATCGTTCATTATCCATAATACTTGGCCCAGGATAAATAATGGCGGGATTAGTGTTGCTCTGTTTCTCCCAGTAATATCTTGGGCTTTAGAATATAATATAAAGATTATTGTCTGAATCAGTGTCTCAGTTATTTTAATTGCTCTCAACAAAGCTACTCTATGATGAGAACATGCAAGCTATTATTGTGTTAGGTGGATGAGTAGGTCAGTCTTTTTAAAGGGACATGAAACCCAAAACGTTTCTTTCATGATTCAGATAGAGAATACAATTTTAAACAACTTTACGATTTATTTCTATTATTTAATTTGCTTCCTTCTCTTGTTATACTTTGCTGAAAGGTTTATCTAGACAAGCCCAGGAGCAGCAGAGAACCTAGGCCCTAGCTGTTGATTGGTGGCTGCATATAAATATATATATATTGATTGTGATTGGCTCACCCATGTGTTCAGTTAGGAACCCGTAGTGCATAGCTGCTCCTTCAACACATGATACCAAGAGAATGAAACAGATTAGATAATAGAAGTAAATTAGAAAGTTGTTTAAAATGATATTCTTTATCTGAATCATTAAATATTTTTTTGGGGTTTCATGTCCCTTTAAATATGAACGGTCTGCTCAAAGGTTCATGAAAGTCAAATTTAGACTTTCATGATTCACATAAAGCAGTGATGGCCAACTTTCTAACACTTGGGAGCCACAGACCAATTTTTTAGAAGCTCTAAGGACCAGAAATCAATACATAAGAAGCCCAAAGGGTAGCAAATAATGTTATAGCTATTAAACACACAAATGTTAATAGATTTCCTTGGTTGTCCACTCACCAGGAGTTTCAATTTGTCTTGGGGTCACAAAATTGATTACACATTTTTTATTTTTTCCCAGGGACCACAAAAATTAGTGCAGACACAAGTTGGCCTTCCCTGATATAGAGCAGTTTTCTTCCTTTATTAAATAGTGCACACTTTATGAGGCACCGGCTGCTACTAAGCACGTGCAAGGGTTCACAGTGTATATGGGTTTATGGTTGGCAATTCTACTGTTTAAAGGGATGTAAAACCTCAAAATTTTCTTTTGTGATTCAGAAAGAGCATACAATTTTAGATTTACAATTTACTTCTGTTATCAAATTTGTTTTGTTCCCATGGTATTCTTTATTGAAGAGTTACTGAGGTAGGTGTTTAGAGCACTACATGGCAGGAAATAGTGCTGACATCTAATGCTCTTGCATATGGATAACATTCTTGCAAAACTGCTGCCATATAGTGCTCCAGACACGTGCACACTCCTGAGCTTATGTCTCTGCTTTTCAACAAAAGAAACCAAGAGAACAAAGAATAATTGATAATAGAAGTAAACAAGAAAGTTGTTTAAAATTGCTTGCTCTGTCTGAATTATGAAAGAAAAAAATGTGGCTTCATGTCCCTTTAATGGTTGTTTAAGCTATGCTATATTTAAAACTCAATAATCTACCTAAGTATAGAAACATTTTCTCAACTCTCACCGGTGAATTAATCACAAAGTTTGAGCCACTGGTCATACTTCACAACGAAAACCTTAAAATCTGGCATCATACTTGAAAACTGGAGTTAAGAAACACTGGTCACATGAATCAATAAATACCACAATAACTTAAATAGCTGAGTGAGAGAGATACAACATATGCAATATGCAATGAAATTAACCTGTTCTATTTGTCAGAAATGCTAAAATTAGCCACCGAGGGTTGCTGCCTTACAGATTAACCCTTTCGCTACCAGGAATTTCAGAAAAAATACTTTTCCAAAGTACCAGAGAATTTTTAGCATTTTTGCTATCAGTCCATTTAAACAGAAATAGAGCAGCCAAAAGTATTGGTCTAGGCCCATTTTGGTATATTTTATGCCACTATTCGACTGCCAGATTCGATCATATAAAATATATATTTTTTAACTTTTTGCAAACTTTGGGTTTTCCACTGAAATTATTTACACACAACTACTGCAGTCATATGGTACATGGTTGTAGAAGCTTCTCTGGGATCCCCTTTGTTCAGAAATAGCAGCCATTTATTTTTGGCAATTAGAATGTCACTAATTGCAGCTGTGCACCTTACTTGATATTCCTAGAATTGATTTTGGTTAATCAGGGAGTTTGTAAAGTTAAGTTTTGCTGTAGTGTAGAGATTACCCTCCCACCTGACACCTCCCAATCCCTGATCCCTACCTGATCTCTCCCAAACAGCTTTTTTCTCTTAACTTTGAAATTTGCCAGAAAATATTCCACTGCTCATTTCAAATTCAAAGTAAGTGCTATTTCATTTTTATTGTGTATTTGTCAGTTATCCAATTGAACTGTATTTAGTGGTCCTTTAACTGTCTCTACTTTATAGAGTAACATCATATATATTATTAGAGAATTGAGAAAAAACAGCCAGTAGTAATGTATTTACACAATATAAATTAAAAAAAAGTTTACAAATTATTTTTTTTAAATCTACAAACAGCATATAATGGAACAGGCTATTTTAGAGTGACAGTGTTTTTCTCTTTCAGCTTAATGGTTTTATGTCCCTCTAAGCACTGTAGTGACAGTGAAATGGTCTCAATAAGATTAACTGCCTCCCGCAGCGTAAACATACAGTAAGTGCACCTCAGTAAGACTAAGTGCACTAACTCGAAGTTAGTTATGAACATTTTACATTCCAATGTTCTTCACATAGAATGTAATGTATTTTTAAATAGACATTCCTATTTATATCTATATATACCTATATATATTCATACATATACATATACAGTATATATATATGGGTGAGAGAGGGATGGTGTGTATCAAGCGCTGTCTACTACATAAAATATTTATTTAAAATATTAATTAAACTTATTTAATGTATTAATTGGGAATATATATATATGTTGTAGGTACCCTTAAGCTGCCATGCTCTATGTGTTATACTTGATACAAGTATGGTGTTTGTGATAGAAATGTATAATCTAGAGGAATATATTGGAAAAATGTATAGCGAATGTAGAACTCACTGAACACTCGCTGTAGTCACTGTTTTTTTAAAACAGCTCTGTGTTGAGAGTTCTAATGATAAAAATACATATATAAATGTAATAGGTCTATTAAAAAATAAAAACCGACTCAGATATTGAGTCTGCAGTTATACAATTGGTGAAATAAATATAGTTATATTTTTATTCTAGGTCTGGGCTATCTGGCTTAATCTAACTCGTAGAAAGTATGAAAAAGTCAGAACCCAGACCGTGGTTTAGCTTAAAAACCAAAAATTCTAACTACTGTGAACATAGATCAATGGCTATGAAAAGATAAAGCAAACAAATAAGATCTATAAAAATGAAGAACGTGTATAAAAACGCATTTAAAATCGCACCATTTAGTTCATAAAATATGGGGAGTGGACTGTCATAAAAATGTCCCTAAAATGATTGCGGGTTAAAAAATTTGGTGATTTTCCTGAAAATGCCCAATATATGTGAAAGAAAATTGAAAATCTAAAAGAATAAATAATTAATTAAACTTATCTGGATTTAAGCGTTGGTGTATAAAATGGAGGAGCCTAAAAACACGCCGGCGTGTTGGGTTTCGATGAAAACGGAAGTGAATCCAGCTGCTAAAACCGGAAGTGATGTCACTCGTTATCGTGATATCTTACACGTTTCATGGGTCCTATGCCCACTTCATCAGAGAATGGATCCACTTCCATCTGGGCTCTCCTTTTATTTGTAGAGACCGGAAGTGCTTCCATTTTGTTTGTAATTGGTTTATTCAATTTATTGTAAGATAATTTTGTTTAGAAAACAATATTTTTGGTGTTTTCATGCATGAAAAAATAGCACACACAAATACAAATTTTAAACTGAAGAACACATGACCCATTATACTCAAAATATCCAATCAAGCTCAGTTTCCCTAAAAGGAAATAAATCTTTGGGCTCAAACATACGTATAAAAAGCACACCACAAATAACCCCAAAAATATTGTTTTCTAAACAAAATTATTATTTTTTCACGAGGGTGCACGCATTTACAAAGCATGTATGAGAGTCAAAATAAGAGCAGACCTACATATTCTGCTGGAAAGTGTAGCTACTGGCTGGCTTATCCCCCACTATTAACATTTAAAGAATATGTGCTAAATCACTAGGTAAAAGAATGAAGTCTAAATCCTATGCAGTGCACTAAAACAGAGCCATTTAACTTGAGACCCCCAGTGCAATAGCTCCTTAAAAACAATTCACTCCTTAATCACCATGATCCATGATCCTTAAACTCATTCTCAAATCTCAATCATGTCCCCTAAACAGCCATGCACCCCAACCCCCCCAATGCAATTAACCCCTTTGTTTGCAATAGCAGTGAGGTGGTGCCGACCGTTGGTGGGTGGGAGGTTAAGGAGGGAGGCGGGTGGGCGGCCCATTGCTGGAGGGGGCGGGCAGGAGTGGGTAGGACTGCTCGGCCATGCTACAGGGAGTAAAAAATAATAATATATATCTGCGTCATTGAGGAGGAAGGAGGGGCAATGAGGGGGATTCCTATGTGCATGCCTCCCAACATTTCAAAATTCAAAATAGGGACACCCCCCCCCCACGGCAAAAAAATGAAATGTGGTGGGCAGGAGCAGGGACGGGGCTTAAAAAAAAATCATAATACCAAAGTAATATAAATAAAATTCTAAATAAAGTCATATCTTTTAATACTCTTAGGCAGCAAATCAAACACAAGCTCAAGCCACTGGTATGGCTATGTGAGCTCTGTATTTAATTAGCCTTAGAAGACAGTAATAAATATTTTCATCTTATTTGGACATTTAATAATAGATTCTATAAAACTGCTCTCTGCATTCCCCATTAATATTCTAGATTCTGGCCTTTAAAGTCAGCAAAAATGCACAGTAACACACTACGTAACATACACTTACACATGCAGATACACACACACTACATAGCATATACTTGCACATGCAGATACACACACACTACATAGCATACTCTTATACATGCAGGTACACACACACACACACACACTACATAGCATACACTTATACATACAGATGCACACACACACTACATAGCATACACTTATACATGCAGATACACACACACACACTACATAGTATACACCTACACATGCAGATACACACACACACTACATAGCAAACACTTACACATGAAGATATACACACACACTACATAGCATACACTTACAGATGCAGATACACACACACACTACATAGCAAACGCTTACACATGCAGATACACACACACACTACATAGCATACACTTATACATGCAGATACACACACTACATAGTAAACACTTACACATGCAGATACACACAAACTACATAGTATACACTTCTACATGCAGATACACACACATACTACATAGCATACACTTATACATGCAGATACACACTTATACATAGAGATACACACACATACTACATAGCTTACACTTATATGTGCAGATACATACACACACACACACACTACATAGCATACACTTATACATGCAGATACACACACATGTATAGATACAGATAGACACACACACTACGTCATATATGGGTATCTGTAATTCATTGTATGGGGTCCTGGGGTTGACAAGCACATTAGCTGGTAGTCTGAGGCTGCCACTGTTCGTTACCCTGGTGTTAGCACTGCTCATTATATAAAACTGAAGGCATGCTAGTATTATCACCAGGTGTTAGACGTCATCACTGCCAGAGGTTAGAGGTCACCATTACCTGAGGTCAGAGGGTATACAGCCTTTTTACTCCTGCTTAACCCACACACCATTCCTTTTCCACAGGGAATCTAACAGTTATCTAACCCTGGGAGAGAAAAGCCAGCTGCTTCTGAGTATGGGGCCAATAGAATGCGGGACATATGGCTAGCAACCCGGGACAGAGGGACAGATTTCTAAAATCAGGACTGTCCCGTGAAATTCGGGACAGTTGGGGGGTATGCATGTGGGATCCGTTAATGGAAAGTGATCTGGGAGGGGAGGGGGATAGGGTATTGAGGGGGGGCAGCTATACTACAGAAAAATGGGTCTTTTATTTTGTTTTTAAAACAAATATCCAAATTTGCAGCAAACTGGGTACTGGTAGACAGCTGCCAGTACCTAAGATGGCGGCTAATAGGCAGAGGGGAGAGGATTAGAGAGCTTTTTTGGGGGGATCAGGGAGGTTGGGGGATTAGGGGGGAACCTACACTGCAGCAAATATATTTTTTTTAAAAAAAGGCTTTTATTTTCATACTGGCAGACTTTCTGCCAGTACTTAAGATGGCGGTGACAATTGTGATGTGGGGGAGGGAAGATAGCTGTTTGAGGGGGGTCAGGGAGGGATCAGGGGGTGGGATGTGTCAGGTGGGAGGCTGATCTCTACACTAAAGCTAAAATGAACCCTACAAGCTACCTAATTAACTCCTTCACTGCTGGGAATATTACAAGTGTGGTGGGCAGCGGCATTTAGCGGTCTTCTAATTACTCAAAAGCAATGCCAAAGCCATTTATGTCTGCTATTTCTCAACAAAGGGGATCCCAGAGAAGCATTTACAACCATGATTGCACAAGCTGTTTGTAAATAATTTCAGTGAGAAACCTAAAATTGCGAAAAAGTTAACTTTTTTTATTTGATCACATTTGACAGTGAAATGGTGGCATGAAATATACCAAAATGGGCCCAAATCAATACTTTGGGTTGTCTACTAAAAACAATGTATAGTTTTGATAGGTAAATATAAAAAAGGCTCTATTTATGTTTAAATGTAGTGATGGCAAAAATGCTAAAAAAGTTTTTGTCTGAAATTCCCGGTTCTTACGGGGCTAACAAATCTTTCCACTCAGAAATCAACTTCACCCAGCACTGATTCACCTACTCCCAGCTGATGAGTGGCAAAAAACATGAAACAGCTGTCCTGGGATGGTCTGACTCACTGTACTTAACCCTAGCTAAGCTTAAAAGCTGTGTATACAGCGATGCTATGGTGTGAAGGGAGTCTGCGTAAAAGCAGACTGAAGTAAAAAAGTGAGTAATCTTACCCAGAATCCTTTGCTGCATTGGAAACAGTGTATCCAGAGGTTTTCTGGGGGAAAGCAAGCCTCCTGACTCATTTAGATTTGTTAAATGAACTACACAATGGGGCTGATTTTTCAATATCTGGCGGACATGATACGCTGTAGTGTATCATGTCCTCCAGACATCGCTGAATACGACAGCATACAATGTCGGCATTTAACATTGCACAAGCAGTTCTGGGGAACTGCTTGTGCAATGGCGCCCCTGCAGATTCGCAGCCAATCTGCCGCTAGCATGGGGTGTTAATCAACCCGATCTATGCGATCGGGTGGATTGATGTCCGCAGCCTCAGAGACGGCAGACGAGTTAAGGAGCAGCGGTCTGGAATGGGGCCGGGTATTTGGCCCCGTTCGGACCATGATAAATCAGCCCCAATTAGTTATTTTATTTATATTTTGTCCTTAGTGGAGGATTTTAAACTCACTTTTTACCTCCCCATAAGTTGTTGCATATATATTTTACAAACAATCATCAGAAATACATAGAAATATATATTTAAACATAAATAGAACACTTTTTTCTATGTGAAGAATATTAAAATCTAAAATATTAATAACTACCTTCAGGTTTGCGCAGTTGATTTAAATGTGTCACGTTAGTGCGCAAGCAATGTGTTAGTTTTTTTGCGGTTTGCATGCTCCATTAGCTCCAAGTCAAAGAAGAGAATAAGTTAGCATGGTTGTGATATCCAAAGTCGTAAAGTTAGTGCACGTTGGCGTGCGTGCAAACAATTTAATTTCAACTTGAAATATGCGCGCTAACCCGTTTGCATTAAAAGTTTACTTTTTTTCCCCTTCACTAGAATATAAGCTAGTTGAGACAGAAACAGCTTTTATTCTAATTTCTTAACTAGGAATGCCAAGTCAATAAATTCTTACTCTTTCTTTACTAAAGCCTGTAATCATAACTGCATATAACTTTTACCATTTCAAAAATGTGTTCAATTCATACAAATTCTCCAAAATGCTTTGTTATATAGCAATCCATTAAGATGTACTTTAATAGGTAACAATTCCCCTACAGCTAATAATCAACAATTTTATAAATATCCAAGCTACTAGAACCTTTTACTCTCATTCTGAAAACCATGAAATACAAGAAAGTATAATTATCTTTACTAAGTCTACATAGTATATCACCCTTCTGAGATCCCAGACTCAGTTTATACATATTAATAGTCCAGAATCAAATTGATGGAATTGTTACACAGTTGAGGTATAAGATATAAGCGCTTTCACTGGGTTTTTCAAAACACAAAAGTATGCTATTTAACTCTATACTTTCCAGAAGAAAAAACAGGTTTTTGTTTTTACCCAGACTTGAAGGCTATGGGGTAGATTTACCAATGTCTGCAGGGCCGGATTGGGCCGCCGGGATACCGGGAAAAATCCTAGTGGGCCAGCAGCCGGCGGGCCAGCAGGGACAGCTGCAGTGGCAGCAAAGCACAGTTGTGAGTGACATATTACACAGTAACCAGGTTGTTTATAGCTTTTTCACATAGTTTTTTTTTCCTATGCACATTGGAGCTCTGCAATTTTCTCACAGCATTGTGGGATGAAATAAGATGTTTGTAGGCAGAGAAGTGTGAGGGGAAAATGCCTGCAGTGTTGGAGAGAGGTAGCCCAGGCGGGACTTGTACCAATTGCGACTTCGGTTGGCTGAGCCACTGCAAGGGGAGGCGCTACCTTTTTTTAGAGGGACAGGCAGCAAGAGCCACAGCACTGAGCAAGTCTGGAGAGACACACACAGCTTAGTTAACAGGCTGGTTATTGGTGTGAGCTGCTAATTACTGTGAAAGGTGAGAAAACAAGCAAATCTGTTCACAGTTGTTTTATGCAGGCAGGAGATAGGTGCTGTGCCTACTATTGATCCGGCTGGGGGTGAGAAGAGGAGGGGCCTCCGAGATCTCTGCTGCTAGTCTGGCTGCCTGGGGGGGGGGGGGTTGAAAGGTGACACTGTGACCTCCTGCTCCCCATCACTTCCTCACAGTGTCCTAGGTAGCTGCGCGCAGGAAGGAGGAAAGAGGACGAGGGAGGCAGCCACTCTCCGCAATGATGAAGAAAGGTTACTAGGAGGGGTAACTAAAGGCCCTACTGCTGTATATATACACATACTTGTAGTGTTTTGTTCTGATACCAAAGGGTTTTACATCCCAATGAACCCAAAGACAATTTCCAAGCTGGTGCCAGAGAGCCCTGTAAGTGAGAAGATCACTGGAACCTGTGAGTAACATTTTAAAGAGAGCCTGCACTTTGCCAGCCCTAAGTTTGCTGCTCCATTGTCTTTATGGTCACCTGGGCACTATCAGAGGCAGCAGCTTCCCCAGCAAACTCTTTGATCTTAGACATAAGCTTAGGTGACAAACACTCCTACAGTGGTGACCTCAATAGCCCTCTTATCCATTTAATGGTTTAATCACTGAAGGAAATGTGGATCAATGGCTCTATGTGTATCACTTGTGTATGAAAATATATTAGAAACAGGAATCCTGTATTGTATTTAAACGTAAAAATAGAGCTAAATATCATAACTGTCTCACAAAACCACTGGAAAAAAAAATGCGTTATTGGCCGTGGGTGTGAAGGGGTCAGGGGAAGGGCTGGTCTACACAAATTTCCTTGGCCGGTATAAATTCCCAGTCCGGCCCTGAATGTCTGTCCGACAAAATATGTCCGACAGGCATCGCTGAATGCTGACAGCGTATGCTGTCAGACATGATACACCAGAACTGCTTGTGCAATGCCGCGCCTGCAGATTCGCGTCCAATCGGCCACTAGCAGGGGGTGTCAATCAGCCTGATCGTATAGGATCAGGTGGATTGAAGACCGCAGCCTCAGAGGTCTTTAGACCGCTGCTTCATAACTGCTGTTTCTGGCGAGCCTGAAGGCTCACGCAGAAACAACGGGAACAAGGGACATTTAGCCCCTGTTAAATCGACCTCTATATATCCGGTCACACCAAAAATACCATGTATAATCATTTCCAAATATAATCTGCTAATTTCTTTTGAACCAACTATAAATTCTTGGATATATCTATTATAGCTCAGAATATATTGCAACAAGCATCCCACAACGTAGATTACAGCAAAGTTATGGGTGGGGTTCATAACTTCACTGGATTTTAACTTTACTATCAACGTCTGCTTTCCAGAATTAGTTATTGTACACAAAGAGGCCAAATTCACTTTAACAAAATTAGTATGCAGCATGTAACATGAATCTTCACTAAGTTTTTATCTTTTCTTTCTTTTAATTTTTTTAGATTTTTTAAAAATAATCTTTTATTGAGGTTTTGTGCAAAAGAAAACATACATTGAACGTCATATAGCTAGTATAACAGGAAATCAGTTATACATTGCATACTGAAATACATAAGTGAAACAATAATTGAAACAACATAGACTTCCTAAACCTCCATTTTACAATAGTACTAGCATATTAAGTTGACTACTTATCTGGCCACTTAAGGGCCACTTGATTTAGGAGAATATAAAGCTTATGGTAGCTATTACTAGGAGCTGCTTTTGGGCCCAATGTCATTCAAAAGGATATATATATTTCTGGTCCACTGAAAACACAATGCATAATAAAATAATAAAGATACACTCGTGACATTTAGATGTGAAAAAGAATATATTAATTAGCTAATATACATAATATATGAATATAATCTACACAACAATACTAAAGGGACACTGAACCCAATCTTTTGTGATTCAGATAGAGCATGCAATTTTAAGCAACTTTCTAATTTACTCCTATTATAAATTTTTCTTTGTTCTCTTGCTATCTTTATTTGAAAAGAAGGCATCTAAGCTTTTTTTTCTTGATTCAGACCTCTGGACAGCTCTTTTTTATTGGTGGATAAATTTATCCACCAATCAGCAAGGACAACCCAGGTTGTTCACCAAAAATGGGCCGGCATCTAAACTTAATTAGTAAATTAGTAAATTATAAAGTTGCTTAAAATGTAATGCTCTATCTGAATCACGAAAGAAAAAATTTGGGTTCAGTGTCCGTTAAGTTTAATGTGATGTCCTGACAAACAAGTCTCAAGACAACTAACTAAGTAAGCTTTACCCCCATATGTGTATTTTCAACCTCTTTACATCACTTAAGGCCTACATGTATAAATTTAAAAGACAAAGTCTGACATACTGCTCTTGAGAAAAAGGTTACTTTCCCCTGGCAATAGATGATATGTGCTATGGACCACAGTCTAAGAGATAAGCTAGGTAGACAGGTATGTAGCTACTTATTATGAGACGATAACGATTCTTATAGCATATCCAGTTTAAACCTATATCTTCAATTTGCTATAGTCAGGTGTTAGGTATTTAGGGGGATAGAATAAACTGGCACTACCTATAAAGCGATATATGTTATTTTGCTATGATCACGGGGGCAAGGGATATGTAAATGATAGCACTCCATGTCCCTGCTCAGAGCAGGCAGACAGGTTATGGAGCAGCGGTCTTTGTGACCGCTGCTTCATAACTGCTGTTTCTGGCGAGTCTGATGACTCGCCAGAAACACGGGCATCAAGCTCCATTCGGAGCTTGATACATATGCCCCTATGTGAGCTTTTTGGGCTATAAAATAAACACCACCAAGTCGGAAATACTGTGGCTAAAAAAACACACACACTCAAAACACGTCTACCCATTTGTGGTAGTGTCAGAGGCACTCACATATTTGGGTATTCAATAACATAGAAACCCACAAAGGATATATGACCTAAACATAACAGAAAAATGTAAGAACTTAAACACACAACTACAAAATTGGATCCATCTCCCTCTGGGATTATCGGGCCATATTAACTTAGTTAAGATGCCAATAATGCCTCAGATACTATACCCCTTGCTAATGCTACCCTTTTTCAGGACTAAAAGAGACTTTAAGGGCCACTAAACCCCAAAATTTTCTTTCATGATTCAGACAGAGAATACAATTTTAAACAACATTCCAATTTACTTCTATTATCTAATTTGCTGCAATCTTTAGATATCATGTGTTAAATAAATAGCAATGCACATTGGTGAGCCAATCACATGAGGCATCTATGTGCAGCCACCAATCAGAAGCTACTGAGCCTATCTAGATATGCTTTTCAGGAAAGAATATCAAGAGAATGAAGCAAATTAGATAATGGAAGTAAATTAGAAAGTTGTTTAAAATGGTATTCTCTCTAAAGAGAAAAATTGGTCCTGGGCACCATGCTGTGAATAAATGTTTTCTCTCCACTGGAAGGGACCTGCATATTAAAATCCCCCCTTACATCCTGAGAAGGACAAAACTACTGGATCTAATTATTTTTTTCTAATTGCTTTGTGATTGACTTAGTAATGATTATTGGTCTGATCCTTTTCCCTTTCCTAGCATAGGGGAAGGTGAAGAAAAAGAAAAATCTTTTTCAAGTCACTGAAAAAGTTACTGAAAAATAACTGCCTTCCCCACAGTATCTAAACTAAAAGAGATATTATTTTCAGTAATTATTATCTGTTATGATTTTTTCTATATGTTTTTTTAGGGCTGTTTTGTTTCTGTGTTGTTGTTTCTTAAGCCTGGACAAAATAGGGTGGTAAACAGAGAAGAGGGATTATCAAATTGTGAAGTTTAATATTAAATTTTTTACATACGTTTATAGAGGATAGAATAATAAGAGAGGGAAAAGGTAAAAGAAGCTCTGTATTTGGCTTGGTGTGCTGGTGTTCCCATAATTGATAAATCAAGCCACTTCAAACTTTCTAAGGAAAAGGAAACATTAAGTTCTGTCTGATTATCTACTTCCTCTGTTCTATGGGCCTTAGCTTTTTGTGCTTGTTAACTATTACTAAGGTATTGAGCTAAGAAGGTAACACCAGCAGAAAGTAATAACTGGCATTAACATATTACCATGTTGTTTTAAGCATTGTATTATACTAAAAAACATAAAAAGACTTATCAAGTTTGAGAGTGACATTAACCCCTGCAGAAGTGACCTTGTGATAATCCTAATCACTTATTGCTCTAGCATCTAGAAATAGTATATATTTATCTATAAGTTAATAAGCTTCACTGAATATAGAGGTAGAAGTTGTGAGTTTTTGACGTTGACACCTTATATTAAGGATATTTAGGCCTGAGGTTACTGTTATAACCAATAGAATTAACGCTATCAGGCAACACTATAGAGTAATCAACTGTCTTTACTTAGTGGCTCTCCCTCCTACCGTTATTAACTTAGTGCTATCTTTATACATGATTTGGTGAACAAGTCTAATCCACTATTTGGTTTTCGGGGAAAAAAAAAAAAAGATATACAACCCTCCCCTTCACACCCTTGCACATTGTCCCCTCACCCCTTGCCTTCACTTCCCTTCCCCCTACTGATGCACTTGGAGAACTCTCCCTAACAAGGCCTATTGACTTAATCACAAGATTCTACGGCACATGGATAAATTCCTTCACTCACACTCCCGGACTCCTTCACCAGTCATGGCAACCAAGCAGAGAGACAGGAGGACAAAGGTCACTGCTGAAGTATCCTCTGAATTACCTATCTCTGCAGCTTCTACCCTGCCTATAAATGAATTGACTAATATACAGGCTTTAGTAGCTAGTATCTCTGAGGCACTAACCCCTAAATTTGATGCTTTAAGGTCTGAGATTAAACAGGATTTAAATTTACTTAGACAGGAGATAAATCTATTTTCAAATAGACTAGACGAAGTCGAACAGAGAGTATCTGACCTGGAGGATCTTGTTTCAGTTCAAGGGTCTAATCTTGAATCTAACAACATAATCATTGCTAAAATGCAGAACAAAATTGAAGACCTGGAAAATCGCTCTAGGCGAAATAATATTCATATCATTAGGGTACCTGAAGGGGGCCAAACGGAAGATTTAAGTAAATTTATTCCTGAGGTGTTAGCTCAGCTACTCAAAATTTCTCCCAATCATCCTCAAATAGTAGTTGAGAGGATACATAGAATAGGGAGACGAATAATGGACAGGCAGGAAGATAGCAGGCCCAGACCTATTATAGCGAAGTTACTTAACTTTCAAGATAAGGTCACAATACTTCAGTATTTTCGGAAAAACCAGCCCATAACCTATAAGGAAAATAGAATTCTTCTATTCCAGGATTATTCAGTTGAAACGGCCACTAAGAGAAGGAATTTGGCTCCAATTTGTACAAAATTTATCCATCAAGGCTATCAGGCCTTAATTATATATCCTTCCAAACTAAAAATTTATGCAAAAGGTAAAACTTATTTATTTGATAATTCACACGAGGCAGAAAAACTGTTGCAGCAACTGAATAGTCAGGAGTAGTAAAAGTTATCATGGATAAGGTAGCAAATATAGACAAAAAATGTGGCTAGAATGGACAAATTTTCTTTTTGTCTGTTCTCTCCCCTTTTCCCTCCAACTTTTTTTTTTTTTTTTCACTTTTTTTTTTCCTTTCTCTTTTTTTTTTTTCTCCCTCTCTCTTCTCCCCTTTTGATATTTTATTTTTTACCTTCTGTGCCCCTTTTTCCCCTCCTTTTTCGCTCTCCCCCCCCCCTCCTCAGGTGAATGACTAACCAAGTGGCTAACTTTAAGGTAGTTTCCTGGAATGTGGGGGGGATATCAACACCCATTAAAAGGAAAACGATTTTAACCCATGTAAGACGACTCGAGTCTGACATAGTTTTCTTACAGGAAACACATCTAACCCTGGAGGAAACTCTGAAACTTAAACAAGGATGGGTAAAAGAAATCTATGCCTCATCAGGCACAGGTCGGAGAAGGGGGGTGGCCATATTGATGGGGAAAAGGCTTAAAGCAGACACTCTCCAGATTTTACCTGATCCAGAGGGGAGATATATCTTTTTAAAGATTAAAATTGACAAGACAATTTTTTCACTCTGTAATATTTATGCACCTAATACTATTGATTCAGAATTCTGGAATCAACTACAAGCCAGGATTCTCTCTTTCAGGGAAGGATATTTAATTCTCGGAGGGGACTTTAATATGGCCCCCCATTGTCCTTTAGACAGGTTAAGGGAGAAAGAGAAATTTAAAAAGAATAAGAAAGATAATCTAGAATCTAAACTGCTGACTAAAATCAGGCAAAACTTGAACATTAGAGACATATGGAGGATTCAGAATCCTGACGTTAGGGAATTCACGTGCCTTTCCAAAGCACATAAGACTATGTCAAGAATAGATCTTTTCCTTATTGACGAAAGGCTGTGCACAGCCAAAATAAGAGCAAAGATATTACCTATCTTTCTCTCTGATCATGGACCAATCTCCCTGAATTTCCAACTGACAGGCCCTAGAACAGGCTCTTCGCGTTTCCACTTTCCCTCCTTCCTAGCATCAGATACAAAATTCAAAGTTCAGCTGAAGATTAAATTTGAAGATTATATTCAGTGCAACAGAGAATATTGGGACCGCCCCCTGATTTTTTGGGAGGCAGCCAAAGCAGTTATGAGGGGTGAAATCATTGCCTATAATGCAATGATAAATAAAAAATTAAGATCAAGAGAAAGAGAGCTAAATAATGCAGTAATTAACTCATATAATCGTCTCCTCTTGACAAGAAATTCAGTTAACTGGGCAAGTTATCTTCGGGCGAAAAACGATAAAGACACTTTTTCTATCTATAGAGAAACTCAGTCAGAGTTAAAATTACAATCTAAACTATACAGATATGGAAACAAATCTGGTAAATTACTTGCTAATTTGGTCAAAAACGAGAAAAAGCCATCACTTATTGAAAAACTTCTTGTAGATGGGAAGCTCCTTATGGAGAACACAGAGATACATAAGGAACTGGTTAAATATTATCAAGATATATATGCCTCTAAAATATATGATTTAACACAGGCAGAGGAGTTCTGGAGTAAAATTAGTTGTCCCAAGATATCTGTAGAATTAATAGAGACTCTGAATGCCCCGATAAGAGTAGAAGAAATAGAGAAGGTGATCTCTGAATCCACTATCAATAAAGCTGCAGGCCCGGATGGGTTACCAAGCGAATTCTATAAGATCCTTTCCTCAGAAATCGCGCCTCATCTTAGTAATGTATATAATGCTATGTATATTAAAGGAGAATTGGTGCCGAAAGCTTTTTCTGCCTCCTTCACAACACTTATTCCTAAAAGTGGAAAGGATCCAGTTCAAAGGGAATCTTACAGACCAATAGCCTTATTAAACGTCGACTATAAGGTTTTCATGTCAATCTTGGCTAAAAGGCTACAAAAGATATTACCGAATATTATAAATAAAGACCAAGCAGGTTTTCTAAATTCACGGAATTCTTCAGCAAAAATCAGAGAGGTTTTAGTGGTAACAGAATATTTTTATAACATGGGGAGGAAGGAGAGGGGAGAGGGGGAACAAACTCCTGACCTGGCCATTGTGTCAATCGATGCTGAGAAGGCATTCGATTCGATACAACATGACCATCTTTTTACTTCATTGGGACGGTTTGGGTTTGGAGGAAACTTCCTCAAATTCGTTATGAATCTGTATAACTCTTCTTTAACAAGCTTAATTGTGAATAACACCGTCTCTTCACAAATTGTGCTTAACAGAGGAACTAGGCAGGGTTGCCCCCTCTCTCCTCTCTTTTTTAACCTATGTATTGAACCATTAGCCATCAGGATTAGGTCACAGCTGGAAGGGGTGGCGATAGGTAGACAGGAGATGAAACTAGCCCTATACACAGATGACATCCTTGTCTATCTGTCAAACACTAGGGTTAATATACCTAAGCTGCTGGGAATCACTAACCAATTTGGACTATTCTCTGGTTATAAAATAAACGTGATGAAATCAGAGCTGTACTGGCTTAGAAAAAATAAAGACTCCTTGGTGAATAGTCCTTTTAGAATAGTTAATGAGTCATTTAAGTATTTAGGCATAGTAATACCTACTAATCCACGGGATCTATATAATTTTAATATTTCTCCAATTATGACCACAATTAAAAATAAACTTAGACTCTGGGAAAATCTACCTCTTTCTATTTCTGGACGGATAGCCTTGTTTAAAATGGTTCTTCTCCCCAAACTATTATATGTATTACAGAACACAGCATTAATACTTTATGATAGGGATATTCGAGGGCTAAACAGCTGGCTCAGAAGCTTCATCTGGCAGAAGAGAAAACCCAGGATAGCCCTGAGCAAACTAACACATGCTAAAATATATGCTGGTTTTGCATTACCTGATATACGGCTTTACAATTTTGCTTTCTTAGCACGAATTGCAGCAGATTGGATCTTCTGTAATAACTACATTTTAAACAATGCATTGGAGGATAGTGTTTGTGACCCATACCTTCCATGTGCACTGCTGCATTGTGACTTAAAAGGTTTGCCATCTAAAATTAAGGAGAACAAAATGATTTTTAATCCTCTAAAGGCCTGGTGGAAGATAGGGAAGCTTCTTTCTATCAACTGCAAGGTTTCAAAATATCTCCCTGTTCTGGGTAACCCATTATTTCAAGCAGGACTGGATTCTGCAATTTTTAAGAAATGGCAAATGGTGGGACTGAACACAATGATCCAATTCATTGATAAGGAAAAAAAATGTGTTAGAACTTTTGAAGAAATTAAAAATAGCTTCAACCTCTCTAATAAGGAGTTCTTTGCGTTTTTGCAAGTAAGGCACTATGCATTAGAGCTAACGAGGGAGGGAGAGTGGCAATGGGATTTGGGAGATCTAGAGGATTGGCTCACGTTAGTTAAGAAGGGACGTATGTCCATCTCTTATTGCTACTACCTCTTAGGAGCAAAGAGAGCAAGTCATACTTTAGAGAAAATTGCTCAAGATTGGAGACTAATTTTGGCCCAGGATTATATTGACCATAAATTTATACAAAAATCTATTCATAAAGTGGCAATGGCTACTCTTTCAGCAACATAGAGAGAGGCTCATCTTAAGTTATTACATAAATTTCACTATACTCCAGAAAAAGGCTATAAGCTCCAGAACATGAATTTTTTTAAATGTCCTAAGTGCTCCTTAATTGCGGCAGATCTCTTACATATGATAGCTAACTGTCCCCTGATTAGGCAATTTTGGCGAAAACTAGAATTCTGGATCAATACTACTCTCAGGATCTCCCCTCTGGAGATATCGGCAAGCTTAATTATATTTTGCTGTGATAATCAGATAGAACAACAATCAAATGAAAAAATAATAAGTGTCTCTATAATGGCAGCTAGGTACTTAATATTTAAAAAATGGAAGACGAGAGAAATCCCTAGTGTGGTGGAAATAAAAATTTTCCTCAAAAAACAATGCATATTAGAACAACGTGACACGGATATTAATAATGATTCTGACATCAGAAAATTTTTTAGTAAATGGGCACCATTTATTAAATCCCTCCCGGCCACAGAGATAGACTATATTGTATTTCCCTTCCAAAACACAGAGCTAGTACAACTGGGGTTATGGTAAATGGATAGGAATCAAAGGTTTTTGGGGGGGGACGAATGTGGAAATTCCCTTTCCCCCCTCTCCCCCTCTTTTTTTTTTCTCCCCCCCTTTTTTTTTTTTTTTTTCTCTCCCTCTCTCCCTCTCTTGGTGGAAGTATTGAGAAGTAACAGATATGAGTCTGGACTGCAATAATAATAATATAAAATTGAACTGAGGTTGATCAACTAAGAAAAATGATCTTGAGCATACTAATTCTTAATTAACTTGAAGGTAATTTAGGAGTATTATTGGTTATAAAAAGTATAAACAATAGATTGGTTTGATTTGTTGACTGTACGCATAAAGTATATAAGGGAAATAGTGCTGTTTTTCTCTGTTAATTTTTTTTTTTTTTTCCCCTTCCCCTCTCCTTTGTTATTGTTTTTTGTTTAAGGAATTATAGAAATAATATAATTCAATAGGAAACTCTAGAGATGAATGATTGTTAGAATTATTGAATCCTCACGGTTGTTTGGTTGTTTTTTTTTCATTGTTTATGTAACCTTCTCTGTTTCCTGAAAACTGCTTAAAAATGTATAAACATGTTGAAATATAATAAAAATGAAATTTAAAAAAAAAATAAAAAAAAAAAATGGTATTCTCTGTCTGAATCATGAATTTTGATGCTAAAGTGCCCGGTTTTTAAAAAGTTCGATTAAAAACAGGGGCACTTTAATTTATCAAAATTTACATTTCATTCCTGTTGTGAAAAAAAACTTACCTTTTAATCTTGACAGCAGCTCTAGCTTCCCCCGGTCGTCGAAAGCCATTTCTGATGTCAGAAATGAGGGATAGGTCATCCTCCAATCACGGCTTCCCCCCAGGGGAATCAGTGTCTGATTCAATGCCGTGATTGGAGGAAGCTGGATTCCTCATTTTAGACCCAGGAAGAGGCTTTGCAACGGGTTGAGGAAGCTGGAGCTGCTGTGCAGATTAAAAGGTAAGTTTTTTTCACAACAGGAGTGAAATGTAAATTTTGATGAATTAAAGTGTCCCTGTTTTTAATCAAAATTTTAAAAACCGGGCACTTTAGCATCAAAATTTACATTCAATTTAAAAGACGCACCACAACACATCAGCAACTGTCCTTTATATAGAGATCCCCTACGAGCCTGGAGTTTAATTAATAAATACATGGGAATCACGCCCCACACCTAAATTTATACTGTTGTTTGGAAACCAAGACTTCCCGGCAGGTAATGACTGTAAACCGTTCCATATTTGGAACACTATAGGGATCAGGACGGTGGGTGACGTGATGGACCCCTTAAAACACTCAATCAGATCCTTTCAGGAACTGAGAATCAAATTAAAAATTCCACACAAACACTTCTACCTTTATCTGCAGATGAGACACTACACTTCAGAACTCCAAAAGAATGACCCAGAATTCTGGAATGTCTCACCCTTTGCTGTCTCACATACTCTATTTAAGATAGGGATCTTTACTATCTAGCGGCTAGATTTAGAGTTTTGTCGGTAACGACCCGCATATCTAACGCTGGCTTTTTTCTGGCCGCACCTTTAAAATAACTCTGGTATTGAGAGTCCACAGAATGGCTGCGTTAGGCTCCAAAAAAGGAGCGTAGAGCATATTTAACGCAACTTCAACTCTCGATACCAGAGTTGCTTACGGACGCGGCCAGCCTCAAAAACGTGCTCGTGCACGATTCCCCCATAGGAAACAATGGGGCTGTTTGAGCTGAAAAAAAACCTAACACCTGCAAAAAAGCCGCGTTCAGCTCCTAACGCAGCCCCATTGTTTCCTATGGGAAACACTTCCTACGTCTGCACCTAACACTCTAACATGTACCCCGAGTCTAAACACCCCTAACCTTACACTTATTAACCCCTATTCTGCCGCCCCCGCTATCGCTGACCCCTGCATATTATTATTAATCCCTAATCTGCTGCTCCGTAAACCGTCGCTACTTACATTATCCCTATGTACCCCTAATCTGCTGCCCCTAACACCGCCGACCCCTATATTATATTTATTAACCCCTAATCTGCCCCCCACAACGTCGCCTCCACCTGCCTACACTTATTAACCCCTAATCTGCCGACCGGACCGCACCGCTATTATTATAAAGTTATTAACCCCTAATCCGCCTCACTAACCCTATAATAAATAGTATTAACCCCTAATCTGCCCTCCCTAACATCGCCGACACCTAACTTCAATTATTAACCCCTAATCTGCTGACTGGAGCTCACCGCTATTCTAATAAATGTATTAACCCCTAAAGCTAAGTCTAACCCTAACACTAACACCCCCCTAAATTAAATATAATTTTTTTTTTTTTTTTTTTATTATTATTTTTATTTGAGGTTATAAAAATGATACAGGCAAATAACATCATATATTCAAAGACACAAGAGAGTCACAATATAATTTACAAGTTGGATGACCAAATAAACATACAAATAAATGCCTAGTTATGAAACTGAAAATTAACCTCAGGTTTTCAATAGAGAAATAACCCCATACAACATAATATAAAATCAGGTACAATAGTTTCCCTTCAATGAAAAATAGAGGCCTCTCTTGGACCCCCTGAAGAGGAATTTAAATCAGGGAAGGGAGTTCTAGGGGAAAAAGAAAAGAAAAATAACAAGATAACAAAACAGGCCACTTTTGGACCCCAATAGGAAACGATTAGCTTGTAAAATGACGCACTTAAAATAAGTTTGATATGTGTTGAATAAACCTTGGTTTTACTTTTTAGGGTCTCCCCCTTGAACAGGAGGCCACTTTTGGGCCTATACAGTTTTATGTAGGATAAATAGGGGGGACCAATAAGTTTCAAAGGCAACTCTTGGGCCATGATGATAGAGCTAGGTAGTAATCATCGTCAGTAAGAGAACTAAAACTAGGACTGAGAGGGTTAATAATATTATGTGAGGGAAAAGTTATATAGAACCCTGAATCAAAGAAATCAACTATATATATGTATACATGCCGGCCCCTTGTAGCTAGCTTTGTATAATATAGCTCCAGACTGGTCCCTAACATCTAACCATATCTACAAAATAGCGTAGAGAGCAAAGAACAAATGCTCCAATTATGTAATAGAGAGTTGATATATCAAACATATATATATATAAGTGTAATGCGGCTGCCCCTTCTAAGTGCTGTAACGCATTGTACCAGAAAGGCTGACTACCATAAGCAGAGATTAACTGTGGTTACTCATATGGGTAAAGCAAATACTATGAGAAGGTTGCCTATATAGTACCTGTCTAGCTGTCTATATGAAATTACGTTACATAGAGAGAGGGTATCTCTAGTTGGCGCAGATACTGACCTGATCCACAAGTCACCAGTGGCTCAGGAAACCAAGTGAGAATGAACAGCATATAAAAATAGTAACGTGAAACAGGTCGGCATGATCACATCAAATATCAATAATATAAGATAACGATAACCAGCTAGGCTTGAACCCACTAAGCTTAATTTGTAACAAAGATCGGACATACAAAAGGTGGTACAAATAACTATTATCTTAGTCCAGTGGCAATGGTATATCTTCCAGAGACTTTGATGCAAACCCTTGTTAAGTGATATAGTCGATCTTAAGCTATATGCAGGAAGTCTGACAACAGTTAAACAGTATATATCCTGTGGCAACATGCAAACTCAGCAGGCTAGGCAGGATTTGGTTCCATTACTAAAAGACATTTTACACTATATATAGGGAGAGTGAAAAACAATAAAAATAACATGGAAATATATTGTGGTTGAAGGAGTTATAGTTAGTCCGTATCAAACTATTTGCCCTCTCTAAAAATGCTTTTCATAAGGGAAAGTGCGGTCAATTCAAGAGTCTTTCAATCAATCCCCTGTTTCTGTCTCACGGTCAGGATGTAGGTGTTCTGTACAAGTAACACAAGTAAGCAGTCTAGACCCATCCGGTCCCATAAGTTCTGTAAGGTTGAGTGCACCTATGCCTGTGTGGGAACAGCCAAAAGTCTAGTAAGCTGAGCTCCGCTCCCCAGGCTAGATGGGCCAGTATATGTGACAATAGGTAGCTGTGTGGTGACAAGATGTGTCAGCAAACATAATTACCCCACTCCAGCGTGCAAAAGTGACCAACCTCTCCCAGGCAGACCGTATGTTCTCAGGAGGGGAGAGCAGCTCCCCAGATGGCTGAGCAGGCGCTGTCCTCCGGGATCCCAGCAGAGCAGTGATTTGGATGAAGAAACCAGACAGCAGTCCTCAGAAATGAACAGAGGCATCTCTAGCCGCTCGCTCTCATGACACAGTTCAGACCTGATGGAGGATGGCAGAGTAGTTAGGAGTGAGGGCTCGGAGCAAATCACTAACCCTAGTGAGGAATACATCTCTGATCTACAGGATCCCATCACTACAGCCTGAGGCCCTCGGCAAGGCACCATCCCAACCCCACAGGAGCCGATCCCGCCACGGCGTACAGGTATGGGCATTGATGCGTGCACCAAATTGTTAGGGTCTGCCTGGGGGGCCATATCAACTTCCAGAGTCGCCTTTCTGGTTACCAGGCTCGCAGTCACTGTGTTCTGCGGATCCTCCGCCGGGACCACAGCACTTTGTGGGTTGCCCGCAACCTCCTCTGCGTCGGCAGCCGCGCTGTCATTGTAAGGCTTCGGAGTCTTCTCCAGTTCACTATCGAGCCCCAGATCACAAGTAATTGAGTTTTGCTGCCTTTGATGTTTGCCAGCAAAACAGTTCTGCACTAACTTAATCAGCTGTGAGAAATGTTCTTCCAGCAAGGTGCAGATATCGTCCTCCATTAGTTTTGATGCGGGCTGCATTGTGGAAACACGTGGGCCAATAACCTTATACTTCGGGGCCTAATGCAGCTTGTAGTAAAATGCCTTATAATGAGTCGGTTGCTTAAGTAGGAGTAAATAATTTTCACAGAAGCAGTTCTGGCAGTGGTTTAACACTGCTATACCCCGTTTACCGGGGGGGGGGGGGGGGGTTGAGACCTCTCCTAGAAAGGGCCGCTGTAGGCCTCAACCCTCCGGATTGGTAAGGTGATGCAGTTTCTCAATAAGCTTAGTATCATTCAACTGTGCTCAGTTTCCTGGAAAACAGGCTTAAGGTTTTAGGAATATTGTTGAAGAAATGCTGCTGATAAATAGCGAATTTCAACAGCAGCCTGCACGCAGCTTCCAATATTGCATCCATGCAGGATGCTGCCCAGAGACACGCCCCCCAAATTAAATATAATTTTAATCTAACGAAATTAATTAACTCTTATTAAATAAATTATTCCTATTTAAAGCTAAATACTTACCTGTAAAATAAATCCTAATATAGCTACAATATAAATTATAATTATATTATAGCTATTTTAGGATTAATATTTATTTTACAGGTAACTTTGCATTTATTTTTACCAGGTACAATAGCTATTAAATAGTTAAGAACTATTTAATAGCTAAAATAGTTAAAATAATTACAAATTTACCTGTAAAATAAATCCTAACCTAAGTTACAATTAAACCTAACACTACACTATCAATAAATAAATTAAATACAATTCCTACAAATAAATACAATGAAATAAACTAACTAAAGTACAAAAAATAAAAAAATATTTACAAACATTAGAAATATATTACAACAATTTTAAACTAATTACACCTACTCTAAGCCCCCTAATAAAATAACAAAGCCCCCCAAAATAAAAACATGCCCTACCCTATTCTAAATTACTAAAGTTCAAAGCTCTTTTACCTTACCAGCCCTGAACAGGGCCCTTTGTGGGGCATGCCCCAAGAAGTTCAGCTCTTTTGCCTGTAAAAAAAAACATACAATACCCTCCCCCCAACATTACAACCCACCACCCACATACCCCTAATCTAACCCAAACCCCCCTTAAATAAACCTAAACGATCCAATCAGCCAATTGGATTGAACTTGATTCTGATTGGCTGATTCCATCAGCCAATCAGAATATTCCTACCTTAATTCCGATTGGCTGATAGAATCCTATCAGCCAATCGGAATTCGAGGGACGCCATCTTGGATGACGTCATTTAAAGGAACCGTCATTCGCCGTTCAGTCTTCGGCCAGGATGGATGTTCCGCGTCGGAGGTCTTCAGGATGCTGCCGCTCCGCTCCGGATGGATGACGATAGAAGATGCCTCTTGGATGAAGACTTCAATCGGATGGAAGACCTCTTCTGCCCTGCTTGGATGAAGACTTCTACCGGATGGAGGACCTCTTCTTGCTCCGCTTGGATGAAGAATTTGGCTCGGCTGGGTGAAGACGACTCAAGGTAGGGAGATCTTCAGGGGCTTAGTGTTAGGTTTATTTAAGGGGGGTTTGGGTTAGATTAGGGGTATGTGGGTGGTGGGTTGTAATGTTGGGGGGGGTATTGTATGTTTTTTTTTACAGGCAAAAGAGCTGAACTTCTTGGGGCATGCCCCGCAAAGGGCCCTGTTCAGGGCTGGTAAGGTAAAAGAGCTTTGAACTTTAGTAATTTAGAATAGGGTAGGGCATTTTTTTTATTTTGGGGGGCTTTGTTATTTTATTAGGGGGCTTAGAGTAGGTGTAATTAGTTTAAAATTGTTGTAATATATTTCTAATGTTTGTAAATATTTTTTTATTTTTTGTAACTTAGTTCTTTTTTATTTTTTGTACTTTAGTTAGTTTATTTCATTGTATTTATTTGTAGGAATTGTATTTAATTTATTTATTGATAGTGTAGTGTTAGGTTTAATTGTAGATAATTATAGGTATTTTATTTAATTAATTTATTGATAGTGTAGTGTTAGGTTTCATTGTAACTTAGGTTAGGATTTATTTTACAGGTAAATTTGTAATTATTTTAACTATTTTAGCTATTAAATAGTTCTTAACTATTTAATAGCTATTGTACCTGGTTAAAATAAATACAAAGTTACCTGTAAAATAAATATTAATCCTAAAATAGCTATAATATAATTATAATTTATATTGTAGCTATATTAGGATTTATTTTACAGGTAAGTATTTAGCTTTAAATAGGAATAATTTATTTAATAAGAGTTAATTAATTTCGTTAGATTAAAATTATATTTAATTTAGGGGGGTGTTAGTGTTAGGGTTAGACTTAGCTTTAGGGGTTAATACATTTATTAGAATAGCGGTGAGCTCCAGTCGGCAGATTAGGGGTTAATAATTGAAGTTAGGTGTCGGCGATGTTAGGGAGGGCAGATTAGGGGTTAATACTATTTATTATAGGGTTAGTGAGGCGGATTAGGGGTTAATAACTTTATAATAATAGTGGTGCGGTCCGGTCGGCAGATTAGGGGTTAATAAGTGTAGGCAGGTGGAGGCGACGTTGAGGGGGGCAGATTAGGGGTTAATAAATATAATATAGGGGTCGGCGGTGTTAGGGGCAGCAGATTAGGGGTACATAGCTATAATGTAGGTGGCGGCTCTTTGCGGTCGGCAGATTAGGGATTAATTATTGTAGGTAGCTGGCTGCTACGTTGTGGGGAGCAGGTTAGGGGTTAATAAATATAATATAGGGGTCGGCAGTGTTAGGGGCAGCAGATTAGGGGTACATAAGTATAACGTAGGTGGCGGTCGGCAGATTAGGGGTTAAAAAAATGTAATCGCGTGTCGGCGATGTGGGGGGGCCTCGGTTTAGGGGTACATAGGTAGTTTATGGGTGTTAGTGTACTTTAGAGCACAGTAGTTAAGAGCTTTATGAACCGGCGTTAGCCCAGAAAGCTCTTAACTACTGACTTTTTTCTGCGGCTGGAGTTTTGTCGTTAGAATTCTAACGCTCACTTCAGCCACGACTCTAAATACCGGAGTTATAACGATCCCATTGAAAAGATAGGATACGCAATTTACGTAAGGGGATCTGCGGTATGGAAAAGTCGCGGCTGAAAAGTGAGCGTTAGACCCTTTTTTGACTGACTCCAAATACCGGCGGTAGCCTAAAACCAGCGTTAGGAGCCTCTAACGCTGGTTTTCACGGCTACCGCCAAACTCCAAATCTAGGCCTAGGATTTTTATAAACGTCTACTGAAACAATAAGAAGCGATCATACAAACATACTGGATAAATTAAGACTAGAAATCCAAACACAAATAACTATCCATGACTTGACAAAGAGCCTGGAATTGACCAGGGCAACAACTTTGGTAATTCCACTAAGGGAAGCACAAACCAGAATGATACACAAAGACTATATCACCCTAAATAGATTATCTAAATGGAACCCACATCACCCTAAAAGATGTGTTAAGTGTACCACAGATTCTCCATCCCTCCAGCATTATTTCTTCTCCTGCCCGCTAATTAGACGTTTTTGGGGCTACTTCCAATACTGGATACAATCAACCTTTCATAAACATCTTACTATAGACATAGACAAAATATACCTATTCCAATGGGACAACTCATACAAAAGCCTGCATAAGATCCTGACGCTATGCACACTTTTGGCAAGACACTGCATTTTAACTAGATGGATTTATAAGCAACCATAGGCCAATTTAAACATATTTTATTAAAACAGCTTTTCACTGAACAGCACAATGTTAAAGGGACAGTCTAGTCAAAATTAAGCTTTCATTATTCAGATAGGACTTTTAATCAACTTTCCAATTTACTTTTATCATCAAATTTGCTTTTTTCTCTTGGTATTCTTAGTTGAAACTAAACCTAGACAGACTCATATGCCAATTGTTATTGGGTTATATAAGTTTATAAGGTTTATAATTGAAAATTTGGAGACGGAGTGATCACAGATGTCTCTTGCTACATATATAAGAGACCTAAACATACTCAACATACAGAGATAAAACAATACAAGTGTAGAGGTGAACACTCAGCAGGACATTGTATAAGGACTGCCTTGAATTAGAATGGCTATATCAGTTTGTTCTAACTTGCTGGATGTTTGATGGTCTTTGTGACCACGCAATCTGTGATTGTCTGCTGATTACTGTGTCTCTGTTTAATAAAAAAGAATTAAAAAAAATAAAAAAAAACAAACAAAAAAAAAAACAGTAATACTAAATTATACCATGACTGCTACTTTCAGCGTTCTTAGCACAGGTCAGAGAAAAAGCTAATAAGAGGGGTACAATTTAACTGCAGTCCCACTAGTTACTCTAGAGATGATCAGTTAATGTTTATCAGACCTCCCAGGAACGTGGATGACACATGGATATGTGGGGCACATCCGCCAGGGTCCCACTGTGGATCTCTATCAAGCAGCAACGGTCGATACCACCTTTGTCATTGAACAGTACAATTTTTAGGTGCTGAGTTGTCGCTGCTATGCTGCTTCATATTGCAGGGCCGTTGTGTAAGCCCCGATACCTGAGAGCCAGATAAAGTCTCACTACGAGGGCTATCTGCCACCTCACACTTTCTACTGTGCAAGTGTAAATCTTCCGCCAGAGAGATGTGCAGTTCAGAATCTGATCCGATATCTAGCTCGTTGGTATACGAAGATTCAGTCACTTGTACCGTAAAGAAAACAGTGCCGGTCTTATTTGTCTCTTGCGGGGTTATATGGACCCAGTTCGGATGCTTTTGCTTGTCATGCTTCACTGGGGCATCTCAGAAAGTATAGAATGTAAATATAGGTTCCATTATGGAAGTAGGGGAAATGCAAGTCGGATCTCTGAAACAAGTGTCATCGTATGGGTATCTGCCGGTTCTATGAGAGCAGCAATCAGATCTTTAGGGTCAGTGGAGGTAAGGTTTCAAAGTTTCCTTACTTGTACGGATATATTAGTGGTTGTTGTTTATTTTCAAATGCTGGAAATGGTAGCAGCTTAGCACTGCTCTACTCGGTTACTTAGTTAACCGAGGGGGTGATGTTTAGATTTAGTGGTGCCACGGCCTGTATCTTCCAACAGTCTGGGTCCAGTTGGGTCCAGCTGATGCAATCTCAAAAATAAAAGTATTGTTCAGCTCCGAATCTACTCCTTAGTTAGTTTGGCAAGTTGCAGAGCAAGATGCAAGAGACAAGATAAATGGCTAGTTATTGTAGGTGTTTGAGGAGCTTCTCTGTTTTTGCTGCTGAATATGACTGCGGTCAAGACACGCCCCATCTTTCTTTCTTTAAACACAGATATACACTGTTGACTCTGAAAGTCTCTAGTCTGTATTTGTTCCTGACCAGGCTTAAAGGCTTTATATACCATTCTGCCATTAAGTCTTTCTTTAATCTCCTTTATACTGCATACAAAACCATGCTGAATAATAGGGTAAGATGAGGTTGGAATCCTATTCCTTTTACTGGTTCTCACATTTAACCATGGGGGTACACCTGGCTATTATCAATAGTGTAAGCATCTTTACTGGGACTTGTCTTATCACTCTAGACTGTTGTATCCTCTTTGAACCCAGACCTATTGCTATACACTAGATTATACAGGAAAAACAACTTTTTATTTTAAGAAATGAGCAAGATGTCACTTATCTGATAATTTTGATAATCCTTATGTTCACTTCAGCGACTCTCGGCAGCTCACAGGTATCCTCCAGGAGTTAATATCGAGTGCTTGCTGCTCCTGCTACAGAGCACTGTGAAGCACAGGCAAGACATTGGTGAAGAAATTGTAGTTACTTGCATTTCATACCGCTCCTTCTTAATCTGCTCTTGGCCTTGTCCTCTCTCTCCACTGTAGCGGAGCAGTACTCTTGCCCAGCTCAAAAATGGGCCTAGGGCCTGTGTTCTGCTGTGATTGGCTTGCCGAGTTGGAGCACTGAGCTTTGCACCCTCTAGCAAGGCACACCCATTGGAAGAAAAAACAACAACACACACATTCACTGTACACTATTTGTCTTCCTTGTTTGTCTTTGTTTTTTCTAATTTCTCACATAAAGATACCGAGTTTTGTATATAAGACACAAAGACACACTACTACTTACTATTATATAAGTAGCCTAGCAGCAAAAGATTTCATGTTTTCTCACAGAAACATATATCTCTGCTTTAATCACATTTATGTGGTGAAATTTGTACACAGTTTAAAAGATAAGTCATTGATAATGTCAGCAAAAAAACAGAGCCAGAAATAAGAATAAGAATATTACTGAGACTATGTGCAGAAGGTAGTAATGTAAATTCAACCAATAGAGACTCCCAAACATTTAATCTCATAATTATCTAGTATGCCCCAATTTGACAATCTCAGAAGAGATACCTCACTACTTTCAAGTGATCTAAAACAATTTAATTGACGACTGTCAGAAGCAGAGAATAGAATTTCTGACCTAGAAGACCAGATTATTTCTAATGGGAAAATGATTAATACTTTAACGTCTAAAGTGCCAAAACTTTAAGAAAGAGCTGATATGATAGAAGATAGATCTAGGTGAAATAACATTAGGATCATTGGCATACCTGAAAATGATGAGAAATATGAGCTAGACATTTTTGTTGCTATGGAATTACAAAAATGGTTAGACATGCAGTTAATAGAGAAAGATATTGTAGTAGAGAGGGCTCACAGACTTGGCCCTAGAAACACTGAAATGTTAGAGATGGACCCCAAAGGAGGCAACGTCCTAGACCTGTGATAGCCAAACTTTTACATTTTAGGGATAAGGTAGAGCTTCTAAGACATTATAAAATGTAAGACATTATGACAATCTGAAAGACCCACTGGTAATAGAAGGTAATAGAGTTATGTTATTCCAAGACTATTCTTTTTGAAACATCCAACAAAAGAAAAACAATGTCACAAATGTGTTTGCAGTTTATACAGAATGGTTTGAAGGCATATGCTTAATACCCTGCTATACTTAAGGTAGAGTTGAAGGAAGGACATAAGACATTCAAGAATATTGAAGAAGTCAAAATGTTTTTATAGCAAGAGTCTGGATCTGATTAATTAGGGTAAAAAGGTTCATGATTGAATATTTCTTTAGGGGGTACCTACAAAAATAAATGATAAAAATAAAGTCAGGATTTAAGCACGAGAGGCCATATGGAGTGTTTGAATTTATGGATCTTTTTTTTATTCTTTTTTCCCCCCTCTCCTGCTTCCCCTACCTTTTGTTTCTCATTTACCCTCTCTCCCCTGACATGAGAAGAGTGTTTAATATCATAATGTAATGGGAATTCTGTAATAAGCTTTATTATAAATAACCCATTTAACATAACCTCTTGAAATGTGATTGGCATTACCTCACCAATAAAAAGGAAAACAATTATCAAGCAATTCAAAAAAGTTCATACTGATATTGCTTTTCAGCAAGAGATTAGACTATCAGGAATTGAACTAGGTTTTTGAGGTCTATGCAACTCCATGCTTCAGGAGAAGAAAAGGAGTAGCTATTCTACTAATAAGAATCTTGAATACAAGAAAATAGAAACTATAATGGATGATAATTCCTGTTAAGTTATTTTAAAACTGGATATTAAGGAACTTATTTTTACATTATGCAATGTGTATGGACCTAATAAGTTCAACACCAATTTCTGGGCTAAATTACAAGCTAAACTTATAGATTTTATGGAATTTAATTTGATAGTTGCAGGTGATTTTAATTTAACGCCTACATTTCCAATTGATAGAAAGAGTACCGCAGGAAGAGTTATGGATTTTAGAATCAAAAAAGAGAATACAATTCTACAAAATTTTAAAAGTTATGGACTTTAGTAGCTCTCATCCTGTTTGCTGTTTTGAACAGCCAATAGGATTTCAGAAGCTCTCATCCGATTGGCTGATTTGAATTTGAAGAATCAAATCAGCTAATAGGAATGCAAGGTACGCCATTTTGAAACGGCTACCTTACATTCAACTTCAGTGTACGAAGGTGACCGTATGAAGAGGACGCTCCGCGCAGGTTGTCTTCGCCGTCCAGGAGCTGTTACCTTTAGGGCAATGTGGATGAAGACTTTTTGCCGCTTTTTCAGGGCAATGGGTAGATTAGGTATTTTTAGTTAGGTTTTTTTTTTATTTTGTGGGTTTGGGAGGGCGTGGGGTTTGTAATGTTAGGGTGTGCTTGTTATAATTTTTTTAGCAAAAGAGCTGTTAACTTTAGGGCAATGCCCTACAAAAGGCCCTTTTAAGGACCATTGGTAGTTTATTATAGATTAGGGTTTTTTGTTTTTTTATAAAAAAACGGGGTATAAACGGGGTATTAGAATAGGAATAATTTTTATTTTTTGGGATAATTTCGTTTGTTATTTTTTGTAATGGTAGTTTTTTTTATTTTTTGTAATTTTAGTGTTTATTATTTTTTGTAATTGTAGTTTTAATTTTTTTAGTAATCTTAGGTTTTTTTTTTTTTTAGTAATGTTAGGTTTTATTAGTGTAAGCTTAGGTTTTATTTTTATTTCACAGGTAAGTTTGTATTTATTTTTAAATAGGTAGTTAGTTAATAATTGTAATATTTAGGTCTATTTTAATTATGTTAAAGTTACAGGGTTTTAGGTTTAGGGGTTAATATAGTTTAATTTAGGTTGTTGCGATGTGGGGGCGGCAGGTAAATTTGTCTCACTATGTTCCATAGTAGGGTAGTTATAACCAGCTGACACATAAAAAAACAAGGAAATTATAATATGAAAAAAGAATAGCATTCTTTTTGAAAATTGATTGGGACTTAACCCATGATTATACATGTATTGTGCAAAATTATTTTTCTATGTTTTGAACCACATGTCTAAATGTCCTTTCCAAGGTTGTTAGTAGGTTAGATGACATTTAGCCAGATTACAAGTTTTGTGTTATGAGTAGCTCGCTAATAACTCACAAGTTATTTTCACCACTCACCTTTAATAACGCTGCTATTACAGGTTTGCAAAAACCCGGCTTGTGCGGGCGATATGGTTGCGTTGAGCTCCATACCGCACCCAAATACAAGCAGTGTTTTGACGTGCTCATGCACGATTTCCCCATAGACATCAATGGGGAGAGCCGGCTAAAAAAAAGCCTAACACCAGCAATTGCGGAGCGTAAAGCTCCGTAACGCAGCCCCATTGATGTCTATGGGGAAAAAAATGTATGTTAAAACCTAACACCCTAACAAACCCCAAGTCTAAACACCCCTAATCTGCCGCCCCGACATCGCCGCCACCTACATTACACTTATTAACCACTAATCTGCCGCCCCCAATGTCGCCGCCACCAACATAAATTTATTAACCCCTAATCTGCCACCCCCAATGTTGCCGCCGTCACTATACTAAAGTTATTAACCCCTAAACCTCTGGCCTCCAACATCACTAACACTAAATAAATATATTAACCCCTAACGTAACCCTAAGCCTAACCCCTAACGTAACCCTAAGCCTAACCCTAACATAACCCTAACACCCCCTAACTCTAACATAATTAAAATAATTCTAAATAAAACTTACTCTTAATACCTAAATAATTCCTATTTAAAAATAAATACTTACCTGTAAAATAAACCCTAAGCTAGCTACAATATAACTAATAGTTATATTGTAGCTAGCTTAGGTTTTATTTTTATTTCACAGCTAAGTTTGTATTTATTTTAGCTAGGTAGACTAGTTAGTAAATAGTTATTAACTATTTACTAGCTACCTAGTTAAGATAAATACAAAATTACCTGTAAAATTAAACCTAACCTGCCTTACACTAAAACCTAACATTACAATAAAATTAAATAAATGAAATTAACAAAATACAATTATCTAAAGCAGTGTTTTTCAACCAGTGTGCCGCGGCACACTAGTGTGCCGTACAAAAAATAATAAACACTAAATTACACAAAATAAAAAAGAAATTATCAAAAAATAAAAATGAATTACTCCTAATCTAATAGCCCTATCAAAATAATAAAGCCCCCCCCCCAAAATAAAAAAACCCTAGCCTACACTAAACTGCCAATGGCCCTTAAAAGGGCCTTTTGCGGGGCATTGCCCCATGAAATCAACTCTTTTACCTGGAAAAAAAATACAAACAACCCCCCAACAGTAAAACCCACCACCCACACAAACAAACCTCCCAAATAAAATCCTATCTAAATAAACCTAAGCTAACTATTGCCCTGAAAAGGGCATTTGGATGGGCATTTAGCTCTTTTACATTTCCGAAAAACCTAAGCTAAAAATAAAACCCATCCAATAAACCCTCAAAAAACCTAACACTAACCCCGGACGATCCACTTACAGTTTTTGAAGACCGGACATCCATCCTCATCCAGGCGGCAGAAGTCTTCATCCAAGCGGGCAGAAGTCCTCATCCAGATGGCAGAGGTCCATCTTCAAGACATCCAGCGCGGAGCATCCTCTTCTTCCAATGGCTGTTGAAGAATTAAGTTTCCCTTTAAATAACGTCATCCAAGATGGCATCCCTTACATTCCGATTGGCAATTGTTGTTTTGGAGGTTCATTTTGGATTACTTAAGGGTTATTAACCCACATGGCTAGCTTAGAAACACTTTGGTGTGTTTCTTTTAGGCCCCACAGACATCGAGTGAGGTGGGAGGGGCCTATTTTCACGCAGTTGTTTTTACAAAGCAAGACATCAAGCTGCTACACCGGAGGGTCCTGCTGTAAGGGAAGGGAACAATGATAAAGCCATTGTTAATGGCAAAACGTGTTGATGGTAACAAGACAAGCTGGAAATATAGAAAGTGAAAAGCCTATTTGGAGGATTGAAACGGATTCTGAAAAGGGATTACTTTTCACCGACGGATCTAATAATACTCTGCGCAGAGTAGGGACACTTGAAACATCACAGAACTACTTTTCCCAGTACCGAAGCAACGAGTGACGTCACCAACTACACGGAGCTGTACAGACACCTGTGCCTTGCCACAAATAGATCGGCTAAACCTTATATGGGACCAGGTAGGCACACAGAGGCGTAACAGCCCGTGAGTGTGGTTCTTTATTGGGACTTTCCTTCAATTGATTTTACATACTTGTGCAATACAATGCTGAAAGATTATTATTTATAACCTGCAAATTTATACATCTGCTTATACCCCGTTTGGGTTAACAAGGAACACCTCCAGCACTAGTAACATCATCACAAGGTTGGATCTCAATTTTAAGCTATAAGTGGACAATATTTCTAATAGAAAAGGGAAAGCGGTGTTTACCCTGATTATTGACTTTCTCATTGCTTGTAGTACGAAATATATTTTATGAGTTTGGTTACATGGTAACTTTTAAGGTGGATATTATTCGCAATGATTTATCATTGTTTTATGTGTTTATTTTTATTTAGATGACCGGTCATATTTTTTATTTTAATAATGTTATACATTTGATGAACCATACATTTATATTATTAACTAAATACCATTTACAAAATTGATTGTTTTTAGACATTGTTTTTTCTTTGGATTATCATTTAGTCATTTACCCCTTAGCTGTTAGCGCACATGTACGCATTTCTCTTTTGCTGCACTTTTCTCTTCAAATGTGTAGTAGATTTTTTTTCTGACAAATTTCAAAGTTATGTCTATTTCCACTCCTCCTGTATCATGTGACAGCCATCAGCCAATCACAAATGCATATACTGTCAGGGTTTTGGTGTACCTGCTCCTGTACCTTTAAATTTCTGGGCTTCGATTCTCATATCCCTATTTAAGGCCCCTCCTTGTTTCACTCCTTGCTTGGTAATTTGCTTTGTACTCAGTGAAGAGACCTAGCCACTTTGCTGTAAGTTCGCTGGATTTGCCATTTGTGTTACTTGCTTCCTCTGCATAAACGTTCATTGCAGTTTGTAAGCACTACTTATTGAATATTGGATCTCCGTGATCTTTTTCACTTACCTTTGCTTGTTTCTCAGCTCTGCATTTGCATCAAGCAGATCCGCTGCTACGCTGCTAGCGTGTGACGTCACGCATTCCCACCTACCAAGATCAACGGCTGCAGTTCCCCTCGCAAGCTCCCTGCATCAGCTCAAGCACTTTACTTCACCAGCACCCAGCTACGAGGTTCATAAGGACAGCCTGGTCTGTATTACTTGAACTACACGAAGGCGGTAACGTTAATTTGTTTATCCTTTAAATATCACGCTAATGATTTACTACTTGTGCCTACTTGAATAAGGAGTCTATTAATCAAGGGGGTTATCAGCAGTGTGTTATATTCAAGGTTGCTGGACTCTGCTATTTAGTGATCTTGTATCCTATATGCTCATAACCCATTAGCTACTAACTCCTGTGTTTGTATTAACAAGCTGCAAGTCAAATACTACCCTGTGCACTCTCTACTACTTCAATACCTCCGTGTGCTGGTTATCATTTATTCTGGAAAGGAAGTGGACCTTTTTATAAACATCTTGTGATGATTGGAATGTTGAACTTTTATGTTTAGTCATTTGATTAAATCCTCTGGCAAACATTGATATCTCCATCATCCTCTGCAGAGGCTTTAGTATACTGCATCTTGTTGGTGACCTTCCCTACATCTCACACTGTATGCATACAGTAGTGACCCTCAGTTCTATGAGTACAACAGGGTTCTTGAGTTAAATCTCTTTGGATCCGAGGTTAGGTGTGAGACTGAGTGGTCCTATTTAAAACAGAATACTAGTCACTTGATATCATTACATATACGTATATTCCGTGAATTCTTGCACATACTCAGTAGGAACTGGTAAATAAAAAATTCTAAATATAAAAAGACTGTGCACATTTTGTTAATGGAAGTAAATTGGAAAGTTGTTTAAAATTGCATGCTCTATCTGAATAATTAAAGTATAATTTTGACTTGAGTGTCCCTTTAAGAGAAAGGTACATCTTTAGATCCCTCCCCAATTTATTACTCTAAACCAAGTGTCAAACAGCTTAGCAAACATGTTTACATTATCTGCATGATAACCAGAGGTCAAATAACAATCTGAGTTTTATAAGAGAGGAGATAAGGTATCTTATGCTACCTGGATGCTTATGAAACCCCCATCTAATGTTTACCCAGACAGAAGTGTTTTTTTCTCACAACATAAGGCAGCTTTAGCTCCACAAAGAGTTTGCTAAATTTACTGTATCAGAAAAGCCTCTTTTGTCTCTACAGCATGCCTAGTTTTGATAGTATATGAAGCCTATACACTACTACTGTCTTACCCCCCCATCACTAAAACAAAATAACATAACAGCTATAGCAGCTATTGCAACTAAATCTCAGGGACCATCTTACCTGATGATACCAGGTCTGCTTCTGAGTCAATGTAAAAATAATGTTAATATTGAGTGGCTGGTCCAGAAGAAACTTATTTAAATGTCAACTCTAATTAACTTTATTGATAAAAACAATGAGTTAACTTTCATCCTCCCATATAATGACTCCTACCATATTTCTCCTTTTCAGATTTTGATTTTTTTTATAACAGCTTTGTAACTTTCTCCTTATTGCATGATGTCTGTGCCTCTAATTTTCTTTCATCATCCACGATTTTCTCATTATCCTCATATTCAGTCTTCAGTTGCATGTTGATTTTGTAAAAACATTTTTCATTGACTACTGAACCTTTGGAAATATCTGCCTAGAATCACAAATCAGATGGAATTGTATTAGAGTGGCCAGTTTTTCACACATACATTATTACAGCGTTTGAAAAAGAAAATAATTAACATTAATTTAGAAATTGTGCAATGTAAGATTACTGTTAAAGGGACGTAAAACTGAAATACACATGAATGCAGTTTACATTTGATTAAAAGCCTTTTTGCTATACGCATGTATTCACAAAAATCTTTCTAGTTAAAGCTATCACTGTTTCAAAAATAATGTACATATTCCCAAGCACCTACTGTACATTCAAACACTGCTCAGTGAATATATTTTGTATGACACAAATAAAAGTAAAATAAAAAGCAAATGGCCTTGTCAACTTTTAAATATAGTGGACCAAGAGATAAGATACTTCACAAGCATAGAGTATGTATTCCAAATGCTTGAATGAGCTTTAGGTGAAAAAACATGTTTACGCCTTTAGAGCCCTCCAGAACTGCCACTGTCCTGGGGTGTAACTATAAGGATCTCAGGCAGGGGTGGAACTACCATTGTTGCAGCAGGTGAAGTGGCACCAGGGCCCAAGCGCTGGAGGGGGCCCATAGCAGCCAGTCTATACATAGGAGGGTGCAGAATGTGTACAATCCTAATGCAGGGGAACCTTTTATTAGTGCAGGTTGCAGGTCCATATATCTATCTATCTATCTATCTATCTATCTATCTATCTATCTATCTATCTATCTATCTATCTATCTATCTATCTATCTATCCTCAAAAACATTATACAGAGCAGCATGTACATTATTACTATTACCTACTACTGAGTTCCCATTAGGGGCCCAAAACATTTTTTGCACCAGGGCCCTCTGTTAAGTAGGTGTCAGGGGTCACAATTGAGACTGGGCGCACACCTCTAGAGGTCCCACTTGAACCTACAAGCAATAGTTGTGTTGTTACAGGGAGGACAGGTGGGTCACAGGATATAGCTGATTCCTGTCTTGCCCTTTGTTCTCTTACAAACCAGTGCTCGCAGTGTAAGGAAAGTGTTTGGATTAACCTTTACAAATATGGTGGTAGGGTTTCCCTGATGGCTGCCACAATAAGGCTGCACAGAATACCTTCCACCATATTTGTACAGGAAGTGCACCAACCAAGGTGTACACATGACTCACAGTTACAGAGAAGCAGCTCCTGATGTCCCTATGTGGCTGCTGGCTTAGCTTCTGTGGATTGCAAATGGACAGAAAGAGGGCTGTTGAAATGGGGGCCCATCACAGCATTTGTCTAGGTGCCTAGTGATGCCAAGCTACACGCCTGTCACTGCCAGCCCCATGTTCGCTTCTGCCAAGTTTCTAAGATGATTCTCCTTCTATCCAATGAGACATACAAATATTATACTGTTAGGAACAGTTAAAAAACCCATTTTGGGGGGGCGTGTCTGACCATCGGCTAAGATGGCTTCTTCTTAATTCTGGCTGATCAAGGGAGAGGATAAAACCGCTGTTTACCTCTCCACATTCCATGAATCAAGTTCTTATTTACAGAGTTTATTGAAAGCGAATATCTGTGGAATCGATCTATACTACTTTCAACTAGCTTGCAGCCCAGCAGCCATAATTAGATGTAGTGCACAGTGGAGGCCTGACTACGGCTTGGAACTTCATCTAACCCCCCAGTAACTACCCCTAAACCCCTGGCCTCCCACATAACTACCACTTACTAAACCTATTAACCCATAAACCGCCAGCCCCCTACATCGCAATATACTAAATTAAGCTATTAACCCCTTAACCTAACAACCCGCTAACTTTACATTAAAATTACAACATCCCTATCTTATAATAAATTTAAACTATAAATAAATTAAACTATATTAAACTATTAATTAACCTACCCTAACTATTATACTAAAAATACATTAAACTGCCTATTAAATTAACTATATTACATATTAAAAAAAACCTAACCCTACTCAAATTATTTAAATCTCTAATTAAAAATGACTAAATTACAAAAAAAATAAACGCTGTTACAAAAAATAAAAAACACTAAGTTACAAAAAATAAAAAACCACAGTATCAAAAATAAAAAAGAATTACACCTAATCTAATAGCCCTATCAAAATAAAAAAGCCCCCCAAAATAACCCCCCCAGCATACAATTTAGCTCTTTTACTGCCCAGACCCTACTCTAAAAATAAAACCCACCCAAAAAACCCTAAATAAACCTAACACTAACCCCCGACTATCCACTTACAGTTTTTTAATTTCCGCTCGAAGGATCCATCCAGCCGGCGAAGTCTTCAATCATGCGGCCTCTTCTATCTTCATCCATCCGGCGAGGAGCGGGTCCATCCTGAAGACATCCGGCGCGGAGCGGGTCCATCCTGAAGACATCCGACGAGGAGCTCATCTTCAATACGGTCTCCGCCGTAAACTGTATCTTGAATGCAAGTGACGTCATCCAAGATGGCATCCCTTGCATTCCTATTGGCTGAAAGGTTCCAATCAGCCAATAGGATTAGAACCACTAAAATCCTATTGGCTGTTCCAATCAGCCAATAGGATTTGAGCAGCTATCATACTTTTGGCTGTTCTAATCAGCCAATAGGAGGAGAGCTCAATCCTATTGGCTGATTGGAACAGCCAATAGGATGAGAGCTGCTCAAATCCTATTGGCTGATTGGAACAGCCAATAGGATTTTAGCGGCTCTAATGCATACTTGGTTTGTTTTGTCAGCTTTTTTAATAAATATGGAGATCGTATTCAGGTCCGCGGCCGCAATGTTAGGCGATGTTAGGCGAGCGTATTGGTGCCGTTGAATGCAACAAAGTTGATGGCTTGATAGATAGGCCTCATAAAGTAGTTTGATGATCATCAAATGACTGCAGGATGGTTTCTAAAGTAATCCTGTTTGTTTTGGAGATCCACTAAAAAAACAAACAAACAAAGCACGATATATATATAAGGGGCATTTGTATGGGCATTGCCCTTAAAAGGGCATTCAGCTCTTTTACTGCCCTTAAAAAGGCAATCAGCTCTTTTTAAAGCCCAAAAAAACCCTAATCTAAAAAAAAACCCACCCCAAAATTTAAAATTAAAAAGCCTAAACCTAAGCCCAAATAGGTGCTCACTGTTCCGGAAGTCCGACGTAGAAGGTCTTTTTCCAGACGGATCCATCATCTTCTATCTTCATCTGGAGTGAAGGTGGCGCGGAGTGGAGGTGCAGAGCTCTGTTCCTGATGCCTAGATCCTCAGCAGCCATTCTCAAGCCGCAGACCTCTGTGGCGGCGTTCCTCTGTGGCATGGAGGCTCCACTTCATCCGATGTCTGTCGTAGACTGAAGATTGAATGCAAGGTACCACAATCAATTTGGGGTACCTTGCATTCCTATTGGCTGACATTTTGAAATCAGCCAATAGGATTAGAGCTACTGAAATCCTATTGGCTGTTCAAATCAGCCAATAAGATTTCAGTAGCTCTCATCCTATTGGCTGATTTCAAAATTTCAGCCAATAGGAATGCAAGGTACACCAATAAATATGTGGTACCTTGCATTCAATCTCCAGTGTGCGATGGACGATCGCATAAAGAGGAGCCTCGATGCTCCCGAGGACTGCAGCCGATGACCGCAACCGATGACCGCCGCCATTGAGGACCACCGCTTAGGATCCAGGCATCGGTAACACAGCTCCGCACCTCTGCTCTGCGCCACCTTCACTCTGGATGAAGATAGAAAATTATGGATCCGCCTGGAAGAAGAATTTTTTTAAAAAAAAAATATTTGGGGTGGTTTTTTTTAGATTAGGGGTTTTTGGGGCTTGAAAAAGAGCTGATTGCTATTTTAAGGGCAGTAAAAGAGCTGAATGCCCTTTTAAGGGTAATGCCCATACAAATGCCCCTTTAGGGGCAATGGGTAGTTTAGCTTTTTTAGTGTTTTTTTATTTTGGGGGTTTGGTGGGTGGGGGGTTTTTACTGTTAGGAGGGACTTAGTATTTTTTAGAGGTAAAAGAGCTGTTAAACTTAGGTCAATGCCCTACAAAAGGCCCTGCTAAGGGCTATTGGTAGTTTAGATTAGGGGGTGTTTTTATTTTGGGGGGTTATTTTCATAGGGATTAGGTATAATTTTTTTTTATTTTTGATAATTTTGTTTATTTTTTTCTCTAATGTTAGACTTTTTATTTTTGTAATTAAATGTTAGTTTTTTTATTTTAATTGTAATTTAGTAGTAATTGGGGATGTTAGATTAGGGGTCTTAGTAATTAAATTAGTTATTTGCATTGTGGAGGGTTGTTGGCATTATAGGAGTTAATATATTGATTAGGGTTATTGTGATGTGGGGTTTTAGAAGTTTAGAGGTTAATAGGTTAATTAGGTTTATTGCGATGTGGGGGGTTGGCGGTTAAGGGGTTAATATTTTAATTTTGTTATTTGCAGATTAGGGGTTAATTACATTATTGTTTTGCGATCTGGTGGTTGACGGTTTAGGTGTTATACTTTGTGCGGGCGGTTGCATGTTTTTTAGTTATTTTGTGCGGGAGGTTGCTTGTTTTTTTTTAAGGCTTCGAGTCTGCCTATGTTGCATCCAGGAAGATTCCAAAAATAGCAGGGTTTGGTGGATTCTTTCACCACCCTGCCATTTTAGGAATCCACTTGGATGCAGCTTTACTGCACCCAGGTGGATTTTTTTGGCTGCGCGCGCAGCGAACATTCTTTTGGCTGCTTTACGCAGCCAACATTCCTTTGAGGATGTGTGCGCAACTGGCGTCACCGACGGGCGCGTTACAAACACGATTATAGTATTAAACACATTCTATTTTAGAAAATTCTTAAAGCCCATAAACCCACATTTTTTTTTTAAATAAAGTGCCATTGCAATATAACATTTTCTTTCCTTTAATGTGTTTCCAGTTATTCATTGTAGCTACTGGAGTATAATCTGGCCCTTAATGGATATGTCCTTGAGAACAATAGGCAGTGGTTTTACTGAGAAAAAAACAGCACCTAACTCCAATACAAAATTGACATGAAGTAAAATTGAATTTAATACTAATGCAGCAGGTGTATTAAGTCAATGGGAATATCTTAAAATACATGGTCCCTTTAACACATCCAACATTTTTAAACCCTCTTTTCTCATCATCATTATGCCACTACAAACAGCTAATTTAGGCCTAGATTTGGAGTTTGGCGTTAGCCGTGAAAACCAGCGTTAGAGGCTCCTAAAGCTGGTTTTAGGCTACCGCCGGTATTTGGAGTCACTCAAAATAGGGTCTAACGCTCACTTTTCAGCCGCGACTTTTCCATACCGCAGATCCCCTTACGTAAATTGCGTATCCTATCTTTTCAATGGGATCTTTCTAACTCCGGTATTTAGAGTCGTTTCTGAAGTGAGCATTAGACATCTAACGACAAAACTCCAGCCGCAGGAAAAAAGTCAGTAGTTAAGAGCTTTCTGGGCTAACGCCGGTTTATAAAGCTCTTAACTACTGTGCTCTAAAGTACACTAACACCCATAAACTACCTATGTACCCCTAAACCGAGGTCCCCCCACATCGCCGACACTCGAATACATTTTTTTAACCCCTAATCTGCCGACCGCCACCTACGTTATCCTTATGTACCCCTAATCTGCTGCCCCTAACACCGCCGACCCCTGTATTATATTTATTAACCCCTAACCTGCCCCCCCACAACGTCGCCTCCACCTACCTACACTTATTAACCCCTAATCTGCCGACCGCAAAGCGCCGCCACCTACGTTATCCTTATGTACCCCTAATCTGCTGCCCCTAACACCCCCGACCCCTATATTATATTTATTAACCCCTAATCTGCCCCCCACAACGTCGCCTCCACCTGCCTACACTTATTAACCCCTAATCTGCCGACCGGAGCTCACCGCTATTCTAATAAATGTATTAACCCCTAAAGCTAAGTCTAACCCTAACACTAACACCCCCCTAAGTTAAATATAATTTACATCTAACGAAATTAATTAACTCTTATTAAATAAATTATTCCTATTTAAAGATAAATACTTACCTGTAAAATAAATCCTAATATAGCTACAATATAAAATATAATTATATTATAGCTATTTTAGGATTAATATTTATTTTACAGGTAACTTTGTATTTATTTTAACCAGGTACAATAGCTATTAAATAGTTAAGAACTATTTAATAGCTAAAATAGTTAAAATAATTACAAATTTACCTGTAAAATAAATCCTAACCTAAGTTACAATTAAACCTAACACTACACTATCAATAAATTAATTAAATAAACTACCTACAATTACCTACAATTAACCTAACACTACACTATCAATAAATTAATTAAATAAACTACCTACAATTACCTACAATTAACCTAACACTACACTATCAATAAATTAATTAAATACAATTCCTACAAATAAATACAATTAAATAAACTAGCTAAAGTACAAAAAATAAAAAAGAACTAAGTTACAAAAAATAAAAAAATATTTACAAACATAAGAAAAATATTACAACAATTTTAAACTAATTACACCTACTCTAAGCCCCCTAATAAAATAACAAAGCCCCCCAAAATAAAAAAATGCCCTACCCTATTCTAAATTACTAAAGTTCAAAGCTCTTTTACCTTACCAGCCTGAACAGGGCCCTTTGCGGGGCATGCCCCAAAGAATTCAGCTCTTTTGCCTGTAAAAAAAAACATACAATCCCCCCCCCCCAACATTACAACCCACCACCCACATACCCCTAATCTAACCCAAACCCCCCTTAAATAAACCTAACACTAAGCCCCTGAAGATCTTCCTACCTTATCTTCACCCTGCCAGGTTCACCGATCCGTCCTGAAGAGCTCCTCCGATGTCCTGATCCAAGCCCAAGCGGGGGGCTGAAGAGGTCCATGATCCGGCTGAAGTCTTCATCCAAGTGGGAGCTGAAGAGGTCCATGATCCGGATGAAGTCTTCATCCAAGCGGGAGCTGAAGAGGTCCATGATCCGGATGAAGTCTTCTATCAACGGCATCTTCAATCTTCTTTCTTCCGGATCCATCTTGCAGACCTCCGACGCGGAACATCCTCTTCTCCCGACGCCTACTAGCCGAATGACGGTTCCTTTAAGGGACGTCATCCAAGATGGCGTCCCTCGAATTCCGATTGGCTGATAGGATTCTATCAGCCAATCGGAATTAAGGTAGGAATATTCTGATTGGCTGATGGAATCAGCCAATCAGAATCAAGTTCAATCCGATTGGCTGATCCAATCAGCCAATCAGATTGAGCTCGCATTCTATTGGCTGATCGGAACAGCCAATAGAATGCGAGCTCAATCTGATTGGCTGATTGGATCAGCCAATCGGATGGAACTTGATTCTGATTGGCTGATTCCATCAGCCAATCAGAATATTCCTACCTTAATTCCGATTGGCTGATAGAATCCTATCAGCCAATCGGAATTCGAGGGACGCCATCTTGGATGACGTCCCTTAAAGGAACCGTCATTCGGCTAGTAGGCGTCGGGAGAAGAGGATGTTCCGCGTCGGAGGTCTGCAAGATGGATCCGGAAGAAAGAAGATTGAAGATGCCGTTGATAGAAGACTTCATCCGGATCATGGACCTCTTCAGCTCCCGCTTGGATGAAGACTTCATCCGGATCATGGACCTCTTCAGCTCCCGCTTGGATGAAGACTTCATCCGGATCATGGACCTTTTCAGCTCCCGCTTGGATGAAGACTTCAGCCGGATCATGGACCTCTTCAGCCCCCCGCTTGGGCTTGGATCAGGACATCGGAGGAGCTCTTCAGGACGGATCGGTGAACCTGGCAGGGTGAAGATAAGGTAGGAAGATCTTCAGGGACTTAGTGTTAGGTTTATTTAAGGGGGGTTTGGGTTAGATTAGGGGTATGTGGGTGGTGGGTTGTAATGTTGGCGGGGGGATTGTATATTTTTTTTTTACAGGCAAAAGAGCTGAATTCTTTGGGGCATGCCCCGCAAAGGGCCCTGTTCAGGGCTGGTAAGGTAAAAGAGCTTTGAACTTTAGTAATTTAGAATAGGGTAGGGCATTTTTTTATTTTGGGGGGGCTTTGTTATTTTATTAGGGGGCTTAGAGTAGGTGTAATTAGTTTAAAATTGTTGTAATATTTTTCTTATGTTTGTAAATATTTTTTTATTTTTTTGTAACTTAGTTCTTTTTTATTTTTTGTACTTTAGCTAGTTTATTTAATTGTATTTATTTGCAGGAATTGTATTTAATTAATTTATTGATAGTGTAGTGTTAGGTTAATTGTAGGTAATTGTAGGTAGTTTATTTAATTAATTTATTGATAGTGTAGTGTTAGGTTTAATTGTAACTTAGGTTAGGATTTATTTTACAGGTAAATAATAATTTATTTAATAAGAGTTAATTAATTTCGTTAGATGTAAATTATATTTAATTTAGTGGGGTGTTAGTGTTAGGGTTAGACTTAGCTTTAGGGGTTAATACATTTATTAGAATAGCGGTGAGCTCCAGTCGGCAGATTAGGGGTTAATAATTGAAGTTAGGTGTTGGCGATGTTAGGGAGGGCAGATTAGGGGTTAATACTATTTATTATAGGGTTAGTGAGGCGAATTAGGGGTTAATAACTTTATTATAGTAGCGCTCAGGTCCGGTCGGCAGATTAGGGGTTAATAAGTGTAGGCAGGTGGAGGCGACGTTGTGGGGGGCAGATTAGGGGTTAATAAATATAATATAGGGGTCGGCGATGTTAGGGCAGCAGATTGGGGGTACATAGGGATAATGTAAGTAGCGGCGGTTTACGGAGCGGCAGATTAGGGGTTAATAATAATATGCAGGGGTAAGCGATAGCGGGGGCGGCAGATTAGGGGTTAATAAGTGTAAGGTTAGGGGTGTTTAGACTCGGGGTACATGTTAGAGTGTTAGGTGCAGACGTAGGAAGTGTTTCCGCATAGCAAACAATGGGGCTGCGTTAGGAGCTGAACGCGGCTTTTTTGCAGGTGTTAGGTTTTTTTTCATCTCAAACAGCCCCATTGTTTCCTATGGGAGAATCGTGCACGAGCACGTTTTTTGAGGCTGGCTGCTTGCGTAAGCAACTCTGGTATCGAGAGTTGAAGCTGCGTTAAAAATGCTCTACGCTCCTTTTTTGGAGCCTAACGCAGCCTTTATGTGGACTCTCAATACCAGAGTTATTTTTATGGTGCGGCCAGAAAAAAGCCGGCGTTAGTTTTTCGGCTCGTTACCGACAAAACTCCAAATCTAGCCGTTAATATCCAAAGCAACTTAAAGGTATATGAAACAATCTGTTTTGTTGTAATAAAAAAGCACTAAACAGTAGCTTATATTAAAGGGAAAATCTAGCCAAAATTAAACTTTCATGATTCAGATAGGGACTGCAATTCTAAACAACTTTCCAATTTACTTTAATCATTAAATTTGCTTTGTTCTCTTGGTATTCTTTGTTGAAAGCTAAACCTAGGTAGGTTCATATGCTAATTTCTAAGCCCTTGAAGGTAAACCTCTTATCTTAGTGCATTTTGACAGTTTTCACAGCTAGTCAGTGCTAGTTCATATGTGTCATATAGATAACAGTGTGCTCACTCCCGTGGAGTTATTTATGAGTCAGCACTGATTTGCTAAAATGCAAGTTTGTCAAAAGAACTGAAATAAGGGAGCAGTCTGCAGAGGCTTAGATACAAGGTAAACACAGAGGTAAAACGTATGCAAAACTGGGGAATGTGTAATAAAGGGATTATCTATATTTCTATGCTATAACATTTTTAGAGTAGACTGCCCCATTAATAGAAATCACTGCAATACACATTATTCATCATATAACATTATTTTTTATCTTTTATCCCTTTTTAAACAAAATAAAAACCATAATTTGTGTAGTGTGCATTACTTCCTGTCACAGCTCTACAAGGAGGCTGTGGTCTTATAAAACGTCTAGAGTAAGATGAGCTTTTTTACTATTAAGTGAATAGACTAGATAATCAGAGAGTCAGGTTTGCCATGCTCAGAACAGGGAGAATGCATCCTAAGTTGCCAAGATGTCAGTTCTCTTCTCAGCCTGAGGGCAGTGGCTACACTGAGAATGGCTTAGTGCTCATCTAGCAAGAAAACAAGTAAGTTGTTTGCTGTTTTATACACAATCTTTCTTTTTATGTTTACTTTTGACTCAACATATTTATTTGTACAAAATGAGCACTGTTTAATATCCCTTTAAGTATTTTGTTCATGTATGATCAGTTCATATTTGTACTATTTTACTTCCTTTGTTTCATAACTGTTAAAAAAGAAAAAACACAGGTTTCTACTAGGCATGAGCACTTAGCAATTTTGTAAGCTGCGGAAAAAGTTTGCCGCTCGCTGCATTCTACTCTTTTGGGAGCCGGATTTCTTCTTGTGAAAGTGCAACACACTAATATCTGAATTTGTATTGACGAAATCTGGCTTAGAAAAAACATTCAGCAGCTAACTAAAATCCCTGAATGCTCATGCCTAGTTACTACTAAAATGTAAGAATTTCATGTTTGACTTAAGAATAGTTTAGTTTATAAAATATTTTGTAATTTATTTAATTTTGGAAATGATTGGAATAAAAAAATAATTTTTTGTTGAGCTAAATGTTCCAACCAAAAAGTTAATGCAGCTGCAACATCAGCCAAAGAAATTGCAGGCCTGAGAAGATGACCAGCATATAAATAGGCTTTCCTTAGATAAGATTTGAGTTTTCTATCTAAGAGATCTTTAAATGAAGTACTATATTCAATAGGAATAGTAGTACGTTTAGCAAGAGTAGAGATAGCCCCATCAACTTTAGGCAGACTGTAAGAAAGACAGCATTTTGTGAAATGCTGTCAAAGAACTTACATTTTGTAAGTAGTATCTGTGCTGTTGTGCTGTATTATTGATTAAATCTACATTGAATCGTGTCCTTTTGCGGTGTCTTTCTTACAGTCTGCCTTTCGTATTGCTTGTCTATCCGGTGTGGAGAGAAACACACAGGAGTAAAGAGCAGCTGCATCCAGACCAACAGCCAGTGACACAAGCCATGTCGGAAAGGAATCTGAATCAGTGTACCCTTCGAGTCCTCTTCTATTTACTAGAGGACCGCTGAGCAGTAAGACTGCTCAGTTCACACATCTTACTAGATTTTAAGTATACCCTCTGGTGCAAAGCGCTGCTTACTATACTTATAAATATTGTGTTTCTATTTTGTCCATCAACTTTAGGGATCTCTTCCCAAAACTCTAAAGAAACTGCTGGCAAAGGGTAGTTTATAGCCTGATGAAACGTCTCTGTGTAGCCGAGAAACGCGTTGCTTGTTTTTAAAACATTTTAATAAAATTGTTTTACTTTTACCCTGCTGGAGTTTTTTCTCCCCTCTTTCCCTCATTGGACTGTTGCTAGTTCGAGCAATCAGAGTCATACACACTGTCTACGGTGACTTGTTTTGCCTCCTGTAAGTGTCCAGACTCTCGGAACACAGAGAGGAAGGTGTGTCTCCACATTGGGATCCTGATTGGCCATACGTAACACGCTTCGGAACGAGGATTTGCTGCTGCCTACGCTGGTCTTCCGGACGACGCTGAGGTCCCGGTCTGCTATTTCAGGCACGCCATAGTGCCGCTCTGTTTGTGAGTATAGTTTCTCACCCCCCCTCACTCTATTTGGGTTGCTGACGTTATTACCCTATTGGTGCCTTCCTTTCTCCCGTTATAGATTTCTCCTTCGTTCCTTCACGTATCGGAAGAGCTGCCTCCCTTTGGATGTTTTAGATGGACCCTGACAACCTTAGTCCTGTGCGCACCTCCTTCAAGAGCCTTTCCTCTGACTTTCACTTGTAAAAAAGACAGCATTTTGTGAATTGCTGTCAAAGAACTTACATTTTGTAAGTAGTATCTGTGCTGTTGTGCTGTATTATTGATTAAATCTACATTGAATTGTGTCCTTTTGAGGTGTCTTTCTTACAGTCTGCCTTTCGTATTGCTTGTCTATCTGGTGTGGGGAGAAACACACAGGAGTAAAGAGCAGCTGCATCCGGACCAACAGCCAGTGACACAAGCCGTGTCGGAAGGAATCTGAATCAGTGTACCCTTCGAGTCCTCTTCTATTTACTAGAGGACCGCTGAGCAGTAAGACTGTTCAGTTCACACATCTTACTAGTTTTTAAGTATACCCTCTGGTGCAAAGCACTGCTTACTATACTTATAAATATTGTGTTTCTATTTTGTCCATCAACTTTAGGGATCTCTTCCCAAAACTCTAAAGAAACTGCTGGCAAATGGTACAATTTTTTAAACCTTGAAAAAGGAGTAAAAGAAGTACCAGGCCTATTCCATTCCTTAGAAATCGTATCAGAAATAGCATCTGGAATAACCACAGGAGGTTTATAAACAGAATTTAAACGTTTACTAGTTTTAATATCAAGAGGACTAGTTTCCTCCATATCCAATGTAATCAACACTTCTTTTAACAAAGAACAGATATGCTCCATTTTAAACAAATAAGAAGATTTGTCAGTGTCAATATCTGAGGCAGGATCTTCTGAACCAGATAGGTCCTCATCAGAGAAGGATAATTCAGTATGTTGTCGGTCATTTGAAATTTCATCAACTTTATGAGAAGTTTTAAAAGACCTTTTACGTGTATTAGAAGGCGGAATAGCAGACAAAGCCTTCTGTATAGAATCAGAAATAAAATCTTTTAAATTTACAGGTATATCTTGTGCATTAGATGTTGAGGGAACAGCAACAAGTAATGAACTACTACTGATGGATACATTTTCTACATGTAAAAGTTTATCATGACAGCTATTACAAACCACAGCTGGAGATATAACCTCCTCAAGTTTACAAAAAATGCACTTAGCTTTGGTAGAACCGTTATCCAGCAGCAGAGTTCCAACAGTGACTTCTGAGACAGGATCAGATTGAGAAATCTTGCAAATGTAAGAGAAAAAACAACATAATTAGCAAAATTATCAATTTCCTTATATGGCAGTTTCAGGAATGGGAACAAAATGCAAACAGCATAGCCCTCTGACATTGAGAAAAGGCAAGAGGCATATAGGAATGGGGTCTTAAATAATGAAAATATTTGGCACCAAGTATGATGCCAAAAACGTCCGGAAATGACACACTCGCGTCACAGAAGACGCAACCTTGTGAAGGACTCAGTATCAACTAAGATGCCGGAAATGATGAAACTGCGTCAATGAACGTAACTTTGCGGCAAAAAAATCTTGCGCCAAGAATGACGCAATAAACTAGCATTTTGCGCCCTCTCGAGCCTAATTCTGCCTGCGAATTTAAAAGATAGTCAATTTGAAAAAGACTACACCCCAGGTAAGAAATACAATTTTCCTAAAAAACATTTCCCAGATATGAAACTGACAGTCTGCAAAAGGAAATATACTGAAAACCTAAATCATGGCAAATATAAGTACCATACATATATTTAGAACTTTATAAAATACATAAAGTGCCAAACCATAGCTGAGAGTGTCTTAAGTAATGAAAACATACTTACCAAAAGACACCCATCCACATATAGCAGATAGCCAAACCAGTACTGAAACGGTTATCAGTAGAGGTAATGGAATATGAATCTCTACGACCGATAACAGAGAACCTATGAAATAGATCTCCCGTGAGGAAAACTGTTGCATTCAAAAGGTGATACTCCCTTCACATCCCTCTGACATTCACTGTACTCTGAGAGGAATCAGGCTTCAAAATGCTGAGAAGCGCATATCAACGTAGAAATCTTAGCACAAACTTACTTCACCACCTCCATAGGAGGCAAAGTTTGTAAAACTGAATTGTGGGTGTGGTGAGGGGTGTATTTATAGGCATTTTGAGGTTTGGGAAACTTTGCCCCTCCTGGTAGGATTGTATATCCCATACGTCACTAGCTCATGGACTCTTGCCAATTACATGAAAGAAATTGTATGCTGTGTTCTGAATTTACAAAAGATTTTGGGTTTCATGTCCCTTTAAGGGAAAATAAAGTTTAAAAATTGCTGGCAAGTATTTTAAAATAATTTTCAAAAATAAGCAAAATTACTTACATAGCCATGCAGTCTGGAGTCGTCTGATCCACCCCCCTTATCAGTGTTTAGCTACAGAAACACAAGCATTGTATTTCACAGCAGCTTATTTGCTTCTAGGCATGCTCCAGCAGATAATGAGTGTCTACTGCTGCATTCTACCAAAAGTAAAGGTAGATATAGATGCAGCCATAAAAGGAAATGTGTTGGGGGGAATTAGAGTTTTACACTTCAGAAACTTAAAAGAAAGGGTCAATGGCGAGGCACTGCAGTATAAATTTGCAGGTAAAGTAATTAAAGTACATATTATTATATTTTGTCTCTATCCCAACTTGTTTTATGTCTCTTTAATGTAGTACATTCATACAAATCTTTTTAGATAATGTACAAGTTTCCAAATAAATAAATGGAAAATATTTGTAGCAAGTATATTAACAGTGTTGTCTCATTTGTAACTGTTTAGGGCTAGATTACAAGTGGATCGCTAATTTATTGCGCGTCCGCAAATGGGCACATTTGCCCATTTGCAGGCGCGATAAATAACTAGCCAGTGACTATTTATTGCTACTGCGAGCTCAATCAGATCTCTGGTTAATATTCTAAAAGTTACCCAATTGGCCCCAAATTTCAATAAGGTAATGGTTATTAAAAAAAATAAAAATGGTAGCAGTTTTATTTTTTGTACAGTAACTACAAAAAGCAGTTATAAGGGACTAAAAGTGGCAGCTGATGGGTTTTAGAAAAAATCAAACGTCACTGAAAAGTGCCTTTGCATAGCGTCCTATAGGAACTGTGTGTTCCCTGTAAAAATATATGTATATGAATATATACATATATATGTATGTGTTAATATGTGTATACACACATATTAACACATAATTACAGGGGTCAAGTCCAGCGGGAATGCATGAGAAGGGAGTTCCAGCACTATTTTTGCAGGAGGTACTAAGTTCCCCCTGAACAGAGAACAGAAATGCTTCAGTAAACATTGATGCTGGTGGCGGGAGGAGCTGGAGCACAGTCTGGTTAGAGGGATAGTGAGATCCTCTAGTAATGGGCAGTAACACTACCTACAATACACTAAATGCAAGCCTGTCAGCAGTCCTGCTGTGTGATCACCCGACAATGGATTATTCAGCATCATCTATATATATGCCCCTTCATATGTTCTAAAAAGTGTGTGTCTGGCTTAGTATTCAGTATCATTTGAATCCTAAATTACAAATAAAAATTTCACCCCACCATGTAAAAATATAACCATGGGTGTCCATCCTCAGGCCCAAAGACAACCAATCAGCCCTTCATTGATTTTAATTTGCTTTAATTATATAGATTAAATACATATAAATACAGTGTGTGTGTAAGTGTTTGTGTGTATAAAATAATATTAATTATGAGGGGATGGAAGTCTTGGTGAGTTCCCACACTTTTTTTTGTAGGACTTGACCCCTGTATAAATATATATTAAAATTGCTGCCCATCGCTGCATGACGTCCCCCCTGCGCTGCGCTAGTTCTCAAGCCTTGTCTCCAATGACAGCATGGATATGTGTGCAGCCACCAATCCCCAGCAGCAGTGGTTTACTGCTGCTACATAGATATGCAATACTGTGCATTTCAAATGTAAATTGTATTTCCTTTACATTTTACACTATAGTTGACTTAAAATAAACCCAATATAAAATAGATGATGAGAAATACCATTAAAAAGCTAAACATTTCTTAATTCACTGTATTTATATAAATAACCATAAAAAATAACTCCAGTGGTTTTAAAACTGCTATGCTTTACCAATGAAGAGTTTTTAGTGATAGGCTTTTCTAATCTAAGGTCCTGCCCCAGCAATATTGTTCTCCAATCCAATTTATCTGGACCTCTACACATCTAAATCAGAAGGAATTATTATTATTATTTATTTGTATAGCGCCACAAAATTCCGTAGCACTGATTAAACTCTTTGCAATGTATTTATGGGAATACAAAATACAGTAATGTATATTCTTATTAAATTCCATATAAAATATTAGTAATATAAAAAAAAGAAGCTTTAATGATGTTTCAACTGTTTGTGATTTATATGGTCTACTAAAAAACTTTTGCTATCTTGTTCCTGAATCAAAATGTGTCTTTTATAATCAGTACCCATGAACCACAGTAGATGGCAGGCTAGTGCTGTATTTTTATTGGATTAGTATTGAGTAAATCTGTGACTATTCTAGCTGATCCGAGAGTCTGATTTTTAAAAACACTACCTTGTCTAAACAATCATATCATTTGTAATCATTTATTCATATTAAAAATCCCTGGGCTTGTTCAGAGAGTTTGAGAAGTCATAAGTGACTGCAATGATAACAAGGTTGTGCAGTAAACCTTTCTACATTTATACATTTTTTTGGCACTAAACAAGCATAAAAAAGACAAGTATGAATGGATAATTCAGGGGAATTCAGTTAAAACTATTAGAAACTGTAGCATCAAGTAAACCATTATTCCATGGGAGAAGGGGAGTATATGTGCAAGTATACAATTAAAGGAAAGTAAAAGTGCAAAAAGAAAGTGTTCTAATGAGTTTGAGCTTTTATTTTTGCACTGTTGCTTGCATATAACTGTACTTTAGAAAAGCTTATTTAATGATTTTTCTAAAGAATTCTGCATTAAGGGAGATTTTTGTAAATAAATAATTATATATATATATATATATATATATATATATATACAGTATATATATATATATATTTATATATACAGTGTATATATATATATATATATATATATATACATATGTATATATATGTGTGTGTATATACTGTATGTATATGTGTGTGTGTTTATGTGTATATATGTGTATTTCTGTGTTTATACGTGTAAATATATATGTGCACATATGCATACAAACACATACAGTACATACCCATGTATATACATACATCGCCAGATTATGAGTGGAGCAGTAATTATCGCTCATGCTCGCGCTCTAAGTTTGGTAGAAGTAAGATTTTTACGCGTGTCGGATACCGCTCGTATTGTTAGTTGAAAGTAAAAAGTTTTCAATCACGCGCTAACCCGACACACATAAAAAACGAGCTTTGAATATTGCGATTGCGTTAGCGTATTCTCCCATAGACTTCAATTGTAGCGTGAAAACTCATGGTGTAACCCCAATCGCGTTTAACCTAATGCGCTAATCTAACATGTAATATTAATATTTCATAGTCTAATATTATTCATAAATATATATTTCTATCTATCTATCTAGCTAGAAGGAACCAGCACTCACTGTACCAAAGGGTTAATCCGGGGTGCTTCCCAAGCTATAGATATGCAAAAAAGACTGTCCACAGGAAGCACTCGCTGTATTGATATAAATCCGTGTTTTTTTATAAGGTAAGTGTTTTCGGGATATAACCCTCGTCTTCCAATATAAGTAAAAACATAGTTAAAAACGTTAATAAATATGAATATTGCATAAATACGATTTTGCATGTTTTCAGCTACGTAACTCAAAAAGGGCTCTAGTGCACTTTTATATATGTCTTGATGTATTTATGTATCATATATATAAAAATATACATTTAATAATAAAAAGTACATTGTTTTCTATGTGAAGAACATATGAAAGTTAAATATTAGTAAATACTCAAATACTATTAAATATATATATATATCTGATACATAATATATATATCTGATACTCAAAAAGGGCTCTAGTGCACTTTTATATATGTCTTGATGTATTTATGTATCATATATATAAAAATATACATTTAATAATAAAAAGTACATTGTTTTCTATGTGAAGAACATATGAAAGTTAAATATTAGTAAATACTCAAATACTATTAAATATATATATATCTGATACATAAATATGTAAATACATATGTGCACACATCTCTCTCTCTCTCTCTCTCTCTCTCTCTGTATATATATATATATATATATATATATATATATATATATATATATATATATATATACAGACAGACACACCAATACATATGTCTGGCTCATATCTTTGAATCCTTATAACTTTCTATTGCAATATTTTTTTTTTTAGTTTTTTTTTTTTTATCAGACAGTGTTATTATGAGTGTAAATGTACTTTTTAATGCATTTTTGATGTTTTTTGTAACACTTTTTATTTGGGCATAACAGTTAACCAGAGCTCTAAGGTTGCAATAACCAGATGCGAGTAAAATTCAATTGGGCTTGATCGAACGAGTTTACTTTCACCTTGCATACACCCTTTGTTTTAAAAAAGTGGTGTTTTAAAGTTATTTGATATATAAAAAGGAATATGGGTAGGGCTCATATGCCATATCAATTTAAAACACTTTTTATACATTTATTTTAATAATAAACACATATAGATATTACATACAGTATACTCACCGGCCACTTTATTAGGTACACCTTGCTAGTACCGGGTTGGACCACTTTTACCTTCAGAACTGCCTTAATTCTTTGTGACATAGATTCAACAAGGTGTTGGAAACATTCCTCAGAGATTTTGGTCCATATTGACATAATAGCATCACGCAGTAGCTGCAGATTTGTCGGCTGCACATCCATGATGCAAATCTCCCATTCCATCACATCCCAAAGGTGGATTAAGATCTGGTGATTGTGGCGTCCATTGAAGTACAGTGAACTCATTGTCATGTTCAAGAAACCAGTTTGAGATGAATTGAGCTTTGTGACATGGTGCATTATTCTGCTGGAAAAAGCAATTAGAAGATGGGTACACTGTAGTCATAAAGGGATGGACATGATCAGCAACAATACTCAGGTAGGCTCGTGGCATTTAAATAATGCTCAATTTGCCCAAAGTGTGCCAAGAAAATATCCCCTACACCATTACACCACCACCACCACCAGCCTTAACCGTTGATACAAGGCAGGATGGATCCTTGCTTTCATGTTTACACCAAATTCTGACCTTACCATCTGAATGTCGCAACTGAAATTGAGACTCACCAGACCAGGCAACATTTTTCCAATCTTCTGTTGTCCAGTTTTGGTGAGCCTGTGCAAATTGTAGCCTCAGTTTCCTGTTCTTAGCTGACAGGAGTGGCATCTGGTATGGTCTTCTGCTGCAGTAGCCCATCTGCTTCAAGGTTCGACGTGTTGTGCGTTCAGAGACGGTATTCTGCATTCCTTGCTTGGTTGTAACGAGTGGTTATTTGAGTTACTGTTTCCTTTCTGTCATCTCAAACCAGTCTGCCCATTCTCCTCTGACCTCTGACATCAACAAGTCATTGTCGTCCACACAACTGCCGCTGACTGGATATTTTCTCTTTTTCGGTCTGTTCTCTGTAAACCATAGAGATGGTTGTGCATGGAAATCCCAGTAGATCAACAGTTTTTTTAAATACTCAGACCAGCTTGTCTGGCACCAGCAACCATGCAACATTCAAAGTCACTTAAATCCCCTTTCTTCCCCATTCTGATGCTCGGTTTAAACTTCAGCAAGTTGTCTACACCATGTCTAGATGCCTAAATGCATTGAGCTGCTGCCATCTGATTACCAATTTGTGTTACCTAGCAAGGTATACCTAATAAAGTGTCCGGTGAGTGTATATATTACTGTCTGATAATATGTACTGTATCTATAGTATATGTGTGTAAATTTTTTTCTTTCATGGTTCAGATGGAGTGCACAATTTTAAGCAACTTTCTATTTCACTCCTATTATCAAACTGTCTTCATTCTCTTGGTATATTTATTTGAAAAATAAGGAATGTAAGCTTACGAGCCTGCCTATTTTTGTTTTAGTAAATGGGATAGCGCTTGCTGATCAGTGGGTACATTTAGCTACTCCATTGAAAGCATAGGACATGCTAAAGCGATGTTAGCCACTCTAAACATTCCCTGAAGATTATTTTTAACCATTCACTTGTAATACTAGAATGTGTGCTATTCATAGGACAGACCCACAATATTTATAGTGGACCCTGTGATATTAATAACGCTACACTACTAATCTGGTCATTTATTAGAGATTGCATTTTGATAAAAATATCTTTTTAACTTAATTTGATCAAAGCACCATAACTTGAGCTGGTGTGTCCTCAAATAATTCAAAGTGCAATTTTGTATTATTCTTTTTTCAGTGTGTGAAATTATACAGTGGAGGATCATTAAAAATCATAATAAAAATATTTTTCGCTTGCCATTTTTAAATTTGTCAAGGGAGCAACCAGACATGAATTAAAAAACATATTTATTTAGAATGATTTGTGCAACTGTCCAATAAGATTATTTTTAAATATTTTGAAAAGTAGTGTGCCACTATGGAAAAGTACTTAATGCTTATTAAGGATTAGATTACAAGTGGAGTGTTAATTTATTGTGCGCCCGCAAACAGGAGAATTTGCCCATTTGCAGGCGTGCGATAAATAATCAGCCATTCCAAGTAGCTGGTTATTGCTACCTCAAGCTCGATCAGATCCCTGGTTAATTTTATAAATGTGCCCCAAATGCCCCCAAACTTAAGTGTAATATATTTTATTTAAAAATAAAGATAGTAACATCTTTATTTTTTAATAAAATAACTGCAAAAAAAGTTTTATGTGGCTAAAGTTTGCGGCTGTCGGGTGTTAGAAAAAAAAAACGGCACTGAAAAGTTCCTTTATATTGCAGTCTATGCGAACTATGTGTTCCCAGTAAATATATATGTATATGCTCATATACATATTTATTTATTTATACACTTATTAACACATAAATATAAATGTATATAATGAAATACATATATATTAACAATTTGCTGCCATTCCTGCGCGACTTACCCCCTTCGCTGCGCTTTGGTACTGTGCTGTTTATGACGTCATCAGCAAGAGGCTCCTATTGGAGCCTATGGAAACACGCTCTTGTGCATTGCTGTGAACTTGTAATACCAGCACACATTAGATATTTAGCACTCCACTTGTAATCTGGCTCTGTTTAATAATAGAACTAACAATGTGCAACATATACCTTTATAAATGTGCCTCCAATAATCTTTTAAATGACCCACCCACATGAATTAGACATACATTCTATGTTTATGGAATAAGAAACTCATCCCATACACTATTGTAGAAGTCCAGGGAGAGGAGTAGAGTTGTGGAGGTTCTTTGTAGAGCATATGTGAATGGTGTGCACTTTGCAGGTATGATCTCTGGTATGGATATTCTATGTGCTAGATCAGTGTTTTTCAACCAGTGTGCCGTGGCACACTAGTGTGCCGTGAGAGATCCTCAGGTGTGCCACGGCAGACTGACAACAGTGTGACATATTTTTTAAACTTTGCTTGTTTTTTACTCCCAGTGCAGGGGTAGTTTGTAGGAGGCATGGCATAACAGCACAATACATACAGGATGTGTGTGTTTGTGTGTATGTGTATATATATATGCTGTATTAGGCTACAATGTGTGAATTTTTTTAAATTTTGGGATGGTGGTGTGCCACAGGATTTTTTAATGTAAAAAAGTGTGCCACAGCAAAAAAAAGGTTAAAAATCACTGTGCTAGATCACAGCACATATAATCATGGGAATAATTAATACTGCTTGGCTTACAAATATCCCTGAGGTTTATAAGCAATATATTAGTGGCTTTGTCAGCTATTTATCAGTGTTCAAAGAATATTCTATTTCTAAAAACAGAATTCTGGGGGTACCTTCACTTTTTTAGCACCTTCACTAGTGTAAGAAGCTTACAAATTATATTATCAATGAGCTGATTTACACAAATTTAGATTTTGGATCAATATAGAGGCTATTTTCTAATTATGTAACTTTTGTAAATAAAACTTTAACATTTATGAGATTGTATCATAAACATAATAAGTAATTTTTTTTATTGTTTTAACACAGAAATCAAACATTTATGTATTCATGTATGTCAATTTGTTATAGAATTTTTCTAAAAAATAGTTTATATCATATTAAAGATCCCTTCATGATATTTAATCAGAAATAAATCACTGAATATCTGGGCACTGACAATTATTTCTATGTTTTACTACTATTTACTGAGATGGCTTTGTTTTGAGCAAACTATCTGTATTAAACACTTGCATCATAATAATAATAATATCAATAAATAAAAACATTAAAGGGATAGAAAGGTACCAAAAATGGAAATATAAGCATTTTTGCTATATACTTTCATTAGCAAAAATGCTTCTTGTAAAAGTTATTAGGTTTTCTGCAGCATACGCACATATGCTGTGAGGGTCTGTGTACCCGTATTCAAACACCACTCTTTCTCAGAGAGTCAGCAGTGGTTTGCATGACACAAATGATATCTTTAGAAGCAATATGCACCAGCTCTTTGATCAGGCATGGGGGTAGATTTATCAAGCAGCAGATGCTTCAATCTACCCCCAAAGTTTCAGGTTCCCCTGAAACATAAGTTTATTAACAGCGGTCTTAAGACCGCTGCTCCTTAAAGGGACACTAAACCCAATTTTTTTTCTTTCATGAGTAAAATAGAGCATGCAAGCTTGCTTATTGGTGGGTAAATGTAAGCCTCCAAAAAGCAAGTGCTATCCATGGTGCTGAACCTAAAATGGGCTGGCTGCTAAGATTTATATTCCTGCTTTTAAAATAAAAATAGCAAGAGAAAGAAGAAAAATTGATAATAGGAGTAAATTAGAAAGTTGCTTAAAATTACATGCTCTATCTGAATCATGAAATATTTTTTTTTGGGTTCAATGACCCTTTAACTCGTCCGCCACCTCTGAGGTGGTGGACAGCAATCATCCCGATCGGATACGACCGAGATAATTGACACCTCCTGCTGAATGGCCGCAAATGTGCAGGGGGCGGTATTGCATAAGCATTTCACACGAAATGCTTGTGCAATGATAAATGTTGACAGCGTATGCTGTTGGCATTCATCGATGTATGTATCGATGTATGTATGTATTAGAAGAAAAACTAATAACTTTTACAAGAAGCATTATAGCAAAAATGATTATATATATATATATATATATATATATATATATATATATATATTTTTACCTTTCTATCCCTTTAATGTTTTTATTTATTTATTTTTTTTATTTTTTTATTATTATTATTATTATTATTATGAGGCTACAGCGGATCATGTCCGCCCGACAAATGAAAAATCGGCCGCATAGTATATGAATACTAGTGCACAGGCCCTCACAGGATATGTGCATATGCCGCAACCCCCCCCCCCCCGAAAAATACTAGAAGCATTTTTGCTAATAAAAGTATGTAGTAAAAATGATTATATTTCAAAATGAAATGCACCCATGAACATTTCTTTTATGACCTTTCTATGCCTTTAACTTATGTTTATAGAGAACGGTATAAAATGACTATGTCACTCTTCCCTGCATTAAAAAGCAAATATGAAATATACAGCAAAATACAGAACATTTAGTAGATTTATAAGACAAATATTTTCACCACAGGCATCTTATTTAGAGTAGGCTGCAATGAGCGCTTCTCACATTTATATCTTAATATCACTTTTTTTTTCAACCTTACAAATGTATGTATTTTCAAACTGTTAAAATCCAAACTGTTTATTTTAAAGGGGCAGTCTACACCAGCTTTTTTTATTGTTTTAAAAGATAATCCCTTTATTACCCATTCCCCAGTTTTGCATAAACAGCAGTTATATTAATATACTTTTTAACTCTGTGATTACATTGTATCTAAGCATCTTCTGACAGCCCCCTGATCACGACTTTTTTTTATCTATTGATTTGCATTTATGCTAATTAGTGCTGTGTTGTGCTGACTCTTAAATAACTCCCCGGGCATGAGCACAATGTTATCTATATGGTCCACATGAACTAGCAGTATCCTGTTGTGAAAAGCAAATACAAATGCATGTAATAAGAGGCTGTAGTGGCTTAAAAAAAGTGTTGGTTGTGCAAAACTGGGGAATGGTTGTGCAAAACTGGGGAATGGATAGTAAAGGCGTTATCTATCTTTTTAAACAATAACAATTTTGGTGTCTACAGTTCCTTTACTTAAACCTTTTAAGTTTATAGGACTTCTTGTCTAAGTGCTAGATTATGGGTGGAGCAGTAATTACCGCTCCCGCTCACACGTTAACTCTGATCGACTTCTGCTCCTTGCGTGCATCGGGTAGCGTGCGTATCACAAGTTGAAAGTAAATATTTTTCCCTTGCGTGCTAATTGGACGCATGCAAAAAGCAGAAGTTACAATATCATAACAGCGTTAATGTTCTCCCCCTAGACTACAAAGGAGAGAGAAATATGGAGAAAAAAAAACTAACCCATACTCACACGCTAACCCAAATCGGCATAAACCCCCTGCTCTAATAACCCCTAACCCACCACAAAGCACACCGCAAAGTCCCTACTACACTATTAACCCCTAAGCTCCACAACCCCCACATTGCAAAGTAACCCACTTCACTATTAACCTCTAAACTGCCACAACTCCCATAGCAATGTAATCCATTACAATATTACCCCCTAAACCACCACAACACCCATCACAAAGTAACGCACTACACTGTTAAGCCCTAAACCACCCCCCCCCAAATTGCAAAGTAACCCACTACACTATTAACCCCTAAAACACCACACCCCCACATTGCAAAGTAACCCACTACACTATAAACCGCGACAACCCCCATTGCAAAGTAACCCACTACACTATTAATGCCTAAATTACCACAACCCACATCACAAAGTAAGCCACTACACTAGTTAACCCTAAACCGCCACACCCCACATCACAAATAAACCCACTACACTATTAACCCCTAAACCACCACAATCTCATCGCAACCCTGACATCCTCTTCATGTGGTCACCATCCACACATTGAATTTTGAATGCTAGGTACCCTTGCATTCCTATTGGCTGATTTTCATTTTCCAATTCAAATCTACCAAAAGAAAACAATTTTTTTTTTTTGGGGGGGGGGAGGGTTAGAATAGATATAAATCTTTTTTATTTTCTGGTAATTTGTTGTTTCCTGTAATAGGTTTTGTATTTTTGTGTAATGGTAGTTTTGTCGTTGTAATGTTAGATTATTTTTTTCGGTAATGTTAGGTTTTGTTCAATTTAAGGTAATTTCAGTTTTTTTATTTTTAAAGGTAAGGTTGTTTTTTATTTTTCCAGGTTATATATATATATATATTTTTTACAGGTAAGGTTAGTAAGTTTTGGGGTAATTCAGGGGGTGTTAGGTTAGGGGGTTTAGAGGTTACTTTGCGATGGGGGTAGTGGTGGTTTGTAGGGTTAAATAGAGTAGTGGTTTAATTACTGAAACCAACAAACAACGGCACTATTCAAGGCAATCTCCCAATTTGTGTATTAATACTTCAGTTATTCCAAGTGGAGTCTACCAAATAACCATCTCTTATAGGAAGTGGTGCTTTAAATTAGAATATGTAAAAATTGAAATGTGGAAAAAAAGATCAATTCCACTAAATGAATGCAAATACAGCACTCTTTGCCCAGACAGGCAGAAAATACCTATTAGGGTTACAACATAACTTTTATTGGTATATTAAAAAAAGGGTAGAATAATAAAAATTAGAAGGGCAATCAGCATGGGTATCAATGTTTATAAGTGGTATAAATATGCATAAGGTAAGGCCTTAAAATTATATATTATGTGAATACCACAAGATGGTTGTCCACACTCAATGAATAAGCTCCCAAAACCTATGGGAAGTGATGTTATCACACTATATGATATCTAATATAAATGGTTCCAATTTGTTATTTGCACATTGGTAATTATGCTGTGTACTGAGTCATAAAGTGGATAATATGTTATGCTTGAACACATATGTTGGAATACAACATAATAAAATGCTATTTATTAGGAATTATAATATAATCAGTGCTGTTATTTATCTCCATACAATATATATATGAAAAGTAAAAAGTGTTAAGTGTGTGTTTCAAGCACTGTCCAATAATTGGGTATGTTTTTATTTCCCAGAACAATATTTTGGTGAGATTCCTTAAAGCTGCTATTTTCTATTGTTTATATTTGATACCACTATCAAACATGAATGTTAAAGTTAAAAAGAGAAAGGTGAAGAAAAAGAGCTAAAAGGGTCTCAAAAGGATAAAGTGGATATAAAATCCAATCTAAAAAATGGTCTTGGCCAAGTATAGAGTGTTGGACTCAGAACAAAACTGTAATTAATGATTTGTTGAGGACAGCATAAATGTGCCGAGTTCAGATATTTAAAACTCAATTTTAATTAATAAACATAAGTAAAAACCACAATAAAAACCCCAAACCACAACAAGAAACTCTTAAATAACCTACAATCCAACTAATTAGTTGTTCACATTTGTTTTCTCTGGGTCTGGGATAACTGGCTTAGACTAACTCGTAGAAAATATGTTAAAGTCAACTCCCGGATCGTTTATCCAAAGTTAGCAGAGAGAGATTGGGATTCCAATACAGAGTGCAAAATACAAAATAAAAAAGTACAAACGGCTAGATTTAGAGTTCTGCAGCCAAAGGGGTGCGTTAGCTACGCATGCTTTTCCCCCCCCGCACCTTTTAAATACTGCTGGTATTTAGAGTTCACAGAAGGGCTGCGTTAGGCTCCAAAAAAGGGAGCGTAGAGCATATTTACCGCCTCTGCAACTCTAAATACCAGCGTTGCTTACGGACGCGGCCAGCTTCAAAAACGTGCTTGTGCACGATTCCCCCATAGAAAACAATGGGGCTGTTTGAGCTGAAAAAAAAACTAACACCTGCAAAAAAGCAGCGTTCAGCTCCTAACGCAGCCCCATTGTTTCCTATGGGGAAACACTTCCTAAGTCTGCACCTAACACCCTAACATGTACCCCGAGTCTAAACACCCCTAACCTTACGCTTATTAACCCCTAATCTGCCGCCCCCGCTATCGCTGACCCCTGCATATTATTATTAACCCCTAATCTGCCGCTCCGTACACCGCCGCAACCTACGTTATCCCTATGTACCCCTAATCTGCTGTCCCTAACACCGCCGACCCCTATATTATATTTATTAACCCCTAATCTGCCGCCCCCAACGTCGCCTCCACCTACCTACAATAATTAACCCCTAATCTGCCAACCGGATCTCACCGCTACTAATGTATTAACCCCTAAAGCTAAATCTAACACTAACACCCCCCTAAGTTAAATATAATTTAAATCTAACGAAATGAATTAACTCTTATTAAATAAATTATTCCTATTTAAAGCTAAATACTTACCTGTAAAATAAACCCTAATATAGCTACAATATAAATTATAATTATATTGTAGCTATTTTAGGATTAATATTTATTTTACAGGCAACTTTGTAATTATTTTAACCAGGTACAATAGCTATTAAATAGTTAATAACTATTTAATAGTTACCTAGTTAAAATAATTACAAAATTACCTGTAAAATAAATCCTAACCTAAGTTATAATTAAACCTAACACTACACTATCAATAAATTAATTAAATACAATACCTACAAATAAATACAATGAAATAAACTAACTTAAGTACAAAAAATAAAAAAGAACTAAGTTACAAAAAATAAAAAAATATTTACAAACATTAGAAAAATATTACAACAATGTTAAACTAATTACACCTACTCTAAGCCCCCTAATAAAATAAGAAAGACCCCCAAAATAAAAAAATGCCCTAACCTATTCTAAAATTAAAATAGAAAAGCTCTTTTACCTTACCAGCCCTGAAAAGGGCCCTTTGCGGGGCATGCCCCAAAGAATTCAGCTCTTTTGCCTGTAAAAAAAACATACAATACCCCCCATAACATTACAACCCACCACCAACATACCCCTAATCTAACCCAAACCCCCCTTAAATAAACCTAACACTAAGCCCCTGAAGATCTTCCTACCTTATCTTCACCACGCCGGGTTCACCGATCGATCCAGAAGAGCCTCCGATGTCTTGATCCAAACCCAAGCGGGGGCTGAAGATGTCCATGATCCGGCTGAAGTCTTCATCCAAGTGGGAGCTGAAGAGGTCCATGATCCGGCTGAAGTCTTCTATCAAGCGGCATCTTCAATCTACTTTCTTCCGGATCCATGTTCATCCCGCCGACGCGGAACATCCATCTTCACCGACGACTTCCCGACGAATGACGGTTCCTTTAAGGGACGTCATCCAAGATGGCGTCCCTCGAATTCCGATTGGCTGATAGGATTCTATCAGCCAATCGGAATTAAGGTAGGAAAATTCTGATTTGCTGATGGAATCAGCCAATCAGAATCAAGTTCAATCCGATTGGCTGATCCGATCAGCCAATCAGATTGAGCTCGCATTCTATTGGCTGTTCCGATCAGCGGGATGAACATGGATCCGAAAGAAAGAAGATTGAAGATGCCGCTTGATAGAAGACTTCAGCCCGATCATGGACCTCTTCAGCTCCCGATTGGATGAAGACTTCAGCCCGATCATGGACCTCTTCAGCTCCCGCTTGGATGAAGACTTCAGTCGGATCATGGACATCTTCAGCCCCCCGCTTGGGCTTGGATCAAGACATCGGAGGAGCTCTTCTGGATCGATCGGTGAACCCGGCGTGGTGAAGACAAGGTAGGGAGATCTTCAGGGGCTTAGTGTTAGGTTTATTTAAGGGGGGATTGGGTTAGATTAGGGGTATGTGGGTGGTGGGTTGTAATGTTGGGGGGGGGTATTGTATGGTTTTTTTTTACAGGCAAAAGAGCTGAATTCGTTGGGGCATGCCCCGCAAAGGGCCCTTTTCAGGGCTGGTAAGGTAAAAGAGCTTTTCTATTTTAATTTTAGAATAGGGTAGGGCATTTTCTTATTTTTGGGGTCTTTGTTATTTTATTAGGGGGCTTAGAGTAGGTGTAATTGGTTTAAAATTGTTGTAATATTTTTCTAATGTTTGTAAATATTTTTTTATTTTTTGTAACTTAGTTCTTTTTTATTTTTGTACTTTAGTTAGTTTATTTAATTGAATTTATTTGTAGGTATTGTATTTAATTAATTTATTGATAGTGTAGTGTTAGGTTTAATTGTAGATAATTGTAGGTATTTTATTTAATTAATTTATTGATAGTGTAGTGTTAGGTTTAATTGTAACTTAGGTTAGGATTTATTTTACAGGTAATTTTGTAATTATTTTAACTAGGTAGCTATTAAATAGTTATTAACTATTTAATAGCTATTGTACCTGGTTAAAATAAATACAAAGTTGCCTGTAAAATTAATATAAATCCTAAAATAGCTACAATATAATTATAAATTATATTTAATTTAGGGGGGTGTTAGGGTTAGGGTTAGAATTAGCTTTAGGGGTTAAAAAATTTATTAGAGTAGCGGTGAGCAGATTAGGGGTTAATGCTTGAAGTTAGGTGTCGGTGATGTTAGGGAGGGCAGATTAGGGGTTAATACTATTTATTATAGGGTTATTGAGATGGGAGTGAGGCGGATTAGGGGTTAATACATTTATTATAGTAGCGGTGTGGTCCGGTCGGCAGATTAGGGGTTAATAAGTGTAGGTAGGTGGCGGCGACATTGGGGGCGGCAGATTAGGGGTTAATAAATATAATATAGGGGTCGGCGGTATTAGGGGCAGCAGATTAGGGGTACATAGGGATAACGTAGGTGGCGGCGGTGTACGGAGCGGCAGATTAGGGGTTAAAAAATGTTAATAGAGTGGCGTGCGATGTGGGGGAGGCTCGGTTTAGGGGTACATAGGTAGTTTATGGGTGTTAGTGTACTTTAGAGCACAGTAGTTAAGAGCTTTATAAACCGGCGTTAGCCCATAAAGCTCTTAACTACTGACTTTTTTCTGCGGCTGGAGTTTTGTCGTTAGATTTCTAACGCTCACTTCAGCCAATACTCTAAATACTGGCGTTAGGAAGATCCCATTGAAAAGATAGGATACGCAAATGGCGTAGGGGGATCTGCGGTATGGAAAAGTCGTGGCTGCCCTTAGACCCTTAGACCCTTTCCTGACTGACTCCAAATACCAGCGGGCGGTAAAAATCAGAGTTAGGGGGGCGGAGCCGGCCGGGAAAGAACATGGCCGCAACTAACTGAAGCTCCGGCTACATCCACTTGATATAAGCATAGCTAAGGGGGCTAAAGCAAAGTAAACGGGCATGCAATAACGTGCCATAATCCCGGAATTAGGGGGCTAGGTGTGGAGACCGAAAACAGGCATATAAACGGCGGAGAAACCCAGGCTACAGCGGTCATTAGCAGAGGCCTCTCGGAATCACCCACGTGGCGAGCAGCGTCTCGCGGTTAGAGAAGGACCGACAACTTGGGACATACAGAGCTATACATACAGAGCAGTGCACTTACAAAGGTATCCTCAGACACCGGCTTCCAAGACACCGATTGCCACCTTCGGCCAGACGCTACAGAACCCGATACAGGGAACGAGCCTCTTGGAACCACAGACACAGAATCAACCCTATAACAAACAGGAGAGAGCAGCAGCATCACCAAACATTAAGTAAGTCGCACATCCCAACGTTATAACAGTTTATTAACCACATATATGAAGAGAGAGGCCCTGCACACTGAACGATATACCAGCTAAAGGGACACAAACCAAAACCACATAACACAGAGGGAGCTGGTTGCCACGCACATAAGAAACCAGGCCCTGGGGACGTAACTCCGCAGAGACACATCACTACTTTATTCTGGGGGAAATACAGAGGAAAAGAACCCCCGATAGGGCCATCATTATTGTTACCACTCTATGTTAATACTGCCATATGGCTACCAGAAAACAGAAACCTGACAAGCAACAGAAAACTACAACCCCAGGAGGGGGGAAATTAAATGCATTCTTTAAGCCATTTGACAATGTAAATGCGCTTTCAGTGGAAACTGCACAATTAGATATGTCGGATCTCACGGATCATGCAATTGATCACACACCTATAACGCGAGCAGACCTTAACCTGCTACCCACTAAAGATGACCTGAGCACATTTATGACCCATGTCAGCAAGGCAATAAAAGACGGTTTAGCTGAAGTTAAGAGAGATGTTAATGCACTGGGTCACAGAGTACTGCATTTGGAGGAACAAGCAGAGGAATACACCAGAACCACAGATGACATGACTATAACATTACAGCAACAGAACACGACAATATTGCAACTGCAATCCCAAGTCGAAGACCTTGATAATAGAGGCAGACGTCAAAACCTGAGAATCAGGGGGGTGCCAGAGGAAATTACACCACCACAAATTCCATCATACTTACAAAACCTATTCAAATTTTTACTAGGTCTTGGCAAAGACGACAGGATATCTTTAGACAGAGCACACCGTGCCCTTAGACCCAAACCATCGCCATCGGCACCCCCTAGAGATATTATATTATGTTGCCACAAGTTTGCAGATAAGGAGAGAATCATGCTGGCGGCAAGAAAAAGTTCCCCACTTAGATTCGGGGAGGACTCTCTACAGATCTTCTCAGACCTGAGCCCACTAACATTAGCAAAGAGGAAAGAGGCGAGATACCTTACATTGCATTTAACAGACTTAAATATACCCTACAGATGGGGTTTTCCCTTTGCTATAAAAGTCATTAAGGACAATAAAACATACACATATAAAGACCCCGAAGACATAGAAACATTCTGTCAACAGCTTGACATCCCACAACCCAAGTTGCCTTCAATAAAAGATCTCATCACAGATAAACCTTCACAAAAGAAAACTCCGAAAACTAATCAACAATCAAACTGGTCAACAGTACCGAAGAAAAGAAGAAACAACTCCACAACTTCACAGGCCCAATCGGAAGCGGACTCTGAACCACCATGAAGGGAGTACTTTATTTCCTTTTATATTTGTTCTGCACTTACTATAACTCCCTAAGAGAGTTCTGAACAAAGACTATTGCGGGAATGTCCGCCCAAATGGAAAGACTCTAGTATATAGTACAAAGCTATAATAGGTTCCTCAGGGACCTACGGAAATTCCCCCCCCTCCACCCTCTCCACCCCATACCCCTTTAACTTAAAAGCTAGCCCCCACGACCACAACAAATATCTTGACATAATATCAAGAATGGATAGGCACAATAGATGCCTTTTTCCCCCTACCACTCTTGCCTACCATCCCCTCTCAACGGAAGCAAGAAAATTCATTTCCCTAATTCCCCATTACCTTGCCCCCCCCCTAACTGTACGATGATAGTACATCGTACTCTACGACAAATGGAATGTTATTGTTATTGTTGTTTGATACTTATACCATTTTTATTTTACTTACATGTTTTGCTTATTTATTTCAGTATTGGAACCACCATCCATCCTTTCTCCTTTTTCTGTGTAATTTCCGGAGAACTGATTACAGCCCTCTTATCTACAACTCTCTTCCACTCTTACCTAAGCTGTACCAGTAAAGTATTACAAACCAAGCTACAGATGATCCTCCTGAGGGTAAGACCACATTGTTCGCTAACACACACACTCCAACATGGCTAACCCAGCAGTAAACATTATATCCCAGAATGTGAAGGGCCTCAACTCCCCTACGAAGAGAGCGATTGCACTGCGCAGCTTAGCTAAGCATAAAAATGCAATAATATTCCTACAGGAGACACATTTCATAAGGGAGTCAGAACCTAATTTTCACTCAAAAGAATTCACAACAAGTTATTACAGCTCAGACAGAGTTAAAAAGAACGGGGTATGCACTTTAATACATAAAAACATACAATTCCAACTTAACAAACAGATTGTTGATACGGAAGGCAGAATACTGATCCTAACAGGTTTACTGTTCCACCAACCTGTGACGTTAGTAAACGCATATGCCCCCAACGGTAAGAAAGCCCAATTTTTCCAGACACTACAGAACCTAGTAGTAGAAAATAAAATTGGTACTCTCATTTTAGGAGGGGATTTAAACGTCGCTCTAAACCCAACACTGGACGCTTCCTCTCACAGACCAACAGCTCAGACACGACCTCCTAACATAGTATACAAATTCCTAACACATTTAGGCTTACTCGATACATGGAGACTAAAACATCCGTTACAGCGCAATTACACCTTTTTCTCCTTCCCCTGGTCAGTGTACACTAGAATCGACTATATCTTCATAGACAGAAACCACCTCTCTTTACTTAAAGACGCAGACATCCAGCCAACACCATGGTCAGACCACTCTCAAGTATGTGCCCAACTACTATGGCCCGACCACCCAACGACCCCCTATATTTGGAGAATGGACGACTCGTTATTACATCAACCAGACACAACTGACGCCTTGGCAACTTCACTAAAGGAATACTTTAGCATTAACGCTACTCCAGACACCTCTCCACACATGTTATGGGAGGCTCACAAAGCGGTACTCAGAGGCCACTGCATTAAACACACTTCATATAGGAAGAAAAGGTATAATCAGACAATAGACGCCCTGACCGCTCAATTAGCCGTCTTGGAACTCTCCCACAAAAATTCTCCGAAAGACAATACATTACTTAAAAGGGTGACAGACACCAGACAAGAACTTAATAAAATACTCTTGAAAGAAGCCCAGAGACGTGCATTAAATCTTAAAAAAATCTACTTTTTCGAGGGCAACAGAGCAGGTTCGCTCCTAGCTAGAGCCTTAAAAACCCAGACACTAAAAGCACAGATACATAAATTAACAACCCCTGACAAACGGGATATACTAGACAGTGAAGGTATTGCTAACCACTTTAAAGAATATTACGCCAAGTTATATAACCTTAGCAAAGACGACACACCAGAACACCTAACGCAGATGCGGGCATACATTAACGACGCAGACCTACCCTCTTTGCAACCAGAGCAACGCACTACACTAGAAAACCCAATAAGCTTGTTAGAGGTCTTGTCTGCAATAAAAGATTTACCCACAGGTAAAAGTCCGGGTCCAGACGGCTTCTCAAACACATACTATAAGACTTATAAACATATCCTAGCCCCACACCTACTTAAATTATTCCAAACATTGGAGAACGAGGGCTCTTTCTCGCAAGACATGCTGTCGGCACATATTTCTGTAATACCCAAACCCCAGAAAAGCCCAACAGACCCCAGTAGTTATAGGCCGATATCCCTCCTAAACACGGATATAAAAATTTTAGGCAAAATCTTAGCAAAAAGAATCAACGTAGTACTGCAGTCCCTAATACATACGGATCAAGTGGGATTTGTCCCGGGGCGGGAGGCAAGGGACAATACAATAAGAGCCCTGACTTTAATATCATACGCTAAACATAACAAAATTCCATCAGCCCTCTTGGCGGTAGACGCCGAGAAGGCGTTCGATCGCATAAATTGGAGATTTCTTGAAGAGACACTAAAGGCGATGGGATTTGGACCACACATGATCTCACGCATACTTAGCCTATACACCAGTCCCACAGCTAAAGTTAAGGCAAATGGAATGCTATCAAACCCCTTCCAAATCCAAAACGGCACACGACAGGGTTGCCCCTTGTCGCCCATATTATTTATTCTAACGATGGAAGTCTTTGCTACACATATTAGAAATAACAATGAGATACATGGTATAAAGATAGGTCCTCACGATTTTAAAATTGCATTATATGCTGACGACGTACTATTCACAATAACTGATCCACTCCGCACAGTTCCTATAATCTTAAAAGAAATTAACACCTTCGGCCGGTTCTCGGGTTTCTCGATAAACCCACAGAAATCGGAGATTCTAAATATTTCCATGGCCCAGACTGATTTTCTTAATGTTTCAAACACCTGCCCAATGACTGTCCGAGACAGGTCCATAAAATACTTAGGGATACATATCTCCCCTAACCACACACAACTATTTAAAGAAAATTACACCAAACTTTTATTAACAACGCAACAAGATCTTCGCACTTGGTCTTTAAAACCAATTTCATGGTGGGGACGCACACAATGCATTAAAATGACCACTTTGCCCAGGGTATTGTACCTACTTCAAGCGGTACCCATAACTCTTCCCAAATGGTACCTAGCTCAACTCCAAAGACATATAAATGCTTTTATTTGGGGAAAAGGAAAACCTAGGATTAACAAATCCAACATGTACAGAGCCACAATAAATGGAGGACTGGGGTTACCAGACTTAACAGTATATTATAACGCAGTCACCTTACAAAGAATTCTAGACTGGCATAGAGCAGGTGACTCGAAAGCCTGGGTATCCTTAGACTCTAACATCCTTAGAGTTCCTTCAGTGGGAGCTCTATGCTGGGTACCAAAATCTTTACGGCCCCCACAGTGTTATGATCTAATGATTCATAAACATGTTTTTGACTCCTGGGATAATATTAATCTCCACCAGACGCATCTCACTGGAGCTCGCTCCCCTCTTTTTCCCATACCACTGAACGCTGAGATGATAGGAGGGTTGGATAAAGGACAACAGAGACTAACTGAATGGGGATACACAGTGCCACTAAAAGAATTTACGCTTCATGGGAAGTTAGCAGGGAGAGAAAGTCTAGGTGCAGTGGCGGGAGGACGATACTCTAACTGGTTAAAATATTCTCAACTACACCATTTTATATACACTTCACCACACCAAAAAGACTTCCTTAGGGAACTGACACCGTTCGAATCTCTTTGCATAAATACAACTCCTCTGCGGCACTCACTGTCATTGACACGCAAACTTATACAAACAGAACACACACACACGCTCCCCTCATACACGACCAAATGGCACGAGGAGCTGGGACACGATATAAATGGGAAGGATTGGAAGAAAATCTTTCAAAACACAAAAAAGTCGTCTAGCTCACCCCAAATGTTAGAACTTAATTTTAAAGTGCTACTGAGATGGTACTTAACACCTTCACGCATCCACTCCATCTACCCGGAGGCAAGCAGTAACTGCTGGAGAGGTTGCCCTACTAGAGGCCAATACCTACATATGTGGTGGGAATGTGATGTAATCAAACCACTCTGGTGCGAAATAGAAACTTTTTATAAGCAAATACTGACTGAAGAATTTGAGCTGACACCCAGACTAGCGTTATTAAATGACCTCCCCCCGTTCCCTTGCAAACTGAGACTTAGACTTTTACAAATAGGCATCACAAGCGCCAAATCTCTAATAGCGTTTCATTGGAAAACACAACACAGGCCAACACTATTAGAATGGATCAATAAGGTCACGGACATGCTAGCACTCGAGGAATATAGTTACTACAAAAGAAAACAGATCGGCACTTTTGCAGATATTAAATTTCTCTGGGAAGAACTAACTACACGGCAGGTCCCTTTACGTAGGCCAATAACATAAAGTCCCTTCTCTCCCTATTTACCTGTCTCTCTCTTCGTTTCCTCTTATACCTCTTGTTGACGCTGATCTCGGGCCCCCCCCCCCCCCCCCTTGGAAGGAATGGTGGTTCCAAAGTTTATAGTTAAGTTTATCGTTACAAAGTTATGAGAATAATTTCACCAAGGAGCAATGAAAATACACACCTATGTGTTAACATCATCCAAATCGTTACATTGGGAGAAGACTGTAAAAGACTATATTTATGTAATTGTTGTCTCTTAATTTTCTATTTCTCTTCCATGCTCTGTACATTATTTTATTTTTGTGGATGACAATAAAGCTCTTTGAAAAAAAAAAAAAAAAAAAAAAAAAAAAAAAAAAAAAATCAGAGTTAGGAGCCTCTAACGCTGGTTTTGACGGCTACCGCCAAACTCTAAATCTAGGCCAAAGTTAAGAATACAAAGTGCAAAATACAACTCTGTGTGTGTTTTTTTTTTTGGGCCCACCCAATGTTGTGTGTGTTTGTCCTAATTAAGATCATGTAAAAAAAAAAACCCAGTACATCCTTCCAGTAGAATAAGCTACCAAAAATTGATACCTATATGTTAAATAGCTATTATAAAAATGAGCGGTAAATGAAGGATCAGTATTACACCTTACTATTAAATCAGATAGGAGCTTACCTTGTATCCAGAAGCCTGCTCCGAAATAAATCTGTTTATTGATACCAGGACTCAGCCTTCCTTCTTCCTCATTTTGTATTAAATCCTTACTATTATCCGGATAAAAGATGGAGGTACTTATCTGTATAAAACTTTTTCGTGGTGTATAAAATGGAGGAGCCTGAAAAAGCAGTAATACATCCTTACTATTCAATCCTTACTGATGTCCAGAAAAAATAGAGGTACTTATCTGTATAGAACTTTTTCGTTGGTGTATTAAATGGAGGAGCCTGAAAAAAAGGTGTATACACGCCGGCGTGGTCGGTTTCCAAGAAACCGGAAGTGGATCCTGTGCACTAAACCGGAAGTGACATCACTGGTGTTGCAAATTCTTACGCGTTTCATGGGTCCTATGCCCACTTCCTCAGATATAGGATCCCCCTCCATCCTTGGGCTCCTTTTATTTTTAAGAACCGGATATGCTCCCATTTTCTTTTGTTGGTTCCTGTCTGTCTGAAAATTTACATAAAAAAGCGCCTATTTTTGTTAGTGTTATGTATGCCTAGGTAAAGGACTTTATTTAGGGTGTGGAACATTTAAGAGAAATATACCACAAATAAATTAAACAGATACCCATATGAATATAAAACATTGTGTTTAATTCATTTTGGGAAACCACTTGTTTTATGCCTAATTCAACCTAAAAATATATATTTTATTTTATTAAAAATATAATTCTGATTTTAGAGGAAAAATGATCCATAAAAATAAGAACAAAAACAAATGTAAAATCAGGACTACCAGAATAAAATACTAAAAATATTAAAAATATTATAAATATTAAATTATTTTTCAAAAATTATAAAAATATGATAAATAAATGAATAATTAATAAATAAATAAATGAATGGAGGCTGTGTGCCATATTTTGGTGGCCTGTATATTATTTTAAAATGTCTTAATAATATTAATGGTAATGGATCTAATTTTATTTAGTGGAAATAGATTCTTCATAAAAAGGCAGCTATGTCTATATCTCTATTCAGACTGTATGGTTCCCTTGTATTTAAGAAGTGGATCCAATAGGTTTCTCTTTTCCTCAGTTGTAACAATCTATCATTTTTCCATGATTTTGGTATTTGTTCAGTAGCTTTAATTGTGAACTCATTGGGTTTTTTTTTGAAGTCTAGTTTTTAGAATTCTTTTTGTTCTACCAATATAGAATTTTTTGCAGCTGCACCTTAAGAATATTCTAGCCCCAACAAAACTCAAAACAAGTAAACCGAAGGGAGGAGAAACAAACAATCAATTTGTGAAAGGTTTCTATAAATGTGGCAGGAAGAACTGTGAGTGCTGTAAATGAAAGTGGAGATAAACAAGAAAACAACTGGATTATTAATGACAGTACCAAGCAAATCCAAATCCAATCATACATGAATTGCAAATCACAATATGTTGTTTACCGAATAGAGTGCAGCTGCAAAAAAAATCTATATTGGTAGAACGAAAAGAATTCTAAAAACTAGACTTCTAGAGCATGTGAAAAACATTTGAAGGAGAAACGTCAGAATATGGTCTAAGTAGACACTTTGAGGAATTCCATAATAAAAACCCCAATGAATTCACAATTAAAGCTATTGAACAAATACCAAAATCATGGAAAAATGATAGATTGTTACAACTGAGGAAAAGAGAAACCTATTGGATCCACTTCTTAAATACAAGGAAATTTGTTTTTGTTCTTATTTTTATTGATAATTTTTCCTCTAAAATCAGAATTATATTTTAAATAGAATAAAATATATCTTTTTAGGTCGAATTAGGCATAAAACAAGTGGTTTCCCAAAATGAATTAAACACAATGTTTTATATTCATATGGGTATCTGTTTAATTTATTTGTGGTATATTTCTCTTAAATGTTCCACACCCTAAATAAAGTCCTTTACCTAGGCATACATAACACTAATGAAAATAGTCAATTTTTATGCAAATTTCCACCCTCAAATACAGACAGGAATCAACAAAAGAAAATGGGAGCATATCCGGTTCTCAAAAATAAAAGTAGCCCAAGGATGGAGGTGGATCCTATCTCTGAGGAAGTGGGCATAGGACCCACGAAACGCATAGGAATTTGCAACACCAGTGACGTCACTTCCGGTTTAGCACACAGGATCCACTTCCGGTTTACATGTTTTTTTCAGCCTCCTCCATTTTATACACCAACGAAAAAGTTATATACAGATAAGTACCTCTATTTTTTCTGGGCATCAGTAAGGATTGAATATTAAGGTTGTATTACTGCTTTTTCAGGCTCCTCCATTTTATACACCAACGAAAAAGTTTTATAAAGATAATTACCTCCATTTTTTATCCGGATAATAGTAAGGATTTAATAGTAAAGTGTAATACTGATCCTTCATTTACCGCTCGTTTTTAAAATAGCTTTTTATCATATAGGCATCAATTTTTGGTAGCTTATTCTACTGGAAGGATATACTGTTTTTTTTACATGATCTTAATTAGGACAAACACACACAACATTGGGCCCCAAAAAAACAAAACAAAAAACAACACACACAGAGTTGTATTTTGCACTTTGTATTCTTAAATTTGTACTTTTTTATTTTGTATTTTGCACTCTGTATTGGAATTCCCAATCTCTCTCTGCTCACTTTGGATAAACGATCCGGGAGCTGACTTTAACATACTTTATACGAGTTAGTCTAAGCCAGTTATCCCATACCCAGAGAAAACAAATGTTAACAACTAATTAGTTGGATTGTAGGTTATTTAAGAGTTTCTTGGTGTGGTTTTTATTGTGGTTTTTACTTATGTTTATTAAATAAAATTGAGTTTTAAGTTAAGTTTTAACTTTTTCTTCACCATTTTCTCTCTGCTATATATATACTAGTCCTAAAGCCCGCTCGCATGGGGTATGTTTTGCAGTACAGCAGTCCCACCCCTTGCTATCTCTCCCCCCTCTCTTTTGCTCTCTCTCTCCCCCTCTCTTTTGCTCTCTCTCCCCCTCTCTTTTGCGTTGTCTTCCTCTCTCTTTTGCACTCTCTCACTTCACCTCTCTTTTGCTCTCTCCCCCCTCTCTTTTGCTCTCTCTCTCCCCCTCTCTCTTTTACTCTCTCCCCTTTCTTTTGCTCTCTCTCCCCTCTCTTTTGCTGTCTCTCTCTCCCCTCTCTCTTTTGCTGTATCTCTCCCTCTCTTTCTCTCTCTCTCCCCTCTCTCTTTTACTGTATATCACCCTCTCTTTTGCTCTCTCTTCCCCCTCTCTTTTGGGCTCTCTCCCCCTCTCTTTTGCTCTCTCTCTCTCTCTCCCCCTCTCTTTTGCTTTCTCTCTCCCCCTCTCTCCCCTTTCTTTTTCTCTCTCTCCCCCCTCTCTTTTGCTCTCTCTCCCCACTCTCTTTTGCTGTATCTCTCCCTCTCTTTTGCTCTCTCCCCCTCTCTCTTTTGCTGTATCTCCCCCTTTCTTTTGCTCTCTCTCCCCCTCTCTCTTTTGCTCTCTCTCCCCTCTATTTTGCTTTCTTTCTCCCCCCTTTTGCTGTCTCTCTTCCTCTTTTTTGCTCTCTCTCTCCCCCCTATCGTTTGCTCTCTACCCCCTCTCTTTTGCTCTCTCTCTTTTTCTCTCTCTCCCTTCTCTTTTGCTCTCTCTCTCCCCCTCTCTTTTGCTCTTTCTCTCTCCCCTCTCTCTTTTGTTGTCTCTCCCTCTCTTTTGCTGTCTCTCTCCCTCTCTTTTGCTGTCTCTCCCTCTCTTTTGCTCTCTCTATCCCTCTCTTTTGCTTTCTCTCCCCCTCTCTTTTTTGCTCTCTCCCCCTCTCTTTTGCTCTCTCTCCTCTCTCTCCCCCTCTCTTTTGCTCTCTCTCTCCCTCTCTTTTGCTCTCTCTCCCTCTCTCTTTTGCTATCTCTCTCCCTCTCTTTTGCTCTCTCTCTCTCCCTGTCTTTTGCTGTCTTTCTCCCTCTCTTTTGCTCTCTCTCCCCCTCTCTTTTGCTGTCTCTCTCTCCTGTATCTCCCCCTTTCTTTTGCTCTCACTCTCCTCCCTCTTTTGCTCTCTTTATCCCCCCTCTCTTTTGCTCTCTCTCCCCCTCTCGTTATCCCCCCTCTTCTGAACTCTCTATTCCCCCTCTTAGAGTTCTCTCTCTCATGGCCAGTTCTTCTGCTCTCTCTATCCCCCATCTTTAGAGCTCTCTCACGGCCAGTCAGCCACGTCATCCAGTCACGCCCACCCACGACATGTATGGCCCCACCCACTTCATGACAGGTCCCGCCCACATAATGCCCGTTTGGCCCCGTCACACCTACCATTCTTGCCACAGATCAGATGCCAGGTCAGTTGGATTAAGGCCAGGTATGTTTGTCCTTGCACGCAGTCTCTACTGCGCATGACAGCTTCGGACAAACACACTTGGCCTTTTATATTATAGGATACAAAGTATAGAATTTGGTTGTAATAACCATGAGGTAAAACTGTCAGTATATTGATTGATACAAAGTTGCAAGTGATTACTGGTAACATGAATAGTACTATTGTCCGTATAGTATGGGACAAGTGAGCCAAATAACAAAGTGCAACTATGTATTCACACTAAAAACATAATCTGTATGAGCAGGTGCTAGAACTTAACACTGGATTCTCAGTTTCTTTCTATATAAAAAGGCATTTAGAGTTGGAGCTATAAGCGTTGTTCAGTGTAATTGCCACACATACGGTTCCAAATATTGCATTGGGGTTAACATCTAAGTTAAAAGTGGTGTGCTAAAACGGCAGTTTATGCACATTAAGGTAAAGATTATGAACAATGGTAGAATAGGTACAGAGTTTCTAACCCCTATCATAACATAGCTAACATGTACCCAGTTCAAACTAGTTGTCAGTTGTATTGAGGCAAGCTTATAAAATATGTAAATCATTTGCGTAATTAATGATCTATATTCTGTTTGCCATCTATTGTGACCCCTTAATGAATTTATAATATAGTCAAACAGGATCTTCCTGTGGATAGTAAATGGTGATACCGCTACTGCTAATGTCCTTAATTAAAAAAGAGATCCCCTAAAAGAGTAGTGGGTTAATTTTTTATGGGGGTTGTGGCGGTTTAGGGGTTAATAGTGTAGTGGGTTACTTTTCAATGGGGGTTGTGGTGGTTTAGGGGCTAATAGTGTAGTGGGTTACTTTGCAATGTGGGAGTGTGTCAGTTTAGAGGTAAAAACAATAGTTTAGTGCAACTGTTTCCTCTGGGCAATCTCTTTCAGGTCACTTAAAAAGTTTGAGCGTTAAATGTGAATGCGTTCAAGCTATCGCATTTACTTTCAACTTGTAATACGAGTGGACATTGCTGCTCAACGCCACCCATAGAAAATATGTGGAGTGTAAATTACTGCAAATTCATGCGTTTACACTTCTCACGCTAACGATAGCGCTCCACTCGTAATCTGGCTCTAAATGTTGCAGCATTTTGCAAAACAATGCATTGCAGTCCTCTCTGATATCTAAAGTGTTAAAGTGTGATGCATTCAGATAAAAATAAAAATATTGAAAAGAAAGTTATATTTGATTTGCTTTAATAATCTGAAAACTAATCAGAAGTTTTCAGAGCATTTTTACTAGATTTGATAAAATAATAGCCTATTTACTTCCTAAGAAATATGCAGTATATTCGTTTAAAATATTAGCCATGCTTAACAATAGCAGACTGTTTATTAAAGTTTGAATTATGTGTAAATCTTTAGAAGAATAGAGGTAGAACATAACACTTGACAAACCTGTGTATTTGTGTCTCCAAAAAGAATCACTATTTTACAGTGGAGAGCACAGATTTGGAGGCATAGGAAATTACAGTGAGAATTTACCTGATATGTGATTGACCAGCTTCTACTTTTGCATGCTGGTAGATGTATTCTGTTTTATTATCTAGGGTTGTGGACTACAGCTGACCATGTGATAATAATATGTTTAAATTGAAAGGGCAGGACGAGGAGGGTCTACAACTAAACATTGATGCATGGGGCAGTTTAAGAATTGCCCATAAAGGTGGAAGGGAGAAAATGGGAGTGAAATAAAAGGTGTGTTTAAGGTGGTATTTTAAGGATGCATGATTACTTTTTTTTTTAAAAAAAAAAACACATTAAAATAAAACTGCACTTCCTAAAAATAAATAATTCTCAGAATAATTAAGACACCAAAAATAAAATTAAGAAAACAACAACAATAATAATAATAATAATACATTTAGGGGCATTTGGATGGGAACTTCCATCACTGCCTAAATGGACCATCCACCACTGGATTGTAATAGTACAGTGATCAGACAAGCCAAAGGTGAGCAGAACATAAACATCAGAGAAGAGTCAGATACATGTGGTGTGGAACAGTAAGAGAAAAGAGCACCCTATAAAAATCTGAGGCACAATAAAAGTGGAAATTAGCATGCAACATATTTACCAACATAAAGAAAGAAAACCTAGGAAAACTGAAGAGCATTCAAGTAAGCAGGTTACAGAAGTGTTGACCACACACACTTATGGCTTCCATCACAAAACACCTAATCTACAGCGTAATCAGCCAATTAGATTTTTCCTACCTTAATTCCGATTGGCTGATAGAATCCTATCAGCCAATTGGAATTCAAGGGACGCCATCTTGGATGACGTCCCTTAAAGGAACCGTCATTTGTCATTAGTCCGTCGGCTGGATGGAAGATGGCTCCGCTCCGGATGGATGAAGATAGAAGACGCCGCTTGGATGAACACTTCAATCGGATGGAAGACCTCTTCTGCCCCGCTTGGATGAAGACTTCTACTGGATGGAGGACCTCTTCTTACCCCGATTTGGATGAAGATTTCTACCAGATGGAGGACCTCTTCTTGCCCCGCTTAGATGAAGACTTCTACCGGATGGAGGACCTCTTCTTGCTCCGCTTGGATGAAGAATTCGGCTCAGCTGGGTGAAGACGACTCAAGGTAGGGAGATCTTCAGGGGGTTAGTGTTAAGTTTATTTAAGGGGGTTTTAATGGGCTAGAGTAGGGGTATGTGGGTGGTGGGTTTTAATGTTGGGGGGGTTGTATTTTTTTTTACAGATAAAAGAGCTGATTACTTTGTGGCAATGCCCAGCAAAAAGCCCTTTTAAGGGCTGGTAAAAGAGCTGATTACTTTGTAATTTAGAATAGGGTAGGGCATTTTATTATTTTGGGGGGCTTTTTAATTTTATTAGGGGGCTTAGATTAGGTGTAATTAGTTTAAACTTCTTGTAATTTTTTTTATTTTCTGTAATTTAGTGTTTTTTTTTTTTATTATATATTAGTTTATTTAATTGTATTTTAGTTTAGCTAATAGTAGGTAATTTATTTAATTCATTTATTGATAGTATAGTGTTAGGTGTATTTGCAACTTAGGTTAGGATTTATTTTACAGGTAATTTTGTAATTATTTTAACTAGGTAGCTATTAAATAGTTATTAACTATTTAATAGCTATTGTACCTAGTTAAAATAAATACAAAGTTGCCTGTAAAATAAATATAAATCCTAAAATAGCTACAATGTAACTATTAGTTATATTGTAGCTATATTAGGGTTTATTTTATAGGTAAGTATTTAGTTTTAAATAGGAATAATTTATTTAATTATAGTAAATTTATTTAGATTAATTTAAATTATATTTAACGTAGGGGGGTGTTAGGGTTAGACTTAGGTTTAGGGGTTAATAACTTTATTATAGTAGCGGCGACGTTGGGGGCGTGAGATTAGGGGTTAATAATTGTAGGTAGGTGGCGGTGATGTTAGGGAGGGCAGATTAGGGTGTAATACAATTTATTATAGTGTTTGCAAGGCGGGAGTGCGGCGGTTTAGGGGTTAATACATTTATTATAGTGGCGGCGAGGTCAGAAGATTAGGGGTTAATAAGTGTAGGTAGGTGGCGGCGACATTGGGGGGGGGCAGATTAGGGGGTAATAAATATAATATAGGTGTTGGCGATGTTAGGGGCAGCAGATTAGGGGTTCATAGCGATAATGTAGGTGGCGGTGGTGTCTGGAGCGGCAGATTAGGGATTAATAATATAATGCAGGGGGCGACAATGTCGGGGGCAGCAGATTAGGGGTTAATACATTTAAGGTTAGGGGTGTTTAGACTCGGGGTTCATGTTAGGGTGTTAGTTGTAGACTTTGAGAGTGTTTCCCCATAGGAAACAATGGGGCTGCGTTAGGAGCTGAACGCTGCTTTTTTGCAGGTGTTAGTTGTTTTTTCAGCCAGCTCAGCCCCATTGTTTCCTATGGGGATATCGTGCACAAGCACGTTTTTCCATCTTACCGCTACCGTAAGCAACTCTGGTATTGAGGGTTGAAGTGGAGCTAAATTATGCTCAACGCTCCCTTTTCTGAGGCTAATGCAGTCATTCAGACAACTCTAAATACCAGTGCTGGAAGAGTGCGCTGGAAAAAAAAGGAGCGTTAGCACCGCGAGTCTTTACCGACAAAACTCTAAATCTAGGCGTATGTGCTAAAGGTAAGCTTTAAGTGCACGTCGGGTTGTTCTCATATTACATAGTAACATAGTAACATAGTAGATGAAGTTGAAAACAGACCTACGTCCATCTAGTTCAACCTATACAAATCTAAAAAACTTATAAAAAGCTCCAGTTAAGCTTAAATAATACCACTAAAAGGTGACCCATTTAATACTAGCAATCATATCCATGAATTTTGTTTCTAGACAGAAATGTATCCAACCAATTTTTAAATGTATCTAGGGTATTGGCATGCCCTACCTCCTTTGGTAATGAATTCCACAATTTTATTGCTCTTACAGTGAAAAAACGTTTCCATTGCAGGAGATTAAGGCCCATATTTATCAAGCTCCGTACGGAGCTTGAAGGGCCGTGTTTCTGGCGAGTCTTCAGACTTGCCAGAAACACAAGTTATGAAGCAGCGGTCACAAAGACCGCTGCTCCATAACCTGTCCACCTGTTCAGAGCAGGCGGACAGACATCGCCGGAAATCAACCCGATTGTGTATGATCAGGTTGATTGACACCCCCCTGCTGGTGGCCCATTGGCCGTGAGTATGCAGGGGTCGGCGTTGCACCAGCATCTCTTGTGAGCTGCAGGGGCAATGCTCAATATGGCGAGAGTATTGCTCTCCGTATTCAGCGAGGTCTGGCGGACCTGATTCGCAGTGTCGGATCAGGTCCGCCAGACCTTGATAAATAGAGGCCTATATCTCCTTTCCTCCAACCTTAAACAATTTTCTTGGAATAAACAGAGCTTCTGCCATCTCCGTATAAGGGCCTTAAAGGGACAGTACACTGTAAAATAGTTTTTCCCTTAATGTATTTTCAATGACTTGTTATACCAACTGCAGAGTATAAAATATTTGAGAAAATCTATTTTCAGATTTATTTGTGTATATGAAGAAGCTGTTTTTCTGCTTTGAAACCACAGCCTATTAAAATGGGTTGAACTTAAAGGTAATATCAGATCTCATTATGCTTTAACTTTGTGTACACAGACTTGCATCCTTATTTTATATTTGTCTGGAATACCAAAGCTCAATACATATAGAGAACAATGGAAAATTATAATTGTATTACTTTACTATCCTGCATTCAACTGAGAGTGTAACTTCTTCTGCTGGCTGTGTTTACTTAGGCTTGTCAATGGCATATACTCCAGTATCAAAACTTTCAGTGTAGGTGGCTTTATCACAGGCTAAATCAGCTATTTAAAATGCTGAAATAGGAGTAAAGGAGCTACTTTTAACCAATTTAATACACTCTAGCAGGTAAAAAAGAACATTGGGAATAATTTAAAGGGGAGAATTTTTTTGGGTGAACTGTCCCTTTAAATATATTTATATAAAGTAATCATGTCACCTCCCAAGCTCCTTTTTTCTAAAGAAAACAGACTCAGTTTGGCTAGCCTCTCCTCATAGCTTAAATTCTCCATTCCCCTTATTAGCTTTGTGGCCCTTCTCTAAACTTTTTCTAGTTCTGCAATATCTTTTTTTGCGATCGGTCCCCAGAACTGCACTCCATACTCAAGGTGAGGTTTTACCAGGGGTTTATATAGTGACAGAATTGTGCTATCCTCCCTTGAATCAATGCCTCTTTTAATACATGCTAGTTTCTTATTAGCCTTTGTAGCCGCTGCCTGGCATTGTGCACCCATCTTTAGCTTGTTATCTATAACTACTCCCAAATCCCTTTCCTTCTCTTTTTGGCTAAATCTTGTGCCATTAAAATAATACATTGACTTCTTTTTTTTACTTCCAAAATGTAGAACCTTGCATTTTCTCGTATTAAATCTCATTTTCCATTTACCTGCCCATACTTCTAATTTTTTCAGATCGCTTTGTAAGGAAAGTTCATCCTGCTCTGACCTGATGACCTTACTCAACTTAGTATCATCTGCAAAAGTAGAGATGTTGCTATTTAATCCTTGCTCCAAGTCATTTATAAAACTATTAAAAAGAACAGGGCCCAGTACTGATCCCGGGGAGACTCCACTGATTACCTTTGCCCAATCTGAGTATGATCCATTCACTACTACTCGTTTCTCCCTATCTTTTATCCAGTTATTTATCCATGAGCTAACGTTTTCAGCTATTCCCAGTCCCTTAATTTTGTGCATTAATCTCTCATGTGGCACTGTATCAAATGCCTTTGCAAAATCTAAGTATATCACTCATAATCTTGTTTACACAAATGTGCTTATCATTATAATCCCTTATAATCCCTTCAAATATCTTCCCCACTATTGATGTCAGACTAACTGGTCTATAGCTTCTTAATTCATCCCTGCTTCACTTTTTGAAGAGTGGCACCACATCAGCTTTACGCTAATCCTAGGGTATCATGCCTGAGGATAATGAGACTTGAAAAATTAAGAGTTGAGGTTTGTCTATAAAAGTGCTAAGTTCCCATAACACCCTTGGGTATATTCCATCTGCACCTGAAGTTTTATTTACCTTAATGTTATCCATTTTTTTTTCCAATATCCTCTATACATAACCCAGTTAATGGTATGGACTGGCATGTTCTAGTTTGTTCCAAAGTATCATCCAATGGCTCCTCTCTTGTTTATACTGAAGAAAAAAACTGGTTTAGTACCTCAGCCTTCTCTCTGCTACTGTTAATCATGCTACCCTCCACACATTTTAATGTACCTATATTGTCCTTCTTAGATTTTTTGCTATTTATGTACTTAAAGAACCTTTTAGGGTTAGACTTAGAATCCTTTGCAATTAATTTTTCATTTTCAATTTTGGCTAATTTGATTGCTTTTTTTGCATGATTTGTTATATTCCTTATAAATATGGTATGTTGAGTCTGTACTATTTTCTTTGAATAATTTAAATGCCCTACATTTTTTCCTAATTTCTCTTAACACATTTTTTTTTATTATTAATTGCAGTTTTTATTAGTTTTTTGTAACAAGAGAGTAAGAGATACAACAACTGTACGAGACAATCGTACATCAAATGCAAATACACCAGGACATAAAAAGTAAGCAATACAGTCATGACGTTAATACCTATTAAAAAGGGATACCAACATTTCAAAAGGACGTAGAGTAACGTCGAGAGGGGGGGTGGAGAAGGGAGGGAGGGGGGAAAGGGAGAGGAGTATGCTAAGAGGCCTTTAGGGGGAGGGAAAGGGTCATGGAAGGAGCCAGTTCAGATACACTAGGGTAAGGCCAGGCATTCTGCCAAAGTGATTGGGGGTGTACTTTCACCTAGGTGTCAAAGCTGGGGAGCCATAGAGTGTTAAACCTATTTTTCCAATCGGACCATACTAGTTCGAAGAAATCAGTCCTACCAGAGGCATAATAAATGCTCTTCTCCATGGAGTATATGTAAGCCATAGTGGATACAATATCCGACCAGACTGGGGGGAGGGATCTTTTCCAAGATCTCGCTATATTAAGTTTAACTGCCGACAAAAGGTAAATACTAAGTGAACCATAATGTTTGGGCAGTTTACATGTGCCTAAATGGAATAGAGCCATCTCGGGTGTTCTAGGTAGGTTGATACCTAAGCTGGTTAGTGTAGAGAAGCATTTGTTCCAGGTAGGTTTGAGTCTGGGGCAGCTCCACTAAATATGGATCATGTCCCCTATAAGTGAGCAATCCCTCCAACAGATGGGGGAGGCTCCAGGGAAGATCTTCGCGAGTCTAGCTGGGACGTAGTACCAATGCATGAGTACCTTAATGTAGGTTTCAAGGATGGTAATGCAATGGAGGGTTTTCTTCGTCAATAAGAGCGTATGTTGCCACTCTGTGAGGGGTTTCGTGAAGTCTAACTTCCGTTCCCATTTTAGAATATGTTGAGCTTTGTCAGCTGGGACAGCACCTTCCATAAGGGTGTAATGTAGGGATAGTGGTTTGCCCAGCCTGAGCTCCCGTTGCCATCGAGCTTCCCAGATGGTGAGCTGCCGAGGCAAAGAGGGTTTGAAACCCCACCTTGACAAGAGGCTAATAACTCTTGAGTATTCAAACTTCATATACAGGGGTGTGGACGGAGAAACATCCAGTTGGTTGAAGGAGGAGAAGGTTATGGGAGGCGAGATAGACCAAAGGTCCACCACTCTCGTGACACCCAGCCTAGCCCAAGCAATCAGGTGTGAATCAGGTAAACAGGACAAGAGGCTGGCTATGGAAGTAATTGGGGACGGATGGGGGGCTACCTTAGGGTTATGTCGTAGACGGTCCCAGGCGGACAAGCATTCCCGAATAATCAGGTTAGAGGCGCCTAGGTTCCTTCTACAGTGAGGTGGCGTCCATATTAGGTCCCTCAGGGCAAGATTGTGTGGTAGGGAGGCTTGTTCGATTGTCCTCCATTTGCAATCTGACTCCTTAACTCCCCATTGGGAGATATGGGTGAGCATAGCGGCATCCGCATACCTAAAAATAGAAGGGGAAGCGACACCACCGTGCATTCTAGGGTATTGCAAAAGGTTATGGGCAACTCTAGGGGGCTTACCCTGCCAAATGTATTTAATACAAGCGCTCTGGAACTGTATGAGAAGGGTTCTGGGAACCCTGATTGGGAGACAGCGAAGGGCGTATGTAAATTTAGGGAGGTAGCTTATTTTTAGGGCCGCTATGCGCCCTAACCAAGAGACACATTTGAAGTTCCATCGCAAAGGCAGGGACCGAAGCTTGGTCAAAAGGGGTTTGAAGTTATCTTCAATAATTTGGGGGAGAGAGTTGGACAATTTAACACCAAGGTGAGAGATATACTTATGACTAGGGATAAACTTATAATTTTCGCATAGGCTTCTGGAGACCTCCTCAGGGAACCCAGAGGTAAATAATTCTGATTTTGAGTGGTTTAATTTATAGTACAACATGGTACTAAATGTCTTGAGGAGGGACAGGAGTCTCGGGATCTCACTCAAGGGTCTGGAAAAGAACAGAGTAATATCATCGGCGAATAGGGCCACTTTGTGAACCGTACCATGTAGGGTGATTCCCGAAATCTCTTTATCTGCCCTAATAGCAGCGGCCAAAGGCTCCATGGCTAGCGCAAACAGAATCGGGGAGAGGGGGCAACCCTGTCGGGTGCCATTTGAGATAGAGAAGGGGGTGGGGTCAAACCCCAATCCTCTTACTGAGGCTACTGGGGAGGAATATAAGGCCTTAATTGCGAGTATAGTTTGCATGGGGAACTGGAAGTTCTCTAAGACCCGCCAGAGGTACTCCCATCTGACGCGGTCAAAGGCCTTCTCAGCATCAAGAGAAAGCACCGCAAGTGGTCTATCCAGTCTCTTGGCTTCTAGGAGGATGTCAAGGAGCCTCCTGGTGTTGTCTGGGCCCTCTCTCCCTGGAATAAACCCAACTTGGTCCGGGTCAATAAGTGCTGGGAGCAACTTTGCTAACCGGTTAGCTAAGATTTTGGCGTAAATCTTAACGTCAGTATTGATGAGCGAAATGGGTCGGTAATTAGCGCAGAGGGTTGGGTCTTTATTGGGTTTAGGGATGGTAATGATGGAGGCCTCTAGAAATTCCTTATCGAATTTCCCTGTGGACATTGCCTTATTAAAGAATCTGGTAAGCATAAGGATGAGTTATTCCAGGTACGTCTTGTAAAAAATAGCCGTAAAGCCATCTGGCCCGGGGGCTTTAAGGGACTTCAGCTTTTTAATGACCAGCTTAACCTCTTGGCTAGTGATCGGGGTGTCAATACACTCTATATGGGTTTTGTCAAGGGTGGGGAGTTTTAGGGATTGAAGGAATGAACTAATGTTTTCCGAGGGAGCTTTCCCAGGTGTCGCAGCATCGCCTATATTGTAGAGCTCAGAGAAAAACTTATTGGACTGTCGGCCAATTTGGGAGGGGAGTCTAAAAGATTGTGTGCCCTGTTTAATTTCATGGATGCGGGTGGCACCTGTACGTTGCCTAATTTTGTTTGCAAGTAAAGAGTCTGCTTTATTGCCTTTGGAGTACAGGAGGTGTTTTAAACGGAGGAGATTAGATTGCATTTTACGGAATTCCAGCTGGCAGATGTGCCGCCTAAGATCTTCCACCTCAGATTTGTGGGCTACAGGATCTGAGGTCCATCGTTGGGTTTCAAGAACCTGCAGTCTACAGTGTGCCTGGGATAGGGAGAGACCTGCCTGCCTCCTGAGGTGAGCCTGCTTGCTGATGAAGAGGCCTCGGAGGGTAGCCTTAAACGCTCCCCATATTGTGCTCTCGCTAACATCTGGGGTATCATTAGTCTGGAGGGTGAAGCGGATCTCCTTCCTGGTCTCCTCCCTAAATGGGACATCCGAAAGGAGATGGTGCGGCAGCCTCCAAGGGGCCCTGGCCTTGGTAGTGTGGCTGGAGTCTATGTCTAGGGTGACAAGGTCATGATCAGACCACGGGCAGGAATAAATGCTCTCGGAGCGGATCAGATCCAGATCTGTGGGGTGGCAGAAAAAATAATCTAACCTAGAGTATGTAGCGTGTGGATGGGAGTAGTGGGTAAAGTCCTTGTCTAGAGGGTGTAGGGACCTCCAAATATCGAAGTAAGTAAACTGGCACATAAGTTCCCTGAATCTACGACAGGTGGGGTCATGGCTGGAGGGGGGTCTCTTAGAAGGGCTGGTTTTTCTTTCTATCTTCCCATACCACACCATATTCAGGTCACCTGCAAGGATTACCTTGCCCTGTTTAACTTTTTCCACATGTAGGAGAACTTTCCTGAGGTACCTAGGTTGGAGCGAGTTCAGAAGATAGACCGAGTCCAGAGTATATGTGACATGGTCTAGATTACAAATAAGAATAAGGTATCTGGCCTGAGGGTCTCTGAATATGAAGAGGGGCTCATAAGCCACTCTTTTATGTAGTAGGATGGCTACTCCTCTGGCTTTTTTAGTGAAGGAAGCTGCCTCGAATACTGGGTAATCCCTAGATGTGTGGAGGGGGGGGAGTCCACTAGCAGGTGCGTCTCCTGGAGGAAGGCTACATCCACCCCATGATGGCGCAGGGACCGGGACAGGAGGCATCTCTTGCCCACAGTATTAAGGCCTCTAACATTATGGGTGAGGAACCTGAGGGAGGCCATTTAGGGATCTTGTGAGAGGGTGGAGGGATGGGTAGGGATCAAAGATTGGGTAGGGGGGATGAGGAATAGGGGGAACCAAGTGGAAGTAGTCCACCTATGTGGGGCCCTGGAATGGGCACCAGAAATTGGTGGGGAGTTAACCTTGCCTGAGAGGCAGAGGGACTAGTGCAAGTAGCCCCGCTCTTTTGCAAGAAAGAAACAAAGTAACCAAGTAAACATATAAATACTCGAACTCTAACCAGAGCTAGTTACAATAACATTAAACAGATAAACGAATAACAGTGTATGAAAATGACATTGGTATTGAAGTGTAGTTCAACATCCTCAAGTGGGTGAGGCTTGAGGCCTCAGAATGTGGTCAGGGGGGTTGAGTTTTGGTCACTTTGGTCTCTGTTCTTTAATGGACCATTCTGGAGCTGTGACCCGCAATCTGGAGCGGACCTCCTGCTGGGTAGTCAGGGGCGCTTGGAGGCCCCAGTTCGCTAATAGAGTGCCTCCCATAGAGGGTGAGGAGACTGTGTGGGTTTGGTTATCCTTGGTCACAATCAATTTAGTGGGGAATCCCCACCTGTATTTGATCCCTGCTTTCCTCAGCCTGAGTAGTAATTGGGGCGTAGAGCTTTCGTTTGTTGTAAAGTATGTGAGGAGAGGTCGGGTAAGAGTTGGATATCCTTGAAATTATCAGGTAGAGTGGGTTTGCTATATGCTGCTTGCATCAACCGGTCTTTAAAGGAAAAGTGGTGGAAGCAGACGACCACATCTCTCGGCTTTGTCTGATGATACTGAGCGTGGCCTATGAGAGCCCTGTGGGCCCATTCCCATAGCATGCACTGTTGCCCCTCCAATGGGGCCTAAGAATGAGGTGAACAAAGAGATGAAGGTACTCCTGTAAGCCACCTGTGTTAACCTTCTCAGGGATGCCTCCTGAACCTGATATAGTTCCTCCTAGCTCTGTCCTCCACATACGCTAGTTTTAGCTCAAAGTTGGGAAATTTGTCTCGGCCAGCTATTTTCTGCGATAGGCTAGAAGGTTTGAGTTGTCAGTAGCCCAAATTATATTGTTGTCGTTCGAGAGAGTCAACCTCTATCGCCTATTTCCTGAATTTCTTTTTTAAGTTCAGCTGAACTTCTCTGGATCTCAGTGATGATAGATTTGGTCTGAGCTGTAAGGAGTTTCTGTAGAGAGCTTTCAGTAATGTAATGATTGATGAGCGACAGAATGAGAGCTTGACTGGGAACCCTAATCTTGAGATTCGGGGTCGCTAATGTCCCTTTGTCACTGAGGTAGGCAATCTTGCGTGTTGAGAGAAATGGTCAGAGAACAGTCTTTTTTGAGGACCGCTTGGGACTTGGTCATTTTTTCTAGCTGAGTGTGACATATTTGGCAATGTAGGGAGGAACCAAGGAATAGATTGGTAGATGTAATGGAGGCCCGCCCTGGACAACTTAATCACAGTGGAGTCGTTTAGACACTGGGACTAATCACAAAGACAAAAAGGATACCTAGATTATCACATAAATTAGGCTTCAACATCTTAGTGTAGAGCATTGGCGGTAAATGTTACACTGTAAGAACGGCGGCCAGCACAGCCCTCGGTTTGATTTACACCTGGTACATAATATTAAACCTTTACATTAATGATAGAGGAGGCCCAACAAGTGGACCGTGTGCTGGTGATTGTGGCGGTTCCCAAGAGCCCCCACCGCGCCTCAGGGAGGAAGGATACGAACCAGGAGGAAAGGGGAAAAGAGAGAGTGGAAGTGACCAACCCAGACGAGCTGGCCGGAAAGGGGGGAAGCACGAGGGGGACCAGCAGGCAGCCAGTCTCATTCGGCGAGACTTGTAGTATATACCCCTATAAAACACAGTGTAGGAAAGATGGTAAAAAAACATATACGATAATTAGGTCAATACTGGATATTATAGGCCCTGCGGGTGGTTAATGTAAATTGGGGGGGGGGGCAGACTTAAACAAGGGAGAGTCTTAGGTGGTTGCACCTAAGATGTGTATTTATCAATTTATAGTTACATTGTATCTAGCTTAGGTTTTATATTTATTTTACAGGCACAGTTTGTATTTATTTTAACTAGGTAGACTAGTTAGTAAATAGTTATTATCTATTTTACCAACTTACTCTGACTAAATAAATACAAATTTTACATGTAAAATAAAACCTAACCTGAGTTACACTAAACACCTAACCTTACGCTACAATTAAATAAATTACCTAAATTAAATACAATTTAACCTAAATTACAAAAAAACAAACACTAAATTACACAAAATAAAAAAAAGAAATTATCAGATATTTAAACTAATTACACCTAATCTAATAGCCCTATCAAAATAAAAAAAGCCCCCCCCCAAAATAAAAAACCCCCATAGCCTACAATAAACTACCAATAGCCCTTTAAAAGGGCCTTTTGTGGGGCATTGCCCAAAGAAATCAGCTCTTTTACCTGTAAAAAAAAAATTACAAACTCCCCCCAACAGTAAAACCCACCACCCACACAAACCAAACCCCCCCAAATAAAATGCTAACTAAAAAAACCTAAGCTCCCTATTGCCCTGAAAAGGGCATTTGGATGGGCCCATTGCCCTTAAAAGGGCATTTAGCTCTTTTTCTATTGCCCGAACCCTATTCTAAAACTAAATCCCACCCAATAAACCCCTTAAAAAAAACTACTAACACATAACCCCGAAAATCCACTTTACAGTTTGAAGACCGGACATCCATCCTCAACGAAGCCGGGAGAAGGTCTTCATCCATGCGGCAAGAAGTCCTCAACAAAGCCGGGAGAAGTCTTCCTGATCCCTGGCTTGTTCCTGCTGTTTCCTTGTTCCTGATTCTGGCTCGTCTGACTATTCGCTTTGGCTCCTGGCTTCGGCTCGTCTGGACTACCAGCTCTGGCTTTGACTCCTGGCTTGTTGTTTGACTTGTGGACTTTTTATTATTTTTTGCTATTAATAAAGGTGTGATTATTTTTGCACTTCTCGTCTCAGCCTGATTCCTGGCACCCTGACATTTTACCTGTAAATAAAAAATACAAATACCCCCCCCCAACAGTAAAACCCACCACCCACACAACCAACCCCCCCAAATAAAAACCTAACTAAAGAAACCTAAAGCTCCCCATTGCCCAGAAAAGGGCATTTTGTATGGGGCATTGCCCTTAAAAGGGCATTTAGCTCTATTGCAGCCCAAACCCTAATCTAAAACTAAAACCCACCCAATACACCCTTAAAAAATCCAAACACTAACCCCTGAAGATTCACTTACAGTTTTGAAGATCTGACATCCATCCTCCAAGGAGCCGGGAGAAGTCCTCATCGATGCCGGCAGAAGTCTTCATCCAAGTGGCCGAAGTCTTCATCCAAGCCGGCAGAAGTTTTCACCCAGACGGCATCTTCTATCTTCATCCATCCGGTGCGGAGCAGCTCCATCTTCAAGACATCCGACGTGGAGCATCCTCTTCTTCCGACGTCTTCTTCCCGAATGAAGGTTCCTTTAAATGACATCATCCAAGATGACGTCCCTTAGATTCCAATTGGCTGATAGAATTCTATCAGCCAATCGGAATTAAGGTTGAAAAAAATCCTATTGGGTGTTGCAATCAGCCAATAGGATTGAAGCTTTCATCCCTATTGGCTGATCCAATCAGCCAATAGGATTGAGCTCGCATTCTATTGGCTGATTGGATCAGCTAATAGAATGAAAGCTCAATCCTATTGGCTGATTTGCAACAGCCAATAGGATTTTTTTAACCTTAATTCCGATTGGATGATAGAATTCTATCAGCCAATCGGAATCTAAGGGACTCCATCTTGGATGACGTCATTTAAAGGAACTTTCATTCGGGAAGAAGACTTCGGAAGAAGAGGATGCTCCGTGTCAGATGTCTTGAAGATGGAAGCCGCTCCGCGCCGGATGGATGAAAGATAGAAGGATGCCGTCTGGGTGAAGACTTCTGCCGGCTTTGATGAGGACTTCTCCCGGCTTCATTGAGGAATGGATGTCGGATCTTCAAAACTGTAAGTTAATCTTCAGGGGTTAGTTGTTCGGATTTTTTAAGGGTGTATGGGTGGTTTTAGTTGTAGATTAGGGTTAGTGATGTCGCGAACCTAAAAATTTAGGTTCGCGAACGGCGGACTCGCAACTTCCGCAAATGTTCGCGAACCCGTGCGAACCCGGGCGAACCACCTTTAAAACTATCAGGTATGATGTTGTATCGATCAGGTAGTGTAAGTGGTTACGCCGCTTCACAGTGACTAGACCAAACTCCCCGTGTAACGCACCGCAAACAACCGCAAAACAGTCCATTTGCCACAACCACGAGATAGATAGATTTTGATAGTAGATACATTGAAGGGCAACTTCAATTAGATTACACTAGCAGACTGATGTTTCACAGTCAAAAAATATTTTTTTTAAAATATTCTACACTACTGTTATAACAAATATGATTGGTGGCACTAGTTGGCAAAGTGGGCCTGGCACACACGCTGGGGAGGAAGGGCAACTGCAATTAGATTACACTAGATGACTGATGTTTCTCGGTCAAAAAAGTTTTTTACTTTAAATATTTACAATACTGTTATAACAAATATGATTGGTGACGCTTAGTTGGCAAGTGGGCCCTGCACACACGCTGGCAGGCAGGCAACTGCAATTAGATTACACTAGACTGACTGATTGTGTTTCTCAGTCAAAAAAGTTTTTATTTTAAATATTTACAATACTGTTATAACAAATCTGATTGGTGGCACTAGTTGGCAAGTGGGCCTGGCACACCCGCTGGCAGGGCAGGCAACTGCAATTCAATTGCACTAGCAGACTGATGATTCACAGTCAAAAAAGTTTTTATTTAAAATATTTACACTACTGTTATAACAAATATGATTCGTGGCACTAGTTGGAAAAGTGGGCCCTGGCACACACGCTGGCAGACAGGCAACTGCAATTTAAATAACAATAGCAGACTGATTGTAAAAGTTTTTTTTTAAAAAAAAGTTATACTAATGTTACAACAGATAGGAGTGATGGCACTCAGGTAGGCCACAGTATGTGCTGGCAGCATGACACACAGGCTGGCACTAGTGGCAGACTGGCCTGGCAACTAAAATTAAATAACACTAGAAGACTGATGTAAAAGTTTTTTTTTTTACAAAATTTAAACTAATGTTACACCAGATAGGAGTGGTGGACTGGCACTGAGGATGGAAGTAGGCACAGTATATGCTGGCAGCTTGACACACAGGCTGGCACTAATGGCAGCCAGGCTGGCCTGGCAACTAAATTAAATAACACTAGAAGAGGACTGATGTAAAAACATTTGTAAACATTTTTTTACACTAATGTTACACCAGATATAAGTGGTGGAAAAAAAGAGCTATTTAATTACACTATATGATGTGGGCCTGACACACAGGCCTGATGGAAAATTAAATTAGATTACACTAGCAAAATGATTTTTAAAAGTTTTTTTTAAAAAAAAATTACAATAATGTTAAGCAGATATGAGTGGTGGCTGGCACAACAATTTAACCACAGAATATGCTGTGTAAGCCTGACACACAGGCCTGATAGAAAATGAAATTAGATTACACTAGCAAAATGATTTAAAAGTTTTGTTGTTTAAATTTACACTAATGTTAAGCAGATATGAGTGGTGGCTGGCACAACAATTAACCACAGTATACGCTGTGTGAGCCTGAGACACAGGCCTGATAGAAAATGAAATTAGATTACACTAGCAAAATGATTTAAAAGTTTTGTTGGTTAAATTTACACTAATGTTAAGCAGATATCAGTGGGTGGCACTAATCACAGTATATGCTGTGAGCCTCACACACAGGCTGAAAGCCATGCAAATGCAAATAAAATTACAAATAAAAAAATAAAAAACGACTGAAGTTATAGCCCTAAAAATGGCTTTTTGGGGTGCTGTCCTTACAGCAGAGATTAGATGAGTCCTTCAGGACTGTAGTGGACACTAAATACACTAGCCTAGCTATATATTTCCCTATAATGGCAGCAGCAGCAACACTAAAGCTCCTCTCACTAAGAAAGCAAGATTGTAATGAATCTAAAATGGCTGCTGCCAAGGAGCTGGGAGGGTCTGTGAGGGAGTGTCTGCTGCTGATTGGCTCAAATGTGTCAGAAGGCTGTGCGATACAGGGTCAAAGTTTCCTCAATGATGACACATAGGGGGCGGATCGAACATCGCATATGTTCGCCCGCATCGGTGAACCGCGAACAAGCTATGTTCGCCGGGAACTGTTCTCCGGTGAACAGTTCGCGACATCACTAATTAGGGTTTGGGCTGCAATAGAGCTAAATGCCCTTTTAAGAGCAAGGCCCATACACAATGCCCTTTTCAGGGCAATGGGGAGCTTAGGTTTTTTTAGTTAGGTTTTTATTTAAGGGGGGGTTGGTTGTGTGGGTGGTGGGTTTTACTGTTAGGGGGGTATTTGTATTTTTTATTTACAGGTAAAAGAGCTGATTTCTTTTAAGGGCTATTTGTAGTTTTATTGTAAGCTAGGGTTTTTTTTTATTTTGGGGGGGCTTTTTTTATTTTCATAGGGCTCTTAGATACGGTGTAATTAGTTTAAATCTTTGATAATTTCTTTTTTATTTTGTGTAACTTAGTGTTTATTTATTTTTTTTTTACTTTTTTAGTGTATATTTAAATTATTTGAGTAGGGTTAGGTTTTTAAATATGTAATATAGTTAATTTAATTTGTAGTTTAATGTAATTTTAGTCTAATAGTTAGGGTAGATTAATTATTAGTTTAATATAGTTTAATGTAATTTTAGTATAACAGTTAGGGTAGATTAATTATTAATTTAATATAGTTTAATTTAATTTAAATCTAAAGGTAAGTTTAAATGTATTATAAGATAGGGATGAGTTAATATTTAATGTACAGGTTAGCGGGTTGTTAGGTTTAGGGGTTAATAGGTTAATTCAGTTTATGGTGATGGGGGGGCTGGCGGTTTAGGATTCAATAACTTTATTTAGTTGCGGCGGTGTCGGGGAGCGGGCGGAAGATAGGGGTTAAACAGTTTAGAATAGTGGCGGTGTTTAGTGACAGGGTACAAATAAAGCTGGGAAAAAGCCGAATAGCAGCAAGATCGATGACTGTTAGCTAACAACAGTTTGCTGCTCATCGGCCCGTACTTGGTGCGCAGCTTTTTGACAGCTTTTTTGTTAAATATGGAGAAACGTATTCAGGTCCGCGGCAAGCAATGTTAGGCAATGTCAGGCGAGCATATTGGTGCCCGCTCGAATGCAGGCACAGTTGACGGCTTTGATAAGTAGGCCTCAAGAAGTTATCCCTGAGAACAATTAAAAATATATCCCCTTTAGCTGAAACTACTAGTTTAATTGGCCCCAGTTTAGGGTTAGTTAATATCTCACATAATTACAGCACTGTTATTCGCAGTCTTACCTATTTGCATTAGTAGTTGAGTTTCCTCCAGGTCACTAATGTTGGGGGGCTTGTAGCATGTTCCAAGTAATATCTTTTAGGATTTTTTCCCCCCACTCTTTATTTCAACCCACAGGGTCTCTACATTGTCACTTGTATCATAAATATCTTCCCTTATTGTAGGTTTAAGGTTAGGTTTAATATACATTCCTCCACCCCTTTTATTATTCCTGTCTCTCCTAAATAAAGTATACCCCTCTAAGTTAACTGCCCAGTTATGTGAATCATCCCACCAAGTTTCAGTTATACTGATAATATCATAGTCCTCTTTTGCAACTAAGAGCTCCAGCTCCCCCATTTTACCTGTCATGCTTCTTGCAATTGTTGTCATCCATTTAATTTTCATGTGCTTTCTGCTGCTACTTGGTGTGCTTTCCTCCATACTTTCTAATGTGACATTTCTTAAGTCATCCCTTCCTTGAGATATTATAGAAGTAACATATTCACAGACTGATCTCTCTGTTCTATTGTGTTCTAACTGACCCCTCCCCCCTTTGCCTAGTTTGAAAGGTTCTCTAAACGTGCTACCATACAACACACCTGCACCCATGTGCCAGCTTTTCTATAACCTGTACTTGTACCTACATTATTAAACCTCTGTATACAAAGAAGCAAGAACTGTTCAATAATGTAGGAACAAGAACTGTAAAATGCACTGTTGTGAATGTGTTTGTACTTTGCCCTCACAAAGGCACAATCACATATGAAAGCTCGTCCACCCAGGCATCTTTTTGTTTTAAAATCAAATTTACAAGGTGCAATCTCATTTGAGGCTACAATATTGTAATGGAGCGATTTCACATTTTACAGTTCCAATACTACTAAAAATAAGTATTAGAAGATGACAACCCGTAGTTGTTTTCAGATGTATATAACACAAAACTGCAAAATGGTGCTTTTAAAATCAATACGTATAGATATTGAAAAAAAACATTACTTTTAAAATATTACAATTTCAATATAGTCATTGGGCAAACATGCCCAGTATGTGTATCATGCCGTTATACAAATAGCATTAATATTGTTTAGACTTCTGTGAAAAGGAATCACAAACAAGGGCGCCCCCTAGTGTAACACTGATGATATGTGAGATTGGTATAAGATACTCAGAAGTGTAGCAGCACCCAATTGTGCTAAGTTGGGCATCCTGGGAACTCTAAGTGTCCCAGCTCACTGATCCAAAGAGCAGGGAAAATCCTCTTGACTGCTCCTATTGCTGTGAGCTGGATAATTAAAGCTCAGACTTCCAAAAATCTCAAAAAATAAGATTTTATTTTACAAATTAGTTTTAAAAAACGAGCACAACATGTACCCTATGTATATTAAAAAAAGGAAAAGGCTCAGTTGTAGTTCAAATTGTGTTATTCATCTGCTCACATACAAATGGTGGGTGTCAATATTTGGGTCGTACCACACGTAAGGTGAGAAATATATGGGGGTGAACACTATAGGAATATCACCAATTGTAGCAATAAACACAGTGTGTCCAGACACCATGTAGTGTGTCAACAGGGGTCCAAGTGTAGTTTCCTTATAACCCCGCTGGAAAGAATACCAGTGAGACAGGGTAACCTCAGACCAGAGCGAGACCTATTGAATATACAAATTTAATACCCTTTTTAAAGCGGGGTTAAACAAAAAATTTGGACATGGCCGCATTTTAAGTATGACATAAATCAGGATCTAGGATCTCTTTAAATGGGATAGTATATGTTGTAATCTTTAGACGTATCCATCATGTCTCCCTTGGACCATTCATAGACACTGTTTCAAACAATGGGTTTAGGTGTTACATTTTACATCATATAGAGGGTTGTAAATTTGTATATGCATTTAGAGCACTTGTTCCAGTTGAGAGTCAATATATTTTTTTGATCATAGAATCCAGATAGTGTGCTATAACTTACATACTAGTCACATTAATTATAGACCATTCCATTGATTATCCACTCCTTAGTTTTAGATGTGTGCATAAAATAAAAACACAGAATAAGATACACACTTGAAAATAAAAAAGGTGTAAATATTAACACCTACAGTATGAACATAAACCCAAATAGGTTTAAGTAATGTCTTATCTGATAAAAAAAAGTCCAATGGTATTCTGTGTCTCTCCAAGGACTCCATATGGATCCCTTCCCTGGATGAGGAAATGATAATTGATGGCTGCTCCTTGTGTAAAAAACACTGCTCGCTCCAAAAGACTTCTATGAAAAGGAATCACAAGCAATGGTGCCTCCTAGTATAAACACTGATGATATGTGAGATTGGTATATACTTATCAAAACATACTCACATGTGTGGCAGCACCCAATTTTGCTTAGTGGGGCATACTGAGAAAAAAAAAAATAATCAAAAACTAAGGAGTATATAATCAATGGAATGGTCTATAATTGATGTGACTAGTATGTAAGTTATGGCACACTACCTGGATTCTATGATCAAAAAATATATTGGCTCTCAACTGGAACAAGTGCCCTAAATGCATATACAAATTTATAAGCCTCTATATGATGTAAAATGTAACACCTAAACCCATTGTTTGAAACAGTGTCTATGAATGGTCCAAGGGAGACATGATGGATACGTCTAAAGATTACAACATATACTATCCCATTTAAAGAGATCCTAGATCCTGATTTATGTCATACTTAAAATGCGGCCATGTCCAAATTTTTGTTTAACCCCGCTGTAAAAAGGGTATTAAATTTGTATATCCAATAGGTCTCGCTCTGTCTGAGGTTACCCTGTCTCACTGGTATTCTTTCCAGCGGGGTTATAAGGAAACTACACTTGGACCCCTGTTGACACACTACATGGTGTCTGGACACACTGTGTTTATTGCTACAATTGGTGATATTCCTATAGTGTTCACCCCATATATTTCTCACCTTACGTGTGGTACGACCCAAATATTGACACCCACATTTGCATGTGAGCAGATAAATAACACAATTTGAACTACTACTGAGCCTTTTCCTTTTTTTAATATACATAGGGCACATGTTGTGCTCATTTTTTTTTAAAAAAATGAATTTGTAAAATAAAATCTTATTTTTTTAGATTTTTGGAAGTCTGAGCTTTAATTATCCAGCTCACAGCAATAGGAGCAGTCAAGAGGATTTTCCCTGCTCTTTGGATCAGTGAGCTGGGACACTAAGGGGCCTATCTATCAAGCTCCGTATGGAGCTTGATGCCCCGTGTTTCTGGCGAGCCTGCAGGCTCGCCAGAAACAGCAGTTATGAAGCAGGGGTCACAAAGACCGCTACTCCATAACCTGTCCTCCTGCTCTGATCAGGCGGACAGACATCGCCGGAAATCAACCCGATCGAGTACGATCGGGTTGATTGACACCCCCCTGCTGGCGGCCCATTGGCCGCGAGTCTGCAGGGGGCGGCGTTGCACCAGCAGCTCGCCGTATTCAGTGAGGTCTGGCGGACCTGATCCGCACTGTCGGATCAGGTCTGCCAGACTTTCTTAAATAGGGGCCTAAGAGTTCCCAGTATGCCCCACTAAACACAATTGGGTGCTGCCACAGATGAGTATGTTTTGATAAGTATATACCAATCTCACATATCATCAGTGTTACACTAGGGGGCGCCCTTGTTTGTGATTCCTTTTCATAGAAGTCTATTGGAGCGAGCAGTGTTTTTACACAAGGAGCAGCCATCAATTATCATTTCCTCATCCAGGGAAGGGATCCATATGGAGTCCTTGGAGAGACACAGAATACCATTGGACTTTTTTTTATCAGATAAGACATTACTTAAACCTATTTGGGTTTATGTTCATAGGTGTTAATATTTACACCTTTTTTGTTTTCAAGTGTGTATCTTATTCTGTGTTTTTATTTTATGCACACAGGTATTTTTTAATGATTTTTTTCAGTTTAATTGTTAATAGTATTTTTGTTTATTATTATTTTTTATATATTGTTGATTTTTACTATATTATCTTTATCACTTCACTTTGTGCAGGAGACAATCGAGTATAATAATCAAACCAGGTGATTAGTAAATAGCGCCCCCTAGAGTTGTAGATTTTTTTTTGTTATCAACAGTTGAGATTAATATTGTTTAGCAGTGATTAGGCTAGATTCAGACTGCAATAGGTTAATCTCACATACATATTTCCCTTGCTCACTGAACAAAGAGGTTAGTTCAAAGGAACCTTACTGTATCCTTAAGAGGTGTGAAAGGGCTATTGTATTTGTCATTTTTGGGTATATTTACATTTTTTTATCCTAACAAGTACCTAAAGGGACACAAAACCCACATTTTTTTGTTCATGATTCAGAAAGAGCATGCAATTCTAAACAACTTTCCAATTTACTACTATTATTTAATTTACTTCCTTCTCTTGTTATCTTTTGCTGAAAGGTTTATCTAGGTAAGTTCAGGAGCAGCAAAGAACCCTAGGTTCTAGCTGCTGATTGGTGACTGCATATATATATATATATATACTGATTGTCATTGGCTCACCCATGTGTTCAGCTAGAAACCAGTAGTGCATTGCTGCTCCTTCAACAAATGATAACAATAGAATGAAACAAATTTTATAATAGAAGTAAATTGGAAAGTTGTTTAAAATTGTATGTTCTACCCACCTTTAACACACGAAAACACATTTTTCTGAACTTTTCTTTTGAAAACAAATTTGCAGCTCAAGGCTTTTAATGCACGGACCCATTTTGGATTGTGATAACTCGAAAAAACACACTGAACAATTTAGGCAGAAGCTAAAAAGCCTTATCGGGAGCAGATATCCAATAGATTGTGATCAATGCCTTGGTTATAATGTACAAATGCTCAAATGGTTGCACATGAACACATTTTGATTTATGTATTTGCAACTGTTATGGTAACGTAAATCAAAAGGGTAGCCAGAGATGCACGAACAAGCTAACATAGACTAAAAAGGTTTATTAATATTTATCACTAATGTCTCAAAAGTAAAATGCAGAGCCAGAAGAGAGACAGCAGTCCTTAGACTAGACAGGGTCAGAGTCCAATAGATTTAAAATCTGACTGATGATAAATGAGGCAAGGAAAGGCAAATAATAATAATGCTGCAGACAAAGATTATGTCTGGCTGCTATTCTTCACAAACTGGTATACAGTGGTGTCACTAGGGGGGGGCGGGGGGGGGGCGGGCCGCACCCGGGTGACACCCTCCAGGGGGTGACACCAAAAAAAAAAATTTTTTTTTTTTTTTTTTTTTAATTTTATTGAAATTCAAAGAAATACAATGTTGAGATGCATAGATTTTTTTTTTATTAGAGGGGCTGGCATTTGGGAACATTGGTGGGACTGGGGAAGTTGTAGACACACAATTGTTTGCCCCTTGAGCCAGTGCTGCAATTTCAACAAATAGTTTTCCCGGCTGCTTTTGCTTGTTTGTACTTTGCTTCTCCCCTGCCCAATTTCGCTGTGTTGTGGGCATGCCGTGGGGCTTGCAAAGCTGCGCTGCTAGCCTAAACCTGCCTGCCTATCTGTGCTCACTGCTCAGTGACATGTGGAGCAGTGGAGTCACTCACTGCTGTGCTGTCTCTCTAAACGGAAACTGGCAAATCATGAGGGGATGCCTGGCACTTGACCGCATGACTGTTTGACACTGTCTTTAAAGTGAAGGAGCCACGTATGATGCCCACCAGACCATTACGGTTACGGTACACTAAGTGCACACTGAACAGGTAGGAGGGCGGGCGGGGGTCTGGGGGTGGGCAGAGTGCAGAGGTGATTGGCCATAAGAAGCGGTAGGCACGCGGCCCGGGGCTGTGCACTGACAGGCTTAGAACAGAGTCAGAGAGAAGAATTTTCATAGTTTGCACCTAAACCTTTTCTTTAGTGATTTATTTTTAGAGTGCTCTGTTTATTTTTCATTTGATGCTCTGCTGAGCCAGGGAGCAGCTCTAGGCATGAGATTTATAATTAATGCAGTGCAGTTTACATATTTTGTAAGTGTGTGTCTGAGTTTTTGTGTGTGTGTTTTTGTGTGTGTGTCTGAGTGTGTTTCCGAGTGTTTGTGTGTGCATCTGAGTATGTTTTTAAGTGTGTCTGAGTGTTTGTATGTGTGTGTGCCTGTGTTTTTGCGTGTGTCTGCTTTCCGGGGGGGGGGGGGTGACACCATAACTTACCGCACCGGGTGACACCAACCCTAGTGACGCCACTGCTGGTATAGGTACCATCAAACATGAATGACAGGCATGTATCATAGATAAGCAGATATGACTAGCAGATGCAATAAGCTAGCTGGTATGGCCAACTGAAATGAGTAGTAGGAATGTCTAAGCAGATACAGATAGCAGGAAGGGCCAAGAATGAAAATGAGTTGCCTTTGTGAAACAATTTACAGGTAACGGCTGCGGGATACAATATGCAGGTGATGGCATTCAGGATACAGTAAGAAAATGATGCCTAGCAAGGTAACAGACATTAAGAAACTATTATGATTGTTGGACAAGTGAAGGCCAGAAACACAATCTACCAGTAGGTAGATGAGAGAACAACAAATGCCAAAGAGGCACTTGTGTTGTTTTCATGTAGCATGAGAAAAGCTTTAATGTTAAGCAGGTTATCTAAATTAGAAGATATGAGCCTGCCTGACAGTCTGTGTTATGGAAGAGCTTGATCACACTAGTAAGTACGGTATCTCTTGAGAGCCTTTACAGTAATTAATAAATTAATGGTTTAATATTTTGATTTACTTAAAAAAATCAACTTTCTATTGACGGGATAAACAAGATAGAAACTGTCCTTGCCACTGGGAATTACTTATATGTTAGACAGTTAATAGTTTTACTCAAGGGTCAATATCTGTTTTCTCTGTCTCTTTGGATAACAATCAATTAAGTTGATATCTATAGCAGAGAAAATTACTGTGTCTGTATATATGTGTCTATGGCTATGGTAAGTTTTATCACAACTATTTACTAGAGATTTGCATTTGTTTTCATACGAGTGAACATTTGTCATAAAAATCAGATTTTATTATATCCGAATAAATGCAAAACAAAACTGACAAAAATCAACAATATTCATTTGTTGACTATATTTTTTTTAAAGGGGTTAATACTTACCTTAGCGTAAACATGTATGAAACATTGTTCTAGATTTATGTACGCTAATTAGGCAACTGAGGGGCCTCATTGCTAAAGCAGGATTATGTTTAAAATTTATTGAGGCTCGCTTCACTTACTTTTTGTAGTGTTATATTACTGGATGTTCTTTCCATTACCATATATGTTTGTGTTAAGTGCTCTAATTGGCAAGATTTATCAATTTGCGAGCAGACAGGATTCACATGTTGTGAACCTTTTGGCATCTTGTTGGGTGACTCTGTTGCCCATATTTATCATTGCACTAGGGAACACTTGTGCAATACCACCCCCTACCCTCATGAACCAATTGTGTGAGAGTATAACTTGTCAATCATCCCGGCCAAATGAATACGGAGAGATTTTCATCTGCCAACTCCAGTTTGGTGGAGAAGGTTTATGAAGCAGTGGTTTAAACCTCTGCTTTATAAATATCAGTTGCAGGCTCAAATGAGCGAGTATGCAACAGATCAGGGCATTCGCCTCATAATAAATCTTGCTCAATATATGATATCCCGCACAGCAAAGTTAACCACTAGAAATGCAGAAAAATAATTGTAACTGCCACACATGGGAAGCACAATTGCAAAACGCGTTGTAGCCTTGATTATTAGAATGAGAACTGTCTCAGAAATCTCTCATATGTGAACAATCGGCTGGCTGCAGACATTATGGGCCATTCTAGATGCATGGTCTAGTTTTTTTTTTTTTTACTTAAACCTTTTCCAAGCTTGCAGAATTAATACTCTATGCCCTTATGAAGTGTCTCATCTCGGGCTTGAATCTCACTATTTAACAGTTGACAAGGTTTTCTCTTTTTTTCTTTTTGCTTTTATTTGACTTTAACTGGTTTGAAAGTGTTTTTGTGCTGACTGTATCTGCGACACTGGAAGTGTTACAAGATAGAGGCAGCTTCATTGAGTATAATGGAGCTGAACTTGAAACTCCCTACTGTGTTGAGGAGTAGGTCCAAATCTTTATATATTCCTCAATTTTCAAGTTGAATTAAATTTAATCTAGGCCATTGTAAGGCAGCTTGCTTTCTTTTCTAAATCATTTCAATTAATCAAAGTAACTGTCTTTTGAAAAAGTAAAACCACTCAAATTAGTACAGACTAACAGGTGTATACTAATCTCTCATTTGATAATTATGAGGATATTACCAGCTGCTGATTAGGCATTTTTTTAAGTCAATGTGATCAAAATCAGCCATTTTTATTGTTTATTGGCTGCACTTTTTTCATTGTCATTTAGATGAAATCTTTGCATTCCAAAATGTTGACAGCTTCTGCTCTCCACCCCCTTTTAATACCTCTCCTCTCTCACATCTCCCTTTTACCTCTACCTCAATCTTTCATTCCGTTGCTTCAGTGGGGTCACAAAAAACCCCACCATATAATTCTTTATTCAAGGAATGCGCATATATATATATATATATATATCTTTCTGTCAGATAATGCACCACTCCACCCAGAAAATTGTTGCAATGACAAATGTTTAGACATTCTCATGTCTATTTATTTTTTTTGTATTGGTGTGACACAAAAAAAAGTAGAGAAAAAAAAGCCAAATCTGATACATTCCACGCAAAACTCAAAAAATGAACTGGACAAAATGATTGGCTAATCATTGTAACCATCAATGAGTTTCTTACACCTCTCTACTTGAATTTTGGACCACCCTTCTTTCGCCAACTGCTCCAGGTCTCTCAGATTTGAAGGGTTCCTTTTCACAACTGCTGTTTTGAGATCTCTCCACAGGTGCTCTATAGGATTGAGATCTGGACTCATTGCTGGCCAGTTCAGTACTCTCCAGCTCTTTGTCTTAAACCATTTTTGGGTGCTTTGTGAGGTGTGCTTTGGGTCATTGTCCTGCTGTAAGACCCATGACCTCTGAAGGAGACCCAACTTTCTGACATTGGGCCCTACATTGCACCACAGAATTATTTGGTAGTCTTCAGATTTCATAATGCCATGCACACAGTCAATACATCCAGTGCCTGAAGCAGCAAAGCAACCCCAAAACATCATGAACCTCAACCATGTTTGACTGTAGGGACTGTATTCTTTCCTTTAAAAGCCTAATTTCTTTTTCTGAAAACAGTAGAATGATGGGCTTTACCAAAAAGATGTAATTTTGTTTCATCTGTCCACAGCACATTCTCCCAAAAGGATTTTGGCTTGCTCAGGTAAGTTTTGGCAAACTTCAATCTGGCTTTTTTATGTTTTTGTGTCAGCTGTGGGGTCCTCCTGGGTCTCCTACCATAGCGTCCCTTTTCATTCAGATGGCGACGTATAATGCAAGCTGACACATTTGTACCCTGTGCCTTAAGGTCAGCTTGAATTAGTCTGGAAATTGATGTAGGTTCTTTATCCACCATTCGAACAATCCTTTGTTGCAATCTTTGATCAACTTTTCTCTTTCGTCCACATCTAGGAAGATTAGCTACAGTGCCATGGGCTGTAAACTCCTTGACAATGTTGCGCACAGTGGACACAGGAACATTAAGATCTCTGGAGATGGACCTTGAGATTGTCTATGCTTTTCCACAGTTTTTGTTCTCAAATCCTCAGACAATTCTTTGCTGCTGTTTCTCTTCTCCATGCTCAGTGTGGTACACAGAGACACACAACAGAAAGGTTGAGTAAAATTTTCACCATTTTAACTGGTTGCCGGTGTGATTTCTATATTGTCAGCACATGTTAATTGATACAGGTGAGTGGTGACTAAACATTGGTAATTGCAACAATTTTCTGGGGGGCGAAGTGGTGCATTATCTGACAGAAATGCAGGGGTGTCAATATTTTGGCCATGACTTTATGTATATATATATATATATATATATATATATATATATATATATATATATATATATATATATATATATATATATATATATATATATATATATATATATATATATATATATATATATATATATATATATATATATATATATATATATATATATATAGAAATCAGGAGACAGCACTCACTGGTCTTGACAATACTGGATTTATTCAGTGACGTTTTGGGGAATACACCCCTTCATCAGACCATCAGGGTCTGATGCAGGGTTGTATTCCCCGAAACGTCACTGAATAAATCCACTATTGTCAAGACCAGTGAGTGCTGTCTCCTGATTTCCATATTCTACACCATATTCTAGCACCCTGGCATTTGGAACTAAAGTGTTAGTGAGAGTGCACCTGTCAATACCTGCTGTATATATATATATATATATATATATATATATAGTATATAATTATTAATTTTTTGCACCCATTTGCAAATAAAACATTTTTTAAAAACACCTATGCTTTTATATTAAAACTATATTTAAAGCAAGGGAGTCTCATTCTATTTTAAAGAGCGAAATTAATCTTGTTACATTTATAGAGGTTCAGGAGATTACAAAAATATATAATGATTTCAAATTACTTCACCAGTTTTATACAATTAATAGAGAGAAATACAGTGGTTTCTACTTACCAATAAATAAATAAATAAATCTTAAAAGAAAAACTCTGACTTTAACATAAAAACTGGACATATTTGTCTATTTTGTGAAAGAGATTCACTGAGATTTACTTTAGGAATTAAAAAATAAATAAAAAAAATTTCACAATCTCTAAGCCATCACCTTGATTATCTATCCAAGGTTAATTCTGCCTGTTTTCTAGGGACCACCTGACATGGGTGGCAATGCATTCCTCCTGCAAATTGTTCCAGTCTTTAATTTGGTATCTAAGGGGTTAACATCCTGCTTGCTGATTGGTCCCTTTACAGCTTGAATGTGTGAGATTCTACTGTATATTTGTTCTGCCTATCAATGATCCAGCTACTTATAATAGGAGGATGGAGGGAGGGGGGAGGCACAGGTCCAAATAATTAAAACAAACATAATTTAGGATTTTCACATGGTTAAAGTAACCTTTTTGCTGCAAAAAGGAAAAGAAAATTTAAAAGAGAAGCGATTTGCCCTTAATTTTTTATTGTATTATAACCAATATTTTGGCAAGCACCACTACGGTTATTAGCAAGGCCACCCTATGCACACTTTACATCGCCGACCGCCTTTTACCCTGTTCCAGTTGGTGCAGCAGCGTGAATAGTCCCAGCGTGCAGTTAGAACATCTCTATGGAAGCCGGGAGCCCCACTCAGCAGCGATTAGGTCTGCGCCTCACACGGCCACCGTCACCACATAAGACAATGTGGAGCCTCCAGTATGAACCCATGAACTGCACGGCCATTCTTCTCATCACTGTGTTCCACACTGGGGCGGGGCCTGGTTTTGAAGAGACAGCTGCACTGTGCGCAGGGGTTAGACATGGCCCTGGCAGTGATGCTGCTGTGTAAGACAGTAGTGGGTGAGGCCCAAGCCCAGCAAGGCAGACAGGCTGCCCATGATGATGTCACACAGGGCAGTAATGGTGGGTGGGGCTAACCGGCGGCCCGGTTTTATTTATTGTTGTGACATGATGTAGTTTTAATATTAAAATTACATCATGTCACAAAAATAAATACAATTTGGACAGATTATGATTTTTGCGTTAGGAGCTATGCGGTGCTAACAAGCAGTTTTTTCTCACCGCTCACTTACCTACAGCGTTGGTATTACAGGTTTTTATAAACCCGGTGTTAAAAGTCAAGAAGTGAGCGTAGAGCAAAATTGTGCTCCTTGCCGCACTCTAATACCAGCACTACTTAAGTGAGCGGTGAGCTGGTCGTACGTGCCCGTGCACAATTTCCCCATAGACATCAATGGGGAGAGCCAGCTGAGAAAAAGTCTAACACCTGCAAAAAAGCAGCGTAAAACTCAGTAACACAGCCCTATTGATTCCTATGGGGAAACTCATTTTATGTTTACACCTAACACCCTAACATGAACCCCCGAGTCTAAACACCCCTAATCTTACACTTATTAACCCCTAATCTGCCGCCCCCGACATCGCCGACACCTACATTATACTTATTAACCCCTAATCTGCAGCTCCGGACATCGCCACCAACATTATTATATTTATGAACCCCTAATCTGCTGCCCCCAACATCGCCGCCACCTACATTATATTTATTAACCCCTAATCTGCTGCCCCAATGTCGTTGCAACCTACCTACACTTATTAACCCCTAATCTGCAGCCCACAACGTCGCCGCCACTATATTAAATGTATTAACCCCTAAACCTAAGTCTAACCCTAACACCCCCTAATTGAAATATAATTAAAATAAATCTAAATAAAAATTTCTATCATTAACTAAATTATTCCTATTTAAAACGAAATACTTACCTATAAAATAAACCCTAAGATAGTTACAATATAACTAATAGTTACATTGTAGCTAGTTTAGGGTTTATTTTTATTCTACAGGCAAGTTTGTATTTATTTTAACTAGGTAGAATAGTTATTAAATAGTTATTAACTATTTAATAACTACCTAGCTAAAATAAATACAAATTGACCTGTAAAATAAAACCTAACCTAATTTACACTAACACCTAACACAACACTACAATTAAATAAATTAACTAAATTAAATACAATTAAATAAATTAACTAAATTAAATACAATTAAATAAATTAAATTAGCTAATCACAAAAAACCCCCACTAAATTATAGAAAATAAAAAACAAATTACAGATCTTTAAACTAATTACACCTAATCTAATAGCCCTATCAAAATAAAAAAGCCCCCCCCAAAATAAAAAAACCCTAGCCTAAACTAAACTAAACCATCAATAGCCCTTAAAATGGCTTTTTGTGGGGCATTGCCCCTAAGTAATCAGCTCTTTTACCTGTAAAAAAAATACAAATACCCCCCCAACAGTAAAACCCACCACCTACACAACCAACCCCCCCAAATAAAATCCTAACGAAAAAAACCTAAGCTCCCCATTGCCCTGAAAAGGGCATTTGGATGGACATTGCCCTTAAAAGGGTCTTCATCCAAGCGGCAAGATGTCCTCAATGAAGCCGGCAGAAGTGGTCCCCCAGACGGGCAGAAGTAGTCCTCCATACGGGCAGAAGTCTTCATCCAGACGGCATCTTCTATCTTCATCCTTCCGGCGTGGAGCGGGTCCATCTTCAAGACATCCAATGCGGAGCATCCTCGTCAAACGACGGCTTCTTCGTAATGAATATCTCTTTAAGTGACGTCATCCAAGATGGCGTCCCTTAGATTCCGATTGGCTGATAGAATTCTATCAGCCAATTGGAATTAAGGTAGAAAAAATCCTATTGGCTGATGCAATCAGCCAATAGGATTGAACTTCAATCCTATTGGTTGATCCAATCAGCCAATAGGATTGAGCTTGCATTCTATTGGCTGATTGGAACAGCCAATAGAATGCCAGCTCACTCTTATTGGCTGATTGCAATGTAATTTGCCGGTGTAATTTCCAGTTCATCTCACTTAACAACTCCTATTGTCTGCCGGTTCCATCCTGCCCTGATATGAACTTGTCCTGTTGTCATGTGTCTGCCAGTGATCTATGTGACTCAGTCCCCAGTTTCCCAGTCCTATATACTCTCTGGGAAATTTAGTGAGGTCTGCAATACATATAATTACATATACAAAACAGAGTTCTAGACAAGCATATAAAGATACGATTAAAGATACACACATATTACACAGGCACACAGAAAGATATGTAAATATACAGTATACACACAGTACACCTATAGTTTATACTCACGGCTTCATATTCTTATTTTGGTAATTTGATTCCCCTATGGATTGGGGTGCTACAATAAAGTATAGCATTATAGAAAAAGTGATTGCAGACACCACTTTTGTTGCATTTAAAAAAAAAAGTAGACATTAGGAGGCCCATTTATCAAGACCGCTGCTCCATAATCTGTCCGCCTACTCTGAGGAGGCGGACAGAGATTGCCACAATTCAACCCGATCGAGTACGGTTGATTGACACCCCCTGCTGGTGGCCGATTGGCCACAAATCTGCAGGGGGCGGCGTTGCACCAGCAGCTCACAAGAGCTGCTGGTGCAATGCTAAATACGGAGAGTGTATTGCTCTCCGCATTCAGCGAGGTCTGCCGGACCTGATCCGCACTGTCGGATCAGGTCCGGCAGACCTTTGATAAATAGGCCTCTAGATCTGAGGCATTTCCTGTGCCAGAAGTGCACTTCTTCAGAGATCCTGTCTGTTTTTAGATCATGGTATTTAAAGGAAACAGGTGCTCAGTGTGGCCAATCACTGCAATGTATTAGTAGATGATGGAAGCTATGGACCTGTGTAATTTAACCCTTTAATCAAAACTCTGAGCAGATTCAGCTCATGTGCCTAAAGCCATGAACACATCAAATATATAGACCTACATACATACATTATACAGTATGTACACATATTACACAGGATGTCATTTGTTGATGAGTGTGGTATAGAGGAGGGATGCAAATAAATTAATAAACAATGAGGGTAAATAGCATCTCAACTAACCCTTGGAATTGCCACTGACGAAGAACAAAGTATATGTGAGGACATTAAAAGATGGCCACCTGTAATGTTTTTTTACAAGCTCTCCATGTACTAGGAACATTCCTACACAATGCCTTTCAATGCTATAACCCTGTATGACTCATTCAAGTTACTTCTCTACCATTATATTTGCTAGTTATATGTTATGCAACACTAATAATTTCACAGTGTTGCCTGTTTATCTGCTCTGTTGTTATATTGTGAGTTTGTATTGAATATACTGGTACATTTGATTTAAATGTAACATTCTTATGAATAGCATCACATGAACTTTTTAGATTGCTACAACTTAATAATAAAAAACAACCATCATGTTAAAAAAATGCCAGTTGTTATTTTTGGAAAGTGTTCTCTATGTATTTTTCATCAAATGCAGCTTGTCTTTACATCTGAACCAATAGTATTCATGGGCTTTCATTCATTTAATAGTTGAGCACAGATGGTATATTTCGTTTAATCTAAGCATATATGAGATACAAATTGAAGGGCAGAGAAAAGAACAAATGAAAATGACCAGCGGTGCCCCGGTAAACCCTAAACCTATTAGTATTGTAAGACAAAAAAATGCATTACAAAGAGCCTCAACTGTGAGGGGAAATAATTTGATTTTACACACTATAAAAGCTGCAAAATTTGCTATCATGGTTCATCATGTCACAGAATAAATTGATTGAATCTATTCCTGGTGTGCTATTGTATAGAATGTATTAGGCTATCCTCAATATGTTTTTAGCCTTTTATAATAAACTATATTGTAAATTACATGAAAAGCATCATAAGATGACCCAATGTACAGAACTGATATAGAGAAATTATGTATAAGGATTTTTATAACTTTATTTACAGCAAAAAAACAAACAACAAAACAACAAACAATCACCTAGATTGCAAGTTTTGCGTTCGTGTTTTAACGCTGAAAAAAATGATCATTTTAGCATTAAAACAGTAATGCAGCCATTATAGCTGTACCGCAAGCCTTTAAGTCTGTAACGCAACGTCAGTCCCGCACTCAAAAAAATGACGTTTTTGCATTGGATTTCCATAGCGCTGCCATTACAAGTTTTGTGGTGAGGCTAAAAAGCTTGCGTTACACCATATACCAACACAATTCCACAATCTGAGAGCAGTAGTTATGAGGTTCACGCAACAAAACTGTTACACAAAACTAATAACTAAACTGTTACAAAGTACACTAACACCCATAAACTACCTATTAACCACTAAACCGAGGCCCTCCCGCATTGCAAACACTATTGTAAAGTTATTAACCCCTAATCTGCTGCTCCCGACATCGCCACCACTAATAACATTTATTAACCTCTATTCTGCTGCTCCCTGACATCGTCGCCACTATACTAAAGTTATTAACCCCTATTCCCCCGCACACCAATATCGCCCACACTATATTAAAGATATTAACCCCTATCACGCTGCTCCCCGACATCGCCGCCACTAAATAAAGTTATTAACCCCTAAACCTCTGGCATCGGTTTAGCCAGACTTCAGCAACTGTGAGTACCTAAAGAGGGGTTAGTGTTAGGTTTTTTTTAAGGTATTTTGGGTGTTTTTTTTTTTTTTAAATTAGGGTTTGGGCTTGTCTTAAAAGAGCTGAATGCCTATTTAAGGGCAAGAAAAAGATCTAAATTTCCTTTTAAGGGCAATGCCCATACAAATGCCCTTTTCAAGGCAATGGGTAGATTAGGTTTTTTTAGTTAGGTTTTTTTATTTTGTGGGTTTGGAAGGGTGAGGTTTGTAATGTTAGGGGGTGTTTGTTTTTATTTTATAGCAAAAGAGCTGATTTCTTTAGGGCAATGCCCTACAAAAGGCCCTTTTAAGGGCTATTGGTAGTTTTTTATAGATTAGGGTTTTATTTTGGGGTGTTTTTTTTTAAAACAGGGTATTAGAATAGAAATAATTTTTATTATTTTGTATAATTCATTTGTTATTTTGTGTACTGCTTTTTTTTCTTTTTGGGGTGTTTTTTTTTTTTTTTAGAATAGCCATTTTTTTTATTTTTAATGGGCAGCAAAAGAGCTGAATGCCCTTTTAAAAATGGTCCGGCATCTAAACTTACATTCTTGCATTTCAAATAAAGATACCAAGAGAATGAAGAAAATTTGATAATAGGCATACATTAGAAAGTTGCTTAAAATGTCATGCTCTATCTGAATCACAAAAGAAAAAATTTGGGTTCAGTGTCCCTTTAATTTAGGTTGTTGCGATGTGGGGGCCAGCGGTTTAGGGGTTAATAGGTTTATTTAGTGGCAGTGATGTGGGAGGCCAGAGGTTTAGGGGTTAATGACTTTATTTAGTGGCGCAATGTCGGGAGTGATGGAATAGGGGTTAATAAATTTATTTTGGTGGCGGCAATATCGGAAGCAGCAGACTAGGGGTTAATAACATTATGTAGGTGTCGGCGATGTCGGGGGCAGCAGATTAGGGGTGTTTGCGTTACAGAGCTTTTCATTCCGCAATCGCAGGTGTTAGGTTTTTTTCGAACACTTTCTCCCTGTTGATGTATATGGGGAACTCGTGCATGAGCACGTCAAAGCAGCGCTTGTATTTTGTGCGGTATGGAGCTTAACGCAACCATATCGCACTGGCAGCGCTATGGAGGGTGAAATAATGCAACTTTTGTTGTGTTCGTTTCTCACCCTCTATAGCGCAAAGCTTGTAATCTAGGTGAATGTTGTTAAATGGAATATATAGCCTTTTCCGATGTGATGCTTCCTGTTTTCGTAGCATTTTCTTACTGCTGAATATCTTTGTACTGATCTTGATATTCTCTTCCAGAACTGTTTAGGTGCAATGGTGAACGGTAAACAGTTTGAGAACTGCAGGATATCTTGCTAAATGTCTCTCCTTTTGCGAGAGTAAAATACTGTTTCCTTATGCACCTAATCAACAGGAACATTTTTGAACACAGCTTGATGTTTGCTTATTATTCAATCAGACTTCAACCTACGTCCACCCACTGCCATCTCACTTCCTTTCTCACTTCTTCTTCTGTTCATAGTCATAGAAACCCTATGGTTCCATCAGAATGTCTTCCATCTTACATAGTTTCAAAAGCTCATTAAAAACTCAGCTATTTAGAAATGTTTAACACCTCTGCTCGGTAATTTTCTCTTAATCCTAACCAACATAAGGAATCTTGATACTGCCTTGTGTCACTGTTGCAACTATAACATGACACTCTACCCGACCTCTTCTTTCTTCCTATCCTCAGCCTGTAGAATGTAAGCTCTCTGCAGTAGAACCCTATGTGGTGTAAGAGCCTGACCTAGAATCATACAGTATATGATTTATATAAATGATCTGCATGCATGAGGCACAATGTCTTGTATGTAGTGACACTTTTGAATGAGTCCATGGAAAACAAGTTAAAAAGACATCTCAACACAAAACATTATAATTGCTGTCAAATGTTTTATTTCTCTTGTAAAGGTGTATCCAGTCCACGGGTTCATCCATTACTTGTGGGATATTCTCCTTCCCAACAGAAAGCTGCAAGAGGACACCCACAGCAGAGCTGTCTATATAGCTCCTCCCCTAACTGCCACCCCCAGTCATTCTCTTGCAGCTATCGACAAGAAAGGAAGTATCAAGAGAGATGTGGTGACTTAGTGTAGTTTTCTCCAACATTGGTGTGTCCGGTCCACGGCGTCATCCTTACTTGTGGGATATTCTCTTCCCCAACAGGAAATGGCAAATAGTCCCAGCAAAGCTGGTCACATGATCCCTCCTAGGCTCCGCCCTCCCCAGTCATTCTCTTTGCCGTTGCACAGGCAACATCTCCACGGAGATGGTTAAGAGTTTTTTGGTGTTTAAATGTAGTTTTATTCTTCTATCAAGTGTTTGTTATTTTAAAATAGTGCTGGTATGTACTATTTACTCTGAAACAGAAAAGGATGAAGATTTCTGTTTGTAAGAGGAAGATGATTTTAGCAGACAGTAACTAAAATCGATTGCTGTTTCCACACAGGACTGTTGAGATGAAGTAACTTCAGTTGGGGGAAACAGTTAGCAGTCTTTTCTGCTTAAGGTATGACTAGCCATATTTCTAACAAGACCATGTAATGCTGGAAGGCTGTCATTTCCCCTCATGGGGACCGGTAAGCCATTTTCTTAGTTAAACATAAAAGAATAAAGGGCTTCAGAAAGGGCTTAAAAACTGGTAGACATTTTTCTGGGCTAAAACAATTGCTTTACTAGGCATATTATGCAGATTCTAACTAATTATTGGTATTATAATCTTGGGGAACGTTTAGAAAAACGGCAGGCACTGTGTTGGACACCTCTTTCAGATGGGGGCCTTTCTAGTTATAGACAGAGCCTCATTCTGGGACTGTATAGGGGTTAAATGTAAAAACGGCTCCGGTTCCGTTAATTTAAGGGTTAAAGCACTGACATTTGGTGTGCAATACTTTTAATGCTTTAAGACACTGTGGTGAAATTTTGGTGATTTTTGAACAATTCCTTCATACTTTTTCACATATTCAGAAATAAAGTGTTTTCAGTTTGAAATTTAAAGTGACAGTAACGGTTTTATTTTAAAACGTTTTTTGTGCTTTGTTGACAAGTTTAAGCCTGTTTAACATGTCTGTACCATCAGATAAGCTATGTTCTATATGTATGAAAGCCAATGTGTCTCCCCATTTAAATTTATGTGATAATTGTGCCATAGTGTCCAAACAAAGTAAGGACAGTAATGCAACAGATAATGATATTGCCCAAGATGATTCCTCAAATGAGGGGAGTAAACATGATACTACATCATCCCCTACTGTGTCTACACCAGTTATGCCCACACAGGAGGCCCCTAGTACATCTAGTGCGCCAATACTTATTACCATGCAACAATTAACGGCTGTAATGGATAACTCCATAGCAAATCTTTTATCCAAAATGCCTACTTATCAGAGAAAGCGCAATTGCTCTGTTTTAAACACTGAAGAGCAAGAGGACGCTGATGATAACTGTTCTGACATACCCTCACACCAATCTCAAGGGGCCATGAGGGAGGTTTTGTCTGATGGAGAAATTTCAGATTCAGGAAAAATTTCTCATCAAGCTGAACCTGATGTTGTGACATTTAAATTTAAATTAGAACATCTCCGCGCACTGCTTAAGGAGGTGTTATCTACCCTGGATGATTGTGACAATTTGGTCATTCCAGAGAAATTATGTAAGATGGACAAGTTCCTAGAGGTTCCGGTGCCCCCCGACGCTTTTCCTATACCCAAGCGGGTGGCGGACATAGTAAATAAAGAGTGGGAAAGGCCCGGCATACCTTTTCCCCCCCCCCCCCCTATATTTAAGAAATTATTTCCTATAGTCAACCCCAGAAAGGACTTACAGCAGACAGTCCCCAAGGTCGAGGGGGCGGTTTCTACTCTAAACAAACGCACTACTATTCCTATCGAAGATAGTTGTGCTTTCAAAGATCCTATGGATAAGAAATTAGAGGGTTTGCTTAAAAAGATTTTTGTACAGCAAGGTTACCTTCTACAACCAATTTCATGCATTGTTCCTGTCACTACGGCAGCGTGTTTCTGGTTCGAGGAACTAGAAAAATCGCTCAGTAAAGAATCTTCGTATGAGGAGGTTATAGACAGAGTTCAAGCACTTAAATTGGCTAACTCTTTTGTTTTAGATGCCAATTTGCAATTAGCTAGATTAGCGGCGAAAAATTCAGGGTTTGCTGTCGTGGCGCGCAGAGCGCTTTGGCTAAAGTCTTGGTCAGCGGATGTGTCTTCCAAGACAAAATTGCTTAACATTCCTTTCAAAGGTAAAACATTATTTGGACCTGATTTGAAAGAGATTATTTCAGACATCACTGGGGGAAAGGGCCACGCCCTCCCACAGGATAGGTCTTTTAAGGCTAATAATAAGCCTAATTTTCGTCCCTTTCGCAGAAACGGACCAGTCTCTAATTCTGTATCCTCTAAGCAAGAGGGTAATACTTCACAACCCAAACCAGCCTGGAAACCAATGCAAGGCTGGAACAAGGGTAAGCAGGCCAAGAAGCCTACCACTGCTACCAAAACAGCATGAAGGGATAGCCCCCGATCCGGGACCGGATCTAGTGGGGGGCAGACTTTCTCTCTTTGCTCAGGCTTGGGCAAGAGATGTTCAGGATCCTTGGGCGCTAGAAATAGTTTCTCAAGGTTATCTCCTGGAATTCAAGGAACTACCCCCAAGGGGAAGGTTCCACAGGTCTCAATTATCTTCAAACCAAATAAAGAGACAGGCATTCTTACATTGTGTAGAAGACCTGTTAAAGATGGGAGTGATACATCCAGTTCCAATAAGAGAACAAGGAATGGGATTTTATTCCAATCTGTTCATAGTTCCCAAAAAAGAGGGAACATTCAGACCAATTTTGGATCTAAAGATCCTAAACAAATTTCTCAGGGTACCATCGTTCAAAATGGAAACTATTCGAATGATCCTACCTACTATCCAGGAAAATCAATTTATGACTACCGTGGATTTAAAGGATGCGTACCTACATATTCCTATCCACAAGGAACATCATCAGTTCCTAAGGTTCGCTTTTCTGGACAAGCATTACCAGTTTGTGGCACTTCCATTTGGATTAGCCACTGCTCCAAGGATTTTCACAAAGGTACTAGGGTCCCTTCTAGCGGTTCTAAGACCAAGGGGCATTGCAGTAGTACCTTACTTGGACGGCATCCTGATTCAAGCGTCGTCCCTGTCAAAAGCAAAGGCTCATACGGACATCGTCCTAGCCTTTCTCAGATCTCACGGATGGAAGGTGAACAAAGAAAAAAGTTCTCTGTCCCCGTCAACAAGAGTTCCCTTCTTGGGAACAATAATAGATTCCTTAGAAATGAGGATTTTTCTGACAGAGGTCAGAAAATCAAAACTTCTAAGCTCTTGTCAAGTACTTCATTCTGTTCCTCGTCCTTCCATAGCGCAGTGCATGGAAGTAATAGGATTGATGGTTGCAACAATGGACATAGTTCCTTTTGCACGAATTCATCTAAGACCATTACAACTGTGCATGCTCAGACAGTGGAATGGGGATTATACAGACTTGTCTCCGACGATTCAAGTAGATCAAAAGACCAGAGATTCACTCCGTTGGTGGCTGACCCTGGACAATCTGTCACAGGGAATGAGCTTCCGCAGACCAGAGTGGGTCATTGTCACGACCGACGCCAGCCTAGTGGGCTGGGGCGCGGTCTGGGAATCCCTGAAAGCTCAGGGTCTATGGTCTCGGGAAGAGTCTCTTCTCCCGATAAACATTCTGGAACTGAGAGCGATATTCAATGCTCTCAGAGCTTGGCCTCAACTAGCAAAGGCCAAATTCATAAGGTTTCAGTCAGACAACATGACGACCGTTGCATATATCAATCATCAGGGGGGAACAAGGACTTCCCTGGCGATGAAAGAAGTGACCAAGATAATTCAATGGGCGGAGGATCACTCCTGCCACTTGTCTGCGATCCACATCCCAGGAGTGGAAAATTGGGAAGCGGATTTTCTGAGTCGTCAGACATTCCATCCGGGGGAGTGGGAACTCCATCCGGAAATCTTTGCCCAAATAACTCAATTATGGGGCATTCCAGACATGGATCTGATGGCGTCTCGTCAGAACTTCAAGGTTCCTTGCTACGGGTCCAGATCCAGGGATCCCAAGGCGACCCTAGTAGATGCACTAGTAGCACCTTGGACCTTCAACCTAGCTTATGTATTCCCACCGTTTCCTCTCATCCCCAGGCTGGTAGCCAGGATCAATCAGGAGAGGGCCTCGGTGATCTTGATAGCTCCTGCGTGGCCACGCAGGACTTGGTATGCAGACCTGGTGAATATGTCATCGGCTCCACCATGGAAGCTACCTTTGAGACAGGACCTTCTTGTTCAGAGTCCATTCGAACATCCGAATCTGGTTTCCCTCCAACTGACGGCTTGGAGATTGAACGCTTGTTTTTATCAAAGCGTGGGTTTTCAGATTCTGTAATAGATACTCTGATTCAGGCTAGAAAGCCTGTAACTAGAAAAATTTACCATAACATATGGAAAAAATATATCTGTTGGTGTGAATCTAAAGGATTCCCATGGAACAAGATAAAAATTCCTAAGATTCTATCCTTTCTACAAGAAGGTTTGGAGAAAGGATTATCTGCAAGTTCTCTGAAGGGACAGATCTCTGCTTTATCTGTTTTACTTCACAAAAGACTGGCAGCTGTGCCAGATGTTCAAGCATTTGTTCAGGCTCTGGTTAGGATCAAGCCTGTTTACAGACCTTTGACTCCTCCCTGGAGTCTAAATCTAGTTCTTTCAGTTCTTCAAGGGGTTCCGTTTGAACCCTTACATTCCGTAGATATTAAGTTATTATCTTGGAAAGTTTTGTTTTTGGTTGCAATTTCTTCTGCTAGAAGAGTTTCAGAGTTATCTGCTCTGCAGTGTTCTCCGCCCTATCTGGTGTTCCATGCAGATAAGGTGGTTTTGCGTACTAAGCCTGGTTTTCTTCCGAAAGTTGTTTCCAACAAAAATATTAACCAGGAGATAGTTGTACCTTCTTTGTGTCCGAATCCAGTTTCAAAGAAGGAACGTTTGTTACACAATTTGGACGTAGTCCATGCTCTAAAATTCTATTTAGAGGCTACTAAAGATTTCAGACAAACATCTTCCTTGTTTGTTGTTTATTCTGGTAAAAGGAGAGGTCAAAAAGCGACTTCTACCTCTCTTTCCTTTTGGCTTAAAAGCATTATCCGATTGGCTTATGAGACTGCCGGATGGCAGCCTCCTGAAAGAATCACAGCTCACTCCACTAGGGCTGTGGCTTCCACATGGGCCTTCAAGAATGAGGCTTCTGTTGACCAGATATGTAAGACAGCGACTTGGTCTTCACTGCACACTTTTGCCAAATTTTACAAATTTGATACTTTTGCTTCTTCGGAGGCTATTTTTGGGAGAAAGGTTTTGCAAGCCGTGGTGCCTTCCATTTAGGTGACCTGATTTGCTCCCTCCCTTCATCCGTGTCCTAAAGCTTTGGTATTGGTTCCCACAAGTAAGGATGACGCCGTGGACCGGACACACCAATGTTGGAGAAAACAGAATTTATGCTTACCTGATAAATTACTTTCTCCAACGGTGTGTCCGGTCCACGGCCCGCCCTGGTTTTTTAATCAGGTCTGATGAATTATTTTCTCTAAATACAGTCACCACGGTATCATATGGTTTCTCCTATATATATTTCCTCCTGTCCGTCGGTCGAATGACTGGGGTGGGCGGAGCCTAGGAGGGATCATGTGACCAGCTTTGCTGGGACTCTTTGCCATTTCCTGTTGGGGAAGAGAATATCCCACAAGTAAGGATGACACCGTGGAACGGACACACCGTTGGAGAAAGTAATTTATCAGGTAAGCATAAATTCTGTTTTTACCTTCAATCAAAAGTTTGTTATTTTTAAACGGTACCGGCGTTGTACTGTTTTTACTCTCAGGCAGAAATTGGAAGAAGACTTCTGCCTAGAGGTTTGATGATCTTAGCGGTTTGTAACTAAGGTCCATTGCTGTTCTCACACATAACTGAAGAGTATGGAAAGAAAACTTCAGTTGGGGGGACAGTCTGCAGATTGCCTGCTTTGAGGTATGTTCAGTATATTTATTTCTAGAGAGATGATAAGGTCTAGAAAATGCTGACAGTGCCTGCTATATTTAAGGTAAGCCTGATACAGTGATTTAACAACAACTGGGATCATGCTTGCAAAAAGGGATAATATTCATGTTAATACCTATATTACTTAGTGAAAAAACGTTTGCATGATTTATAAATAAAAACGTTTTTTCTCTGAGGGTGATAAATCTTTTTTTGGGGCCTAGTTTCCACATGGCTTGTTAGATTTCTCCTAGGAGTACTTTTTTAAGGCCCTCTGACTTTGAGTGCATGGTGGGAGGGGCCTATTTTCGTTTTCAGTCTGAGACATCCAGCTTCCAAGCTTGCTGGTCTCATTATTAGTCTGTTAAACATGTCTGACATAAAGGAAACTCCTTGTTCATTATGTTTAGAAGCCATTGTGGAACCCCCTCTTAGAATGTGTACCAAATGCACTAACCTTTCTATAAGTTATAAAGACCATATTATGGCTTTTAAAGATATCACCTGAGGTTTCTGAGACTGACAAAAGGGAGGTTATGCCATCTAGCTCTCCCCACGTGTCAGAACCTATAACTCCCACTCAAGGGACGCCAAGTACATCTAGCGCGTCCAATGCGTTTACCTTACAAGACATGGTGGCAGTTATGAATCATACCCTCACAGAGGTATTGTCCAAACTGCCAGGGTTACAAGGAAAGCAAGACAGCTCTGGGGCTAGAACAAATACAGAGCTCTCTGACACTTTAGTAGCTATGTCTGATATACCCTCACAATGTGCAGAAGTCTTTGCAGTGCCTGTTTACACTGACGTTTTTCCAATCCCTAAGAGGTTTTCAGAAATTATTACTAAGGAATGGGATAGACCAGGTGTACCGTTCTCTCCCCCTTCTGCTTTTAAAAAGATGTTTCCTATAGATGCCGCTACACGGGACTTGTGGCAGACGGTCCCTAAGGTGGAGGGAGCAGTCTCTACCCTAGCTAAGCGTACAACTATTCCTGTCAAGGACAGTTGTGATTTCCTAGATCCTATGGATAAAAAATTAGAGGGTTTCCTTAATAAAATCTTTATACAACAAGGTTTTATTCTCCAGCCTCTTGCATGCATTGCCTCAGTCACTGCTGCAGCGGCTTTCTGGTTCGAGTCTCTGGAGGAGGCTCTACAGGTAGAGACCCCGTTGGATGATATCCTTGACAGGCTTAAAGCTCTTAAGTTAGCCAATTAATTTTTTCTGACGCCGTTTTTCATTTAACCAAGCTAACGGCTAAAAATTCAGGTTTTGCCATTCAGGCGCGTAGGGCGCTATGGCTTAAATCCTGGTCAGCTGATATTACTGGAGGAAAAGGCCACGCCCTTCCCCAGGATAGGTCCAACAAGTTAAGGACCAAACAGACTAATTTTCGTTCCTTTCGAAACTTCAAGAGTGGCGCAGCTTCATCTTCCTCTTCTACAAAACAAGAGGGAAATTTTGCCCAGTCCAAGCCAGTCTGGAGACCTAACCAGGCTTGGATCAAGGGGAAACAGGCCAAAAAGCCTGCTGCTGCCTCTAAGACAGCATGAAGGAGTAGCAGCCGATCCGGGACCGGATATAGTGGGGGGCAGACTTTCTCTCTTCGCCCAGGCTTGGGCAAGAGACGTCCAGGATCCCTGGGCTCTGGAGATTGTTTCCCAGGGATATCTTCTGGATTTCAAAGCTTCATCTCCAAAGGGGAGATTTCATCTCTCACAATTATCTGCAAACCAGATAAAGAGAGAGGCATTCTTACATTGCGTTCAAGACTTACTAGTTATGGGAGTGATCCACCCAGTTCCAAAGGAGGAACAGGGGCAGGGCTTCTATTCAAATCTGTTTATAGTTCCCAAGGATGAGGGAACTTTCAGACCTATCCTGGATCTCAAGATCCTAAACAAATTTCTCAGGGTCCCATCCTTCAAGATGGAGTCTATTCGAACCATCCTACCTATGATCCAGGAGGGTTAATATATGACTACCGTGGATTTAAAGGATGCTTATCTACATATTCCGATACACAGGGATCATCATCAGTTCCTTAGGTTCGCCTTCCTAGACAGGCATTACCAGTTTGTGGCTCTTCCCTTTGGGTTAGCCATGGCACCAAGAATCTTTACGAAGGTTCTAGGGTCCCTTCTGGCGGTTATAAGACCACGGGGTATAGCAGTGGCCCCTTACCTAGACGACATCCTGATACAGGCGTCGACTTTTCAAATCGCCAGGTCCCATTTGGACATTGTTCTGGCATTCCTGAGGTCTCACGGGTGGAAGGTGAACGAAGGAAAGAGTTCGCTCTCCCCTCTCACAAGAGTTTTCTTCCTAGGAACTCTGATAGATTCAGTAGAAATGAAGATTTATCTGACAGAGGTCAGATTGTCAAAACTTCTAACTTCCTGCCGTGCTCTTTATTCCACTTCTCATCCGTCAGTGGCTCAGTGTATGGAGGTAATCGGATTAATGGTAGCGGCAATGGACATAGTTCCGTTTGCCTGCCTACATCTCAGACTACTGCAACTTTGCATGCTCAATCAGTGGAATGGGGATTACACAGATTTGTCCCCTCTACTAAATCTGGATCAAGAGACCAGGGATTCTCTTCTCTGGTGGCTATCTCGGATCCATCTGTCCAAGGGAATGAGTTTCCGCAGGCCAAAATGGACTATAGTAATGACAGATGCCAGCCTTCTGGCCTGGGGTGCAGTCTGGAACTCCCTGAAGGCTCAGGGTTTGTGGACTCAGGAGGAGGCCCTCCTTCCGATAAACATTCTGGAACTAAGAGCGATATTCAATGCTCTTCAGGCTTGGCCTCAGCTAGCTGCGGTCAGGTTCATCAGATTTCAGTCGGACAACATCACAACTGTAGCCTATATCAACCATCAGAGGGGAACAAGGAGCCCCCTGGCAATGTTGGAGGTTTCAAAGATAATTCTATGGGCAGAGGTTCACTCTTGCCATCTCTCAGCTATCCATATCCCAGGAGTAAAGAACTGGGAGGCGGATTTTCTAAGTCGGCAGACTTTTCATCCGGGGGAGTGGGAGCTCCATCCGGAGGTATTTGCCCAGTTGATCCAACTATGGGACAAACCAGAACTGGATCTCATGGCGTCTCGTCAGAACACCAAGCTTCCTTATTATGGGTCCAGGTCCAGGGATCCCAAGGCAGTGCTGATAGATGCTCTAGCAGCGCCCTGGTCCTTCAGCCTGGCTTATGTGTTTCCACCGTTTCCTCTGCTCCCTCGTCTGATTGCCAAGATCAAGCAGGAGAGAGCTTTGGTGATCTTGACAGCCCCTGCGTGGCCACGCAGGACTTGGTATGCAGATCTGGTGGACATGTCATCCTTTCCACCATGGACTCTGCCGCTAAGGCAGGACCTTCTACTTCAAGGTCCCTTCAAACATCCAAATCTAATTTCTCTACGTCTGACTGCTTGGAGATTGAACGCTTGATTCTCTCAAAGCGTGGTTTTTCCGAATCGGTCATTGATACCTTAATTCAGGCTCGAAAGCCTGTCACCAGGAAAATCTATCATAAGATATGGTGTAAATATCTTCATTGGTGTGAATCCAAGGGTTTCTCATGGAGTAAGGTCAGGATTCCTAGGATATTATCTTTTCTCCAAGAAGGATTGGAGAAGGGATTGTCAGCTAGTTCCTAAAAGGGACAGATTTCTGCTCTGTCTATTCTTTTGCACAAACGTCTGGCTGAGGTTCCAGACGTTCAAGCGTTTTGTCAGGCTTTAGTTAGAATCAAGCCTGTGTTTAAACCTGTTGCTCCGCCATGGAGTTTAAATTTAGTTCTTAAAGTTCTTCAAGGGGTTCCGTTTGAACCTTTACATTCCATAGATATTAAGCTTTTATCTTGGAAAGTTCTGTTTTTAGTAGCTATCTCCTCGGCTCGAAGAGTTTTGGAGTTATCTGCTTTATAGTGTGATTCCCCTTATCTAATTTTCCATGCAGATAAGGTAGTGTTACATACCAAACCTGGGCTTCTTCCTAAGGTGCTATCTAATAAGAATATCAATCAGGAGATTGTTGTTCCTTCACTATGTCCTAATCCACCTTCAAAGAAGGAACGTCTATTACACAATCTTGATGTGGTTTGTGCTTTAAAGTTTTATTTACAAGCTACGAAGGATTTTCATCAAACATCTGCTTTGTTTGTTGTCTACTCTGGACAGAGGAGAGGCCAAAAGGCTTCGGCAACTTCTCTTTCTTTTTGGCTAAGAAGTATAATACGCTTAGCTTATGAGACTGCTGGCCAGCAGCCTCCTGAAAGAATTACAGCTCATTCTTCTAGAGCAGTAGCTTCCACATGGGCTTTTAAACATGAGGCCTCTGTTGAACAAATTTGTAAGGCGGCGACTTGGTCTTCGCTTCATACCTTTTCTAAATTCTATAAATTTGATACTTTTGCTTCTTCGGAGGCTATTTTTGGGAGAAATGTCTTACAGGCAGTGGTGCCTTCTGTTTAAGTTTCCTGCCTTGTCCTTCCCTTCATCCGTTTCCTAAAGCTTTGGTATTGGTATCCCACAAGTAATGGATGAACCCATGGACTGGATACACCTTTACAAGAGAAAACAAAATTTATGCTTACCTGATAAATTTATTTCTCTTGTGGTGTATCCAGTCCACGGCCTGCCCTGTCATTTTAAGGCCGGTGTTTTTTATTTTTAAACTACAGTCACCACTGCACCCTATAGTTTCTCCTTTTTTCTTGCTTGTCTTCGGTCGAATGACTGGGGGTGGCAGTTAGGGGAGGAGCTATATAGACAGCTCTGCTGTGGGTGTCCTCTTTCAGCTTCCTGTTGGGAAGCAGAATATCCCACAAGTAATGGATGAACCCGTGGACTGGATACACCACAAGAGAAATAAATTTATCAGGTAAGTATAAATTTTGTTTTTTTTGCCATGTCTTACTATAAAATATATATTGTAATATAATTTGATTATAATCAATGTAGTTTTAAATGTAAAATTCTATAAATTTAACTTTATTAAACAAAATTCTAGCATCAAGAATACAGGTATGCCTTGAATGAAATTTGCATTGCCATGTGTGCCACAGTCTGAAAAAGTTTGACAACCGCCACTCTACACTTGTTTGTTACTACTTTTCTACCTATTGAGAAGAGACAAAGTTGCAATTCTGTATTTTTCACAGGAAATTACTGCTATTTACCATAACAAATATAAACAAAATGCCATTAGGTTAACATGAACATATTATTATAGGGAGATATAAAAGTCTGTTTCATCATTGTGATAAAAAAACACTAATCTGTGGGTTATACTTAATAAAATTAATTAGCATATGCATTATTTATTATTTTAAAAGGATTTTACACTTTGTTTCTTTTTTAAAAAAAAACTTAATTTATGAAGGGTCCATTACTTCCTATCACAGCCATAAAAGAGGGATGTGGCCTCTACAGGAAACCAAAGGATGAGCTTCCACTTTGCCAGTGGTTGCTAGGAGACACATGCACTAGCTCTAATCAGTTTCCTGCTCAAGCTCAGTAGAGAGGACTTTCACTGCAAAAATCAAGTGAGAGGAAGAAAAAAAGACAATTCAAAGTATGTACTTCTGCTGCAAATGGTCATACAGTCATAACAAAGTTTATATTTTAACTGAGAGAATTATAGTTACAACACATCTACTCTTAATGTTTCAAGACTCATTATCCACAGGCATAGTACCCCGGACTGGTGTAAAGCTGGTGTAGTGCCACTCTTTAAAAAGGGAAGCAGGGATGATCCAGAAAGCTATAGACCAGTTAGTCTGACATCAATAGTTGGGAAGATACTTGAAGGGATTATAAGTGATTGCATTGATGATGAGTATATTCATGTAAACAAATCAGCTTGGTTTTATGAGAAATAGATCATGTCAAACTAATCTAATTAGATTCTATGAGGAAGTAAGTAAAATATTGATAAAGGGAAATCAGTTAATGTGATATACTTGAAATTTTGCAAAGGCGTTTGATACAGTGCCACATTAGAGATTCATTTACAAAATTAAGGGACTGGTAACAGCTGAAAATATTAGCTCATGGATAAATAACTGGATAAAAGACAGGGAGCAATGAGTATTAGTAAACGGATCATACTCTGATTAGACAAAGGTAATCAGTGGAGTCCCCTAGGGATCAGTACTGGGCCCTGTTCTTTTTAATATTTGTATTAATAACTTGGAGCAAGGATTTAATAGCAACATATCTATTTTAGCAGACTATACAAAGTTGTGTAAGGTTATAAGGTCAGAGCAGGATGAACTTGATTTACAAGGGCGTCTACAACAATTAGAAGAATGGGCAGGTAAATAGAAAATTAATTTGATACTGGAAAATGCAAGGTTCTACATTTTGGAAGTAAAAAATAAGCAGACAATCTATTATTTAAATGGGACTAGACTTAGCAAAACAGAGGTGGAAAGGGATTTGTGAGTAGTAATAGAAAACAAGCTAAAGATGGATGCACAATACAAGACAGTGGCTTCTAAAGCTAATAGGATACTAGGATGTATTAAAAGAGGCATTGATGCAAGAGAGGAAAGCATAATTCTGTTACTATATAAATCCCTGGTAAGACCTCATCTAGAGTATGGAGTGCAGTTCTGGGGACCAATCTCAAAAAAAGACATTGCAGACTAATGGAGAATATGAGAAGGGAGTGGAGAATATGAGAAGAGGTTAGCCAAACTGGGTATTTTTCTCTAGAAAAAGGCTCTTGAGAGATGACATGATTACTTTATATAAATATATTCAAGGCCCATATACAGAGATGGCAGAAGCTCTGTTTATACAGATATTTTTTGTTGTGACAAGGGGGTCACAATTTAAAGTACCACTCAATACAGTATAATTACATAATTTACAAGTGCATAATAGACAATTCAGTAGCACCTACTCTGAATTTCAAATAAGCAGTTTATTTTTGCCTGACACATTTATGTTTTTTCTCCCATTTGCCCCCTGTATCATGTGACAGACATCAGCCAATCACAGACTAGTATACGTATACCCTGTGAGCTTGTGCACATGCTCAGTAAAATTCACAAAAATTGTGAATATAAAAAGACTGCAAAATTTGATAATGGAAGTAAATTGGAAAGTGTCTTAAAACTGCATGCTCTTTCTAAATCATAAAAGTTTATTTTGACTTGAATGTCCGTTTAAGACTGGAGGAAAGGAGATTTAATCTCCTGCAATGTAAACGTTTCTTCACTGTAAGAGTAATAAGATTGTGGAACTCATTACCTGAGGAGGTAGTACATTCTAATACCTTAGATATGTTAATTTAATCTTAGCTGGAGCTTTTTTTTTGTAAGTATATTGAGATTTATATAGGTTGAACTCGATGTACTTCTGTTTTTTTCCAACCTCATCTACTATGTTACTATGTAAAAACTCCAGTACAGTCAAACCTCAGTTTGTTTTGTGGAAATCTTTATATTTGCATATGGTCTACTTTATTCAGGAGGCTGCCATATCTACGGCAGTAAATATGGCAGCCTCCGCTACAGCCATAGGCACTCTACACACCAGTTTAAGGTGATCCTGAATAAATGCAAATAAAATAATTGTCACAATGAAAATTATGCACAAAAAATATATTAAGTGAAAATAAAATTAAGTGAAATGGTGGTAACACTTTCGATACTGACCATATAAATATTGAATGTCAACAGTTCTTGGTATATAGGCAGTCCCCGGGTTACAGACATCCGACTTAAGTACAACTTGTACTTACAAATGGAGAAAATAGAGCTTTATCGCCAATCCTTCTTTCCAGCAAAACCCAAAATGCTCAAAATCCAATTGCCTTACACTAAAACCCAACATTACAATAAAATAAAATACAATTATCTAAATTACAAAAAAAATAAACACTAAATTACACAAAATAAAAAATTAAATTATCAAAAATAAAAACAAATTACTCCTAATCTAATAGCCCTATCAAAATAAAAAAGCCCCCCTAAAATAATAAAACCCTAGCCTACACTAAACTGGTAATAGCCCTTAAAAGGGCCTTTAGCGGGGCATTTCCCCAAAGATAATACCCCCAAACAGTAAAACCCACCACCCACACAACCAAACCCCCCAAATAAAATTCTAGCTAAATAAACCTAAGCTAACCATTGCCCTGAAAAGGGCATTTGGAGGGGCATTGCCCTTAAAAGGGCATTTAGCTCTTTTACGGTGCCCAAACCCTAAGATAAAAATAAAACCCACCCAATAAACCCTTAAAAAAAACCTAACACTAACCCTCGACGATCCACTTACAGTTTTCGAAGACCGGACATCCATCCTCATCCTGGCGGCAGAAGTCTTCATCCAAGCAGGCAGAAGTCCTCATCCAAGCTGGCAGAAGTCTTCATCCAAGCGGAAAGAAGTCTTCATCCAGATGGCATCTTCTATCTTCATCCATCCGGCGTGGAGCGGGTCCATCTTCAAGACATCCGGCACGGAGCATTCTCTTCTTACGGTCGTCGGTGTCAACTGAAGGTTCCCTTTAAGTAACGTCATCCAAGATGGCGTCCCTTACATTCCGATTGGCTGATAGAATTCAGCCAATAGGATTGAGCTTTCATCCTATTGGCTGATCCAATCAGCCAATAGGATTGAGCTCTCATTCTATTGGCTGATTGGATAAGCCAATAGAATGAAAGCTCAATCCTATTGGCTATTGGCTGAATGTGATTGGATCAGCCAATAGGATGAAAGCTCAATCCTATTGGCTGATTGCAACAGGATTTTTTCCCCTTTAATTCCTATTGGCTGATAGAATTCTATCATCCAATCGGAATGTAAGGGATGCCATCTTGGATGACGTCACTTAAAGGGAACCTTCAGTTGACGCCGACGACCGTAAGAAGAGGATGCTCTGCGCCGGATGTCTTGAAGATGGACCCACTCCGTGCCGGATGGATGAAGATAGAAGATGCCGTCTGGATGAAGAGTAGACTTCTGCCCGCTTGGATGAAGACTTCTGCCGCCTGGATGAGGATGGATGTCCGGTCTTCAAAAACTGTAAGTGGATTGTCGGGAGTTAGTGTTAGGTCCAATCAGCCAATAGGATTTTTTTAACCTTAATTCCAATTGGCTGATAGACATCTATCAGTCAATCGGAATCTAAGGGACGCCATCTTGGATGACGTCATTTAAAGGGAAACTTCATTGTTCAGAAGACGTCGGAAGAAGAGGATGCTCCACACTGGATGTCTTGAAGATTGGATGGAGATTTATTTTTAGCTTAGGGTTTGGGCACCGTAAAAGAGCTAAATGCCCTTTTAAGGGCAATGCCCACCCAAATGCCCTTTTTAGGACAATGGTTAGCAAAGGTTTATTTAGATAGAATTTTATTTGGGGGGTTTGGTTGTGTGGGTGGTGGGTTTTACTGTTGGGGGGTTGTATTTTTTTCTTACAGGTAAAAGAGCTGTTATCTTTGGGGCAATGCCCCGCAAAAGGCCCTTTTAAGGGCTATTGGCAGTTTAGTGTAGGCTAGGTTTTTTTTTATTTTGGGAGGCCTTTTTTATTTTGATAGGGCTATTAGATTAGGAGTAATTCGTTTTTATTTTTGATAATTTAATTTTTTATTTTGTGTAATTTAGTGTTTTGTTTTTTTGTAATTTAGAGAATTGTATTTTATTAATTTAATTTATTTTATTGTAATGTTAGGTTTTAGTATAAGACAGGTTAGGTTTTATTTTACAGGTAACTATGTATTTATTTTAACTAGGTAGCTAGTAAATGGTTAATAACTATTTAATGACTAGTCTACCTAGTTAAAATAAATACAAACTTGCCTGTGAAATAAAAATAAAACCTAAGATAGCTACAATATTATAACTATTAGTTATATTGTAGCTAGCTTAGGTTTTATTTTACAGGTAAGTATGTATTTAGTTTTAAATAGGAATTATTTAGGTAATAATTGTAAGTTTTATTTAGATTTATTTTAATTATATTTGTTAGGGAGTGTTAGGGTTACGTTAGGATTAGGGTTAGGTTTAGGGGTTAATATATTTATGTAGTGTTAGTGATGAGGCCAGAGGTTTAGGGGTTAATAACTTTAGTATAGTGGCGGCGACATTGGGAGTGGCAGATTAGGGGCTAATAAGTGTAGGTAGGTGGCGGCGATGTTAGGGCCAGCAGATTAGGGGTTAATAAATTTATGTAGGTGGTGGTGATGTTGGGGGCGGCAAGATTAGGGGTTAATAACTGTAATGTAGGTGGCAGCGATGTTAGGGGCGGCTTAGGGGTTAATAACTGTAATGTAGTTGGTGGCGATGTTAGGGGCGGCAGATTATGGGTTAATAACATTATGTAGGTGGCGGTGATGTTGGGGGCGGTATTTTAGGGATTAATAACATTATGTAGGGGCAGCAGATTAGGGGTGTTTAGACGTGGTTTTTATGTTAGGGTGTTAGGTTTAAACATAACTTTTTCTTTCCCCATAGACCTCAATGGGGCTGCATTACGGAGCTTTTTATTCCGCGATCGCAGGTGTTAGGCTTTTTTTTTGCCGGCTCTCCCCATTGATTTCTATGTGGAAATCGTGCATGAGCACGTCAAAGCAGCGCTTGTATTTGGGTGAGGTATGGAGCTGAACGCCACGATATCGCCCGAGCAAGCCGGGTTTTTTAAGACCTGAAATAGCAGCGCTATAGGGAGGTGAAATACCGCCTCTTTTGTGGCAGTTGTTAATTTCCCTAAGGCGCTCAAAACTCGTAATCTAGCTGATTGTGCCTGTTCCAACTTACATACAAATTCATCCTAAGATCAAACCTACAGAACCTATCTTGTTTGTAACCTGGGAATTGCCTGTTTTGTAAAACAGTCTTTATTGCTTAAAAGATCCTCAAAGATAATCCTGTTTACAATGTAATGCAGTATCACAACAGAGCCGGTCCTACTCACGTGATAGAGAGCTACAACTAGCTCTAGGGTAAGCGCTCAACAAACAAATCTGACAGGTAGTAGCATACAGATTTATTTAAAAAGAATAAAAGTAAACAGACATCACTCGGGGTATAACATCTCAAGTGTACACTCACATATAGTGTGTTCAAGTCCTTTTAATTTAGAAGTTATATCAACACTGTGGGTAATTATGCCTTGCCGTTTTTTGAATGTAACCCCTCCTGGTGATTAGTTTGTATATTTACTCCAAATACTCCAACAATAACTACCTGCATACAATCACAACACTCTGCAGTAAGGAAGGGTAGTCAGAAATCATCTTTTGAGCTCTGCTGTCATGTGATCTTGATCTGCAGTGTCTTCTGAATGTCTGCGCTTACTAGCTTGTCTGTGCCTGTGAGTGAGTCCCTTTAGGTGTGTAAAGAAGAGAAATGTATTGAGCATCACTTCACCTATACTTTGCAGTGTATTTAGCAGGCATTCCTGCCATTAGCATCTATAGTTGCATGAGGTGCCCAGTAATTTATATCTTGCACTTTAGATTTAACCGCTAGCAAAATGAAAAATTATAATATTAGCTGCAACACATTGGAAAAATGTTTGCAAAATGGCTTATGAAAAAGTATGGTTTTCTTTAAATACTTGGAAGTCATGCATGAAAGGGTAGGGGGCCCTTAACAGGAACCACATGATGATATTCTTCTATTTATAGGTAATATAGCAGCAGTACCTTACAGTTTGCTTGGTAATGGCAAACAAAACACATTAAGACTATTTGGTCCTAGCGGACTTCTGTAGGCAGCAAGAAGATAACGCACCTATTGAATACATAACGGAGCAGTTTAAAGATTCTCAGGGGTGGTGCTCTCCACAGTGCTGATTGCAAGGAGATCCTTATGATGGACTATTGCTGTTGCACTGACTACAGGCTTATTCTGTGAGTAGATTGATTTCCACATCTTTGCTTTTTCGTCAATAAAATACACTTGAATTGCTGTGCTTGTTGTTTTCCAGTGTGTTTTTTTTTTGTTTAGATTATATAAAAGTTTGTAATTCACCTTGTGAAGGGTTTTTATCTCAATTAAATTTAATCTCACAAGAGAACCTGCAGTCAGTATTTATCAAGCTAGCCTCTTCTCTTAGGTGGAGAATTTCAATCTCCCGGTCTTGTCTGACTGGGGAGATTGACAGTTCCTGCCCGTGCATGGTTGGATGTGCACGGACAGGGGGCAGTGTTGCATGCGAGTGCAAAATAGCGCTCACGTGCAATCCTGAATACTGCCAGCCTCTAATAAATCAAGCCCATAGAGTGTTTTTAAAATTTTTTGTTTATTCTGTAACCTTTTAAGCTATTTTAGTGATGAAGGTATCCTTCACAGTGGAATATTTTCTATGGCCTAGATTTAGACGCCTAGATTTGGAGTTTTGCGTTAGAAGGGGTGCGTTAGCTACACGTGCTTTTTTCTGGCCGCACCTTTTAAATACCGCTGGTATTGAGAGTTCACAGAATGGCTGCGTTAGGCTCCAAAAAAGGAGCGTAGAGCATATTTACCGCAACTTCAACTCTCGATACCAGCGGTGCTTACGGACGCGGCCAGCTTCAAAAACGTGCTCATGCACGATTCCCCCATAGAAAACAATGGGGCTGTTTGAGCTGAAAAAAAACCTAACACCTGCAAAAAAGCTGCGTTCAGCTCCTAACGCAGCCCCATTGTTTGCTATGGGGAAACACTTCCTAAGTCTGCACCTAACACCCTAACATGTACCCCGAGTCTAAACACCCCTAACCTTACACTTATTAACCCCTATTCTGCCGCTCCCGCTATCGCTGACCCCTGCATATTTTTTTTAACCCCTAATCTGCCGCTCCGTAAACCACCGCTACTTACATTATCCCTATGTACCCCTAATCTGCTGCCCCTAACACCGCCGACCCCTATATTATATTTATTAACCCCTAATCTGCCCCCCACAACGTCGCCTCCACCTGCCTACACTTATTAACCCCAAATCTGCCGAGCGGACCGCACCGCTATTATAATAAAGTTATTAACCCCTAATCCGCCTCACTCTCGCCTCAATAACCCTATAATAAATAGTATTAACCCCTAATCTGCCCTCCCTATCATCGCTGACACCTAACTCCAAACATTAACCCCTAATCTGCCGACTGGAGCTCACCGCTATTCTAATAAATGTATTAACCCCTAAAGCTAAGTCTAACCCTAACACTAACACCCCCTAAGTTAAATATAATTTAAATCTAACGAAATAAATTAACTCTTATTAAATAAATTATTCCTATTTAAAGCTAAATACTTACCTGTAAAATAAACCCTAATATAGCTACAATATAAATTATAATTATATTATAGCTATTTTAGGATTTATATTTATTTTACAGGTAACTTTGTATTTATTTTAACCAGGTACAATAGCTATTAAATAGTTAAGAACTATTTAATAGCTAAAATAGTTAAAATAATTACAAATTTACCTGTAAAATAAATCCTAACCTAAGTTACAATTAAACCTAACACTACACTATCAATACATAAATTAAATACCTACAATTACCTACAATTAAACCTAACACTACACTATCAATAAATGAATTAAATACAATACCTACAAATAACTACAATTAAATAAACTAACTAAAGTACAAAAAATAAAAAAGAACTAAGTTACAAAAAATAAAAAAATATTTACAAACATTAGAAAAATATTACAACAATTTTAAACTAATTACACCTACTCTAAGCCCCCTAATAAAATAACAAAGACCCCCCAAATAAAAAAATGCCCTACCCTATTCTAAATTTAAAAAGCTCTTTTACCTTACCAGCCCTGAACAGGGCCCTTTGCGGGGCATGCCCCAAGAAATTCAGCTCCTTTGCCTGTAAAAAAACACATACAATACCCCCCCCCCAACATTACAACCCACCACTCACATACCCCTAATCTAACCCAAACCCCCCTTAAATAAACCTAACACTAAGCCCCTGAAGATCTTCCTACCTTATCTTCACCTCACCGGGTATCACCGATCGGTCCTGGCTCCAAAATCTTCATCCAACCCAAGCGGGGGCTGGCGATCCATAATCCTGCGGCTGAAGAGGTCCAGAAGAGGCTCCAAAGTCTTCATCCTATCCGGGAAGAAGAGGCGATCCAGACCGGCAACCATCTTGATCCAAGCGGCATCTTCTATCTTCATCCAATGAGGAACGGCTCCATCGTGAAGCCCTCCAGCGCGGACCAATCTTCTTCCGACGACGTCCAACTGAAGAATGACGGTTCCTTTAAGGGACGTCATCCAAGATGGCGTCCCTCGAATTCCGATTGGCTGATAGGATTCTATCAGCCAATCGGAATTAAGGTAGGAAAATTCTGATTGGCTAATGGAGCCGTTCCTCATCGGATGAAGATAGAAGGTGCCGCTTGGATCAAGATGGTTGCCGGTCTGGATCGCCTCTTCTTCCCGGATAGGATGAAGACTTTGGAGCCTCTTCTGGACCTCTTCAGCCGCAGGATTATGGATCGCCAGCCCCTGCTTGGGTTGGATGAAGATTTTGGAGCCAGGACCGATCGGTGATACCCGGTGAGGTGAAGACAAGGTAGGAAGATCTTCAGGGGCTTAGTGTTAGGTTTATTTAAGGGGGGTTTGGGTTAGATTAGGGGTATGTGGGTGGTGGGTTGTAATGTTGGGGGGGGGTATTGTATGTGTTTTTTTACAGGCAAAAGAGCTGAATTTCTTGGGGCATGCCCCGCAAAGGGCCCTGTTCAGGGCTGGTAAGGTAAAAGAGCTTTGAACTTTTTTAATTTAGAATAGGGTAGGGCATTTTTTTATTTCGGGGGTCTTTGTTATTTTATTAGGGGGCTTAGAGTAGGTGTAATTAGTTTAAAATTGTTGTAATATTTTTCTAATGTTTGTAAATATTTTTTTATTTTTTGTAACTTAGTTCTTTTTTATTTTTTGTACTTTAGTTAGTTTATTTAATTGTAGTTATTTGTAGGTATTGTATTTAATTCATTTATTGATAGTGTAGTGTTAGGTTTAATTGTAGGTAATTGTAGGTATTTTATTTAATTTATTTATTGATAGTGTAGTGTTAGGTTTAATTGTAACTTAGGTTAGGATTTATTTTACAGGTAAATTTGTAATTATTTTAACTATTTTAGCTATTAAATAGTTCTTAACTATTTAATAGCTATTGTACCTGGTTAAAATAAATACAAAGTTACCTGTAAAATAAATATAAATCCTAAAATAGCTATAATATAATTATAATTTATATTGTAGCTATATTAGGGTTTATTTTACAGGTAAGTATTTAGCTTTAAATAGGATTAATTTATTTAATAAGAGTTAATTTATTTCGTTAGATTTAAATTATATTTAACTTAGGGGGGTGTTAGGGTTAGACTTAGCTTTAGGGGTTAATACATTTATTAGAATAGCTGTGAGCTCCAGTCAGCAGATTAGGGTTTAATGTTTGAAGTTAGGTGTCGGCGATGTTAGGGAGGGCAGATTAGGGGTTAATACTATTTATTATAGGGTTATTGAGGCGGGAGTGAGGCGGATTAGGGGTTAATAACTTTATTATAATAGCGGTGCGGTCCGCTCGGCAGATTAGGGGTTAATAAGTGTAGGCGACGTTGTGGGGGGCAGATTAGGGGTTAATAAATTTAATATAGGGTTCGGCGGTGTTAGGGGCAGCAGATTAGGGGTACATAGGCATAATGTAAGTAGCGGCGGTTTACGGAGCGGCAGATTAGGGGTTAAAAAAAATATGCAGGGGTCAGCGATAGCGGGGGCGGCAGAATAGGGGTTAATAAGTGTAAGGTTAGGGGTGTTTAGACTCGGGGTACATGTTAGGGTGTTTAATTTCATTATTTTCAAAATAACTTTTTTTCTGCGATACATTCGTTTCACCAACACGTTTTATTTAATGTAGGCCATTGTCATAAAATACAAGACGTTTATAAATAAGTAAGATGATTACATGCATAACTAGAAGCAAATAGAAGTTAAATAAGTAAGATGATTACATGCATAACTAGAAGCAAATAGAAGTTAAACACTTTCTATAGAAAATACCTCATAAATTTCAATAGACTTGAGATTCAGCGTTTTCTTAATTTACTGCCTCTGCAAAGTCATTGAGCTGCTAGTTAATTAGACAGAGGACCCTTTACTAATTTATTTTCAATTTATTTAGATTCAGATTTGTTCCATGGTCTCAATGGAAGTCCTCACAACATTCTGTGAGCTGTTTCCTTTGGAAAGTATTGGATCCCTCTGGAAAAGAAATGTTACTTAGGACTGTGAGGTTTTGGTAGCGCCCAGCAGTGAGTAATCCTCTCTGTCTAATATGAATATAAATTAAACTGCAATGCTTCAAGCATTGTTTAACTTTTGTTTGCTTCTAGTTTTGTATACAGTGAACTTCAACTATTTTATTACTTTTGTCTAGTAACAGTAAAAATGAAATTGAAAGACACATCATCAACCTCTGTAGTGGTTAATGGCTTTTTGCATGCCTCAAAAAACTATGGGAACACTTAAAGGGAATACTTAAAGTAACATTAAGCACTTTAAGACTTTAAGATTGTACTATAAATTTTGAATTATACATAGTATAAAAACTATATACAGCTATATTCCACACAGTCATTGGTTTTATACTTTAGTGAATAATTTATTATAACCATCCCTAAAAGGCAGAGAATGAAACTTAGGTTTTAATATAGCGTTACCCATCACTTTGTGGACATAAAAACATTACACTTATTTTTTGCAGTATTTATATCACTTTAAAAATGGATCATGTTATTGTCAGGCCAATTTTGCTTTCTATACATCATTTTATCTAGAAATTATTTAGTGTTAACTATCTATTTAAGAAATCCCCATGTTTAACCCATTGGGCACCATGTACGGATCAGCATAAGCTGCTCCGCAGCCCTTGTGGGCAGGTTCACTCATAGCAACATAGTAGATGAGATTGAAAAAAAGACGGAAGTTGATCAAATTCAACCTATACAAATCTAATATCCTTACAAAAAAAAGCTCCAGTTGAGCTTAAATTAATTCCATTAAAAATGGTGACCCATTTAGCACAAGCAATCATATCCCTGAATTCTGCTTCTAGCCAGAAATGTATCTAAGCAATTTTTAAATGTATCTAAGGTATTGACATATACTACCTCCTTAGATAATGAATTCCACAATTTGATTCCTCTTACAGTGAAAAAACGTTTACGTTGCAGGAAATACTGAGGCCCATTTATCAAGCTCCGTAAGGAGCCTGATGCCCCTGTTTCCGTGCGAGCCTTCAGGCTCGCTGGAAACAGAAGTTATTAAGCAGCGGTCTAAAGACCGCTACTCCATAACTTGTCCACCTGCTCTGAGGCCGCGGACAGAAATCAACCCGATCGAATATGATCAGGTTCATTCACACCCCATCTGCAGGGGCCAGCATTGCACCAGCAGTTCACAAGAACTGCTGGTGCAATGATAAATGCCAACAGCGTATGGGATGTGCAGTGGACATGATACGCTACATTGTATCATTTCCGCTCGCACTTACATAAATAGGCCCCTAAATCTCCTTTCCTCCAGCCTTAAATTGTTACCATTTGTCACAAACAATTTTCTTGGAATAAACATAGCTTCTGCCAACTCTGTATATGGGCCTTGAATATATTTATATAAAGTAATCATGTCACCTTTCAAGCGCCTTTTTTCTAGAGAAATGAGACCCAGTTTGGCTAACCTCTCCTCATAGCTTAAATTTTCCATTCACCAGGTTGACTGCTTATTTTTACTTCCAAAATGTAAAACCTTGCATTTTCCAGTATTAAATCTCATTTTTGTAGACCCCCATGTAAAGCAAGTTCATCCTGCTCTAACTTTAGGATCTTACACGACCTTGTATCAGCTGCAAAAATAAAGATGTCGCTATTTAAGTCTTGCTCCAAGTCATTAATACAAATATTAAAAAGAAAAGGGCCCAGTACTGATGCCTGGGGGCAGGGTCGGCTCCAGAACGAATGAAATGGGGGGGCATTTTGTTTCACGAGGGGGCACGCATTTAAAAAGCATGTATGAGAGTCAAAATAAGAGCAGACCTACTGTGGCAGTCCAGGGGTTACATTTATCAGATCTCTGGCTGTGCAGGAGTTTATATTTCTGGAAGTGCAGCGGTTACATGTGTCATATCTCAAGGAGTATAGGTGTTACATTTATAAGATGTCTGGCAGTGCTGCAGCAGTTACATTTACCAGATTTATGGCAGTGCAGGGGTTACATTTGTCATATCTCAGGAATGTCTCCCACATATGACACAGCCAGTGGACACATATACACACACACACAGTATATATGTATATACACACACATATATATATATATATATACACACAAACAATATATATATATATATATATATATATATATACATACATACAGTGTGTGTATTGTGTGTATGTATGTTTGTGTGTGTGTGTTCTTAGTAATATAATTACTCTAACTATAAACAGTATTGCCTATCACGCTCCAATGAGATGGACACTTAGTATCTTTTTTAAAAAAAACTGTAGATCCATTAGTAGGTATGAGACACTACGTATTGTTTCTTTAACACTAATATAAGTATCGAGCACATAAGTCTTAGAACCAATAGTGTGAATTAACTACCACATGATGCTTTCACTATACCGATATTAGCCAATAGTTTCAATGACTTACCATGTGATTCGAATACACCAATCAAATAACGTCTAAGCTGGGGGGCGTGCCGCCGCCCCGCTACTGTGTATTTAAACTGATTAAACCGAGCATATGGTAATTACCTCTGAGGAAGAAGGGTCAAAGCTTCCATATCCCTTCGAAACGCGTCAGGACCTTGTACTTTACCCTATGCTATGCTTGTACTAAGTGCATATTCTACAGATACAACACCGGGTTCCCGCATTTGAGAATAGGACATTTTAGAGCTTCTAATTACCTCATATTTATTGAGGACCTTTGATGTAAGCGTACATCTTTATATTCAAATAAATTGTGTGATATTTTTATACAGTGTTGCACTATTGCATGTCCTTTTTTCTTTTATGATTGTTTACGCTACGGGAATGAGCGGTGAGGAGAGAGACCATTATTGAAAGAAGACACACCTCTATCTTGCAGCTGACACCGGGAAGGAGACTTATGTTAACACTACGTGGCACTTACCTCATGAGACTGAGGTGAAGGAGTGTAAGTAAGCTCCCAACGGGAACGTTGTGGAATGAGGATTTATCAACTATCATAGACTTGCCTATAAGTTTTGGACTATATATACATTTGATCTCAATTGTTTTTAATATTTATTTTTTTCTGGATCGCATTTAACTGGCATTTTTTTCTTAACCTGGACTCTGGGCCATTATCTAAATGTTTATCTAAATGTTTACTTATATATTATTATATTAGCTGCAGAGTGTTATACCAGCATCTGTTATATATGATATTTTTGATGAACTATATTAACACATTATTACCACAATTATAATAGTACTAACACCAGCATAGTACTAACACCAGCATATGCACACATTTCATGCTATATAGACTTAAGTCTTTTAATACATACACTGTCATTTGACATTACAGTATTATACTAGAGTGACCACCCTTTATTACCAGACGTAGGAATAATATTATCATCTCTACTATTGTTGCAGCGGATCAATATATATTTTATTGATCTCAGGTCTGGTAGGATAACACATCTGGACTGTATCTATCAGTACACTTGATAGGTTGGATACTATACATTTATTTATATAGTCAATCATATTTGATTTTATATACATATTTATTTTCTCTTATATTTCAGTATCTTTTGCACAGCATTCTATCGCTATAATAGATATTATTACTACTACACACAACTGATTTCCAACTATTTACAGATGAGTATAGAATACATACGGTGTATGTGAGTGTGAGTATGTGAGTGTTGCGCAATTAGAATCACATCCCTATACCCTTTCCCTTTATTTACTCATATTTTTAATCTATCAGGTGATCAGTACATAGGGGTACTTTTCACGCTTGATAGGTATTCGAAGGCTGCAAGTTATTCACTCAAGTTTAGATTTACTTTTGGGTGTATTCTACAGCGCCATACCTACACACATCTTTTATTATATATATATATATATATACACACATTTGAAGTGTGTGTATTTGAGCACCTATAATCTGACACACATTTTACACTGATCACTGCAGATAAAGCAGGCACAATGCACACTTGTTTTCTGTGACCTGCAGTGGGGAAACCAAGGAATTCCCAATTTGCTTCTTTATCTGTGGCTACCAGGATATAAAGCACAATAGGGAAGGGATACCACTCTCACACACACATTGGTTATACGGCTGTGTTTTCACAAAATTACTTCTGCCTTCCCTCTCACTGACTGTTAGCTTCTCCCAGCACTTCCTGCAGAGGTCTGATGATGTCATCATCTCACTCCAGCTCTGTAGTAAGTGGGCTAGCAGGAGGAGGGGCATTGCAAGCCCTAGGTTAACTGTGAGAGCACCAGCAGGGAAATGCATCTTTATTTGTTATCTGGTTGTAAATAGAGGAGAGTAAAGAGATTAGCTGGGCCCTCCAGTGGCGGATCTCCAGGGTCCAGTGGCTGCAAATGGTTGATGCGACATTTGGGACCCTGGACGTTCCGTCACTTTTAAAGTGTAAAAAAAAATATTTTATTTTTTATTTTTTAAATCACTTCTTTTGCCCTGGGGGGCACAGCATTCTATTTGGGGGGGCATTGCCCCCCAATGCCCCCCCTTAGAGCCGGCCCTGCCTGGGGGACTCCACTGATTACCTATGTCCAATCTGAGTATAATCCGTTTACTACTACTCGTTGCTCCCTGGCTCTTATCCAGTTATTTATCCACAAACTAACATTTTCCGCTATTCCTAGTCCCTTAATTTTGTACATTAATCTCTCATGTGGCACTGTATAAAACGCCTTTGTAAAATCCAAGTATATCACATCAACTAATTCCCCTTTATCTATATTTTTACTTACTTCCTCATAGAATCTAATTAGATTAGTTTGACATGATCTATTTCTCATAAAACCATGCTGATTTGAACTTATAGGTGTATATTTATTATTGTGCGAGCGGACATGATACGATGTAGCATATCATGTCTGCCACACATCGATAAATGCCAACAGCATAAGCTGTAGGCATTTATCATTGCACCAGCAGTTCTTGTGAACTGCTGGTGCAATGCTGCCCCCTGCAGATTTGTAGTCAATCGACCGCTAGCAGGGGGTGTCAATCAACCCGATCGCATTCGATCAGGTTGATTTCTGTCTACGGCCTCAGAGCAGGCGGACAAGTTATGGATCAGCGGTCTTTAGACCGCTGCTTCATAACTTCTGATTCCGGCGAGCCTTCAGGGGCATACAGAGCTTGATAAATTGACCCCTGAATCTCAAGTCTATTGAAATTTATGAGGTATTTTCTATAGAAAGTGTTTAACTTTTATATCTATATGGAGCTTGATAAATCGGCCCCTTAATCTTGTTTACACGCATATACTCATCAATATAATCCCTTCAAGTATCTTCCCCACTTTTGATGTCAGACTAACTGGTCAATAGCATCCTGGATCAGCCCTGCTTCCCTTTTTAAAAAGTGGCACCACATCAGCTTTACACCAGTCTTGTGGTACTATGTCTGATGATAATGAATCTTGAAAAATTAAAAGTAGAGGTTTGGCTATAACAGGGATAATTCCCATAAAATCCTTGGGTGTATTCCATCTGGGCCTGGATTTTAATTTACTTTAATATTATCAAGTTTTTTCTTGATATACTCTATAGATAACCCAGTTAATGGAATGGGCTTGTATGTTCTAGTTTGTTTCAAAGTATCTGCCATTGGTCCCTCTCTTGTGTATACTGAAGAAAAGAACTAGTTTAGTACCTCAGCCTTCTTCCTGTCACTGTTACTCATGCTACTCTTCACACATTTTAATGTACCTATATTGTCCTTTTTAGATTTTTTGCCATTTATGTACTTTAAAAAACTTTTAGGGTTTGACAAAGAAACCTTTGCAATTAATCTTTCATTTTCAATTTTTTTGTACATGCTTTGTTACATTCCTTATATATTTGGTATGTTGATTCTGTACTGTTTTCTTTGAATAATTTAAATTCATTATTATTATTTTTTCTATTTAGCCACATTGGCTTGGATTTTTTATCTTTTTACTTTTATAACCATGTGGTATGTGTTGATATCAATATTTATCTAAAAAAGTTTTAAATGTTTTCCATTTATCCTCTCTATTGTTATTAAAAAATACTTCCTCACAATTTATGTTATTTAATGATTTCCTTTAATAATTTAATTTTGCTTTCTTAAAATTAAAAGTCTTGGTTGAACCCTTATACTACTGCTTATGGAAAGTGATTTCAAATGTGACTATGTTATGATCACTGTTACCCAAATGTTCTTTGACTTCTATGTTTGATATAATATCTGTATCATCTGATAGCATTAAATCCAATATAGCTTTATTCCTAATTGGCTCCTCTACTAATTATGACATGAAATTATCTCTGAGAACATTTAAAAATGTATCTCCCTTGGCTGTGTTTCTAGTTTTATTGGCCGAGTTTATGTTGGCGTAGTTAAAATATCCCATAAATACAGCACTGTTATTATTAGCAGCCTTTCCTATTTGCATAATTAGTTGAGTTTCCTCCATGTCACTAATGTTGTGGAGCTTGTAGCATATTCCTAGTAATATTTTTTTAAGATTCCCCCCCCCCACTCTTTATTTCATCCCTTAGGGTCTCTACTTTATCATCTGTATCATCATACATATCTTCCCTTATTGCAGGTTTAAGGTCAGGTTTAATAAATATACAAATTTGTCGACCCCTTTTATTACTCCTGCCCCTCCTAAATAAAGTATAACCCTCTAAGTTAACTACCCAGTCATGTGAATCATCTCACCAGGTTTCAGTTATATTGATAATATCATAGTCAACTTCTACAACTAAGAGCTCCAGCTCCCCCATTTTACTCATAATGCTTCTTGCATTTGCTGTCATACATTTAATTGTCATATGCTTTCTGCCACTACTTGGTGCGTTTTCCTCCAAACTTTCTAATGTGACATTTTCTATGTGTACCCGTCTGTAAACCCTTCCTTGAGATATTCTAGGTGTGACATATTCACAGACTTAGATCTTTCTGTTCTATTATGTTTGGACTGACCCTCCCGCCCCTTTGCCGCCTAGTTTAAAAGATTCTCTAAGCATTCTTAACACACCTGCACCAATGTCATTTAGGTGCAATCCATCCTTACTATACAAATTGTACCAAAGAGAAAAGTAAGCCCAGTGCTCTAAAAAGGCAAACCTCACATTTTTACTCCATGTTTTTAACCAGGAGGTAACTGACCTTAGGTCCTTCTGCCTTACTGGGTTAGCACATGGCACTGATAATATCTCAAAAAAATATTACCTTGGAGGTCCTTGCTTTAAGGGTGCTACCTAACTCCCTAAAGTCATTTTTAGGACACTCCATATCTCGCTGATTCCTACATTAGTGCCAATATGCACCATGACTGCAGGATCAGATCCAGATCCCTCTATCAATCTATCAATACGCTACACAATATGACTAACACCAGCCCATGGAAGACAGCAAACTGTTCTATTTAAGGGATCTAGATGACAAATTACCATATTAATCTTTCCAATAATAGAGTCTCCTACAACTAACATCTGTCTCAGGCCCAATCTTGTATGCCCCTCTTCCATGATTGAAGGACTGTTCACTATACTAAGCATAACAGCCCTCTACAACATTGCCACCCTTGAACTGATATCTCCAACATTTTTACTCAATCTGGCAAATCTGTTGGGGTGTAACAGCTCAGAACTGGCCTGTCTCTTTTGCTTACTTTAACTTCCCCTTCTAACTGTGACCCAGTCTCCCCTATAAAAATCCACTCTATACTCACTGCTAGAACCATAAACAATTTGCTCAGTCATATCCATTTCCCTTTCAAGTGAATATCACGCAGTGTTGCAATTCGTTCCTCCAGAACTCTAATACTAGGTTCTAAAGAGACAATATGGTCACACTTGCCAGAGACATATGATCCCTGAAGTAGATGCTCCAATGATGCAAACATATGGCAAGCTGTACACAGAATGAGATTCTCACACATTCTTACTAAAAGATTTAACTAAAAAATATAAAAGATTTATATTCATCCTTGGTTACACCAATTCCTTATTTGCTCTAACTACCTTACAGGTAGACTACAAGTTTTGCGTTACGGCTTTTAACGCTGAAAAATGGCAATTTTAGCGTAATGGCAGTAACGCACTATTACAAGTCGTGTCGGTATTGCAAGCATTTTAGCCTGTAATGCAACGTCCATTTCCCCAATCAAAAAAATTATGTTTTTGTGTGGGATTTCCATAGCACAGTTATTACAGGTTTTTCGGTCCTGCTAAAATGCTTGCATTACAGCCTATACTGACACAATCCTTCCCGCCATCTGAGAGCAGTAGTTATGAGTTTTGTGTAATCACTATATTAAACTTATTAACCCCTAATCTGCCGCCCACCCACATCGCGACTATTAAATAAATTTATTAACCCCTAATCTGCCGCCTAATCTGCTGATTTGAACAGCCAATAGGATTTAAGTAGCTCTCATCCTATTGGCTGTTTTGAACAGCCAATAGGATTTCAGTAGCTCTCATCCTATTGACTCCGTGCCGTCGGGATGAAGATAGAAGATGCCCCTGTAATGGATGAAGATGTTGCCCTCTGGATGAAGACTTTTCGCCGTCTGGATGGAGATGGATGTCCGGACTTAAAGAACCATGAGTAGATATTCTGGGGTTAGTGTTAGGTATTTTTTTTATTTTTTGGGGTGTTTTTTTTCCTTCAGATTAGGGTTTAGGCCATTTGAAAAAGAGCAAAATGCCCTTTTAAGGGCAATGGTAAAGAGCTGAATGCCCTTTTAAGGGCAATGCACATACAAATGCCCCTTTAGGGGCAATGGGTAGCTTAGGTTTTTTTTAGAGTTAGTTTTTTTATTTTGGGGGGTTGGTTGGGTGGTGGGTTTTACTGTTGGGGGGACTTTGTATTTTTTTACATGTAAAAGAGCTGTTTAACTTAGGGCAATGCCCTACAAAAGGCTTTTTTTATGGGCTATTGATAGTTTATTGTAGGCTGAGGGGTGTTTTTATTTTGGGGGGCTTTTTAATTTTTATAGGGCTATTAGATTAGGTGTAATTGTTTTTATTTTTGATAATTTCGTTTATTATTTTTTGTAAGCTTAGTGTTTTTTATTTTTCATAATTTAGTGTTTATTGTTTTTTGTAATTTTAGATTTTTTTTTTCTCGTGGTGTTAGATTTTTTTAAAATTTGTAATTTAGATTTTTTAATTGGTAGTTTTTTTATTTTATTAGAATAGTAAGGTTAGGTTAATTTTTAGTTTAATGGTAGGTTTATTTTTATTTCACAGGTAAGTTTTTATTTATTTAAAGATAGTTATATTGTAAAGTTAGGGGGTGTTAGGTTTAGGTGTTAATAGTTTAATTTATTTTTTTGTGATGTGGGGGGCTGGTGGTTTAGGGGGTTAATAGGTTTATTTAGTGGTGGCGGTGTAGGAGGCCGGAGGTTTAGGAGTTAATAACTTTATTATAGCATCAGCGATGTCAGAGAGCGGCGTAATAGGGATTAATAACTTTATTATAGTGTCGGCGATGTTGGGGAGTGGCGGAATAAGGGTTAATAACTTTATTTTGGTGTTGGTGATGTCGAGGATGGTGAATTAGGGGGTGTTTAGACTTGGGGTTTATGTTAGGGTGTTGGGTTTAAACGTAACTTTTTTTCCCCATAGACATCAATGGGGTTGCGTTACAGGGATTTTTCATTCGGCACTTCATGTGTTAGTTTTTTCTAACACTCTCTCCCCATTGATGTCTATGGGGTAAAGTGTGCACGAGCACATTAAAAGCAGCCCTTGGATTTTGTGCGGTTTGGAGCTTAACGTCACCATATCGCACGCACAAGGAGGCTTTTCAATTCAGTGACTCGTAATGGCAGCACTATGGAGAGTGAAATAATGCAACTTTTTTGGCATTAGTTTTGCACCCTGTTTAGCACAAAACTAGTAATCTAGGTGTTAGTTCTCTAACTCTATACTTAAACAGAGAAACTTACTTAAAGTGAATGTCAATTTTGATGCTAAATTGTCTGGTTTTTAAAAATTCGATTAAAAACAGGGGCACTTTAATTCATCAAAATTTACATTTCACTCCTGTTGAGAAAAAAAAACTTACCTTTTAATCTTCACAGCAGCTCCAGCTTCCTCCACCCGTCGCAAAGCCTCTTCCTGGGTCTAAAATGAGGAATCCGGCTTCCTCCAATCACGGCGTTGAATCAGACACTGATTCCCCCGGGGGGGGGGGGGGGAAGCCATGATTGGAGGATGACCTATCCATCATTTCTGATGTCAGAAATGGCTTGCAACGACCGGAGGAAAAATTGACATTCACTTTAACACAGAGAAATTGAATGCAGCAATCAACTCAGTGATAGGTTCAGTTAATGAGCTAAATGTATAGTGTAGGCCAACAAAGTAGTGATGTCGCGAATAGTTCGCCGGCGAATAGAGAATATTTAAATGCGTAACTTGCATTCAATATTCAGTGTACGGCGGTGAATGTACAAAGAGGATCCTCCACGCACCTTGGCTCCGTGGTCGCCGGTCTTCGTGGTGGAAGAAGGTGTCGTCGCTTGGAAGAAGACTTCAGGAACCGTGAGTACCTATCTGGGGGTTAGACTTAGATTTTTTCCAAAATTGTAATCCCCATGGATGCATTTCAGTTTTTAATAGAAACATGTTTGTAATATACATGTATTAGCAAAAATGCTTCTAATAAAAGCTATAGCTGTTTCAAACATGTATTTAAGTATGCACCGTGCACCAGCATTTTAATCACAGCACTTGTTTAGAGAGCCTAAGGTGCTTGTACCATCTGGTAATGACTCAATTTGTTAATTGCTGACATGATACAAACCCCACTTGCGCTCTCGACAGCTTCAGTAGTAAAAATGCTGGTTAACGGAGAATATCTAGCTATGCTTCACATGCACGTGCAGAGAAAAATGCTAACACTAAAACAGTGATTAATAGAAGCATTTTTGCCAATACATGTACATGGCAAATATACTTCTATTCAAAGATGTAATTAATCTATGTGCAATTTAATTTTGACCGGAATGTCCCTTTAATAGTTTAATTAGGCATATTGCGATGTGGGGGTTCGGCGGATTAGGGGTTAATATACTTTATTTGTTATTGCGGTGGGGGATTGCGATTGGTAGGTTGATAGATATTGCGCATGCGTTAGTTTATATTTTCAGGGAGTTACTGGAGTTACGGTGCTCACATTTTCAGCGCAAGGCTTGCTGAGCCTGGCTATGTGTGGCGAGGTGAAAATGGAGTAAAATTTCTCCATTTTCGCCATGTAAGTCCTTGCGCTGAATATGTGATACCAACTTGCGACGCGGTTCTATGTTAGCTTATGGGAGTAAAATTAGCAGGCGACAGATGAAATATACGCACAGCATTTATATGCGGCGCCATATATGTGACAGCAAACCCGAAATAATATGTAATCTCGCCCCTAATGTGAGCATCCTTTCAGCAATGTTAGAAGTAGTGGTCATTAGACATACATTTTTTATGTTTTTATGTTCAATAACAAATGTCCAGGAAATAAAAATGATTGATTATACAAAATTGATGGTTTATGTGAATTTAGTTAATCTATTTTTTTTTTATCTACCTTAAAAAATCTTGAGCTTTTTAAAGTGCTACTCATTTGTACAAAATCACCATAACTCCTCAGTAATAGAGAGGGTTAGAACTGACGGTGTAAAAACTCTGTGGTCTTTGACTTAGAAATGTGCTTAAAAGTGCCTTTTATTTCTTCATTAAGTGAAGGAACATAAGAAATTTGCCAAATTAAGTAAAACCTGCTTGGCCTATCTAGTCTGCCAACTTTCCCATCTGTTTGACAATCTCAGCTCATTTTTAATCCTTGGCATTATTTTATACACAGGATATCCTTATGTTTTTGAAAATGACGGTGGAAAGAAAAAAAATATGTCAAAAATAATATGCTTTTTCATTCGTCTTCTTGTATTTGCTATTTAATTTTTTTCTAATTTCATTATTGCATTAATCTATAAAATATCTGTCAAAAGAAACAATCAGTAACACTAAGGGTGTGTTACTACTAGGGGGCGCACAGGACCTTATATGATTATTATGTAAATAGGCTAAGAGAGAAGAGAACAAGATATTACATATAATAACTATAATAAAATATACTATACAGAATAATGTAAACAAAAGTGAAACAATTCTTATAAATATGGGACTATGAGAAACATAGGATACAACACAAATAATAACAAATACAGTAATAAGAAATTCCTGAAAGGTTCTTATCTGGAAATGCTGTCTTCTTCTGCAATGTTATATAGATGGTAAATGTCCCAATTGGGGTGGGTATAGTCCCAAATGATGAATGTGATCAAATACCAGGATGATCAATGATCAGGAACACAGATGATGACTGGAGTCAGCTGCTTTGTCAGGGAAATCAGGAACTAAGAGCAAGTTTTCTCTGTGAAAAAAATCACAAAAAGACAAAGGCGCCTCCTAGTGTAATACAGTTGGTGAAAGAGATTTGATAGGTAATCAAAAAGGTACTCACAAGTGGAGCAGCACCCAATTGTGCTAAATCAAACAGACTGGGATCTCACAGTGTCCCAGCTCACTGACACTGCAAGGAAACTGGTTTCTCCAATGTCTTGCCGGACTGACAGAGCTCAGACTCTCACAAAGAGGTTTACATAAAACCAAATTTTATTAATAAAATAAAAATCTCAGTGTCTCATGACACTAGATATTAAAAGAACAAGCAACGCGTTTCTCAGACTGCTGTCTGTTTCATCAGGCTTCTATTGATACAATGAGAGTACTGGCTTAAATAAAAACATATGACCAATCCCAGTTCATTAACCTCTGACACACCCAACCAGGTGTACTAAGACCTAATTGGTCTCAATATAACCACTGACATAATAAACAAAATAGAATAACAATCTCTAAACATCTAAAAACATTTTAAAAAATTAATCATGAGAATGAGTATATATACATACACACACATGCACATACATATATACATACATATATATATATACACACATACACATATACACATAAGGGTTAACATAATGAGTCTATCCAATCTTGTGAACAAGGTCTTATCATAGACATATATATTCCTTTAAAATAAAATTACTAAAACTTGACCCACATTACCTCTGTATTAAAACTGTAAAAACAAAAGTCAAAATAAAATGTTAAAATACAATATATTTGTCAAAACGGAACCTATGTGCATTCTATGCTTAATTACAGATATGTATATAAATAGAAAGATATTAAGCAATGTGTGCATTATAATAATCTTATTTCCATTATTGCCTCTAATTATGACTTTTGACATATGTTTTTAAAAATACCTTTTTTCATTCAGATCAGCAATGTACAATTTGCTCTAAGTTTGTCTGATCCTAAGAGTGATTTACTTCCTGACACATGGTTTACTTCCTTATACATCATAAGTCACAGGGCCACTGAGGACCTATCATCAATTGTTAAGGGATGACCACAAAGCCAATCAGGGCTAGGCTAATACAGCCCACATGCATAGCATAGTTGTTATGTTTAGAAGGGGACAGCCTAATATGGGAAGAGTCCACAACCTGAGCCTACAAAAAAAATGTTAATTAATAAAAAATTGATTATACTATGTTCTTATTTATACAAATATGCGGCTGCTAGTGAGATACTATTAGACTCTAATATACATGTTGTTCTAAAAATAAGACCAAAAAGTGAAAGAAATGTGATAATAGTACAGGGCAATAAACTATAATGTGTGCAAATAACAGAGTAGATTTGCAACTTAAAGAACTGTGATTTATAATGTGTGAGATTCAGTGCTAATAAATGTAACTAGACTTACTGAAAAATAGTCTAAATGTGTAAATGTGTTTACATGTGAAAAAAAAAAAAAAAAAAAAAAAAAAAAAAAAAATCCGGGTAGAGTCCACAACCTGGACCTACATTGCATTATTATTTTGAAAAACTATCCTTTTAAGTATTCTAATAGATATAAAAGTGTATTTAGAAGTATATTGACATTGAACAGTTGTGAAAATATAACTGTGAAAATATATAGTATATCATATATATGATTAAAGTGTTTAGCAGTGAAATTAATGAAACTAGTAAAATACTAGTATCTATTATAAATGTGTTATATAGGTAACAGCAGAACTAAAAAAATAAAAATAAAAAAAAAATAAATAAATAAAAAAAAAAAAAAAAATAATAAAAAAAATAATAATAAATAAAATAAAATAATAAATATGTGGTTACGTGAAAGTGGATTATTAAACAAACTAATATAAATATGATGGTTACCTAAAAGTGTGTGGTTTGTGACCCTATTTAAAAAAAATAAATAAAATAAATAAATAAATAAATAAAAATTGGCCAGTATAGCAAACCATATAATAATTTCAATTTCATAAGGGGCAAAATAAACCCTAGCAATTATATATGTACTAATGTACACACAACTTCAAAGAACCGTGCATACAGGCATTCCAACAAGCACATATAAACATATACACTGTTACTAAACATATAACCAAATACTCACATGAGAAGTATACGATACATCCATACCTAAGAGCATATACAATAACTTACATGGAACATAAACAAAACATCCATACCCAAGTATATATACACATACATACATATAAACATACACACATATTTACACAACATGCGGATGTATATGTAGATGAAGAACCCGAATATGACATGTATATATAGTGTGAATATTATTTCTTGCAAGGTTGTTGCATGCAATAAAGAAAATAATAAGGCACATGTTCACAAGATGTACAATGTATCTCATATAGATGAATACTAAAAAGCAGACATATCTATATTCTCATTGAGACCTGCTGGAAACAGTGTGTTAAATTTATAAATCCAGTAGGTCTCTCTCTGACAGAGATTTTTGAACCTATTAATACCTTTTTTGTAATGAATCCTCTCTAGTGGTGTTATTCGAAACTGGCATTTCTTTCCTATATGGCATTTGTTGTGGTGTCTAGATACACTGTGTTTAGGGCTTTTTTTGACTATATTTCTATAGTGTTCACCCCATCTGCTTCTGATATTACGTATGGTCCTGCCTAAATATTGTGCCCCACAAATGCAGGTAAGAAGATATATTACATAGTTAGAACCACAATCTAACCTTTCTCTTAGTTGATACGTATAACCCGAGGTAGAAGAGGTGGCACTAGTGGTCCCATGGGTCACATATTTGCACATATTGCATCGTCTCTTCCCACATCTAAAGGATCCTTTACTATAGTTATTATTAACCGCAGTTCCAATTTTGGATACTCTTTTTGACATTATTATTTTGCTTGGGGCTATCTTTTGCTTAATTGTAGGGGCTCTTCTGAACGTTACACTAGGTGAGTCATCTAGTATCCCTTTAAGGATAGGATCCTTTTTAAGCAGGTACCAGTGTTTGTTGATTATCCTTTTTATAACTTTATAGTTGGAATTGTAATTGGTAATAAATGAGATGTTTTTTCTTTGGCTAGTCTTTTTACTGCAGTTAGTTTTTTGGGGGGGATTGAGAATATCTTCTCTCTCTAGTTCTCTAGCTCTCATATAGCTTTCTTCAATGAGTGATAATGGATATCCCTTTTCCAGAAATCTATTTTTCAAAACCAGTGATTGTTCATCATATGTTTCCAAAAGTGTGCAGTTGCGCTTAATGCGCCTAAACTGTCTCTAGCTCTCATATAGCTTTCTTCAATGAGTGATAATGGATATCCCTTTTCCAGAAATCTATTTTTCAAAACCAGTGATTGTTCATCATATGTTTCCAAAAGTGTGCAGTTGCGCTTAATGCGCCTAAACTGGCTGAAAGGTATATTCTTCTTCCAGCTGCTAAGGTGATTGCTACGGTAATCCAAAAAATTATTACTATCCACTTGTTTAAAATAGGTTTTTGATTGAACCCTATTATTGATGTCCCATGTAAGGACTATATCCAAATACTCAATTTCATCTGGATGAATTTTGTGGGTGAAGGAAAAACCAAATGAATTTGTGTTTAAATTTAAAGCAAAATTTCTCGCTGAGTCAATGGACCCTTTCCAGATGATAACACATTTACACATTTAGACTATTTTTCAGTAAGTCTAGTTACATTTATTAGCACTGAATCTCACACATTATAAATCACAGTTCTTTAAGTTGCAAATCTACTCTGTTATTTGCACACATTATAGTTTATTGCCCTGTACTATTATCACATTTCTTTCACTTTTTGGTCTTATTTTTAGAACAACATGTATATTAGAGTCTAATAGTATCTCACTAGCAGCCGCATATTTGTATAAATAAGAACATAGTATAATCAATTTTTTATTAATTAACATTTTTTTTGTAGGCTCAGGTTGTGGACTCTTCCCATATTAGGCTGTCCCCTTCTAAACATAACAACTATGCTATGCATGTGGGCTGTATTAGCCTAGCCCTGATTGGCTTTGTGGTCATCCCTTAACAATTGATGATAGGTCCTCAGTGGCCCTGTGACTTATGATGTATAAGGAAGTAAACCATGTGTCAGGAAGTAAATCACTCTTAGGATCAGACAAACTTAGAGCAAATTGTACATTGCTGATCTGAATGAAAAAAGGTATTTTTAAAAACATATGTCAAAAGTCATAATTAGAGGCAATAATGGAAATAAGATTATTATAATGCACACATTGCTTAATATCTTTCTATTTATATACATATCTGTAATTAAGCATAGAATGCACATAGGTTCCGTTTTGACAAATATATTGTATTTTAACATTTTATTTTGACTTTTGTTTTTACAGTTTTAATACAGAGGTAATGTGGGTCAAGTTTTAGTAATTTTATTTTAAAGGAATATATATGTCTATGATAAGACCTTGTTCACAAGATTGGATAGACTCATTATGTTAACCCTTATGTGTATATGTGTATGTGTGTATATATATATATGTATGTATATATGTATGTGCATGTGTGTGTATGTATATATACTCATTCTCATGATTAATTTTTTAAAATGTTTTTAGATGTTTAGAGATTGTTATTCTATTTTGTTTATTATGTCAGTGGTTATATTGAGACCAATTAGGTCTTAGTACACCTGGTTGGGTGTGTCAGAGGTTAATGAACTGGGATTGGTCATATGTTTTTATTTAAGCCAGTACTCTCATTGTATCAATAGAAGCCTGATGAAACAGACAGCAGTCTGAGAAACGCGTTGCTTGTTCTTTTAATATCTAGTGTCATGAGACACTGAGATTTTTATTTTATTAATAAAATTTGGTTTTATGTAAACCTCTTTGTGAGAGTCTGAGCTCTGTCAGTCCGGCAAGACATTGGAGAAACCAGTTTCCTTGCAGTGTCAGTGAGCTGGGACACTGTGAGATCCCAGTCTGTTTGATTTAGCACAATTGGGTGCTGCTCCACTTGTGAGTACCTTTTTGATTACCTATCAAATCTCTTTCACCAACTGTATTACACTAGGAGGCGCCTTTGTCTTTTTGTGATTTTTTTCACAGAGAAAACTTGCTCTATAAAATATCTGCCTGGAGAAAGTTCACTGTTTTTACCACCCCTTCTGCAAGTATTACTTTTATTGTTGTTAATCATGTGTAGGGTGCTTTATATTTTGACTTGGACTGTATGTTTGTCTTAAAGGGACAGTAAAGTGATAGGAGCGTGCTTGAGTCTATAGCTGTCTGACAGAAGTGTTTGTATAACAATACTTTAAACAATGTTGTAAACACTGCTGCCAGGTGACTTAAAACACGTGCACGCTCCTGAGCTCACCTATGATTACTCTTTAAAGGGATACTAAACCAATTTTTTTTCTTTCATGATTCAGATAGAGCATGAGATTTTAAGAAACTTTCTAATTTACTCCTTTAATCAATTTTTCTTTGTTCTCATGCTATCTTGATTTGAAAAAGCAGGAATGCAAGCTTTAGAACCGTCCCATTTTTTGTTCAGCACCTGGGTAGCACTTGCTGATTTGTGGCTAAATGTAAAAAAAGGTTGTTATTCTAAAACGATGTAAATTGAACCGTTGTAAAACGAGGGCCACCTGTATAGTGATTTTGTGTAAAGCTCTGTAGTAAATTGGGTAGTCATTTTAATATTTCCCAAATAAAGCCCCTTTCAGGGGAAGATGTGGAGATCGGAGTAAATCCTTGGTAAATAGATTCTCTAAAGTATTACTTTATAACCTGTTCCTAGAATCAGAGAGAGACCGTTGTCTTCTTCCAAAGTACCATAATACTGGCCAACAAATCATGGAAGTCATAGACATGATATCTTGGTAGTGCTGTTGTTCATTATTTTCAGAAGACAATATGATAATCTCCACACTGTATAAAGAGATATGATGAGTAGAAGTGTTTTCTGCAGGCAAAGTTAATTTTGTTTGATTTGCTTCAGCGTCCAAGAATACCATTGATGGCCTGAATGAAACTAAGGTTGATGTGACGTGCTCCAAAAGTGATTTCTACAGTTATGGGTCCTGAAAAAAATAGATTTACAATCTATCGGCTAGATCACGAATTTTGTCGGTAAGGCTGTGCGGTGCTAACGAGCCTTTTTTCTCACCGCTCACTTAAGACAACGCTGGTATTACGAGTTTTCTTCAAGCCGGCGTCAGCCTCAGAAAAGTGAGCGTTGAGCAAAATTTAGCTCCACATCTCACCTCAATACCAGCGCTTCTTAAGTCAGCGGTAAGCTGGCAAAACGTGCTTGTGCACGATTTCCCCATAGGAAACAATGGGGCTGAGCTGGCTGAAAAAAACCTTACACCTGCAAAAAAGCAGCGTTCAGCTCCTAACGCAGCCCCATTGTTTCCTATGGGGAAAGAAAATTTACGTCTGCACCTAACACCCTAACATGAACCCCAAGTCTAAACACCCCTAACTTTACATTTATTAACCTCTAATCTTCCGCCCCCGCTATTGCTGACACCTGTATTATATTATTAACCCCTAATCTGCCACTCCGGACACTGCCGCCAACTACATTATAGTTATGAACCCCTAATATGCTGCCCCCAACATCGCCGACACCTACATTATAGTTATTAACCCCTAATCTGCCCCCCCCAACGTCGCTGCAACTATATTACATTTATTAACCCCTAATTGGATCAGCCAATCAGATTGAACTTCAATCCGATTGGATTAGGGGTGTGTGGGTGGTGGGTTGTAATGTTGGGGGGGTATTGTATTTTTTTTACAGGTAAAAGAGCTGATTACTTTGGGGCAATGCCCCACAAAAGGCCCTTTCAATGGCTATTTGTAATTTAGTATAGGACTTTTTTATTTTATTAGGGGGATTAGATTAGGTGTAATTAGTTTAAAATTCTTGTAATTCCTTTTTTATTTTCTGTAATTTAGTATTTGTTTTTTTTTGTAATTTAGTTTATTTAATTTAATTGTAATTAATTGTAGGTAGTTTAGGTAATTAGTTTAATGATAGTGTAGTGTTAGGTGTAATTGTAACTTAGGTTAGGATTTATTTTACAGGTAATTTTGTACTTATTTTAGCTAGGTAGTTATTAAATAGTTAATAACTATTTAATAACTATTGTACCTAGTTAAAATAAATGCAAAGTTGCCTGTAAAATAAATATAAACCCTAAGATAGCTACAATGTAACTATTAGTTATATTGTAGCTATCTTAGGGTTTATTTTATCGGTAAGTATTTCGCTTTAAATAGGAATAATTTATTTAATTGTAGTAAATTTATTTAGTTTAATTTAAATTATATTTAAGTTAGGGGGGATTAGACTTAGGGTTAGACTTTTTAGGGGTTAACACATTTAATATAGTAGCGGCAACGTTGGGGTCCACAGATTAGGGGTTAATAAATGTAGGTAGGTGTCGGCGATGTTAGGGATGGCAGATTAGGGGTTAATAAAATTTAACTAGTGTTTGCAAGGCGGGAGTGCGGAGGTTTAGGGGTTAATACATTTATTAAAGTGACGGCGATGTCCGGTCGGCAGATTAGGGGTTAATAATTGTAGGTAGGTGGCGGCGACGTTGGGGGCGGCAGATTAGGGGTTAATAAAGATAATTTAGGTGTCGGTGATGTTAGGGGCAGCAGATTAGGGGTTCATAGGTATAATGTAGGTGGCGGCGATGTCCGGTCGGCAGATTCAGGGTTAAATTTTTTTATTTTAGTGTTTGTGATGTGGGGGGCCCTCGGTTTAGGGGTTAATAGGTAGTTTATGGGTGTTAGTGTACTTTTTAGCACTTTAGTTAAGAGCTTTATGCTCCGGCATTAGCCCATAAAACTCTTAACTACTGACTTTCAAATGCGGTATGAGTCTGGACTCGTAATACCGGTGTTAGGCAAATCCCATTAAAAAGATAGGATACGCAATTGACTTAAGGGGATTTGCGGTAGCCTCGAGTCACGGAAGAAAAGTGAGCGGTACACCTGTACCTGTCAGACTTGTATACCAGCGGGCGTTAAAAAGCAGCGTTGGGACCTCTCAACGCTGCTTTTTAAGGCTAACGCAAGACTCGTGATCTAGCCGCATATTTTAAAACCCGTTTCTTTAAAATTTGAGAGCAGCAGGTAGGAGTAGCAGTACAAAGGTCTGGTTAATAAAATTGCCGGTAGCACCAGAATATATAAGGATACTACAAGTCAGGTATACTTCCTAATCTAACTTCTCTCTGTCATTAATATTCAAACAAAAGCACATGGAAGTTAGCTCCTCTGGATTTTAAGATGATCTCAGTTCAGAATTAAATGCTTTAGTTGTTCTAAAATAAATAGAGAAAAACACTAGCGGAAAAAGCCACTCTAAGGGTAAAAGTTTTACTTAACACATAAAATTTGCACAATACATAGAAATGCGCGTACAAGAGTTAAAAATGAATATGCGGTTTGTAATATATCACAGTGTGTTTCTCCTTTGCAAGTAAATGTCCGTCTATGCCTGTTACTGCTGGTACTCCTGATGCTTCCACCAGATCCGGTGAGCAGGTCCTCATAAAACAGGTATTGAACTTGCATAGGTGTAGAAACGCTACCTCAATGCGTTTCCTCTGGTATCAACCCTTTTGAAAAAGTCTGGATGATACCAGAGGAAACATGTTAAGGTAGCATGTTTCTACACCTATGCAAGTTCAATACCTGTTTTTATGCAGACCTGCTCATCGGATCTGGTGGAAGCATCAGGAGTACCAGCGGTAACAGGCATAGACGGATATTTACTTGCAAAGGAGAAACGCACAGTGGTATTTCACAAACTGCATATTCATTATTAAATCTTGTACGTGCATTTCTATGTAGTGCGCAAATTTTACACTTAGAGTGGCTTTTTGCGCTTGTGTTTTTCTCTATTTATTTCCATAGTATTTTGTTGGGAGGCAGTTCACAGTACCCTCTGTATACACAGAGCAGCAGCCATAACCTATTCACAATCAACATTCTGGAGGATACGGTGCCCTTACATCGTGGGACCTAATAGCCAGATACTTTCTTTATACATCATTACAGAATTTTTCAGATTGTAAGGTCAGTGGTACATCTGGAAATAAGACTTTGATATATACCTATTGGGACTCATATTGAGCTCACTGACCTTTTTATTATAATTACTATATTTATAATCATATGTGGATTCAATTTGAAATTTCATATGATGAATAATATGTGCAATTAATTTATGTATCTATTCTGTCACACTATCACCTGTATAGGGAAGTGCAACAGTTTAATTTGATCTATTATTTTAGTTGTTATGATAACAATGTTATGATAATCATTTTTCAAAGAGAGAGATTCAGATATCATCAATCAAGACATTTTCAGCAGTGTCTTACATTCAATAGCATCCAAGAATCTTGTTTCAGGTGTAGAAGAGGATTTGGAAGAAGGAATCCCAAGACCAACCAAAGCTGTTTCTGAAAGGCCTAGGAGTTATCAAGATGGCACTAGTGGTCTCCCTCCATATTAATGCTGCCTTGTTAAGAAAACTTCACTCTTAGAAAAAGTCACTGCACTCTGCTGGATTCTTAGGATAGGGAATTGGAAAGTAAATTCGGAATTCTCAGAGTGTGAATGGTGTAGTAGTTTGAAGAGCAGCTGTTGTATAGGAATGAGTTGTCATATAGGACTTAAGGGTAGTCACAAATTAAATTGATTGCAGGGGTTATTCACAGTTTGACAATATGATCCAACTTAGAAAAAGTGATTTGTGAGCATCCAGCAATGACCTTGGTGGGAGATGACTTTCTCCAAGTTTGCAGGGTCAGCAAATGACCTGTGCAATATGTAACAATGGTAGTTTTACTTCTTAGAGACTAACTCACTTGGCAGAGATGGATAGTAATAAGACCGACCCAGTCCATGAGGCAGAAGTAGGTTCAGAAAACAAAAAGAGGTTCAGGCAGATGTCAGCTGTGTAATTGGGGCCAAAAGCAGGAGGTGAGAGGTAGGTGTAGGACTATGTAGGTTGGGTAACAAACAGGTTAAAGAAAAAATCCAATTATGAAAAAGGGAAGGGAGAGACCTAGAAGAAAAACACATTGAAAAGACTTTATAGTCAGGGTCACAAGCAGCAGGTCAAAGCAAAAATCCAATTACAAGAAAAGCAAGAAAAGACCAATGAGCAAAATACATTGAAAAGACTATGTAGCTAGAGTCATAAGCAACAGGTTAAAGAAAAATTCAATTACAAGAAAAGCAAGTAAAGACTAAGGGGCCAGACATATTAAAATGACAAGCAATAAAGAATACCTCTATATAAAGGTAGTGTGGATACGACAATTTTTGGTGTTTCTTTTTATTTTATATTTTTTTATTCCAGCTTGAGGTGACATATAATATACTAATGGATAAAAACACCTAAACAAGGGAATATATTTAAGTAGCATGTTAAAGGACAAATGATATTTGGAATATACACTTATAGGTACCACTGTTTATAGATAGGGGTTTAGTCAATATTGGTGTCTTAAGGACTCTCTCTGACATTTAAATATATAAATGATCTGCTACTGTAGAAGAAAACTGATGTGGTGACCCTACAATATATAAGGGATACCTGCAATATACTTTTAATGTACCAATGTTTATATATTGTGGCAGGCTTTTAAAGTGGGTTACTGAAGTGAGACAAGGCTTAACCCCTTAAGGACCGGGCATTTTAGACAACCCCTTAAGGACCAGAGCATTTTTAGCATTTTTGCAATCACTACATTTAAACAGAAATAGAGCCTTTTTTTTATATTTACCTATCAAAACTATATTCTGTTTTTAGTAGACATTTTGGTATATTTCATGCCACCATTTCACAGCCAAATGCAATCAAATAAAAAAAAATCATTCACAATTTTATGTTTATCACTGAAATTATTTACAAACAGCTTGTGCAATCATGGCACAAATGGTTGTAAATGCTTCTCTATGATCCCCTTTGTTCAGAAATAGCTTACATATATGGCTTTCGCATTGCTTTTTGGTAATTAGAAGGCCACTCAATTCCGCTGTGCACCACACTTGTATTATGCCCAGCAGTGAAGGGGTTAATTAAGTAGCTTGTAGGGTTAATTTTAGCCTTAGTGTAGAGATCAGCCTCCCACCTGACACATCCCACCCCCTGATCCCTCTCTGCCCCCCCTCAAACAGCTCTATCCTCTCCCCCACTTTACAATTGTCACCGCCATCTTAAGTACTGGCAGAAAGTCTGCCAGCATGAAAATAAAAGCCTTTTTTTATATTTTTAAAAAAATATATATTTGCTGCAGTGTGGGTTCCCCATAACCCCCCAAAAGCTCTCTAACCATCCCCTCTCTACCTAATTGCCGCCATCTTAGGCACTGCCAGCTGTCTGCCAGTACCCAGTTTGCTGCAAATTAGGCATTTAATTTTTTTTAAAAAAAATAGCCATTTTTTCTGTAGTGTAGCTGCCCCCCCTCAATACCCTCCCCCTCCCAGATTGACTTCCCACCCTCCTATTCCCATCACTAACCAATATAACCAGGATCCCCCCTCCCCACTCCCTCCTTCCCCCTCCCTGCCGCTTTCAGTGGGTTTTTTTCTCTCAATAGTCCCGGGCAACTCCCGCCCACCTCCCGCCTCCTTCCTTAGCATCCCACCCACCAACGATCGGCACAACTTCTGTGCGATGCAGAGAGGGCCACAGAGTGGCCCTCTCTGCATTGACAACTCTGCAAATCTATTTCTGCAGTGCCCCACTCGTGGGGCATGCAGAAATAGCGCAATCTTGCAACTTTGAGCGAGATCGCAGCAGAGAGAAGCCCAGGAAGGAGGTACAACGTTGGTCGTTAAGGGGTTAAAGGGACATTCCAGTCAAAATTGAAATGCACATAGATGAATTACATAGTTGAAAAGAAACATATGTGCAATATACATGTACTGGAAAAAATACTTCTAGTAAAATTTACCACTGTTTTAGGGTTAGCATTTTTCTCTGCACGTGAAGCATAGCAAGTGGGACTTGTATCACGTCAGCAATTAACAAATAAGTAATTACCAGATGGTACAAGCACCTTAGGCTCTCTGAGCAAGTGCTATATTTAAAATGCTGGTGCACGGTGCATACTTAAATACACCTTTGAAACAGCTATAGCTTGTATTAGAAGCATTTTTGCTGATACTTGTATATTACTAAATTACTTCTATTTAAAATTGAAATGCATCCATGTGGTTTCCAATTTTTACTGGAATGCCCCTTTAAGTTTGGCACAAGAACCAATCTAGTACTAAAATTTGAGGTCATAGGTAGATGGATTAAACAGTTATCTATAGAAACTGAACTGTAATATGCTAATCTGAGTAATGTGTACAAGGTCAAATAGATCATTAAAGGGACATGAATAACAATAGTTTTCTTTCATGATTCAGATAGAGCATACAATTTTAATCAACTTTCCAATTAACTTCTGTTTATTTAATTTGCTTTGTTCTATTGGTATCCTTAGTTTAAAAGCAAACCTTGGTATGACTTGTGTAGTATTGTTTATATATTTGTCACAATACAGAATACTTTGTAGCAATTCTTTTTTTTATAGGTTTTTGTTATATACATTTGGAATTTGCTGGGAAAGGATTTGTGGTCACTGAGCAGCTGTTTGTAATTATTTGTAATCACAGTATTTTCATATAGTTAAAGGGGCACTAAAGTAAAAAAAACTGTCATAATTCAGATAGAGCGTGCAGTTTTAAGACACTTTCCAATATACTTCCATAATCAATTTTTTTCACGATCTTTTTATCTGCACACTTTCTGAGGCACTAGCTTCTACTGAGCATGTGCAATAGTTCACTGTGTATACGTATACTAGTGTGTGATTGGCTGATGTCTGTCACATGATCCAGGGGGCCGGAAAATAGTAAAAAAAAGAATTTGCCAGAAAAAAAAATCTACTGCTTATTTAAAATACAATGTAAGTGTTATTGCTTTGTCTTTTTATTATGCACTTGTTAATTCTGCTATTCTACTATATTTAGTAGTTCTTTAAGCGGACCCTTATTGTTGTATAAGCCTGAGGAAACAGCCTTTATGTGAAGTGCATTGAATATTTTGAATGGTTTTATAAATATTTTTATTGATTCTGTTACTTACTTTGGCCTAGATTACAAGTGGAGCTCTAATGTATTGTTTGCCTCTAAACAGGCAAATTCACCCGATTACGGGTACGCAATAAATAACGAGCCATTACAAGTAGCAATAAGCACTCCGAAAATTATCCAGAGGTTAGATCTTTGGTTAATTTTCAAAATATCACCCAATTGCCCCCCCAAAAGCATATTGTAGCATTTTTTAAATAAAACCAAACTGCACAAAGCAATTTTTAGCGGTTTAAGTTGGCCGGAGTCACTGAAAAGTGCCTTTACATTGCGGTCTATGGGAACTGTGTGTTCCCTGTAAATATATATGTATATGCTTATATACAAGAGAAAAGAATACTCCCTACAGGTACAAAAGTCAGGCACGGTCCTTAATGATTAGGAACAGACACTATGCACAAGCTTTAAAAACTGACCGTTTATTCGGTATACATTAAAAGTTGAAACAGACTCACATGAGACAAAGTTTGTGTTACCTCATCTGACGCGTTTCACGCCCCTCTGGCACTTTTTCATCTTCTATTCTATACAGAATAAACCGTCAGCTTTTAAGACTTGCGCATAGTGTCTGTTCCTAATTGTTAAGGACTGTGCCTGACGTTTGTACCTGTATGGAGTATTCTTTTCTCTTGCAAGTCTTGTGGATATACACGCCTGTGGATCTTAAATACAGCTCTGGAATTCAGGGTGTTATTCCTCCATTACGCTGAAGGACAACAGCGTTCACTCCAGCACATACAGGTAACCTGTATCACACTCTTTTCTCCTGTTTTTCTATGCTTAAATACATATATATTTATGTGTTAATATGTGTATTTACACATACAAACACATAAAGATATATATGAATATATACATATATATTTAAAGTTTCTGGCCATCGCTGCACTAGGTTCTCATGCCGTGTCTGACGGCATGAGAACGAGGCTCCCATTGGAGCCTATGGAAGCACGCTCTCATGAGCACTAAGCTTCTGTGCAAAGCGAATGCGAGGTAACGTTCGCATTGCACCTTACTTGTAATACCAGTGCACATTTGTGTGCACTGGTATTACAAAATGAAGCGCAAATATCGCCCTTGTGAAAGTGATATTTTGATCTCCACTTGTAATCTGTCAACTTAGTGCTATTAAGTGATGTCACCAATTGGAATTACGTTTGCTAGTACAGTGTTTAGGTACATTAAATTAGTTGGGTGAGATGGAGCTTGTGGGCCTGTGTTTCTGGCGAGTCTTTAAACTCGCCAGAAACCACAGTTAAGAAGCAGCGGTCTAAAGACCGCTGCTCCATAACCCTGTCTGCTTGCTCTGATGAGGCGGACAGGAATCGCTGGAATTCAACCCAATCGAGTACGATCAGGTTGATTGACACCCCCCTGCTGGCGGCCCATTGGCCGCGAGTCTGCAGGGGCGGCGTTGCACCAGCAGCTCTTGTGAGCTGCTGGTGCAATGCTGAATACGGAGAGCGCATTGCTCTCCGCATTCGGATCAGGTCCAACAGACATTTGATAATTCGACCTCTTCATCTTTGTTTCAGCTCATTGGATGCTCAGCTAGCAGGGAGGCTGAGAGTTCCCTGAATGTGTTTACAGCATCTGGAGGTATGCTCTTTGTGACTACTGCTTCACATTTCTCTACTGGTTTACACTATGTGGTACCCCTGTTTTCTGCTTGGTCTTTCAGAATCCCATGTATAAGAAGTCTGGATAAACAATGCACTACTGGAAGCAATCTGCTAATTAGTGGCTGCATATATATACCTCTTGTCATTGGCTCACTCAATGTGCACAGCTAGTGTTCAATGCTGCTCCTTCAACAAAGGATACTGAGTAAAGGAACAAATTTTGATAATAGAAGTAAATTGCAAAGTTGTTTAAAATTGTATCAAAAAGAGCAAATGTCCACAGCACCAAACTCATCAGGAAATTCTTTGCTTTAGTCTTTGCTTAGTAAACGCATCAAGGCCTTGATGCTTCTACTAAGGAAAGAATAAAGCAAAGAATTTCTTCATGAATTTGGTGCTATGGACATTTGCTCTTTTTGTTATATTTAGGGGTGTTTGCAGTGGCCCCTCATCACTTGCACCAGGTATAGTGCTGTTTGACTAACTTGGACTGTTTAAAATTGTATGATCTATCTCAGGGGTGTCCAAACTTTGCTCTCCAGAGTTTTTGGAACTACATTTCCGATGATGCTCAGCCAGCATTTTATCTAGCTGTGCATCATGGGAAATGTAGTTCCAAAACCTCTGGAGAGCAAAGTTTGGACACCATTGATCTATCTGAATCATGAAATAAAAAAGGGTTTTATGCCCCCTTAAAGTTAACATTATGCACCAATATTTTACATTTTAGTTTATCTGGCAATTCAAATCCTTGTTGGAAAACTAGATCTTAAAGTATGGGGGATTACTCAAACATTCAAAAGCTGCAAAATGTCTGGTTTTAGTGTATGCTTTTATGGCAATTCAAAACATAAATTCAGCAGCTGCTCTCCAATGATAAAAGCATCATGAGATCATGAGGGGTTAAGGTCTGTGCTCTGACTGGGCAACTCCAAAAGCAGATTTTGTTTTTAAAAGCCATTCTGCAGTGGATTTACTTTAATGTTTAGGGTCATTTTTCTGATGCATCGCCCAACTTCAACTGAGCTACAGCTGACACACAGCTACCCTGATATTATCCTGTAGGATATAATGATAAATGTGGGAATTCATTTTACCCTCTATGATGGCAAGTGATTCAGGACCCGAAGTAACAAAGTAGCACCAAATCAACTCAATCTTAGGTTCATCAGTTCACAAAACATTTTTCCAGTAGCATTGGGGAGTGACATGGTGGCCTTTGGCAAACTTCAGGAGCGCAGCAATGTTTTTTTGGGGGAAAGCAGTGGCTTTCATTGTTTGTGCCCTGCCTGTTCAATGTCATGATTTTAAAAATCGTTATTGTTGCTATTGGTGTGCTTTTTTTTCTTTTTTTAGGAAGAAGATTTTGTGTTTGCGATATTAGAATTTAATAGAAGACAGTAGCTGAGGCTTTCTAGTTTTACAAAAGTGCATTTTTTAATTTTGCCGTGTGTAAAATGTGTTGTTTTTGAATTCACGTATATTTTTGATATACTCCTTTTTTGAGATATATGCTCTCACTGTTTATTAATAACATGTTTGTTACCAAGCAGTCACAATATTATAAGTATAACATTTCCAGAACAGTAAGAACTTATATCTTCAATAAAAATATAATTTGAAGAACACATTAATTAAAAAACAACACGTTTTACTCAGTGCTAAGTAAAAAAATTAACTTTTGAAAAACTAGAAAGCTAGTTATGAAATATTAATATCATAAACACAAAGGACCAGATTACAAGTGGAGTACTAAATATCACTTTTGTGAAAGTGAAATTAGCACTCTACTGATTAAAACCAGTGCATGTGTGCTAGTATTACAAGTTGACAGCAATGCGAATGCGAGCTTCCATAGGCTCCTATGGGAGCCTTGTTCTCATGCAATGGGACACGGCATGAGAACCTTGCGCAGCAAAGGGGAAAAGTAGCGCAGAGATGGCAGCAAAGTGTGAATATATATGTATATGATTATATACATATATATTTATGTGTTAATATGTGTATATACACATATTAACACATATATATACCGTATATATATATGTATATAAGCATATACATATATATTTACTGAGGGCACATAGTTCCCATAGACAACAATGTAAAGGCACTTTCCAATGCCATTTTTTTCTTAGGCCCCAAAGCTGCCGATTTTAGCCGCCAAAAACTGCAGTTTTATTTAAAAAAACAAAAAAAAAAATGCTAATTGAAAAAAACAAAAAAACAACTAACACTTGATTTTGGGGGCATTTGAGCACATTTATAAAATTAATCTGATCGCTGGTTATTTTTATAAGCGCTGGTTAATTTTATAAGCGCTAATTGCTACCACACGCTCGTGGTAACAATAACCAGCCACTTGTAATGGCTGGTAATTTGTTGCGTGCCCGCTGCAGGCGCACAATAGATTGGTGATCCACTCATAATCTAGCACAAATTCTTCTTCCTAAAAAAAAATCATAATACATGACAAAAGCAAAAAAAAACACACTTTATAAAATAATGAAAAGACTTAAAGTACTTATTATAGCATTATACAATATAATGCATAGAAATAAGACATTTTATATACATGTACAATATAGCCACAATCCCCCAACTCCTACAGATTTATTATTGATGTCCTAGTTCGCTATTGTGTTGTAACAAAATGTTTTGAGTTTCTGTAGACATGTATACTGTATTTCCATATAATAATGTCTAATAAAGGGATCATTACATTACACCTTCAAAGCTGGTTGCGATGCTGCTTTTAAAAATCTGCCGGTATCATAAAGGCGTCGCCACCCACATAGATCGGTAGTAAAACATCCAGCAAAAGAACCTTATAAGGGATAAATGGAGGCGCCACATTGTGTGAACAGTATAAGGAACAGAAGTTGATGCTACAGCACATGTGCAGGTAGGAGCAGGCTAAAAACAGTTGTCAATGGTTCAGCACGCTGGATTTCTGGCTAAAGAAGAATACCATTAGGATATTCCACTTCCCAGCTTTGCAGTAAGCAAACTACATGAACCGATAAAGTGTTAAAATGTTTATTAAAAGGCATAAAACCATGGCGGAGTCAGGTGGAGGATCTGCTATTATTAGAGAGATACCATTACCTGAAAGTCCACAAATTAGATATCCATGATCTTTTAGTTGCATACTGGAACAAAACCATATAGTATTGTTGTCCATTTAGCTAGGGACCGGGGTCCTCTCCTATGTGGGGCGACCCTGCTCCAGGGCTCGCCATACCTCCTTCCCCTTCGTCATTAGTGTCGTGTTTTTTTTTTCTCCCCCCCCCCCCCCTTTTTCTCCCTTCCCCTCTCTTCTTCATCCCTTCTATTCTAACGCTTTCTCTCTTTCACTCTCCGGAACCTTCCGGTCACCACTCTTATCTGCACATACAATGTTATACATTCTTGAATGGAAAAAAGGAAAATGAGGTTTCACCTCTTAGATAGAATCCGAAAGAGACCAATCACTCACAGTGAATTTCCCAAACGACAAAAACTACATTGGGCTGAAGATTAAGTTTCATTATCGTATAGCTAGATTGTATTAACTCTCAGTTCGCAACATCTTTAAAACTATGTACTAATTATTGTCAATGGAACTATTGTGTCATTATCGTGTAATGATGTTTGTCTCAACTTTTATTTGACTTGTTTGGTGAACCTCAATAAAAAATTTAATAAAAAAAAAAAAAAAAAAAAAGGCATAAAACCAAGAATACTTAGTCATCATAAAGTAGAAGAATGAAATTTTTTTTTTCGGCCATGTACACCTTTTCATCAGGCATGTTGTCCACAAACAAGTGTTCACAATTTAAGAGACATTAAAACCAATCAGATCGTGTGATACAAACAACTCCCATAAATTAACTCCTCCTACTTAGGGCCATGATACACAAATGTTAAAACACTTGAAAGTGATGCAGCATAGCTGTAAAAAGCTGACTAGAAAATATCACCTGAACATCTCTATGTAAAAAAGAAAGATATTTTACCTCAAAATCTCACACCCCATTGTTAAAGTATTCACACACCATTTTTAAGCAGCCAATCAGTATGCTTGTCTCGGGACCTGCAAGGGAGCGTGCCTCATGCTCATGTTATTTCCCTATTCAGTTTAAGGAAGTTTACTATAAAATCTCATGAGAGTTAAGTGGAATCTCATGAGATCACAGTAAAAAATGTCATAACCACTGGTGATGCTGATTGGCTGTTGTTCATTTCTTCCTGAAATATGACTTTTTACACAGCTGAGTGAGCTGAGGAAATTGTGAGGTAAAATATCTTCCTTACATAGAGATTCTCAGGTGATATTTTCCTGTCAGCTTTTTACAGTTATGCTGTATCACATTCAAGTGATTTAGCATATGAATATTATGTCCCTTTAAGGTGGATTACAAAAGAAGCTAGTGACCCATCCACCTACTTAAGGTGAATTAAGAAAGAGGCTTATGCCCCAACTCATAAAATATATAGGGACAAAAAGTACCTTAATTGTCACATAAATAAAAACACTAAGAAGTGTGCTCAGATTGGCGCCTAAAATGGATGTGAATATAAATGATTGTGCTAAATATATGTTCTGTGGGAGTCGTGCTTGTCAGCCAGTGAGCAGTAGAATCCCAGAATTCCGCTGTGTGCAATCATGCAATCCCTGTTATTTGCACCTTAAAGAGATATTAAACTCAGACATTTTCTTTTCTGATTTAGACATCGCATACAACCCCCCCCCCCATTTACTTGTATTATTACATTTGCTTTGTTCCTATGATATCCTTTGTTGAAGAGATACCTAGATAAGGCATCTGAAGCACCATGGCAGGAAATAGTGCTGCCATCTAGTGCTCTTGCAAATGAATAATATACTTGCAAAACTGCTGGGAAATAGTGCTCCAGACACATGCATTCGTATAAGGATTCGCTTCTGCTTTTCAACAAAAGATACAAAGTGAACAAAGAAAAATCATAATAGGAGTAAATTAGAAAGTTGTTTAGAATTTTATGCTCTATCTTAATCATGAAAGAAAAAAATTGGGTTTCATGTCCCTTTGAATTTAAACAGCAGTTACTTATTTAATAGTCACAGAAACTAATCTAAATACAAGTTATATTATTAAAAAATATACGGCGAGATTACGAGTATGCGTTAGCCTTAAAAAGCAGTGTTGAGAGGTCCCAACGCTGCTTTTTATCTAACGCTGGTATTACGAGTCAGGCAGGAAAGGGTTTACCGCTCACTTTTCTTCCGCGACTCGAGGCTACCGCAAATCCCCTTACGTCAATTGCGTATCCTATCTTTCCTATGGGCCTAACGCTGGTATTATGAGTCTTGGAAGAAGTGAGCGGTAGACCCTCTCCTGTCAAGACTTCTACCGCATTTAAAAGTCAGTAGTTAAGAGTTTTATGGGCTAAAGCCGGAACATAAAACTCTTAACTAAAGTGCTAAAAAGTACACTAACACCCATAAACTACCTATTAACCCCTAAACCGAGGCCCCCCCACATCGCAAACACTATAATAAAATTATTTAACCCCTAATCTGCCGACCGGACCTCAACGCCACCTACATTATAATTATGAACCCCTAATCTGCTGCCCCTAACATCGCCGACACCTACATTATATTTATTAACCCCTAATATGCTGTCCAAAACGTAGCCGCAACCTAACTACACTTATTAACCCTTAGCCATCGCCACCAATTTAACAAATGTATTAACCCCTAAACCGCCGCACTCCCGCCTCGCAAACACTAGTTAAATTTTATTAACCCCTAATCTGCCTGCCCTAACATCGCCGACACCTACTTACATTTATTAACCCCTAATCTGCCACCCCCAACGTCGCCGCTACTATATTAAAGGTATTAACCCCTAAACCTAAGTCTAAACCTAACCCTAACCCCCCCTAACTTAAAAATAATTTAAATTAAACTAAATAAATTTATAATTTTTAAAAAAATATTCATATTTAATTAAAACTAAATACTTACCTGTAAAATAAACCCTAAGCTAGCTACAATATAACTAATAGTTACATTGTAGCTAGCTTAGGATTTATATTTATTTTACAGGTAAGTTTGTATTTATTTTACCTAGGTACAATAGTTATTAAATAGTTATTAACTATTTAATAGCCACCTAGCTAAAATAAGTACAAAATTACCTGTAAAATAAATCCTAACCGAAGTTACAATTACACCTAACACTACACTATAATTAAACTAATTACCTAAACTACCTACAATTAATTACAATTAAATTCAATAAACTAAAGTACGAAAAAACCCCCCACTAAATTACGAAAAAAAACAAAACACTAAATTACAGAAAAAAAAAATAATTACACCTAATCTAAGCCCCCTAATAAAATAAAAAAGCCCCCCAAGATAATAAAATGCCTTACCCTATACTAAATTACAAATAGTCCTTAAAAGGTCCTTTTTCTGGGCATTGCCCCAAAGTAATCGGCTCTTTTACCTGTAAAAAAAAAATACAATACCCGCCCAACATTACAACCCACCACACACACACCCCTACTCTAAAACCCACCCAATACCCCATTAAAAAAACCTAACACTACCCCATTGAAGATCACCCTACCTTGAGCCGTCTTCACCCAGCCGGGCACCAGTGGTCATCCGATCCGTCCAGTTGTCTTCATCCGATGGGGCAGAAGAGGACATCCAGACCGGCAGAAGTCTTCATCCTATCTGGGCAGAAGAGGACATCCGGACCGGGAGAAGGCTTCATCCAAGCGGCATCTTCTATCTTCATCCTTCCGGCGAAGAGCGGCTCCATCTTGAAGACATCCAACGCGGAGCATCCTTCCTGCACGACGACTACCTGATGAATGGCTGGTCCTTTAAATGATGTCATCCAAGATGGCGTCCCTCGAATTCCGATTGGCTGATAGGATTCTATCAGCCAATCGGAATTAAGGTAGGCAAAATCTGATTGGTTGATTTAATCAGCCAATCGGATTGAAGTTCAATAGAATTGACCTTGCATTCTATTGGCTGATCCAATCAGTCAATCGGATTGAACTTCAATCCGATTGGCTGATTAAATCAACCAATCGGATTTTTCCTAACTTAATTCCGATTGGCTGATAGAATCCTATCAGCCAATCGGAATTTGAGGGACGCCATCTTGGATGACGTCATTTAAAGGAACCGTCATTCATCGTGCTGGAAGGATGCTCCGCGCCGGATGTCTTCAAGATGGAGTCGCGCCGGATGTCTTCAAGATGCCGTTTGGATGAAGCCTTTTCCCGGTCCGGATGTCCTCTTCTGCCCGGATAGAATTAAGACTTTTGCAGGTCTGGATGTCCTCTTCTGCCCCATCGGATGAAGACTACTGGACGGATCGGATGACCACTTGTGCCCGGTTGGGTGAAGACGGCTCAAGGTAGGGTGATCTTCAATGGGGTAGTGTTAGTTTTTTTAAGGGGGGATTGGGTGGGTTTTAGAGTAGGGGTGTGTGGGTGGTGGGTTGTAATGTTGGGGGGTACTGTATTCTTTTTTTACAGGTAAAAGAGCTGATTACTTTGGGGCAATGCCCCACAAAATGCCCTTTTAAGGGCTATTTGTAATTTAGTATAGGGTAGGGCTTTTTTTATTTTGGGGGACTTTTTTATTTTATTAGGGGGCTTAGATTAGGTGTGTTTTTTTTCATAATTTAGTTTATTGAATTTAATTGTAATTAATTGTAGGTAGTTTACGTAATTTATTTAATGATAGTGTAGTGTTAGATGTAATTGTAACTTAGGTTAGGTTTTATTTTACAGGTAATTTTGTACTTATTTTAGCTAGGCAGTTATTAAAAAGTTAATAACTATTTAATAACTATTGTACCTAGTTAAAATAAATACAAAGTTGCCTGTGAAATAAATATAAATCCTAAACTAGCTACAATGTAACTATTAGTTATATTGTAGCTATCTTATGGTTTATTTTATAGGTAAGCATTTAGTTTTAAATAGGAATGTTTTATTTAATTGTAGTTATTTAATTTAGATGTATTTAAATTATATTTAAGTTAGGGGGTGTTAGGGTTAGACTTAGGTTTAGGGGTTAATAACTTTATTATAGTAGCGGCGACGTTGGCGGTGGCAGATTAGGCATTAATTAATTTAATATAGTTGTGGCGACATGGGGGGGCAGATTAGGGGTTAATAACTATAATGTAGGTGGCGGCGGTGTTGGGGGCAGCAGATTAGGGGTTTATATCTATAATGTAGGTGGCGGTGGTGTCCAGAGCGGCAGATTAGAGGTTAATAGTATAATTCAGGTGGCGACGATGTCGGGGGCAGCAGATTAGGGGTTAATAAGTGTAATATTAGGGGTATTTAGACTAGGGGTTCATGTTAGGGTGTTAGGTACAGACATATTTTTTATATACCCATAGGAAACAATGGGGCTGCGTTAGAAGCTGGATGATGCTTTTTTGCAGGTGTTAGTTTTTTTTTCCAGCCAGCTCAGCCCCATTGTTTCCTATGGGGAAATTGTGCATGAGCACGTTTAGCCAGCTTACCGCTACCGTAAGCAACGCTGGTATTGAGGTGAGATGTGGAGCTAAATTTAGCTCTACGCTCACCTTTTTGCGGCTAACACCGGGTTTAAAAAAACCTGTAATACCAGCGTTGGCTTAAGGTAGCGTTAGAAATAAAAGCCTTGTTAGCCCCGCACCCCTGTTAACTCCAAACTCGTAATCTCGGCGATAGGATTTTATCTTGCACCACTCAGCATAGGAGTCTGTTGCTCAACTAAACTTTTCTAAACTATGCAGTTTTCTTTTTCATAAAGAAAATCACATCATAAATAGCATATAATACACAGTTTTCTATGCAAATGGTTTTCCATAAAAATGGTACGTACAGTATGTATACATATAAAATGTTTAATTTGAACACAAAAAGAAACATTTTTTACTCGCCCAATTACTTATTTGTCTGGGACTAGTGGAAATTTCCATCAGCGACCATATTGCCGCTTTAAGAAGGAACACATATGAAAAATACATATGTGAGGGTTCTTATATAAGACCATTTCTTTAACCCCTTAATGACCACAGCACTTTTCCATTTTCTGTCCGTTTGGGACCAAGGCTATTTTTACATTTTTGAGGTGTTTGTGTTTAGCTGTAATTTTCCTCTTACTCATTTTTTTTTTTTTTAAACTTTATTTATAAACAAGAATCCAAGACATACATGGCGAGTATGGTCACAATGACATAAATATAACAAAGTGATCATTTATGGAATAACACAATTTTACAGAGCATATTGTAATAGGTAGAGGAGAAATGATATCTCCATGCATGTCCCAAGATTCAGCTTTTTCCATTAACATTTTGCAAACAAACAAATAAGAAAAAGAAAGACAGTAACATATAAGAGGAGAAAGAAAGGAGGAAAAGATAAAAGAAAGACACACGACATTTATACTTACCCAGAGCACCTCCAGGTCCCCCCCCCCCTCCGACAGGCAGATCATTCATGGGCACGATCTGAGGACTGACACCACTTGCCCCTAAGATTTTCACTGAGGACATACTGACTATTTTTAAAGGGAAAGAGAACCCTATCTCTTACTGAGTCCGGCAAATGCAACAAATAAGCTTCCCACTTAAGGAGAAATCTCTTTACCCTTTTCTCAGGATCAACTCTAGTATCTGCCTGTTCAATCAACATCTGATTATGTATGGTCCTAAGCAGTTGCTGGAAAGGCAGGGTTTGACTCCCCACCCATTCTGTCAGGATGGTCTGCTTAGCTAGCATAAGAATTGTGGTTAGGAAGATGTCATGTTTATATGTCTGGTCTCTGGGTAACAGAAAGATCACATGCTGCGCCGAGAGGGTCACGGTTTGTTTAGTTAATTTAGTTAGCCAATACGAAATTTTCTGCCAGAATTTTTGTATTTTGGGGCAGCCCCAAAGTAAGTGGATCCAATCAGGAGATTCAAGGCAACATTTGGTACATGAATTAGAAGCCCCCTGAACCCATTTAGCGAGTAAGCCAGGAGTGATATAGGCTTGATGTAGAAATTTCAGATGAGATTCCCGTAATTTTCACGGATATAGTGCTTTGATGTGCCCTCTCGACGCTCATAGCGATCACTGATGAGTCTACCTCTAACTCCCTAAATTGAGACCACTTTGATGCTAGTCCCTGGAGCATGGAGTCTTCAAAGTGACGAATCAGTAAAGTGTATGTGTGTGATAACCTAAAAGAACCCAATTTCGCTAGAGCACAGAGCCTATCCAGGTTAGAAGACTCTGTGGGTAACAATCCCTTAGAGATTAAGGTGGATATGTAGTGCCTGCATTGGAAGTATGCGAACCTATGCGTGTGTGGTATGTTGTAGCGTGATTGTAGGTCCTGGAAAGGCAATATCTCTAAAGTCAGGGGGCAAAAAAACTGGTGAAGTTGTGTAAGCCGCAGTTGCTGCCATGTCTGGAATGCCTGCGTGGTATACCCCGGGAGAAAGTCCAGGTTGCCTTGTATTGGGAGATATTTACTTGTCAGTCGGTGTAGACCCCAGAGTTTACAAATCTTGGCCCAGGCTCTCAATGGATCCCTGAACAGTATATGGTTTTGTATAAACGGGGATAAGGATTTCAGGTTGGCATGGGGCAGGAAGGTTTAATAATGGAGAGGTTTAATAATGTTGGATTCTAAGTCAGGGACAGTGTAGCAGCTCTTCTCCACCAGCCAGTCCAATATAAATCTAGAAAGGGCCGCCCAGTTGTACCACGTTATATTGGGAAGACAAAGCCCACCTCCCCCCACCGTCATTGCCAAAGGAGTCCTACCTATTCTATGTTTTTTGCCCTGCCAAACATAGGTTCCAATAGCGGATTGTAAGGATGCCGCATCTTTCTGCGTAAGGAGAAGGGGCAACATCTGTAACGGATAAAGAAGCTTAGGCAAGGCAACCATTTTAAAGAGATGTACCCTACCCAAGAGAGAGAGGGGAAGCCTCGCCCAACCCACCAGCATCTGCTTGATTCCATTAATAAGCCCACCAAAATTGAGGGAGTATAACATATGAGGGTTAACATGTATCCATATGCCTAAATATTTGAAACTGCCTTGAGTGGTTTTAAGACCAAAGTCCGCTAAGTTCAGATTGCGGGAATTTTGCAACCAAGTGGCCTCCGACTTATCAATGTTGATCTTGTACCCCGAAAATTTGCCAAATTCATTAATTACATCTAAAAGAGGTCGCAAATTAATGCGAGGGTCACCTACAAAGAGCAGCAGATCATCTGCATATAGTGACAGATGTTGCTTTTGACCCCATATATCCAGACCAGCACAATGTTGCCTGATATAAGACGCCAGGGGTTCGATAGCTAAGTCGAAAAGGAGAGGGGAGAGGGGGCATCCCTGTCTCGTTCCCCGCTGTAATGTGAAAGAGGGGGAGAGCTCTCCATTGATTAAGAGGGAAGCCTTAGGGGCTGTGTACAACCTCTGCAGAAAATCAGAGAAGTCACCCAGCACACCGAAGCGCGACAGCGATGTGTGTAGATGATCCCACTCAATTCGATCAAATGCCTTTTCGGCGTCCAGTGCCAAAAGGCAGGCATCTGGTAGCCGAGAAGGGGTTTGTGCATGTGCATTGTACCAATAGTGGGACATGACGCCAAGTGTCTTTCTAATGTTTATCACTGAGGACCTGCCCTTTATGAATCCCGTTTGATCTGTATGAACTATGTGTGGCAGGATCTTCGCCAACCTATCTGCTAGGATTTTTGTTAGGAGTTTATAATCCCCATTTAACAGGGAGATCGGGCGGTATGAAGAAGTCTGGGTGGGATCTTTATCAGGCTTCAACAACAGACAGATGTTGGCCTCAGAGAATCTATCATTTAATTGCTCAGTGCCCGCCAAGTAGGCCGAATACAAGGAGGAGAGAACTGGTGCCAATTCCTCTCCTAATAACTTAAAATATTCCGCAGGCAGCCCATCCGGGCCAGCTGCTTTGCCCAATTTACTTTGCCTTATAGCTCTTAGAACCTCCTGAGGATTGATAGGGGAGTTCAATGAGGAGGACTGCTCCTCAGTGAGGCTGGGAAGTTGCACTGCATCCCAAAAGGCACGTTTTGCTTCCACATGAATAGGCTGTTTAGAATATAGGGAAGTGTAGTAGTCTACGAATTCAGACATGATTTCTCTGTCATTAACAGTTAATGAGCCTTTAGAATTAATAGCTAGAATTTGGGATTTAGGTTTAAAAGAGTGGACTAGCCTGGCCAGTAATTTGCCGGCCTTATTACCATGACGGTAATAACGACCCTGCCAGTGAATATTGACTTTGTTATCTTGTTGGACCAAGAAAGTATCTCTCGTCTGTTTAAGGTCATAGAATGATTTCCTAGATGCAGGCGTAGGGATGTTTAAATAATTATTGTAAGCTGCAGTGAGTTGGGAAAGAAGAGTCCCGTCCACCTTTGTAAGTTGTTTTTTATGATGAGTTGCAAAAGAGGTAATGTGGCCTCTCATCACCGCTTTTGAAGCGTGCCAAAATAGATCTGGAGTTCCAGAATGACAGGCATTGTCAGATACATAGTGTGTCCAGGAGGCTCTTAAATGCTGTCGGAACTCAATATTGTGATATAGGTGGAGGGGGAATCTCCATCCTCTATTTAGAGGCTTGAGGGGTTGGGGCTGCAGTATTAAAGAGATTGGGGCATGGTCTGATATGGTGACCTGACCTATATTGGTGGAGAAGATTTGTGGAGTTATGCTTGGGGAAGTTAGAAAATAATCAATGCGAGACAAGGTATGGTGAGTTTTTGAAAGGCAAGTGTAATCCCTCCCATCTGGATTTCTAGCTCTCCATACATCTAGCAAATTCAAAGTTTCTTTGAAGGACCCAATTAGGGACACTTCACGTTTATATCTGATCAGATGCTTTTTTAAAGTTCTAGAAATTGAGGGATCTTTAAACCTATCCTGTGGGAGAGCCTGAGCCAAGTTGAAATCACCTCCCATTATTAAAGGGGCACTATGTGTGGCCAATATTGCCAACAGACTAGTCCAAAAGTGTGGGTCATGGACATTGGGGCCATACACATTACAGAGAGTATATGTACAAGTGTTGATCTGTAGTAATGCGATTATGTATCGTCCTTTTTTGTCTATTTCCACTTCTGTTAAAGAAGCTGCTAGACCCTTGCGTACTAGAATGGCAACCCCTCTCTTCCTACCCTCCGAAGGGGAGCCCAGAACCTGTCCTACCCAGCGAATTTTCAGCTTCTCATGTTCCTCAGCTGTCAATTTTGTCTCCTGGAGCAAAGCAATATCCGCTCTGAGGGAGTTTAAGTGGTGGAGAATTCTACTTCTTTTTGCCGGGGACGTAATGCCCCCCACATTCCACGCTATTATTTTAAGGGGGAGAGTCATGTCTACAAAGTGCAAAGATAGAGAGTGTGCGACCTAGTGAGTAGTACCCTAACCAGTGTCTCACATGATGTCTGAGGTAGGCATAGGAGTAATTGACTTACAGCTGAGGGAAGGCATAGACGATTCCTCAAGAAAGGGTGGCAAGATGAAGGAGGGGGAACCAGAGGCCTCCAGGTCACACTCCAGCAGTCACTACAAGAGAAGCAAGAACATAAAGCAGCATTAATAACACATATGAAAAGGAGGAGAGTAACCATGACTGCCCTTGCATTGATAAATACTGTTGTGACGGCAATCTGTCTATGATGAAATTGAAAAGATAATAAAATCACATTACAGTAGCAGAAAACTTGACATCTCAGATCTAGAAGACTGCCCACGAGAGGGCAGGCTAAAGATAATAAAGCCTTATAGAACCGTAGAGTATTAAGAATAGCTTTAAGGAAAAATAATGTACCAAAGGTTGTTGCGTATATTAGGGGTCGGGGAATGGGTCTTGGGTGGCCTGATAGGGGTGTGGGTAAATAATGATATTGTTCATATATGATGCCAATATTCTGGGGCCAAAACATTAAAGCCTTATAGAACCGTAGAGTATTAAGAATAGCTTTAAGGAAAAATAATGAACCAAAGGTTGTTGCGTATATTAGGGGTCGGGGAGTGGGTCTTAGGTGGCCTGATAGGGGTGTGGGTAAATAATGATATTGTTCATATATGATGCCAATATTCTGGGGCCATAATATTAATGCAACGTCAATAATTGCACATACAAAAGGGCATATGGTGGACATAAAGCCTCTACGAGGATCCATAATGGGCAAGCCAGAGGCTGGGTATGCTAAAGAATAGAGAAGAAACCAACAATAACTAAGAACTGTCTTATAAGTGCGTATGTGGGAACCCTGATTTAAGTGCAACGAATAACATCTTCCAACCACATTGATTTTATGCATCACAAAACATAAACTTTTGCAAACAATGCGACAACAAAAAGACCAAGTTGTCTCCCGCTGGGCCGTGTCTCCGGTCTCAGTCAGGACTGGAAAATATAACCAGAACCATTTACCCCGCAGGAGCCAGGTGCATAGTATGAAACCCTTGCAAACAGTGCAATAGCAAAAAGAACAAGTTGTCTCCTGCAGGGCCGCGCCACTGGTCACAGTCAGAACTGTAGAGTATAACCAGAGCCACAGACCCCGCAAGAGCAAAGTACACATTATAAGAAACATGATGTTGCAATTTAAGGAGCTGTGAGCATTGATACTTAATAGAGTCTCATCATCCATTGTCCTGCTTCCGCTCTGACGCCAGACATGCCTGTGCTGCCGCAGGCGAATGGAAGGTTTTGGGGCCTGAGAGGCTCTGGATTTTTAAGGTAGCTGGAAACATAAGCGCAAATTTACGCCCCTGTTCATGCAGAGTGGAGCAAATGGAAGCAAAGTCTTTGCGTCTTCTGGTAACTTCGACCGAAAAGTCCTGAAATAGCAAGATGCGGTGGTCTTCAAAGATAACTTCTTTGGCCGCCCTGTAGGCTCTTAGGATTGCCAACTTATCTTGGAAATTGAGGCATTTAAAAATGACTTGTCGTGGCTTCTCCTTGGAGTTTTCCAAATATCTGTTGGGGCCTATACGATGTGATCTCTCTATGTCTAGAGGTAGGCAGTCCTGAGGTAGGCCCAGAATTTTTGGAAGGGTCAAAGCAGCAAATTCTAGCAGATCTTTATCTTTAATGGATTCAGGGACGCCTAAGATTCGGAGGTTATTTCGCCTACTGCGATTTTCTAGGTCTTCCACTTTATCCATCAGCTGCTGGTTTTGTTTCAATAGACGTTTTAAAGAAACCTCTGATTCTTGCTGTCTGTCTTCAACCCCTGAAATTCTTTGCTCTGCAGCTGACATGCGGGTGGAAAAGAGCCGCACTTCGCTGGTTAAGGTGTCAACACCAGCCTGCAAGCTATCCATTTTCGGTAGGAAGAAAGCCTTAAGTTCTTGCAAAAGCGAGGAATGATCCCCTGGCGAGTTGCTTTCAGCATCTGCAAAGGATGGATTGGCCTGTGTTTCAGTTAGAGGCTTTTGTCTTTTTTCCTGGTTTTTTGAACGGTGACTCATGGTGCTACTTGAAGGCGAGGGCAGCCTGTGAAAATACTCGTCTACTTTCATAGAACCAGGGGCAGAAAAGTCTGGAAAAGTTGGAACACTTGTAGAGAAACCACCAGATGGCACTGTTGCACTATGTGACGCAGCAGCCAAGGAGCAATGTGGAATGGAGATTACAAAGGGGAAAAACAAACAATAAAGTTGCAGGTATTACATCCTAAGTTTCAGATGTATGGTAAGGAAAAATTTAGCTATACCAGCTATGCAGGTTATAGTGTTTCTCTCCTTTATCTAGCAGAACGCCCACACTCAACTGTTGGATCCCAAATGTAATCCTGAAAAATTAAGCTATACTAGCTTTGAGTCTTGAAATGTTCTTATAGATCAATAGACAGTCAAAACAGAGATTAGTGCATCAACTGTGTATATATAAAGCACCCCCTAGCAAACACAAGAGCACCAGAGGGTATTGATGGCTGATGTCGTCTTGGGGAGAGTGTATCCGTTTACACTTTAGCACTCAAGATGAGGGTATATTTATGCCTTATTTAAAAAGTTAGTGGATTGGGGTTAACTGTGGTAACAAAAGCGATGATGTGTGTAATCACAGCAGTCTTATATCAGTCCAGAATGCGTAATGTCTCCCAGGATACCCTTTACCTGAGCACCGGAATGTTGTAGCCTGTGTCTGGGGTGTTGCGGTATTAACCGCTTGTAGAATGTGCTGCGGTACTTTCTCTGTTCACCCGGTCCTTCCGGCAATGACACCTATGGCCGATATACTTGTAGGGCTCCGACTGAGCTACAAACACGGAGACGTTGGTGGGGAGGGATCCTTTAAGATGGCGTCGATCAGCGCTGCCGTTCATGCCGTGTGGCACAATTTTCGTAGCCTTCCGAGGCGAGGGCGATTTTTCTGCCCTCCACGATAATTCTCCAACCAGCTGGGGTATGTCAGAGGGTGACCCAGCAAGGTAGTGTCATGGGATAAGGCAGCTGGCAGCAATTAATACCATATATGTGAAGCAGATTCACGGAGCTCTTTACTCCTGCTGCCAGCCACTAGCTCCACCCACCGGAAGTCTTCTCCTCTTACTCATTTACTGTACCCACACATATTATATACCGTTTTTCTCACCATTAAATGGACTTTCTAAAGATACCATTATTTTCATCATATCTTATAATTTACTATAAAAAAATTATAAAATATGAGGAAAAAATTGAAAAAAAACACACTTTTTCTAACTTTGACCCCCAAAATCTGTTACACATCTACAACCACCAAAAAACACCCATGCTAAATAGTTTCTAAATTTTGTCCTGATTTTAGAAATACCCAATATTTACATGTTCTTTGCTTTTTTTGTAAACTATAGGGCCATAAATACAAGTAGCACTTTGCTATTTCCAAACCATTTATTTTCAAAATTAGCGATAGTTACATTAGAACACTGATATCTTTCAGGAATCTCTGAATATCCATTGACATGAATATATTTTTTTTTAGTAGACAACCCAAAGTATTGATCTAGGCCCATTTTGGTATATTTCATGCCACCATTTCACCGCCAAATGCAATCAAATACAAAAAATCGTTCACTTTTCACAAATTTTTTCACAAACTTTTGGTTTCTAACTTAAATTATTTACAAACAGCTTGTGCAATTATGGCATAAATGGTTGTAAATTCTTCTCTGGGATCCCCTTTGTTCAGAAATAGCAGACATATATGACTTTGGTGTTGCTTTTTGGTAATTAGAAGGCCGCTAAATGCCACTGCGCACCACACGTGTATTATGCCCAGCAGTGAAGGGGTTAATTAGGGAGCATGTAGGGAGCTTTTTGGGGTAGTTTTAGCTTTAGTGTAGTAGACAACCCCAAGTATTGATCTAGGCCAATTTTGGTATATTTCATGCCAACATTTCACCGCCAAATGCGATCAAATTAAAAAAAACGTAATTTTTTTCTCAATTTTAGGTTTCTCACTGAAATTATTTACAAACAGCTTGTGCAATTATGGCACAAATGGTTGTAAATGCTTCTCTGGGATCCCCTTTGTTCAGAAATAGCAGACATATATGGCTTTGGCATTGCTTTTTGGTAATTAGAAGGCCTCTAAATGCCGCTGCGCATCACACGTGTATTATGGCTAGCAGTGAAGGGGTTAATTATGTAGCTTGTAGGGAGCTTGCAGGGTTAATTTTAGCTTTAGTGTAGAGCTCAGCCTCCCAACTGAAACATCAGACCCCCTGATCCCTCCCAAACAGCTCTCTTCCCTCCCCCACCCCACAATTGTCCCCGCCATCTTAAGTACTGGCAGAAACTCTGCCAGTACTAAAATAAAAGGTATTTGGCCCTTTTTTTTAAAAAAAAAAAAGCATATTTACATATGCTGATGTGTAGGATCCCCCCTTAGACCCCAACCTCACTGATCCCCCACCAAACAGCTCTCTAACCCTTCCCCTCTGCAATAATGGGCGCCATCTTGGGTACTGGCAGCTGTCTGCCAGTACCCAGTTTTGTAACAAAATGTGCCTTTTTTTAAAAAAAATGCCCTTTTCTGTAGTGTAGCTTCCCTCCCCCCACCAAGACCAACCCCCAACCCCTTCCAGGTCCCTTAGATTACATTTTTAATATTTATATTGTATTAGTGTTTTTAACTTTTAACTTTTTTTTTTCTGTAGTGTAGCGGTTCCCACCCGCTCCCGCCCCGTGCACGCGACCACCCACCACCCCCCGTGCACGTGCACGCTCCCGTGCGTGCCCCGTAGCTCCCGCCCCCCTCCACTCCACACAGAGCATCGATGGCCGCCCACCCGCCTCCCACGTAAGCTCCCACCCACCAACGATACCGGCCATCGATCTCCGGTGAAGAGAGGGCCACAGAGTGGCTCTCTCTGCATTGGATGGCCAAGGGGGGTTATTGCAGGATGCCTCCATATCGAGGCATCACTGCAATAACCGGAAAGCAGCTGGAAGCGAGCAGGATCGCTTCCAGCTGCTTTCCAAACCAAGGACGTACGCCACACGTCCTCGGTCATTAACTGTATTTTTTTGAGGATGTGTGGCGTACGTCCTTGGTCGTTAAGGGGTTAAACAACCCTGACATATGTATTTTTCATATGTGTCCCTTTTTAAAACGGCAATATAGTCAGCCTAGATATATATATATAATGAAAGAAAGGTGATTGGGGCCAAGTTTTCTGTTTGAATTAAAAGTCATAGCCTTGTTTCAAGTACTTCTGATTTTTTAATAAAAAAAATGGGCAAGGAAAGTTCCCCCCACCAACTACTGACAGGCCTGTAATTGATCAGAATTTATGATGATTTTGTTCACGCTTTATGATTTATGAGTCTGGTTGTGACACAGCAGGTTTTAATAATATCCTTGAAAGCAGGAGCTGAGAAAGTAATTGCGATCTCACACCAAGAAAAACACACACCTGCTAACACGCACACACTTAATGACATACATCTGTGTGCTAACACACCAGAGCGACATCCTCTCTGTAATCCCCTGGGGTCTTTTCATGGTCCAAACTTAGGCAACCAAGAAGCTTTTGTCATGAGTATCACAGAAAGATGGCCCAGTACTAAGAATTCAAATCAATACAAATTACAGTGCTTGTTAAATTAAAGGGACAGTAAACACCTTGCAATTCTAAGATTTCTTTTCTGCAGTTTTGCAATAATGGATGACTTTGAAAATATTATCTCTTTGATTGCTGCAATAATTTTTCAATAGCTAAACATCACCCAAAAAGAAAAAATAAATAATAACAATGTATTGCAATTTTTTTTTAACAAAAAAATAATTAAATATTTTACATTAACATGCTTAAAGGGACACTGAACCCAAATGTTTTCTTTCGTGATTCAGATAGAGCATGCAATTTTAAGCAACTTTCTAATTTGCTCCTATTATCAATTTTTCTTCGTTCTCTTGCTATCTTTATATGAAAAAGAAGGCATCTAAGCTTTTTTTCTTGGTTTAGAACTCTGGACAGCAGTTTTTGATTGGTGGATGGATTTATCCACCAATCAGCAAGGACAACCTAGGTTGTTCACCAAAAATGGGCCGGCATCTAAACTTACATTCTTGCATTTCAAATAACGTTTTAAAGAGAATAAAGAACATTTGATAATAGGAGTAAATTAGAAAGTTGCTTAAAATTTCATGCTCTATCTGAATCACAAAAGAAAAAAAATTGGGTTCAGTGTCCCTTTAATGTCCTTTTAAAGGACCATTAAAATTGACATTTCAACAATGCATAAAATGTTTGTGTTTGTTCTGCTTTCTCCCAGGTAGGCTTGGGTAATACTTTTAGACATTTATGTGAGCTTTAGTTCACCTCCCCCGTACCTTCTTTGCAGTCACTTGCTCTTAAAATGTGGATTTTTAGTTTTGATTTAACAATCATGATAGGAAAATCATTATTTCCAATAGCAGTGGGCATACTGGGTAATTAAGGTGTTAATATTATTGTAAATACATAAATATATATTTGTATTTATCTATTAGATAAGAATAGACAGGGATATAGGCCTATCGGTTTAAAGGGACAGCCTACTTGATTTTATTTTTGTTTAAAAAGATAACTAACACCTTTACTACCCATTCCCCAGCATTGCATAACTAACATTTTTATATTAACATATTTTATAACCTCTAAGCCACTGAAGGCTGCCTCTTATCTCAGTGCTTTTTATTAGCTTTTTAAATCTTGCAAAACAGCCAAACAGTGCTAGTTTATGTGCCCATATAGATAACATTGTGCTCATTCCCATAGATAATGGTAATGGTTATACAAGAACCAGCTCTAATTGGCTAAAATGCAAGATTATAAAAAGCACTGAGATAAGGGGCAGCCTGCAAAGGCTTAGGTACAGGTTATCATAGAGGTAAAAGCAGGCATAGACATGCAGAAGTAGATGGCCCCTTGTTTACTTTTGCTCTTTTTAGAGCCTGATTTATGCTTGTGCAAAATCACCACACTAAGATCTGTGCAAATCCAGATTTTAGTGTTTTGAATTTTCACAAGCACAACTTTGGCTCTGATAGGAGCGAAAGTGAACAAGTGGCCACCTACTTCTGCATTTGGCAGCTAACAAAGCTACTGAATGCCCATATCTACTGAAAAGCATATCAATATAACAGTTCTGGTTATGCAAAACCGAGGAATGGATAATACAGGGATTATATATCCTTTTAAACAATTACAATTTTCAAGTAAACTATCCCTTTAATTACTAAGTAATTACGTTGAATCAATGCTAAACCACCTTAACCCCTTAATGACCACAGCACTTTTCCATTTTCTGTCCGTTTGGGACCAAGGCTATTTTTACATTTCTGCAGTGTTTGTGTTTAGCTGTAATTTTCCTCTTACTCATTTACTGTACCCACACATATTATATACCGTTTTTCTCGTCATTAAATGGACTTTCTAAAGATACCATTATTTTCATCATATCTTATAATTTACTATAAAAAAATTACAAAATATGAGGAAAAAATTGAAAAAAAACACACTTTTTCTAACTTTGACCCCCAAAATCTGTTACACATCTACAACCACCAAAAAACACTGTGCCAAATAGTTTCTAAATTTTGTCCTGAGTTTAGAAATACCCAATGTTTACATGTTCTTTGCTTTTTTGTAAGTTATAGGGCCATAAATACAAATAGCACTTTGCTATTTCCAAACCATTATTTTTCAAAATTAGCGCTAGTTACATTAGAACACTAATATCTTTCAGGAATCTCTGAATATCCATTGACATGTATATATTTTTTTTTAGTAGACATCCCAAAGTATTGATCTAGGCCCATTTTGGTATATTTCATGCCACCATTTCACCGCCAAATGCGATTAAATACAAAAGATTGTTCACTTTTTTACTAATTTTTTCACAAACTTTTGGTTTCTCACTGAAATTATTTACAAACAGCTTGTGCAATTATGGCTTAAATGGTTGTAAATGCTTCTCTGGGATCCCCTTTGTTCAGAAATAGCAGACATATATGGCTTTGGCGTTGCTTTTTAGTAATTAGAAGGCTGCTAAATGCCACTGCGCACTACACGTGTATTATGCCCAGCAGTGAAGGGGTTAATTATGGAACATGTAGGGAGCTTTTAGGGATACTTTTAGCTTTAGTGTAGTGTAGTAGACAACCCCAAGTATTGATCTAGGCCAATTTTGGTATATTTCATGCCACCATTTCACCGCCAAATGCGATCAAATTAAAAAAAACTTTAAATTTTTCACAATTTTAGGTTTCTCACTGAAATCATTTACAAACAGCTTGTGCAATTATGGCACAAATGGTTGTAAATGCTTCTCTGGGATCCCCTTTGTTCAGAAATAGCAGACATATATGGCTTTGGGGTTGATTTTTGGTAATAAGAAGGCCGCCAAATGCCGCTGCATTTCACACGTGTATTATGGCTAGCAGTGAAGGGGTTAATTATGTAGCTTGCAAGGTTAATTTTAGCTTTAGTGTAGAGCTCAGCCTCCCACCTGAAACATGAGACCCCCTGATCCCTCCCAAACAGCTCTCTTCCCTCCCCCACCCCACAATTGTCCCCGCCATCTTAAGTACTGGCAGAAACTCTGCCAGTACTAAAATAAAAGCTATATTTGGGCTTTTTTTGGCATATTTACATATGCTGCTGTGTAGGATCCCCCCTTAGTCCCCAACCTCACTGATCCCCCACCAAACAGCTCTCTAACCCTCCCCCTCTGCCTTAATGGGCGCCATCTTGGGTACTGGCAGCTGTCTGCCAGTACCCAGTTTAGCAACAAATGTGCCTTTTTTTTTTTAAAAAAATGCCCTTTTCTGTAGTGTAGCTTTCCCCCCCCCCAAGACCAACCCCCACCCCGTCTTGATCCCTTAGATGTTTATTTCTATATTTGAAAACATTTTATTTTTAACTTTTACCACTTTTATTTTTCTGTAGTGTAGCGGTTCCCTCCCGCTCCCGCCCCGTGCACGCGCCCGCCTGCCACCCCCCGTGCACGCGCGCGCTCCCGTGCGTGCTCCCGTCCCCCCGCCCCCCTATCCCGCCCCCCTTCCCTCCACTCGGCACATCGATGGCCGCCCACCCGCCTCCCAGACTTGCTCCCACCCACCAACGATACCGGCCACCGATGTCCGGTGCAGAGAGGGCCACAGAGTGGCTCTCTCTGCATCGGATGGCCAAGGGGGGTTATTGCAGGATGCCTCCATATCGAGGCATCACTGCAATAACCGGAAAGCAGCTGGAAGCGAGCAGGATCGCTTCCAGCTGCTTTCCAGACCAAGGACGTACGCCACACGTCCTCGGTCATTAACTGTCTTTTTTTTGAGGACGTGTGGCGTACGTCCTTGGTCATTAAGGGGTTAAAGGAAGAGAAGAGGGCAGGCTACCCCAGTCTATTTCCTTAACTGCCCTTGTGGGGCAGGTTTGCACATGTGAGCCTGTTTCCCGCAATGAAAGAAGCAGCAGTCATTAGAATGATTTGCAACCAGTGCCAAAAGTAAACAGAATGGCTAAGTCATTTTGTAATGTGCTTGAAAACAGTTTTTTGACTTAAAGTGACAGTAAAGTCAAAATTAAACTTTCCTAATCTAGACAGAGCCTGCCATATAAAAAAGTGCAATTTACTTCTATTCTCAAATATGATTAATTCTCTTGATATGCTTTGTTAAAGAGTTAACACAAATTAACACATACAAAAGTCATAGCATTATACAGATATATGTAGGGTTGCCGCCCGTCCCTTAAAATACAGAACACGTATAAGTTACACATGTTGCAGGGTGTGCAGGGAGGAATTTGAATAGTGCTGTCCAGAAACACAATACATGTTCCACCCTGCAGCATGTGTAACTCATAAGTGTCCAGGAAAACATGGCTGAGGTGGCAACCCTAGATATATGTATACCATACCTCCCAGCCATCCCAGGGATCCACAGCTTCCCCCATAAGAGCAAATGTTACACTGGCACTGTGCTGCTATGGCTTCGCCCACTATAAGTTCCCCCTAACCTCCCAACACCAGAGATCCACTGGGGAATGTTGTGATGTATATTTGTAAGGTGTACACAAACACAATGTAAAGATATGTATATACAGATTCATAAACACACTATACAGACATACACACTTGGTATCTAAACATTTAATATTCAAATGCACACAAACTGTATACAGCTACATATAAACACAAATACACACAAACTATCAAATCATGATTATTTAGGTGTTGCTTGTAGTTGGGAACACCTAAAAAAATGCTGGTTTAGCATCATGGGAAATGTAGTTCCAGAACCTCTGGATGGCCACAATTAATGACCCCTTCTATATACAATATATATATATATATATATATATATATATATATATATATATATATATATATATATATATACACACAGAGAAAAGTGTGCTTCTCTGTGTGTGTGTATATATATATATATATACACACACACACAACACACACATTTCAGGCTTTAATCAAGGTGATTATATATTGAGATAGAAGGGTTATTGGGGTTGAGACCCCTGAGCTAGACTATAACATTTAGGGCTACAAAGAGTTGATTACAAAAAGGCTCCAGAGGTGCAGGTAACATACAATCTAATGCCTATTACTATCTTTATTTCTTCTTTTGAAATATTTTTAAATACCCATTTTACCTTTCTACTTGCTCTGCATAAAGCACGGGACAAAAAAAAGCATTACCTTACAAATGTGTTACCCCTGGCTACTCTTATGTGTAGTGCAACAATAATGAATAGTGTATAGTAGGGATGGGCAAATGTGCTGAAAGAGCAATTCGCTTGGTAGAACATTCATTTAACAAATACTATTCAGAAATTCAATAGTTAATATGGTAGAGAATTTAGTAAATTGATAAATCAATTTGAATTTTCCTGTTTCAAATATTGCATAATTTGAATATTAAATAATATTACAAATATATTGATTAGAATTTTTTTCTATTTTGAATATTGCATTATTCGGGTTCAGATTATGAAATATTTGAATTAGAAAATTTGTATTGAATATTACAGTGTTAAGATAGCATTAGAAATACTATTACATTAAACAAATGTTAGAATGTTGTACAAACATTTGAAATTCGAAACAAATAAAAAAATGTGTTAAAATGTGTTTCATTATTTGAATGGTGCAAAACATTCACCCATCCCTAGTGTATAGCATTCTCCTGCATACTCTAAAACACTGGTTTTCAAACCTCCATAACAGGCCAGATTTTGAGGATATCTGTACTAGAGCACAAGTGAAATAATCAGTAGATTAGTAAACATGGTTATTTTACCCGCTCTCACCTAAAGTAATCCTGCAAATTTGGCCTGATAGGGACGCCTGACAACAGGTTTGAAAACCAGTACTCTAAAAGAATCAAGGGTTGTGTGTTGATGTTCCTGGACTTTTTGTTGGCTCTTGGGGGCCAATTTAACATTGTGCGGACAGACATTGATAAATGCCGACAGCATACGCTGTTGGCATTTATCATTGCACAAGCATTTCTAGTGAAATTCTTGTGCAATTCCGCCCCCAGCACATTTGCGGACAATCGGTCGATAGCAGCAGGTGTCAATCATCCCAATTGTATCTGATCGGGACTTAACTTATGTTTCCAGCGAGCCTGACGGCTTGCGCGGAAACTGCTGCATTCACAGCATGTTAAATCGGCCTCCAGATCTCTTAATTGCATTGTTTTTTTTGTCCAAGGGCCAGATTCTATAAATCTTGCGAGGCTTGTGAGAAATTGTGCAGGAACCAAATGATTTAAAGGGACAGTCTAGTCAAAATTAAACTTTCATGATCCAGATAGGGCATGTAATTTTAAACAACTTTCCAATTTACTTTTATCATCAAATTTGCTTTTTTTCTCTTGGCATTCTTTGTTGAAAGCTTAATTTAGGTAGGCTCATATGCTAATTTCTAAGCCCTTATGTCAGTGCATTTTGACAGATTTTCACAGCTAGACGGTGCTAGTTCACAGGTGCCATATAGATAAACATTGTGCTCACTCCCATGGAGTTATTTATGAGTCAGCACTGGTTGGCTAAAATGTAAATATGTAAAAAAAAAAGAACTGCAATAAGGGGGCAGTCTGCAGAGGCTTAGAGACAAGGTAATCACAGAGGTAAAAAGTATATTATTATGACTGTGTTGGTTATGCAAAACTGGAGAATGGGTAATAAAGGGATTATCTATCTTTTTAAATAATAACAATTCTAGAGTAGACTGTCCCTTCAAGCATTGGTGCCAGAATAGGGGATAAATGCTTTCCTTTTGTAATTTTTTTCCTGATATCTAAGATTAAGCTAACACTTTAAAGGACACTAAAGTCGAAATTGGTTTAACTTTGAAATTTGCCAAAAAAATATTTCTACTGCTCATTTGAAATTCAATGTTCTATTGCATTTTCTTTTTATAGTGTAACTGTCAGTTATTCAATTTTACTGTACTCCGTGTTTTTTTAAGTCACACTTTTTAAAAATGATGTACAGCTCATGTTGCAACAAGCAATTCTCTCCTGCTGATCATGTTTATGCTGTTATTATAAGTTTTTTGGCGGATTTATTACATTGTCCCTCCCCTGAGCAATTTCTGTTGACAATCTTTAGAGAATGTTTAGTTTTAGGGATGTATCTGACTGTAATCTCACAGCATTCCTCTAGCTCCCTCAATTTGTACCTTATAGTTTAGATTCAATATTGCTTTAGTAATCTAATCTCATCTAATCTATGTTTTATTTATTTTACTTTGCAAACTATTGACTAAAACTTGATAGATGAATAAGGTCTAGTAAATATTAGGCTGTATAGGATATCAAAGTAACCAATTAGTCTAATGAGACTGGAGACTGAGGGGAGAAATTATCGAACTCTGAATGGAACTTGATGCCCGTTTCCACGTGAGCCTTTAGGCTTGCCAGAAACAGCAGTTATGAAGCAGCGGTCTAAAGACTCCATAACTTGTCCGCCTGCTCTGAGGCTATGGACATCAATCTGCCCGATCCTATACGATCAGGGGGCGGCATTGCATAAAGCAGTTCACAAGAACTGCTTGTGCAGTGATAAATGCTGACAGTGTATGCTTTCGGCATTTATCAATGTGCAGCGGACATGATACGCTACATCGTATCATATCCGCTTGCAGTTTCATAAATCGGCCCCTGAGACTGGAGATACTACATAAGTATAAGTGAGTCTATCAGCCAATGATCTAAAGCTCTCTGAGCTAGTGGGATTCTTTAAGAGTGCTCATCTGCACTTCTATTTCCTTAGTGGAATTAAAGCCACTTTTTACCCTGAAAACAGGGTGTCTCGCTAAAGGGAGTATACTGCATTTTCATATGGGAAGGAGATACATACATTACACAAGTGCACAATGAAAATCGTAAAAATAATTGAACCAATCACACAAAAATACACAGGAAAAAAATGATATTTTTAAGTTATATCAAAAACCGTTAAAAAATTGTTCACTAAAAATCGTATTTTATCAAAAACTTTCGGCTAGATTTAGAGTTTGGCGTTAGCCGTCAAAACCAGCGTTAGAGGCTCCTAACGCTGGTTTTGGACTACCGCTGGTATTTAGAGTCGTGTAGGTAAGGGTCTAACGCTCACTTTCCAGACGCGACTTTTCCATACCGCAGATCCCCCTACGCCATTTGCGTATCCTATCTTTTCAATGGGATCTTTCTAACGCTGGTATTTAGAGTCTTGGCTGAAGTGAGCTTTAGAAATCTAACGACAAAACTCCAGCCGCAGAAAAAAGTCAGAAGTTAAGAGCTTTCTGGGCTAACAACGGTTCATAAAGCTCTTAACTACTGTGCTCTAAAGTACACTAACACCCATAAACTACCTATGTACCCCTAAACCGAGGCCCCCCCACATCGCCGCCATTCAATTAAAATTTTTTAACCCCTAATCTGCCGACCGCACAACGCCACCACCTACGTTATCCCTATGTACCCCTAATCTGCTGCCCCTAACACGCCGACCCCTATATTACATTTGTTAACCCCTAATCTGCCGCCCCCAACGTCGCCTCCACCTACCTACAATTATTAACCCCTAATCTGCCGACCGGACCTCACTGCCACTATAATAAATGTATTAACCCCTAATCCGCCTCACTCCCGCCTCAATAACCCTATAATAAATAGTATTAACCCCTAATCTGCCCTCCCTAACATCGCTGACACCTAACTTAACTAAATAAAATACCTACAATTATCTACAATTAAACCTAACACTACACTATCAATAAATTAATTAAATACAATACCTACAAATAAATACAATTAAATAAACTAACTAAAGTACAAAAAATAAAAAAGAACTAAGTTACAAAAAATAAAAAAATATTTACAAACAGAAAAATATTACAACAATTTTAAACCAATAACACCTACTCTAATCCCCCTAATAAAATAACAAAGCCCCCCAAAATAAAAAAATGCCCTACCCTATTCTAAAATTAAAATAGAAAAGCTCTTTTACCTTACCAGCCCTTAAAAGGGCCCTTTGCGGGGCATGCCCCAAAGAATTCAGCTCTTTTGCCTGTAAAAAAAAAAAAACATACAATACCCCCCCCAACATTACAACCCACCACCCACATACCCCTAATCTAACCCAAACCCCCCTTAAATAAACCTAACACTAAGCCCCTGAAGATCTCTCTACCTTGTCTTCACCACGCCGGGTTCACCGATCCGTCCACCAAAGTCTTGATCCAAGCCTCCGAAGTCTTGATCCAAGCCCAAGCGGGGGCTGAAGAGTGACGTTCATCCTCCGGCTGAAGTCTTGATCCAAGCGGCGGCTAAAGAATTCCATCTTCGGGCAGAAGTCTTCATCCTATCCGGGCAGAAGAGTAGATCCGGACCGGCAAACATCTTCATCCAAGCCGCATCTTCTATGTTCTTCCATCCGATGATGAGCGGCTCCATCTTGAAGACCTCCGGCGCGGATCCATCCTCTTCTTCCGACGACTAGACGACGAATGAAGGTTCCTTTAAGGGACGTCATCCAAGATGGCGTCCCTAGAATTCCGATTGGCTGATAGGATTCTATCAGCCAATCGGAATTAAGGTAGGAAAATTCTGATTGGCTGATGGAATCAGCCAATCAGATTCAAGTTCAATCCGATTGGCTGATCCGATCAGCCAATCAGATTGAGCTTGCATTCTATTGGATGATCGGAACAGCCAATAGAATGCGAGCTCAATCTGATTGGCTGATTGGATCAGCCAATCGGATTGAACTTGAATCTGATTGGCTGATTCCATCAGCCAATCAGAATTTTCCTACCTTAATTCCGATTGGCTGATAGAATGCTATCAGACAATCGGAATTCGAGGGACGCCATCTTGGATGACGTCCCTTAAAGGAACCTTCATTCGTCGTCTAGTCGTCGGAAGAAGAGGATGGATCCGCGCCGGAGGTCTTCAAGATGGAGCCGCTCATCATCGGATGGAAGAACATAGAAGATGCGGCTTGAAAGAAGATGTTTGCCGGTCCGGATCTACTCTTCTGTCCGGATAGGATGAAGACTTCTGCCCGAAGATGGAATTCTTTAGCCGTCGCTTGGATCAAGACTTCAGCAGGAGGATGGACGTCACTCTTCAGCCCCTGCTTGGGCTTGAATCAAGACTTCAGAGGCTTGGATCAAGACTTCGGTGGACGGATCGGTGAACCGGGCGTGGTGAAGACAAGGTAGGGAGATCTTCAGGGGCTTAGTGTTAGGTTTATTTAAGGGGGGTTTGGGTTAGATTAGGGGTATGTGGGTGGTGGGTTGTAATGTTGGGGGGGGTATTGTATGTTTTTTTTTTACAGGCAAAAGAGCTGAATTCTTTGGGGCATGCCCCGCAAAGGGCCCTTCTAAGGGCTCGTAAGGTAAAAGAGCTTTTCTATTTTAATTTTAGAATAGGGTAGGGCATTTTTTTTATTTTGGGGGGCTTTGTTATTTTATTAGGGGGCTTAGAGTAGGTGTAATTAGTTTAAAATTGTTATAATATTTTTCTAATGTTTGTAAATATTTTTTTATTTTTTGTAACTTAGTTCTTTTTTATTTTTTGTACTTTAGTTAGTTTATTTAAAGGGACTGTAAACTTTTACATTTCTCACCCACCGTATACATTATCAAATATCCATTTAATATAATTATTATATTGTGCAGAGTATAAGCGCTGCGGAAGCAAATGAAAATAAGTTTTATTATTGCTATCTGATTTAACGCTACGTCCGCCCATGCAGCCTGAGTACACTCTATAGCAAATTCAGTGCTGCAGGGCACTTGCGTCATACAGACACTTCCTCCTCCCATCGCTATACCCGGAGCGCGCATTATGTGTAAGATTGCGCATGCGCAAATCGGCAAGTCTACTTCACACAATATAAGCAGCGGATCGCGATGCAAAGCGCATTGCAATTCACTGCTTATGTTCCAGTTCCTACTCGCATCTGAAGAGAATCATTTAGCAACTCACCCTAAACTAAAACGAGCAATTTTTCATTATATATTAGTTTTTTGGTAAGTTCAAATTTTTTAAGGGACCGCCAATAATGCCCAATAAATATTTTTAATTACCTCCTATGAGACTAATAATTTTTTATGTATCCATTCACATATTGTACTTTTTATTATATTATTATTTTATAGTGAATAATACAAATTTTAACTTGATGAATTATATTTAAATATTTCACAGTTGTTGTTGTTTTTATATTTTATTTAAATAATAAGGTTTAAAAGGTTAGAAACATAACAGATATTATGAATTTTAAATGATAATCTGTTTGCTCGTTCGTCTGTAGGAGTGACTCACCGCTCTATCAGACAAACAGAATCGCAATGCACTACGAAGCATTGCGATTCTGTATAAGGCTGAAGTGACAAGTAAGGAATGGATGTCACTGCGCATGCGCACATCATGAGGGAACGTGCGCTGTGAGGAGAGGAGAAGACGGACGTTCTAACGGCGGTTGGATGCAGGGACTATGACGAAGCGTTCCGAAAAAAATATTTATTAGATAGGCGGCCAGATAAAGGTATTTTCGGAGTATATAATATATGTGTTTGTAACGCTTCCACTGCGCTTTTTCTCTGCATCAAAGGATTTTTTATAAAAATAGGTGTTAATTAAACAGATTAAGGTCTTGGGGATCAAGTGTTTACAGTCCCTTTAATTGAATTTATTTGTAGGTATTGTATTTAATTAATTTATTGATAGTGTAGTGTTAGGATTAATTGTAGATAATTGTAGGTATTTTATTTAATTAATTTATTGATAGTGTAGTGTTAGGTTTAATTGTAACTTAGGGTAGGATTTATGTTATAGGTAATTTTGTAATTATTTTAAATAGGTAGCTATTAAATAGTTATTAACTATTTAATAGCTATTGTACCTGGTTAAAATAATTACAAAGTTGCCTGTAAAATAGATATTAATCCTAAAATAGCTGCAATATAATTATAATTTATATTGTAGCTATATTAGGGTTTATTTTACAGGTAAGTATTTAGCTTTAAATAGGAATAATTTATTTAATAAGAGTTAATTTATTTCGTTAGATTTAAATTATATTTAACTTAGGGGGGTGTTAGTGTTAGGGTTAGACTTAGCTTTAGGGGTTAATACATTTATTAGAGTAGCGGTGAGGTCCGGTCGGCAGATTAGGGGTTAATACTTGAAGTTAAGTGTCGGTGATGTTAGGGAGGGCAGATTAGCGGTTAATACTATTTATTATAGGGTTATTGAGGTGGGAGTGAGGCGGATTAGGGGTTAATACATTTATTATAGTAGCGGTGCGGTCCGGTCGGCAGATTAGGGGTTAATAATTGTAGGTAGGTGGAGGCGACGTTGGGGGCAGCAGATTAGGGGTTAATAAATACAATATAGGGGTCGGCGGTGTTTTGGGCAGCAGATTAGGGGTACATAGGTATAATGTAGGTTGCGCTCGGTGTACGGAGCAGCAGATTAGGGGTTAATAATAATATGCAGGGGTCAGTGATAGCGGGGTCGGCAGATTAGGGGTTAATAAGTGAAAGGTTAGGGGTGTTTAGGTGCAGACATAGGAAGTGTTTCCCCATAGGAAACAATGGGGCTGCGTTAGGAGCTGAACGCTGCTTTTTTGTAGGTGTTAGGTTTTTTTTCAGCTCAAAATGCCCCATTGTTTTCTATGGGGGAATCGTGCACGAGCACGTTTTTGAAGCTGGCCGCGTCCGTAAGCACCGCTGGTATTGAGAGTTGCAGTGGCGGTAAATTATGCTCTACGCTCCCTTTTTGGAGCCTAACGTAGCCATTCTGTGAACTCTAAATACCAGCGGTATTTAAAAGGTGCGGGGAAAAAAAAGCCAGCGTTAGCTACGCGGGTCGTTACCGACAAAACTCTAAATCTAGGCGAAAGTATCGAAATTACACATGAATAAATCATATTAAATATGCACAGCAAAAATCTTAATTTAAGTACACTGGAGGGGAAAAAAACACATAGAAATTAGTAGTTATAAATACAAAATACAAAGCATATTTTTTATTATAAAATGGGCGTTTCATGGGCGTTGCATGGGCGTTGCATGGGCGTGTATGTCTCTCAAATCCCAGATCTCACTATTTTTTCTTGCAAATTAAAAGGTGGGGAGATTTCATCAAAATACTCAAAACACATATTTTAAGATACAGTGCACTAAAAATGGCATAATTTGGTTTCTATTAGGTGTAATAATACAGTTTAAACATAGCAGGTTCTCACTGTGTACTTCCTCCCTTCTCCATTGCAAACTTCTCCATTTCAGAGAGCTCTTATTATTTCTAAGAGTTACAGCTCGTCACTCACAGGAACAGCCCATTTTCTTTGAATTGCACCAAGACTGTCCCTGCGAGGCTAAGCATGGCTGACAGCTGATGTTTTGGTACACATTGATACTCTATTTTCTGCAACAGACTCATTTACGGTCTGTGCTATATATATAAATAGGTGGCTATAAGAGAAACCATATATCTTGCTCATTTGAAGTGTCTTTATAAAAGAGATTGTCTATTTAATTTTTTTCTTTTTATTGCATTTGCTTAATTTATTACTTTAATTAGTAAAATGCGTCCTCCGGCCATATGAATACAAAATTCCTAAGTGGCTACTTGTGGAATGTAGCATGCTAGGGTTCTATGTTTTGGGTCAAGGTCAACCATAGGATAGTCATTCTATTAGTCCTAGGTCTCACTCAGTAAGGAACATATAGAGGCCCATTTATCAAGCTCTGTATAGAGCTTGTGGGCCCGTGTTTCTGTCGAGCCTTCAGACTCGCCAGAAACAGCAGTTATGAAGCAGCGGTCTACAATTCGCCACAATTCAACCCGATCGAGTACGATCGGGTTGATTGACACCTCCCTGCTGGCGGCCCATTGTCCGCGAGTCTGCAGGGGGCGGCGTTGCACCAGCAGCTCTTGTGAACTGCTGGTGCAATGCTGAATACGGAGAGCATATTGCTCTCCACATTCAGTGAGGTCTTGCGGACCTGATCCGCACTGTTGGATCAGGTCCGTAAGACCGTTGTTAAATAGGCCTCCTAGTCTAGATGTTTCAGGGATTTAATGCAGGTTCCTGGTTTAAAGGGACGTTAAAGTCACAATGTAATTTCCAGTAAAAGGTTTATTAATGAACAGTGAAAAACACTTCCCAATTTACCTTCATTACTCAATTTGTCTGAAAAATATAGTTGTTCACTGTCTCCAGAGAGGCTGGAGTATATTCCATCGAATTCAGAACAATTACTATTCTATGTGCTTCACAGTGATTGTGTAATTATAATAGATCATTTATTGGACACTTGTAATGGTTGGCACTACTTCTGGCAACAATGCTTGGAACTAGGTTAAATGTGGGACTTTGAAGCCCTAGTGTGGACATAGACACCGTTTATTTTGTGTCATAATTTTCAGTACCTTCCATTATTTCTGTGGCTCCCTCTTTTTGCGACTTTATTTTCAGCTGCTTGAGCCTTTAGTCCTAGGCTCCACTTGAGAAACAGCATGTGGTAATAAAAAGGTGGTTTCTTGTTCCACAAGTTTGGACATTTATAGTCAACATCATTTAGAGAGTTGTTTTTTAAAGTTTGTGATCATTTGCATGATCTTTTGTATCAGTATTATTGCTATCTGCATTTTTTAGATATAAAAATGCCCATTAGTGTATCTCCACCATCTAGTTTTCAGTAGATAATGAATATCTATACAAAGCACTGGTTTGTAGTTTACAGATAGATAAAAGTAAATTCAGTCCCGGATTGAAGGTGCTTAGTCATAGATTCATTTGATTCACCTATGTGACTGATTTAACTCATAGAATCCCAGTATATAGCACCCTATAACCTCTACACCAAATTACTCTATGTATTTTTAATATGGTTTGAATGGCAATTGTGTGTATGAATTGTAATGGCTATCACCCAATTTTCTTTTAATAAGTTTAATAAAAGCTATGTTTTACTTTTAACGGTAATATAATTTACCTATACTCTTTAAAATTTAAAGGTGTACACAACTTTCTTTTGTCAAGCTCTTTTTGACTTAGTTGTCTAAGTAAAACTTTCTAGTTAACTACACCCCTCCACATTTGTGCAGGATTATACTATAGCTAATAACTATTCACCTTCCATTTCTGTGTATCCCACTGGTTTTTGCCAATTCTGAACTGGGGGCACTGCAGAACATTTAGAACATCTTTAATTTGCAAAGGGAAGTAAGCATGTGTGTCTTTCATCTGCTGCACTAACTTTACTTGGTGAACCACTAATTCATACGTTCCTTATTGTTGCCCGTTTCTTTGTGCCTCTTCAGATGAGCTTGGACATCACATCTGGAAACCCCAGTCTGCCTTGAAATGTCTGCTTATTTGAAGGCAAAGGGTGGCCATACCAAATAATAATTATAGTTTGATTTAGATTATGGGGTATATTTATCAAAGGTCTGGCGGACCTGATCCGACAGTGCGGATCAGGTCCGCCAGACCTCACTAAATGCGGAGAGCAATACGCTCTCCGTATTCAGCATTGCACCAGCAGCTCTTGTGCAACGCCGCCCCCTGCAGATTTGCCGCCAGCAGGGGGTGTCAATCAACCTGATCGTTCTCGATCGGGAAGAATTGTGGCGATGTCTTTCTGCCTGCCCATAACTGCTTCATAACTGCTGTTTCTGGAGAGCCTGCAGGCTCACCATAAACACGGGCCCTCAAGCTCCATATGTAACTTGATAAATGGGCCCCTCTATTTCTTTTCACTCCCTTTGCATTTCGTTAATTGATAAAAATAAACTTTTATTTTTAAAAGCTTTCTTACTTTACAGCATTTTTTTCACACCTGCCTAAAATGTTTGCACAGTACTGTAAGTAAAAATGTTTTTATTGTCCCTTTAACAGCCTATATTAATCTTTTTTTTTATAGTTACTGGAAAACTCTTCTGATATCCTTTCCAGGAAGAAGGATCCTTTCTTCAAATTCTCACAGGGATAAAACGTACCAGCAGGCAGCTCTTCAGGATCATCCCTAATATATATATGTTTGTCTGAACACCTCAGGATCATCAGTAATATATATATGTGTATATATATGTGTTTGCCTGAACACCTCAGGATCATCCCTAATATATATATGTGTATATATATGTGTTTGCCTGAACACCTCAGGTATATATATATATATATATATATATATATATATATATATATATATATATATATATATATATATATATAGTATATATATATATATCCAGGGCTGGACTGGGAATTCAGACTGGCCCTGGAATTGTGTGTAGACCAGCTCTGCCCCTGACCCCTTCATGCCCTCGGCTATGCCCCCACCCGGCCCGGCCATGGTAAAACTCCTGTGGCCTCCAGCCCTGACTGTCTGACAGGCAACGTAGGACTGGCAACTTTTGGCCCAGGGGAAATGTACACAACTGTTTATTCCACTTAGGAAGTACAATAAAGAGTAAAAGTTTAAACTATTAGTATATTACATATCTGTTTTTTTCACCCTTGCTATTCTGGAAAATATTTTAAATGCAAGTAAATTTTAGTGCAAATAAAAAAGGCATATGCCATTTATTGTATTGGCTTTTTGCAGGCATAACTCCTGAATATCAAAGTTTTTTGTGAGGAACATATAAAAAGGATTACCCTTACCTAGGTAATACATTAATCTCTCAATATTCCATGGGTTTATGGTAATACACCCAGTAAAAATAAATAAAATACAGAATCAAACATGTATTTGTGAGAAGCACATAACAAAGGTTATAATTAAAAATAAATGAATCAAATAAAATGCAATGTGTTAAAGAAAATAATTCATTACTAGTCAATGTTTTGTTCTTCTAATTCCCTTTTGCCACACTCTGCAAGTTTGACAACACACACACACAAAAGAAGCTTTTAAGAATATATATTTAAAAAAAAAATGATAGGAAAAGATTTCTACAATAAAAACAATAATTCCAGGGAACACACATACTGATCTGGAATTGTCTACACTTCATTTTTCTCCCAACATAAAGAAACACATTCAAAACAAAAGTAATGTTATTATATTAGTTAATTTCTGATTTAAAATATGGTTGATATAAAAAAAATACAAAAATACATTACAATGAGGATTCCTTATTAGGGGCCTGTGCCTCTGAAACGTATCCATACATTATACGCTTTTATTAGCTATTGAAAGGGTAAGAAAACGTACAGCAGGTTTCCTCTCTGTCTCTACCTCATCATAGCAGAGTTTAGCAGGTGTGACCCCATAATCTCTCCCCTTTCTGATTTACTTGAATTGGGAGGCTCCTGCTAAATGTATCTAATAGAACCTTGTAAAGTCACGCTGGCAGTGGCTGGCTGCCTCTCTCGCCCTCTTCCCTTCTTCCTGCGTACACTGCTACCTATGACGCTGTTAGGAAGTGATGGGGGGGGGGGGCGGGAGGTCACAGTGTCACCTTTCAATTCCCCCAGCACAGATCTCGGAGGCCTGTCCTCCTCCTCCAACCCCCGGCCGGATCAATTGCAGACGAAGCACCTATACCTCCTGCCTGCATACAGCAACCATGAGATCCACTTGCAGCTGCAAGAAGTGGAGGATTCCCAGTCTCACAGCCGCTGTATGTAAGGCCCGGGTGCAATTGCAGTGACCGGCTTGGCAGAGCAGGTGATACAGAAGCAGCCGCCGTTCCCCCCCAACCCCTAACAGGGTTGCTGCCTGCTACTGATTTGAGCTGAAGTTGAGTTGAGCTCTGTGTGCTGGGCCACTTGTGTGTGTTCAGCTGAGCTCCTCCCTGTGCTGCAACTCCACTCCCTTACCTGCTAACAGTGCAGGGCTCTCTCTGCTAGGGTGGCCCACCGGGATTTTTCGCCGTATCACGGTGGCCCAATCCGGACCTGTATATATCTCATTAATTTGCTGCTCCTCTTCTACACTGAAAGAAATAGCAGATTAGTATATGCATTTCAGTATATGACATCGATTTCAGTATATGCCATGAAATTCAGTTTATAACACATGGATTTCACTTTATGGCATATGGATTTCATTCTGTGATATATGGATTTCAGTATATGATATATTAATTTCAGTATAGAACATATGGATTTCAGTATATGATATATTAATTTCAGTATAGAACATATGGATTTCAGTATATGATATATTAATTTCAGTATAGAACATATGGATTTCAGTATATGATATATTAATTTCAGTATAGAACATATGGATTTCAGTATATGATATATTAATTTCAGTATAGAACATATGGGTTTCAGTATATAATATATTTATTTCAGTATAGAATATATGGGTTTCAGTATATGAAATGGATTTCACTATATAGAATATGCATTTCAATATATGATACACATTTCTCACTGTATGATGTAACCGATTCTGTGATGAAAGCTAAGTATAATTTATGTCCCTAACGGCCCCTCATAGATTAGCAGATTCCAAAAACTGCATTAGCGACTACACAATTTATTTTTCCTGACAATTGATTCAGCCAAAACATTTTTTATGTGCATGTCTACTATTCTAGAAGAATTTGGTGACTTTTTATTCTAGTATCTTATAAGCATGAAATGCTGCATATGCTATGAAGCATTAGAAAGACATTACTACAAAATAAATATAAAAAGGTTTTTGTTTACAAATAGTAGTATTTGTTGTTATTTTTCCAACTTTGAAATGTACACTTTTTTAAGTTTGTTAACAAATATTTCCTTATTAATTTTGTTTGTTTATTTTAAAAATGCTTTTGTTTTTTTGCTTATGGATATTACTGTCCAGCAACAGAGATGTTGAAGGTCAGATCAGAGTTCATCCAGTGAACTTTATCACAACACAGTTGTACATTTCCTGCTAGTCACAATATAAAAATAAACGGCTAGATTACGAGTTTTACGTTATGAGTGGTGCGGTACTAACTTGCACGTTATTGTCACCACTCACTTACAGCGCTGGTATTACAGGTTTTCAGAAACCCGGCATTAAAAGACAAGAAGTGAGTGTAGAGCAAAATTGAATTAAGTAAGTGGATCTTCAGGGGTTAGTGTTAGGTTTTTTTTAAGGGTTTATTGGGTGGGTTTTATTTTTAGCTTAGGGTTTGGGCTGCAATAGAGCTACATGCCCTTTTAAGGGCAATGCCCATACAAATGCCATTTTCAGGGCAATGGGGAGCTTAGGTTTTTTTAGTTAGGGTTTTATTTGGGGGGGTTTGTTGTGTGGATGGTGGGTTTTACTGTTGGGGTGGTTGTTTGTATTTTTTTTTATAGGTAAAAGAGTTGATTTCTTTGGGGCAATGCCCCGCAAAAGGCCCTTTTAAATGCTATTGGTAGTTTAGTTTAGGCTAGGGTTTTTTTTTTTTATTTTGGGTGGGCTTTTTTATTTTGATAGGGCTATTAGATTAGGTGTAATTAGTTTAAATATCTTGTAATTTGTTTTTTATTTTCTGTAATTTAGTGTTTTTTTTGTAATTTAGCTAATTGTATTGAATTTAGTTAATTGTATTTAATTAAGGGAATTTATTTAATTGTAAGGTTAGGTTAGGTGTTAGTGTAAGACAGTTTAGGTTTTATTTTACAGGTCAAATTGTATTTATTTTAGCTAGGTAGTTATTAAAAAGTTAATAACTATTTAGTAACTATTCTACCTAGTTAAAATAAATACAAACTTGTCTGTAAAATAAAAATAAACCCTAAGCTAGATACAATGTAACTATTAGTTATATTGTAGCTAGCTTAGGGTTTATTTTACAGGTAAGTATTTAGTTTTAAATAGGAATTATTTAGGTAATAATAGTAATTTTTATTTATATTTATTTTAATTATATTTAAGTTAGGGGGTATTAGGGTTAGGCTTAGATTTAGGGGTTAATAAATTTAGTATAGTGGCGGCGATGTTAGGGGAGGCAGATTAGAGGTTAATAATATTTAACTATTGTTTGCAAGGCGGGAGTGCGGCGGTTTAGGGGTTAATATGTTTATTCTAGTGGTGGCGATGTCGTTAGCAGCAGATTAGGGGTTAATAGTTTTCTTTTAGTGTTTGCAATGCGGGAGGGCCTTGGTTTAGGGGTTAATAGGTAGTTTATGGGTGTTAGTGTACTTTTTAGCACTTTAACTACTGACTTTAGAATGCGGTACGAATCTTGATGGGATATTGTGTACCACTCACTTTTTGGCCTCCCAGGATAAGTTTGTAATACCGGCGCTATGGAAGTCCCATTGAAAATGGACTATACGCAATTTGCGTAAGTTGATTTGCGGTACGGCCAAAAAATTGTGCGGTGCCCCTAAATCTGCAAGACTCGTAATAGCAGAGGTAGTAAAAAAAGCAGCGTTATGAGGCTTAACGCTGCTTTTTATACTCATAACGCAAGACTTGTAATCTAGCCGAAAGTGATTAAAGGTAATTTAAATGTTTAACATGTTTAGAGAGGACTCTTGTACAGATAGAAAATGTGTTTAGTGTTCCTTTAAATCAGGAGAAAAATATTCTAAATTAAATGAATCTTCATCAAGCATTGTGCTGCATTAAATATTTTCTCAGCTTTACTATAAAATTAATCCGGGCCGCAAGAAATGTTTAATCAAAAATCCATTCAAGAACTCAACAAAATGTACACAACATAATTTACAAATGCATAAATGTTAATAGTTTTCACATAATTTATTTAAACACATTCAGAATATAAGTATGGTGGCTGGGGCACGGGAAGTACCTTTAGAACTTAATTTCATTTTGGATATTTGTCTTGTTGCATTGGCCATGAATCAACAGGTTTTGATGCCTGGCGGCATAATCCTATCTGACAATTACAATGTTTTTGTATTCAATTATTTCCTAGCTGAGGTTAAGACAGTATACTGAAATATCAGTGAGAAAACTTTATTTAATACACAATAGACCAGTAACATTAGTTTTCAGTTGAATTAACAGACGTGAGTTCAGCTACCTAACTTTCCTAAATATAATTAATTTCTACAATAAACACTGGATAATGCAATATTGGTGATTTGATATGCAATTGACTCAGACAATTTTTTAGGTACTACATACATCAGTTAAAAATACATCAGTGGGTGTTTGTTTTTATTTTCAACCGAAGATGTGACCTAGACAGATTCTTCTAGACAGAGCATCCTAGAAAGTCTGTGGAGACTTGTAGTTAGGTAGTAACTGACTAGAGATGCAGTCTTCTTTTCTTTGTAGAAAATACAGTATATATATATATATATATATATATATATATATATATATATATATATATATGTGCATTTAAAACACATTATGGAGTTGTTATCATATGGACTTAGCTGTATGTGGACCTAGAGCTGGATAACATTGAAATTATGTTCAAAGTTAATTTTTGTTCTTGTATTTCAATAATTCAGGAATTAAAGGGTTATAAATCTTTGCAAAGTGGTATTAATGAAAAACAACATATTAGAAACATCAATGTAAATCCCCCTACTTTGATGAAAACAAAGCTTCTACATATAGATAAATATTATATTTATTTCTCAAAAACGTTCATCCAACAACCGGCCAGAAAGTAGGCTGAACTTTATCCATGGTCATAATAGAGCTTACCCCAATTGTTCATAATCTAATTATAATATAATATGAGCTCTCTCTACAAATTGCACTAATGTGTATGGCATAGCATGCACACTAGATACAAAATGATAGGTTCACCATCTTGTTATATCTGTATAAATATAATTTGGTTGGTAAAATTATAAGCTTGTTAGTCTAGGGCACTGGTTTTTAAACCTGTCCTTAGGCCTCCCTAACAGGCTACTTTTTGAGGATATCTGAACTAGAGCACAGGAAAAATAATCAGCTGATTAGTAAATATGGTTATTTTACCTGTTCTTATCCAAGGTAATCCTGAAAATCTGGCCTGTTAGGAAGGTGTGAGGATAGGTTTGAAAACCAGTGGTCTAGGGGGCTTAAATACTTACCTGCAATCAAATAGATGCTGCTGCTCCATCTGCTCCATTTTCTGCAATCTGGGGTTCCACTCCCTCCGACCGCAATGTCATGGGCCTTCTGCTCTTCTTCCGGTTGATGACGCGCATAAAGCCACGCATGTGCATAAAGACAGAGCCGAGACCTGAAGTCATATGCACATGTGTGGCTCATGATCAGTAAACATAGCACATGCGACCTGACATGATTGTTCTACCAAGAAAGAACACAGTAACATTTGAATAATTAGCCTAACCCGGGGTTTGGCAGCAATACAATTTTAGGGGGAAAATACGGGTAAATTGGAAAAAAAGCTTAATAGCTGTTAATGGCATATTTTACATTAGAAGATATTTTTAAATGCATAAAAAAAATATTTGGGGTTCCTATCCCTTTATGTTTGACTAATTGGTTTGTGAGGATATATATATATATATACACACACACACACACATACATATGTTTGCTGTAACTCTCCTTCAGACACTTACGGTACACTAGTTTCCATAATGACAGCACCCATAATTAGAAAGATGCATGAAATGCATTTAGGCCTAGATTACAAGTGGATCTCTATTGATAAGCGCATGGGGATATTGTATATATCTAGGTATGTATGTATGTATGTATATATATATATATATATATATATATATATATATGTATATATAAGAGTCAAGTCTAACTGGACTCTTTATCAATGCAAATACAAAAATCTTAAAGAGCTTCCCTATTACACCTCTTATATTCACAGCTAATTTCACTAACAAGCTGCACAATTGTGTGATGTGAAAGAACAGCCCGGGCGACGACTGGAGTGAAGGGCAGTTTGACCCCTACTTTGCGGGAGCAATGGTAGGCTCCGCTGTGGGGGTGGAGAGAGAGGGGAGGAGATAAATATCCCTCCCAGGCTTACAGTGTCAGTGCAGAGTAGGAGCAGCGGAAGCAAGAAGGTTTTGTCAGCACTTACCTGGAGATCGTGGTCAGCACTTACCTGATGGAGGCTCTGTTGTCACAGCTGTTGGCGGTCGCCAGGCAGAATGGTGAGGAGTGGATCCGAGAGCGGCTGAGCGGCGGTGCGGAGGCAGTTCCAGATGGAGAAGCGGCGACGAACAGGACCAGAGGACGGCCGGCCAGGAGGTCGCGGCCACCAGAGCGACTCAGTCCGGATCTTCACGGCGCCAGGTCCAGCAGAGGTGGCGCAGGGCCTGGGCGTCCAGCGGAGGTGAGCGGAATGGCGGATGGCGGACGAGGACGGCAGGTTGCAACGGAGGCTGAGTCGCGGCCTACCACGGGGCCGGTGGCTGACGTCATGGTCGGGCGACGTCAGGAAACACCGGGCGCCGGTCGCGGCAGGAGGAGGTCGCTGAGGAATAGGACTAGCGGTCCGGAAGCAGGTAAGTTGCACTGAGTTATCGAAGATTATCCCCTTAGTAGCTGGGCTATCGAAGAGGGTTCCCGAAGGCGGGAAGTGAAAAGGGGCATGCAGGGAAGCATGGCTGCGGGGGGGGGGGGTTGGGAGAGGCGCTGCGGTTGGATTATGAGGTGGTACAGGCGGGAAACAAGGTTTGGAATGGGGTGAGGCCGCAAGTGGCAGGTTAGGAAGGGGAATTAGATAACGGGGGGCGCCAGGGTGTGGCTGCAAGCGGTAGTTAGGACACAAGCAAGGGGGGGAGCGTGATAAGGCTGTGAGGTGAGGCAGTTGGGGAGCCGGGATAAGGCTCAATACATCATGTGTGTGTGGATCAGTGATCAGTGTCGCAGTGATGATGTCATCATGTGTTGCCGGTCAGCTCTGTACCAGTGACTTACGATCAGCTGAATTTGACAGCTTTCATACTCGCATCCTACCCTCTGCCTGGCTGTGTAATACGGAACCATACAGTAGCGAAATACCACAAACACCAGCAGCTTCCGGGCGCGCAACTACCCATCATTGTAATCATCAATCTATTAAAATCTGTAAATTTATAAACATTAAAAGAAAAAATATAGATACTAAATAGAATTATTAAAATAGGACTATAACATTGGTATACACTTATAACATTTTGATCTCTCCAGTATCTGGTGGAATATGGTAGATTAGAGATCCAACTGAGGTATCCGAGGATTTGTTCATGTTTTACGTGCATTAAACAGATATAGATTGCACATATATTCAATAGTCCAGCAAGTTAGGTATGGGCAGATTTCAAAATGTCCACAGGGGATCAAAAAAAGACTCAAGGTTTGCCGTAGAAGGGACTGAAATCCAGTATTGTATTCAGGCCTCTGGGTGTCACAGTGTCCAATAGATATATCCATTTAGATTCCATTCGTAGTAGCTTCTATGCCCTATTACCTCCCCTCCGTAGTGGGGGTATATGTTCAATCAACATTGTTCTCAGACTCGCAAAACTATGTTTATGCTGAACAAAACGGTGTGCCACAGGCTGGTCTGAATCACCATCCTTTATAGCTTCCCTAATTGCAAATCTATGATTTTCATATACGTTCCTGGAACGTAGTTGTTTTTCCAACATATATCAGAGAACAAGGACAAATGAGCGGGTATATGACATAGTTGTTGGTACATGTTAATCTGTGATTGATTTTATAGCATTTATTCCGATGTGGATGCTGAAACGTTGGTCCAGTCAACATGCTATGGAAGGTTGTGCAGTCTCCGCACTTCACGGATCACAATTTTGTTGGCTTCAGCTAATTTTTCTTTTCATATCATTTAATGGGATCCGTTTCAACCAGTATATCCCTCAGGATGGGAAGCTATCCCGGTCTTCTTTAAATTTCTTGGTTGCATTATTTCTAAGTTTAATGTATACATTTGTGTCACTTAACTGTCTCATGAATGACAACACCACCACCCTTGTCAGCCGAACGAATGTTGATGGTGTTGCCATCTTTAAGATTATCCAGAGCCTGCTTTTCTCCTTTGGATAAATTAGAAAATGGCTTAAAATTATCAGTGGTACAATTATTACTCAGTAAATTAGTAAAACACTTGGAGTGATTGGTAGTTGGAGGGTCAAAGGTTGATGGTACCTTAAATTTAGCGGGTATACCCTGTTTATTCCTAAAGGAATCTTTTAATTTTAGTTGTCTTTGCAGCTTTGGCAGATCTACAATCTTGTCAAAAGGTATTATTTTTAGGAGTAGGTACAAAGGAAAGGCCGCAATTAAGTAATCTAATCTCAGTTTCATCAAGTGTTCTACTACTCAAATTGAATACAATATTAATTTATTTTTGCATTGTTTCTTTCTTTAGATAGCCCCCTCTCCAAGTCTGCCTTTTCTCTGTCTTTTCCTATGGGTGGTTTGGATGCAGCCCTTGTAGCCACCTCGCAGCCTTGACAAAGAGGCCAGTAAGGCTTTGAAAATGTTTGCTGTTTTTAAATATGGCTATTAAATGCTAAGTTTTATCACACAAGATCAATGAGTGCTGTACTAATATATATATATATATATATATATATATATATATATATATATATATATATATATATATATATAAAATCAAAAAAGGATTTAGTAAAGGGACTTCTGTATATAAATATTAACTTATAAAGCCACCATGTGGATATCTATTCCACTCGACCCCTAATGCAGGTATGAAAGGGACAGTTCACTGTAACAAACCGCAATATTTAAACTTCAAAAACTTGAAACATCCCCTTAAGCAAAAACAGCAGAAACAAAGTGCATCATAGAAGTAAAGTGCATCTTAGAAATGAACAGGTGAGTTCCATGTAGGGCAAACAATGAATGCTGAATACGTCACCCTCCAACAGGCAATGCAGTGTTGCCACAGGATACCGATATCAATATCCAAACAGCTAGTAGCTGTGCGACTCACCCTTCTTGCTTGTAGTTTCAAACGTGTACCTTAAGAGTCCTGCTGTATGCTTCGTGACCCACGGCATCTAAGACAGCCTCGATGCCTCTATCCAGCCGGTTCCGGTCATGTGATGGGCGTCGGCCGTCACAGCCAATGGGATGCTTAGCCTACCAGGAGGCTTGCAGAATCCAACGTCGAAGGGGATGCCAAATATCAGGAATAATAGGGGGAGTGGAGTAGAGGCAAGCTCCTGATGCAACCCAGAATGCCGGCAAAATAGACATCAAACGAAAAGAATTGATATCCAGGCTGCGTTAAAAACCAAAGTCTTTATTAAATTCCACTTGGGATAAAATTGCAATAAGGAAAGGGGGATCCAGCATAACAGTGTTACCAAAGTTATTCCGCTAACATGTTTCGGTAAAGACCGTAATCATAGCTATGATTACGGTCTTTACCGAAACATGTTAGCGGAATAACTTTGGTAACACTGTTATGCTGGATCCCCCTTTCCTTATTGCAATTTTATCCCAAGTGGAATTTAATAAAGACTTTGGTTTTTAACGCAGCCTGGATATCAATTCTTTTCGTTTGATATATATATATATATACATATATATATTTACATACTGTATATATTATGGGGAGGCAAAATGTGAGCTTAAAATACTCCACTATGCACAAAATGCAAAGAGACTAACTCATTGTGTATCCTATTAACAAATCTATACAAGTCAAAGGACTTCGCCCCCCTACCCCCCCCCTAGAAATCCTCTAGATCCATTGTTTCCAGTGCAGCAAAGGATTCTGGGTAAGATATGCAAATGAGTTTCACAATTCCTTACCTTTTTTACTTCAATCTGTTTATAGTCAGAATTTATATTAGCTATGGCATTGCTGTGTTAAGCTTAACTAGGGTTCGTACAGTGATTAAGAACCATCCCAGTACAGCCGTTTCATGGTTTTTGCCACTCCTCCACTGGAAGTAAGTTGAATCACACTCCTGTGTGATTTCCTAGCGAATCACTGTACTTACCCTAGATAAGCGTATAAGACAAAGCCAGAAGAGGCTTTTGTAGCGTGTCCCATAGAAGTCTAGGAAAAAAAAAAAAGATTGAGTTCCTTTGTTCATGCAGAAAAAAAAATGTAACTCTAAAGGTGGGAAAGGCTCTTCTACAGGAGGAAAGGCTTCAAAAGTTCAAATTTACACTATTTAGACAGGAAAGGTTTTTGAAGTTCACATTTATACTATTCACTAATTATGTCCAATAATTTGATTGTTAGTCGATTGCTGTGTCAGCAAGTATGTAAGCTTCAGTTTTGTTCTTGGTCAATCCTTTTAATAATCTTTTTTTTGTGCTGCTGATTTGTAACAGTAGCACTAGCTAATACTTTAAATGTATTAAAGTTTAAGCTGCTCTTCAGCTGTTCCTCTCCTGCCCTATATAAATTAAGACAAGACATTTCTAGAGATGTGAATTCGTTTTTTGGACAAATGCACATTCGTCACAAAAATCTGAATGAGTGCACAAAAGAAAATAAAGAAAGCTAAAAAATACTGACGGAAATCACAGTTATTATTCATTTCCTTTCTTTATATTTTTTTAATTGCTTATTACTTACCTAAACATGCTTTGCATGCTCTGGAGAACACATTGAGATAAGTATTGCAGCTACAGTTTAACTATTTACCTGTAGATTTGAAACATTTACAGTCGTTTTAACGAAAGTGAATGTAAATGGTTAACGAAAATTAGATTTTTGGTTTGTTTAAAAAAGCAAACGAAAACAGAATAGTGCAGCCAACAAATTTGGGGAAACAAATTTCCCTGAATATCCAAAACGAAAATTTTATCTGAAATTAATATTTCTTCCCTGCACATCTCTAGAAATTTCTGTTAACAAACAAATAATGTTGTTAAATTTGCCAAAGCAAATTACCTCAGAAACGAATCAATATCAATATAAGGGAGCGCAATATTTTCTTCTATGGGTTACTATAAAAACATATAATTATCTTGTATCAGAACGCCGCAAACATTAATCATAAAGTAATATGTCCAAAAGATGAAAACACTTTCAAATAGACAATAGAGTCATTATTTTTCAAAGGCAGCTCCCTCCAAATAATGGGGTTATGTCTTCTGTCAAAAAGGATCAACTGAAACAAAAGGAGAAAGAAAGGGCACCTCCTAGTGCAGCATTATTTGATTGTACGACACACAACGTAAAAGTTTCAAATATTACTCACAATATTCCATGCACTCAAAATTATACAAAATATGCAAGCTGGACATGTTAGCAGCCGACCAGCTGACTGACCATTGATATTACTGGTGATATCCGGAAAGGTAAGACAGAGAAATCCTTTGCGCAGTACCCTCTGGTTTAAATATAATACGGAAAACCAAGTACATTGTTATACTAACAAATTTCTTGCACCTATCTCTTAAGGTGCTAAAAATGCATGCTGGTTGTTTAGCAGCCAGCCAGCCAGCCAGCTAGCTAACACCCAAAAGTATGTTGAAACGGTGCAGCAAAGCAGAAACTTCCAAAGGAAAACAATCCGTGGATATGGTAAAATTTCAGATAAGCAACGCGTTTCTCGATCATATAGATTGTTTCATCAGGCTTAGTATTTTGAAGTTACTACCTTGGATATTTAAATCAAACAAAAACCAACCACATCAGATGGATGATGACACTACTATAATGTAACCAGTCCCCTTAAACAAAAATAGCTCATGCGTGTTCATGAACGTGAAGCCAATAAAGGGGGGAAAGATTCTTGACAGAATATTCAATTATTCATCATACACTTGTTGATGTGCTGGCTGATGTGTTGTTTCAGGGCAATGGGTAGATTAGGTTTATTAGTGTTATTTTTTTTTATTTTGGGGGGTTTGGTGAGTGGGGGGGGGTTACTGTTAGGGGGGACTTGGTTTATTTGTAATGTAAAAGCGCTATTTAACTTAGGGCAATGCCCTACAAAAAGCCCTTTTAAGGGCTATTGGTAGTTTAGCATTAGATTAGTGTTTTTTTTTAATTTGGGGGTCTTTTTTATTTTCATAGGAATTAGGTTTAATTTTTTTATTTTGGATAGTGCTGTTTATTATTTTTTGTAATGTTAGCGTTTTTTTTATTTTCTGTAATTAGATTAATGTAATGTAATTTTTTGTATTTTTTTATTGTAATGTAGTAATTTATTTTTACTGTAATTAAGGGGTTAATTTAGGGGTGTTAGATTAGGGGGCTTACTCATTAAATTAGTTTTTTGCGTTGTGAGGGTTAGCGGTGTAGGAGTTAATAGGTAAATTAGGTTTAATGCGTTGTGGGGGTTGGCAGATTAGGGGTTAATAGATGTATTAGGTAGTTTGCGATGTTGGGGTTTGCAGATTTAGGGGTTAATAATTTTATTAGGTAGTTGTTTTTTTCATAATACTTCATGCGGGTGGTTAGTTTATTTTTTTCTTAATACTTCGTACAGGCGGTTAGGTTTTTTTGTAAATACTTATTGAGGACGCTTTTTTTTATATATACTTATTGTGGGCGGTTCATTTTTTTTTTTTTAATACTTATTGCGGGCATTTTTTTTTTGTAATGCTCCGTTTGCCTTTGCTGCATCCCGGTGGATTCCGAAAATGGAAGGGTGGATTCTTTCACCACCCTGCCATTTTTGGAATCCACCTGGAGGCAGCTTCGCGCTGCCAACATTCCTTTGAGGATGCGTGCGCAACTGCCGATGGCGACAGACATTACAAATGCAATTATAGTATAGATGTGCTATTCTATTTCAATTAAAGTTAAGTATTAAACACTTCATACATACATATTTATATGCAAACATACATACATACACAAAGAATCTCCCCTTTTCATATACCATATCTCTTTAATTCTGCCACAACATTTTTTTAATACACTTTTGTTTCATAAGTGTTAAAGGGACATGAAACCCAAAAATGTTCTTTGATGATTCAGATAGAGAATACAATTTTAAACAACTTTCCAATTTATCTGTTGTCTAATTTGCTTCATTCTCTTGGTATCATTTCTTGAAGAGGCACCAATGCACTCCTGGGACCTAGCTTAATGGATTGGGTCGGCCAATAGCATGAGGTATATATGAGCAGCCACCAATCAGCAGCTCCTGAACCTACCTAGGTATCCATTTCAACAATGGATACCTGGACAATAAAATAAACTAGAAAATCAAAGTAAATTGGAAAGTTGTTTTAAATCACATGCTCAATCTGAATCATAAAATAAAATATTTGGGTTTCATGTCCCTTTAAGTCTATTCATTAAAACCTTTATTTCAGATATGATAAAATGCTTTGGTTAAAATATTTTACCATCTATTCTATTGATTAAGAGAAGTTGCGAGAACCCCCCCCCCCCCCCAAAAAAAAACCTGCTCTATTGATGGTGCTCCAATTGTAATCTAGCCCTTAGTAAGTTGAGTCGCTAATGCAAAATTACACGATTTAACAATATATATTGAGAATGTAATTTTTGCTTTAGGAAGTTCCTTGAACCATTAAAGAGACATGAAACCCACAAAAATTATTTCATGATTGAGATAGAGAATACAATTTAAATAACTTTCTAATTTACTTCTATTATCTAATCTGTTTCATTCTATTGGTATCATTTGTTGAAGGAGCAGCTATGCACTAAAGGTTTCTAACTGAACACATGGGTGAACCAATCACAACCAATATATATATATGCAGCCACCAATCAACAGCTAAACCTAGGTTCACTGCTGCTCCTGAGCTTGCCTAGATAAACCTTTCAGCAAAGGATAACAAGAGAAGGAAGCAAATTAAATAATAGAAGTATATTGGAAAATTGTTTAAAATAGTATTCTCTATCTGAATCATGAAAGAAAATGTTTGGGTTTCATGTCCTTTTAAGTAGAACATCAGAGGGCCTCTTTCAGGATCTCTTAAAGATAAAGCTCCTGTATACTCATATACTGTATGTACTTTCTTTTAGATCATCTTGTGTTTTCCCATCCCATATTCATGTACCTGTCCTACACATTTTATTAAATGTTATTTAGTCAATGTCCTCTACTTTCCTTTGTTTTGTCAGTTATCATCTGCTGCTTGTCAAGATTTATCCAGCCCTAATACGCCTCTCTTTTATTTCTTCCATTATATTTCTGTCTGTCACTACAGCTGCCCATCCAGCTGTGCAATCACCCTGTCCATCAATCAATTTCATTCCTGCCAAACGTCTTGTCTCTTTATTCCGTCATTAATCATTTTCTTCTATGCCTTTAATCCATCATCCTTTCCTCTAATTACTTTCTATTCTCAATATAAAGTCAGCCTTTTCTTGTGATCTCCTTGGTGGTCGTGCTCAGTGCTTATAAGCGGCAACAATACCGTAAGTATATCACTAATAAAAGAGCTTTAAACAGTTGAATTGCTCCTCAGTATAAAATTCTGCACACATAATGTATATAGAGAAATGTTAAATTCAAGGATTAATCATCTTGTATGCAATTTCTTTTCAGCATAAAGATGATCTGCACACAATCTGTTTTTTTAATGTTTAGCCAATGCTTAGCTTTGTCGTTGTCCCTAGTTCCACACCCTACTATTATAGATGTCAGCAGTGTTACTATATTTATGAAGCATCTGCCCCATCAGAGTTAGCAGACTTAAAACATCCTTCCTGAACTGATTTGTCCTGGATGATTGACAAGCTCTGTTCTCAAGAAATTGGTTGCAAGATAGCAGGGGAGGGTCTGAGCAAACATACTTGTTCAATAATACATTTGGGCAGCACATCTTTTCACCAATCATTTCAATCTATTAGAAAAACTATTGTTTGAATTATAACACAGACATTTTGCATGATTGGGACATTTTTAACTATTAAACACTAAAGAGAAAATGTATCATTCTCTGAACGGACAAGGTTTAAATACAGATAATCTGTCTGTCCAGGATAGCAACAAGCAGTCAGCAACTAAAGACCGCTGCTCCATAACCAGTCCGCCTGCTTTGAAGAGGAGGACGGACATTGCAGGAAATTAACCCGATCGAATATGATCAGGTTGATTGACACCCCCTGCTAGCGGCAGATTGGCAGCGAATCTGCAGGGGGCGGCATTGCACCAGCAGTTCCCAAGAGCTGCTGGTGCAATGCGGAGAGCGTATTGCTCTCCGCATTCAGCGATGTCCGACAGAGGGTTGATAAATCGGACCCCAAAGAGAAAGAAGAAAAATTGATAATAGGAGTAAATGAGAAAGTTGCTTACAATTGCCTGCTCTATCTGAATCATGAAAGTTGAATTTTGACTATACTATCCCTTTAATAATAACACATTATCTAGCTTAGCACATTATCTTGAGGCAGAATTTGTTTAACAGATTAAACAGTTTTTTAGCATCTGGTTTAGTTTTTCAAATAATCAGGTTAAATTTGGAATAATCATCAAGGTACCTTTCTCCACTGGTTTTATGGTCACATCTCATTTAATTTCTAATTCTGTAATAGACTTAAAGGTACATAATACTCATATGCTAAATCCCTTGAAAGTGACACAACAAAACTGTAAAAAGCTGACAGGAAAATATCACCTGAATACCTCTATTTAAAAAAAAAAAAAAGAAATACCTCAAACATTTCTTCAGCTCACAATAGTAAGTGCTATGCAAACAGTTATCCTTAAGCTACTGTCAGATGCATACTGAAAAAAACAACAGCCAATCAGCTTCATAGTTGCTGAGATCTCACTCTGCTTTACTGTGATCTAATGAAAATTCCCTGAAATCTCACAATATTTCATAGTAAACCTCTTTAGACTAAGGAGGGAAATAACATGATTGTGCTGCACTTGCAAGATGCACACTCCCTAACAAGTCTAGGGACTAGCATCCTGATTGGTAGGGATGAGCGAATGTTTCGCAACATTCGAAAAACGAAACGAATTTTAACACATTTGTTTGTTCGAATCGAATTTCGAATGTATACATAACATTCTAACATTCGATTTTCGAATATTCGGTTTCTAATTTTATGATTACATTCGAAAATATTCTTTTCGAAAAATTTGAATTTATATTTGTAATAGTATTTCTAATGCTTTCTTTAAATGTAAATATTCGAATTATGCAATATTCGAATTCGAAAAATTCGAATTTATATGTTTGTAATAGTATTTCTAATGCTTTCTTTAAATGTAATATTCGAATTATGCAATATTCGAATTCGAAAAATTCAAATTTATGTTTGTAATAGTATTTCTAATGCTTTCTTTAAATGTAATATTCGAATTATGCAATATTCTATATAGAAACATTTGAAATGATATATTTGTATCTATTATGTATCTATTTACTAGATTCCCTCCCTACCACATGAACTATTGAATTTCTGAATAGTATTTGTTAAATAGAATGTTAAATTCAAAATTTCAAATGTGGACATTCGATATAATTATAAACATTCGAATTCGAAAGTGACATTCGAAAACTGTAAATAGCATTCGATTATAGAATTTTTAAGAATATTCGTTCTTATCAACATTCAGATTTATAATTTGAATTTCGGTAATAACATTCGTTCTAACATTCGAAATTTGAAAATTTACACATTCGCCCATCCCTACTGATTGGCTGATTAAAGTCTCTTTATAATGGGATGAGGCTATTGAGCACATTTTGAGATAAAATATCTTGCTTTTTTCATATAGATGTTTAGCTGATATTTTATACTCAGCTATTTACAGCTTTGCTGCACCACATTTTAACGTGCTTCATCATTTTTTTTGTCTCATCCCTTTAATTTGTTTTTAAATTGTCCTCCAACTTAAAGCCTTTTTTCTCTTGTTAAGTGTATCCAGTCCACGGATCATCCATTACTTATGGGATATATTCTCCTTCCAAACAGGAAGTTGCAAGAGTCCACCCACAGCAAAGCTGCTATATAGCTCCTCCCCTAACTGCCATTACCAGTCATTCTCTTGCAAGTCTCAACATAGATAGGAGGTCGTGAGAGTCTGTGGTTTTTTATACTTAGTTTATTTCTTCAATCAAAAGTTTGTTATTTTTAAATGGCACCGGAGTGTGCTGTTTATCTCAGGCAGTATGTGGAAGAAAAATCTGCCTGCGTTTTTTCTATGATCTTAGCAGACGTAACTAAGATCCAGTTGCTGTTCTCACACATTCTGAGGAGTAAGGTACTTCAGAGGGGGAATGGCGTGCAGGTTTTCCTGCAAATAAGGTATGTGCAGTAAAATATTTTTCTAAGGAATGGAATTGACTAAGAAAATACTGCTGATACCGAAGTAATGTAAGTACAGCCTTTAAATGCAGTGAAAGCGACTGGTACCAGGCTGATTGATAGAGATATATGCTAAGGTATGTGCAGTAATATATTTTTCTAAGGAATGGAATTGACTAAGAAAATACTGCTGATACCGAAGTAATGTAAGTAAAGCCTTAAATGCAGTGATAGCGACTGGATCAGGCTTATTAATAGACATACATACTCTTATAAGAATGTGTTTTAAAACGTTTGCTGGCATGTTTAATCGTTTTTTAACATATGTTTGGTGATAAAACTTATTGGGGCCTAATTTTTCCACATGGCTGGCTTAAATTTTGCATAGAAACAGTTATAGGGAAGGTAATCCACAGCTCAGCTGTGGCAGTTTTGTTGTGTCTGTTTAAAAAAAATGTTGTTTTTTTTTTTTTATCTGTTTTTTGCATTAAGGGGTTAATCATCCATTTGCAAGTGGGTGCAATGCTCTGTTAACTTATTACATGTACTGTAAAAATTTCGTTTGATTTACTGCCTTTTTTCACTGTTTTTCAAATTTTGACAAAATTTGTTTCTCTTAAAGGCACAGTAACGTTTGTTATATTTGCTTGTTAACTTGATTTAAAGTGTTTTCCAAGCTTACTAGTCTCTTTATTAGTTCTAACATGTCTAACATAGAGGAGGCTCTGTGTTTATTATGTTTAAAGCCATGGTGGAACCCCATTTTAGAATGTGTACCAGATGTACTGATTTCATGTTAAACAATAAAGATCATTTTTTGTATTTAAAAACATTATCACCAGAGGATTCTGTCGAGGGGGAAGTTATGCCGACTAACTCTCCCCACGTGTCAGACCCTTTGACTCCCGCTTTAGGGACTCACGCTCAAATGGCGCCAAGTACATCAAGGGCACCCATAGCGTTTATTTTACCAGAGGATTCTGTCGAGGGGGAAGTTATGCCGACTAACTCTCCCCACGTGTCAGACCCTTTGACTCCCGCTCCAGGGACTCACGATCAAATGGCGCCAAGTATATCAATGGCGCCCATAGCGTTTATTTTACAAGACATGGCAAAGGTTGTGTATAATACACTGGCAGCAGTATTAGTCAGACTACCTGAAATTAAAGGAAAGCAAAACAGCTCTGGGGGTAGATACAGAGCATACAGACGCTTTAAGAACCATGTCTGATACTACCTCACAATATGCTTAGTCTGTGGGTGATATTTGTGACTCAGGGAAGATGATTTAACCTGATTCTGATATTTCTACATTTAAAATTTATGTTTGAGAACCTCCACTTGTTGCTCATGGAGGCTTTAGCTGCTCTGAATGAATGTGTACAATCGCAGTGCCAGAGAAATTGTGTAGACTGGATAAATAATATGCAGTGCCGGTGTGTACTTATGTTTTTCCAATACCTAAAGAGGTTTACTAAAATTTTTCATAAGGAATGGGATAGACCAGGTGTGCCGTTCTCTTCCCCTCCTATTTTTTAGAAGAATGTTTTCTAATAGTTGCCACCACACAGGACTTATGGCAGACAGTTCCTAAGGTGGAGAGAAGAGTTTCTACTCTAGCTAAGCGTACCACTACCTCTGGCGAGGACTGTTGTGCTTTTTTAGATCCAATGGATAAAAAATGTTTATTCAACAAGGTTTTATCCTGCAGCCCCTTGCACGCATTGCTCCTGTCACTGCTGCTGCGGCGTTCTGGTTTGAGTCTCTTGATGAGGCTTTACAGGCTCCATTGGATGAATATATTTGACAAGCTTAGAGCACTTAAGCTAGCCAATTCCTTTGTTTTCTGATGCCTTTGTTCCTTTGACTAGACTAACGGCTAAGAATTCTGTTTTTTACTATACTGGCGCACAGAGCGCTATGGCTTATATCATGGTCAGCTGTCGTGACTTTAATAAATAAGCTACTTAACTTCCCTTCAAGGGGCAGACCCTATTCAGGCCTAGTTTGAAGGAGATTATTACTTATATCACTGGAGGAAAAGATCATGCCCTTCCTCAGGACAGGTCCAAATCAAGGGACAAAAAAGGCCTAATTTTCGTGCCTTTCGAAAATTCAAGGCAGGTGTGGCATCAACTTCCTCTAAAGCGAAATAAGAGGGAACTTTTGCTCAGTCCAAGGCGGTCTGGAGACAACCGGACCTGGAACAAAGATAAGCAGGTCAAGGAGCCTGCTGCTGCCTCTAAAACAGCATGAGGAACGGACCCCTATCTGGTAACGGATCCTATAGGGGGCAGACTTCATTCTTTGCCCAGGCGTGGGCAAGAGATGCCCAGGATCCCTGGGCATTGGAAATTATACCCCAGAGATATCTTCTGGATTTCAAAGCTTTCCCCCCCAAAAAAGGGGAGTTTTTGCCTTTCACATTTATCTGCAAACCAGATAAAGAAAGAGACATTCTTGCATTGTGTACGTGACCCATTCAGTTCCAATAGAGGAACAGGGACACAGTTTTCCTCAAATCGGTTTGTGGTTCCCAAGGAAAGGAAACCTTCAGACCTATTTTGGATCTAAAAGATCTTAAACAAATTCTTTAGAATTCTATCATTTAAGATGGAAACTATTCGTACCATCTTAACTATGATCCAGGAAAGTCAATAGAGGACTACAATGGATTTGAAGGATGCTTATCCTCACATTACGATACATAAAGATCACCATCGGTTTTTCAGGTTTGCCTTTCTAGACAGACATTACCAGTTTGTAGCTCTTTCATTTGGGTTAACTACAGCCCCTAGAATCTTTATGGAGGTTCTGGGGTCACTTTGGCGGTCCTTAGGCCGCGGGGCATAGAAGTGGCCCCTTATTTAGACGACATCCTGATACAGGCGTCAAACATCCAAGTTGCCAAGTCTCATACGGACGTAGTACTGGCATTTCTGAGATCGCATGGGTGGAAAGTGAACAAGGAAAGAGTTCTCTATCCCCAATATCAAGGGTTTCCCTCCTAGGGATTCTGATAGATTTTGTAGAAATTAAAATTTACCTGACGGAGTCCAGGTTGTCAAAGTTTCTAAATTTCTGCCGTGTTCTTCATTCCATCCGCGCCCTTTGGTGGCTCAGTACATGAATGTAATCGGCTTAATGGTAGCGGCAAGGGACATAGTACCGTTTGCACGCCTACATTTCAGACCACTGCAACTATGCATGCTCAGCCAGAGGAACGGGGATTACACAGATTTGTTCTCCTGTTAAATCCGGACCAAGAAACCAGAGATTCTCTTCTCTGGTGACTATCTCGGGTCCATCTGTCCAAAGGTATGACCTTCCGCAGGTCAGATGGGACAATTGTTACAACAGATGCCAGCCTTTTAGGTTGGGATACAGTCTGGAACTCCCTGAAGGCTCAGGGATAGTGGACTCAGGAGGAGACCCTCCTTCTAATGAATATTCTGGAACTGGGAGCGATATTCCATGCTCTTCAGACTTGGCCTCAGTTAGCAACTCTGAGGTACATCATATTTCAGTCGGACAATATCACGACTGTGGCTTACATCAACCATCAAGGGGGAACAGAAGTTCCCTAGCAATGTTAGAAGTCTTAAAATAATTCACTGGACAGAGACTCACTCTTGTCTAAAAGCTATCCCTATCCCAGGTGTTGAGAACTGGGAGGCAGATTTTCTAAGTCGTCAGACTTTTCATCCGGGGGAGTGGGAATTCCCTCCGGAGGGGTTTGCACAAGATCAAGCAGGAGAGTGCTTTGGTGCTTTTGACAGCGCCTGCGTGGCCACGCAGGACCTGGTATGCAGATCTGGTGGACATGTCATCCTTTCCACCACGGTCTCTGCTTCTGAGACAGGACCCTCTACCTCAGGGTCTTTTCAACCATCTAAATATAACTAATCTGAGATGGACTGCCTGGAGACAGAACACTTGATGTTATCAAAGCATGGCTTCTCCGAGTCAGTAATTGATACCTTAATACAGGCATAAAAGCCTGTCTCTAGGAAAATTTAACATAAGATATGGTGTAAATATCTTATTGTTATGAATCCAAGGGTTACTCATGGAGTAAAGTCTGGATTCCCAGGATATTATCTTTTCTCCAAGATGATTTTGAGAAAAGGGTTGTCAGCTAGTTCTTTAAAAGGACAGATTTCTACTCTGTCTATTCTTTTGCACAAGCGTCTGGCAGGTATTCTAGACATTCAGGCATTTGGTCAGGCTTTGGTTAGAACCAAGCCTGTGGTTAAAAATGTTGCTCCGCCATGGAGCTTAAAGCTGATTCTTAAGGTTCTTCAAGGAGTTCCATTTGAACCTTTTCATTCCATAGATATCAAACTTCTATCTTGGAAAGTTCCTTTTTGGTAGCTATTTCCTCGGCTCATAGAGTCTCCGAGTTATCTGCGTTGCAATGTGATTCTCCTTATCTGGTTCTCCGTACGGATAAGGTAGTCCTGTGTACCAACCTGGGTTTTTACCTAAGGTGGTATCTAACAAGAATATCACTCAAGAGATTGTTGTTCCATTCTTGTATCCTAATCCTTCTTCAAAGAAGGAACGTCTATTACACAATTTGGACGTGGTTCGTGTTTTAAAGTTTTACTTACAAGCTACTACAGATTTTCATCAAACATTCACCTTGTTTGTTGTCTATTCTGGACAGAGGAGAGGTCAAAGGACTTCAGCAACCTCTCTGTCTTTTTGGTTAAAAAGCATAATTCATTTAGCTTATGAGACTGCTGGACAGCAGCCTCCTGAAGGGATTACAGCTCATTCTACTAGAGCTGTGGTTTTCACTTGGGCCTTTTTTAAATTTGGCTTCTGTTGAACAGATTACAAGACGGAGTCTTGGTCTGCGTTTCATACTTTTTCAAATTTAATAAATTTGATACCTTGCTTCTTCGGAGGCTATTTTTGGGAGAAAGGGTTTTTTACAGGCAGTGGTAACTTCCGTTTAAGTACCTGCCTTGTCCCTCCCATCATCCGTGTACTTTAGCTTTGGTATTGGTATCCCATAAGTAATGGATGATCCGTGGACTGGATACACTTAACAAGAGAAAACATAATTTATGCTTACCTGATAAATTTATTTCTCTTGTAGTGTATCCAGTCCACGGCCCGCCCTGTCACTTTAAGGCAGGTAATTTTTCCATTAAACTACAGTCACCACTGCACCCTATGGTTTTCCTTTCTCTGCATGTTTTCGGTCGAATGACTGGTAATGGCAGTTAGGGGAGGAGCTATATAGCAGCTTTGCTGTGGGTGGACTCTTGCAACTTCCTGTTGGGAAGGAGAATATATCCCATAAGTAATGGATGATCCGTGGACTGGATACACTACAAGAGAAATAAATTTATCAGGTAAGCATAAATTATGTTTTCATTCAAGATTTTCAAAGTTATTCAAAACCAGGAATTCTAATTTGTGTATTATTTGACTACTGATTCAGCATAGAAGGGCTTAAATGTAGATTTGTTTATTTAAAGGGATACTAAACCCGAATTTTTTCTTTCATGATTCAGAAAGAGCATGTAAATTTAATCAACTTTCTAATTTACTCCTATTATCAATTTTTCTTTGTTCTCTTGCTATTTTTATTTGAAAAAGCAGGAATCTAAGCTAAGGAGTCGGACCATTTTTGGTTCTGAACACTGGATAGCACTTGCTGATTGGTAGCTACATTTAGCCACCAATCAGCAAGCGCAACCCAGGTGCTGGACCAAAAATGGGCCGGCTTCTAAGATTTACATTCTTGCTTTTCAAATAAAGATAGCAAGAGAACAAAGAAAAATTGATAACAGGAGTAAATTAGAAAGTTGCTTAACATTGCATGATCTATCTGAATCATGAAAGAAAAAAATGTGGGTTTAGTATCCCTTTAAGTTGGATGAAGTTCTTCACTGGGTAAACTTATCAACAGCTATGGCTTCAACTATCACCTCTATGCTGATGATACCCAGATCTACCTATCCACTCCTATACACTTCTACTCCAGTTTCTAATTTTTCTAACTCTGTTGGCGGCAACACCATCTCCCCAAGTCCACTGCCTTGGAGTCACACTTGACTCAAATCTGTCCTTCATTCCCCACATCCAATTGCTCTCTTCATCCTGCCGCAACCACCTACGCAATATCTCCAAAATGCTGAAACTACTAAACAGCTAATCCACTCCCTAGTAATTTCCCAACTTGACTACTGTAATAACCTACTAACTGGCCTCCCTCTCTCCCATCTCTCCCCCCTTCAATCCATCCTAAATGCTTCTGCCAGGCTAATCCACCTCTCCTGATGCTCTGTATCTGCTGCACCTCTCTGTGAGTCCCTTCACTGGCTCCCCATTCACAGCAGAGTTAAATTCAAAATTCTCACCATGACCTACAAAGCCCTCACCAGTGCTGCCCCACCCTACCTGTCCTCCCTCATCAACAAATTTACTCCAGCCCGCCCTCTAGAATCCAACAATGACCTTCTCCTTGCCTCCTCTACCAACACCTCCTCCCATGCTAGACTACAGGACTTCTCCCGTGCGGCACCAACTCTCTGGAACACACTTCCTAGAGCTGTCAGATTTTACCCTGACCTGTCCTCCTTTAAACACTCCCTAATGACCTTTTTGTTCAGGGAATCTTATCACCCAACTCACTAACAAATTAATTTCACTTAAACAACAGTTTCCCTCATCTAACTCCTCACTAACATGATTCTCACCTTTGCAGTCCCCACCTCCTTTTTCCCATCCTCCTACCCATCTAGATTGTAAATTCTTATGGGATTAAGGCCCTCAATTCCCCCTGTATTTTTCTGAAAAATGTTGTCTTATATTGTATATTTTACCATTGTACTCGTATCTTTGCACCCATGGACAGCGCTGCGGAATCGTTGGTGCTTTATAAATAAAGAATAATAATTATAATAATAATAATGAAAATGACAATCAATCAAATTCTGTTTAAGAAACATCAGTAGTGTTGCTGGCAACATATTCTAAAATCTGATTTTTTTCAAAAAGATTCAAGTTGCTTACCCTGAGACACACTCAAAAGAGCCCCTATGTAAAACACAACATAATCAGCTAGATTACGAGTTTTCAGCGCTATAGGGAAATTAATGAACGCCACAAAAGCAGCGTTAATTCACCTCCCTATATCGCTGCTATTACAAGTTTGTAAAAAGCAGGGTTGTGCGGGCGATATGGTGGCATTGAGCTACATACCGCACCAAAATACAAGCGCTGCTTTGAAGTGCTCGTGCACGATTTCCCCATAGACATCAATGGGGAGAGCTGGCAAAAAAGAAGCCTAACACCTGCGATCGTGGAATCAAAAGCTCCGTAATGCAACCCATTGATGTCTATGGGGAAAGAAAAAGTTATGTTTAAACCTAACACCCTAACATAAAAACCACGTCTAAACACCCCTAATCTGCTGTTCCTAACTTTGCCGCCACCTACATTACAGTTATTAACCCCTAATATGCCGCCCCTAACATCGCTGCCACCTATAGTACAGTTATTAACCCCTAATCTGCCACCCCTAACATCGCCGCAACCTACCTACACTTATTAACCCCTAATCTGCTGCCCCCAATGTTGCTGCTACTATACTAAAGTTATTAACCCCTAAACCTCTGGCATCCCACATCACTAGCATTAAATAAATATATTAACCCCTAAACCTAACCCTAACGTAACCCTAAGCATAAGTCTAACCCTAACCCTAACTTAAATATAATTAAAATAAATCTAAATAAACCTTACAATTATTACCTAAATAATTCCTATTTAAAAATAAATACATACTAACCTGTTAAAAAAACCTAAGGGAGCTACAATATAACTAATAGTTATATTGTAGCTATCTTAGGTTTTATTTTTATTTCACAGCTAAGTTTGTATTTATTTTAACTAGGTAGACTAGTTATTAAATAGTTATTAACTATTTACTAACTACCTAGTTAAAATAAATACAAATTTACCTGTAAAATAAAACCTAACCTGCCTATCAAATCAAATAAATTAAATACAATTATCTAAATTACCAAAACCCCCCCACTAAATTACACAAAATAAAAATGAAATTATCAACAAAAAAACCCCAATTACTCCTAATCTAATAGCCCTATCAAAATAAAAAGCCCCCCCCCCCAAAAAAATAATAAAACCCCTAGACTACACTAAACTGCCAATAGCCCTTAAAAGGGCCTTTTGCTGGGCATTGCCCCAAAGAAATCAGCTTTTTTACCTGGCAATAAAAATTACAAACACCCCCCCCAACAGTAAAACCCACCACCTACCCAATCAAACCCCCCCCCCCAAATAAAACTCTATCTAAATAAACCTAAGCTAACCATTGCCCTGAAAAGGGCATTTGGATGGGCATTCTCCTTAAAAGGGCATTTAGCTATTTTATGGTGCCAAAACCCTAAGCTAAAAATAAAACCCACCCAATAAACCCGTAAAAAAACCTAACACTAATCCCCGACGATCCACTTACAGCTTTCGAAGACCGGACATCAATCCTCATCCATCAGGCAGAAGTTTTCATCGAAGCGGCCAGAAGTCTTCATCGAAGCAGCCAGAGGTCTTTATCCAAGCGGCCAGAAGTCTTCATTCAGACGGCATCTTCTATCTTCATCCATCCGGCGCGGATCGGGTCCATCTTCAAGACATCCGGCGCGGAGCATCCTCTTCTTCCGATCGTCGCTGGAACATGAAGTTCACTTTAAGTGACGTCATCCAAGATGGTGTCCTTACATTCCGATTGGCTGATAGAATTAAAGGGGAAAAATCCTTTTGGCTGATTGGATCATCCAATAGGATTGAGCTTTAATAGCGGCTTTAGGGAAAAAGCAGAGTTATGAAGCATAACAATGCTTTTTCACTCATAATGCCAAACTTGTAATCGAGCTGAATGTTTGCTTGTGATATAACTGTACAGATGGAAGTGCTATAAAACATTATTTATTACTTTATTGTGTATACATAACTGTCCATTATAATGACTGCTGTAGAACTTCATGTTGTTTATCTAGGATCAAGAGGCTGATAAATATGTTTCTAAAATGCTCTTAAAATACCTTTCAACTAAGTAGCCAATATGGAAATATTTTTTTAAATTGTGTTTCAATGATCAATACAAGCCTTTTTTTTATCTCAAGCTGGTCTGGAGTTATTAATGTAGATACTTTCATTTACTTGTGTAGTCATAAATGAGGGCAGTAGACGCTCCCCACTAAAAGTTGTCTTTTAACTTCATAAAAACAATCACTAAGGGCATATAGGTTTAGCTATTTTGCTTTGTAAGACTTTGAACCCATAGCTTTTCAAAATATTTTAAAATGCCATATTTTATTGTAATTTGCCATATTACAACATGCCAGAGTAATAGATAGCCAAAGAAGGAGTCCATGAGTTCCTCAGTTGTGCATGTAATATATCTCCTCAATCTATATCAGGGTTGAGAAGCAGAGAAGGCTTAAAATACCAATAAATATGGTTGTTACCTATTGGGCCTGAGTAATAACAATTGTTTTTGTCACATGTTGGAATACCTAAACCACTCACCTGGTGGATATTCCTGATATGACGATCTCTTGACTTTCAACTTTCTGGTTTGGTACTGAATGGCAACTTGGATTTGACTGTATAATTTTGTTAGAAAATGTTTTAAATATAAGCTAATCATATTATATTGATAGAATTGTAATAAATTAATGTAGCTTTTAAAAAACAATAATCAACTGATATTTATCCCCAAGGGAGCAAACTCAGAAGTTTTAGCTATAGACAGTTAGATTGTAACTGATTTGTTGAGTCTCCTCGGTTGAAGGGGTTACGTCCCAGGTGGCATTTTTTTCAAGACAAATGACTGTAGTTTTCTTAAACAAGAGCAGAACAAAAAAGGCTAATGTGGCTTAGAACCAAACACCAAGTAATCAATGTCATAAGCCTTTGAAGGTCAAAGCCTCTGTGCAAGCACATGCACACACAGACAGTCTAACACACTCCTGGGGATACATTGATATGCCAGTTCTGCTAAAGTAATTGCTTCCACTATGATAATACGCAGATGGGATCCAAAAGAAGGCACATTTCCAATATAAATTGCTAATTATATCTAATTTTGTTTTTGATGCGTTAGATTGATTGTTACAAAACAAATATCCCCTAACTCTTTTGCTCCAAAAATAGGCTTCATATGAAAAAAATAAAGGACATTGGTAGTATAAAATACATCTATTCTATCTGAGTTGTATCAGCACTTAAAAGATATGGCTATATACATTGATCATCAACTTAATGAACATTTATTCTTTATTTGTTTCAGCATTTGTTATTAATTAATTTAGGAATGGATTCCAGTCTTCTTCTTTTTAATTTTCCTTTTACCAAGTTTACTTCCTTTTCCTACTTAAATAAATAAATAAAAAATAAATGCTGGACAAGAGTCAAGTCCCACCACAGAAAAAAATAAATAAATGCACTGGTGCATTTGAGATATTAGCGACATCTACTTGGCCTTACCAACTCTCTGCAGATAGAGCTGTTTGATTCATCTACTTTTTACTTTTAGATAATATATACACACATATTCACTTAAAATCTTTTTCATAATTTAGATTAAATCTCAGGTACTGAAGATGAATCCAAAATCCATGCGAGAAATACAAAATATTTAAATTAAATGTTCTGAAGGGAAAACAAAATATATTGAAACTAAACTCTGCAAAAAAAAAAAGGTTCAGATGTGCTTTTTTCTGTCTTTATTTCTCTCTGTGAAGTAGCCATTACCGGTTACATATATTCTGCCTATATAACAGATATCTTTGCATAGCTATAGATTGGGCCATAATTAAGCACAGCTATATTGTAAACAATACTCGATAGCCTCTCTACTATCCTTATTGGGCAATCTATTGTATTATTGCGCATATAATTATATGCATACAAAGTATTTATCTCTGTGTTTTTTCTTTTTGTTAAAGTAGCTTATACCGGCTGTTGGAAATTTTTTTCTATTGGGACACATCATTGATACAGAGCTACTAGTCCCAACTTAATTCTTTATATTCACTTTTACACCTGAATAGAGTTTCACACACACACTGATTCACCCTCTCTTAGAGATTTAGAGAATCCACACCCCTTTCCATATATGTCCAGTGGTAGACTCTTCTGATGATTGTATTTCTCTTTACCGTTTAACACTATCCTCCTCAGCACACACAAATCTTTCCTATACATATATTTTGCGTTGTTTTTTTTCTATTACCCTCACGTCATTTAAGGATAAATATGTAGGGACTAGCAAAGTAGATTCCCCCACAATGCCCCCCAAACTGAAAGACATAAAAGGCGGGATTTGTATAGGCAGCACAGAGACATGCTCCACTGATACCACACTTAGCTCTAACATGATCATTGATACAGACTAATGGCTCTTTTTTACGTTATGTAACTTATATGCTTTAAATGAATGTCAGCTGGATTTTTTGGATAAATTATTTGTCAAGCTAATTAGCCTGGTAAATACTCAAATGATTATTGGGGGAGATTTCAATAGTGTTTTTGTTCCCTATCTGGACAGGCTAAAATGAATAGATACTATAGATCCAAAAAAGATTTTTAATTTTTCCAAAAGTCTGAAATTGAAAGACATATGGAGAGTACAACATGCTGATGAAATACATTTTACATGTGAATCTAAAACCCACCAAACTCTCTCTATAATTGATATGTTCTTAGTCAGTGAAGCCTTGCTAAATACTATCCATAGAACAAGCTATTATGCTTTTGTTCGTTCCCAGGTTGAACGCTTGCCGTTTCTCTTGTTTAGAGAGGGATTGCCTGGTATTTCGGGGCTGGACTGTACTGTTATGTCAGGATCAGGCTGATATGCTACAGGAAAGTTATTTTCTGTGAAAGACACATGTTGAGCAAAAAGAGGCTGCTTCTAGGGTGCTAACTAGCCATAGAACAAGCTATTATGCTATTGTTCGTTCCCAGGTTGAGCGCTTCTCTCTTTTTATTTATGTAAATTATGACTCTTAGGGAAGTCTCCCTAAGTGTGATGGGGGAATCCAGACGTGGATCCATTGCTCAGTGTGCCTAGAGGGATATGACTGCATCTCACTGATGAGGCCCACACTAGGTCGAAACGTACATCTGGGGTTTTGCCGTTTCTCTCGTTCAGAGAGGGATTGCCTGGTATTTAGGGGTTGAACTGTACTGTTAAGTCAGGATCAGACTGATGTGCTACAGGAAAGTTATTCTCTGTGAAAGGCACATGTTGAGCAAAAAGAGGCTAATTCTAGGGTGGAAACTAGCCATAGAACAAGCTATTATGCTATTGTTTGTTCCCAGGTTGAGTGCTTCTCTCCTTTTATTTATTAAAAATAAATATGTTGGGTATATAGAAAACCCAGATAGTAATAATTGGAATAGCTATCTAAATGCAAAAACAGAGAGAGAAAGAGAGATCTTTCTTGAGATCAGCAGCGGATGCAAGCGGAGGTTAAAAATATTTGGTAGGTTCTTCTCGAAGTCTGCCAAAATACTAGTTAACCTCTCTAGAAGCTGGAAAAATAACAATTATATCGGGACAATTACAGTAGAGGGAACTCAATAAAACGCTCCAAAAGATATCAACCCAGTTTCATAAAAAAATCTTTCGAAGAATATACTCACCCATAGATATTAATAAAGATACTAAAGATCGCTTCTGGGGTAATATCAATCTCTCAAAAATCCCACCCGACCAAGCATTATTATTAAACAAACAAATTACATTCGAAGAAACAATTAAAGCAATTAATGATCTAGCCTCGGGCAAAGCACCTGGTCCCGATCAACTGCCATCTGAATTTTATAAAATCCTTACAGATTCAATTGCCCCCACACTCACTAACCTGTTAAATGCATACTTTATACAGCATGCAAAACCATCTAATTTTTTTATCACCAATATCATTATACATATACTCCTAAAGGACAAGAACCCAAGTTCAATAGACTCTTAAAGACCTATCTCCTTATTGAACAATGACTACAAGATCCTAGCTAGCATAATTGCTAATCGATTGAAAACTGTAATAAGAGATATAATCCATCTAGACTAAACCGGTTTCATCCCCAGTAGAACAGCTCAGAAGAGTATAAGAAATGCTATGACATTGATTTAATTTTTATTGTAATCACATAGACCAGAATCAAATTACCAACAAGATTTTGCCAAACTAACGGTAGATGCCGAAGAGGCATTTGATTCTATTCTTTTGGATCACTTATTCACAGCTCTAAATAACTTTGGTTTCTCAGGACATTTCTTAAGCTATATCAGATTGATATATCATATCCCGGTTTCCTTCTTGAGTATAAATAGTCTTCTCTCTCCGGCTATAACTCTATATAAATGTACAGACAGGGCTGTCCCTTATCCCAGCTACTTTTTTATATAGCCTTAGAACCATTAGCAATAAAATGTCAAGATAACTTAGAGGGTATTTATATAGGTCAGCAGAAATGCACTCTTTCGCTGTATGCAAATTACATTTTATTTTATATAGGGAATTCTAAAAAGAGCATTTCAATACTCCTGAATGTTATCGCTGAATTCAGTAAATTTTCTGGCTATAAAACTAATCTTACAAAATCAGAGATCCTATGGGTGATTAAAAAAAACATATGGCCAGATTACGAGTTTTGCGTTAGGAGCTATGCGGTGCTAACGAGCAGTTTTTTCTCACCGCTCACTTACCTACAGCGCTGGTATTACAGGTTTTTACAAACCCAGCGTTAAAAGGCAAGAAGAGAGCATAGAGTAAAATTGAGCTCCACACTGCACTCCAATACCAGCGCTGCTTAAGTTAGCGGTGAGGTGGTCATACGTGCTCGTGCACAATTTCCCCATAGACATCAATGGGGAGAGCCGGCTGAGTAAAAGTCTAACACCTGCAAAAAAGCAGCGTAAAACTCAGTAACGCAGCCCCATTGATTCCTATGGAGAAACTAAAGTTATGTTTAAACCTAACACCCTAACATGAACCCCGAGTCTAAACACCCCTAATCTTACACTTATTAACCCCTAATCTGCCGCCCCCAACATCGCTGACACCTACATTATTCTTATTAACCCCTAATCTGCTGCCCCCAATATCGCCGTCACCTACATTATATTTATTAACCCCTAATCTTCCTCCCCCAATGTCGCCGCAACCTACCTACACTTATTAACCCCTAATCTGCCACCCCCAACGTCGCCACTCGCCACCACTATATTAAATTTATTAACCCCTAAACCTAACCTTAACACCCCCTAACTTAAATATAATTTAAATAAATCTAAATAAAATTACTATCATTAACTACGTTATTCCTATTTAAAACTAAATACTTACCTATAAAATAAACCGTAAGATAGCCATAATATAACTAAGAGTAACAAAGTAACTAGCTTAGGGTTTATTTTTATTTTACAGGCAAGTTTGTGTTTATTTTAGCTAGGTAGAATAGTTATTAAATAGTTATTAACTATTTAATAACTACCTAGCTAAAATAAATACAAATTGACCTGTAAAATAAAACTTAACCTAAGTTACAATAACACCTAACACTACACTACAATTAAATAAATTAACTAAATTAAATACAATTAAATAAATTAAATTAGCTAAATTACAAAACAAAACAAAACACTAAATTACAGAAAATAAAATACAAATTACATATCTTTAAACTAATTACACCTAATCTAATAGCCCTATCAAAATAAAAAAGCCCCCCCCCCCCAAATAAAAAAAAACCCTAGCCTAAACTAAACTATCAATAGCCCTTAAAAGGGCCTTTTGTGGGGCATTGCCCCAAAGTAATCAGCTCTTTTACCTGCAAAAAAAAATGCAAACAACTCCCCCAACAGTAAAACCCACCACCCACACAACCAACCCCCCAAATAAAACCCTAACTAAAAAAACCTAAGCTCCCCATTGCCCTGAAAAGGGCATTTGGGTGGGCATTGCCCTTAAAAGGGCATTTAACTCTATTGCAGCCCAAAGCCCTAACCTAAAAAATAAACCCACCCAATACACCCTTAAAAAAAACTAACACTAACCCCCTGAAGATCGACTTAGTGTTCTGAAGACCGGACATCCATCCTCAAGGAAGCGGCAGAAGTCTTCATCCAACCGGGCCAAAGTCCTCAACGAAGCCGGGAGAAGAATTCATCCAAGCCGGGTGAAGTGGTCCTCCAGACGGGCAAAAGTCTTCATCCAGATGGCATCTTCTATCTTCATCCATCCGACGCGGAGCGGGCCCATCTTCAAGACATCCGACGCAGAGCATCCTCTTCATCTGGAGTCTTCTTACTGAATGAAGGTTCCTTTAAATGACGTCATCCAAGATGGCGTCCCTTAGATTCAAATTGTCTGATAGAATTCTATCCTATTGGCTGATTGCATCAGCCAATAGGATTTTTTCTACCTTAATTTCTGAATGAAGGTTCCTTTAAATGACATCATCCAAGATGGCATCCCTTAGATTCTGATTGGCTGATAGAATTCTATCAGCCAATCAGAATTAAGGTAGAAAAAATCCTATTGGCTGATGCAATCAGCCAATAGGATAGAATTCTATCAACCAATCGGAATCTAAGGGATGCCATCTTGGATGATGTCATTTAAAGGAACCTTCATTCAGTAAGAAGACTCCGCATGAAGAGGATGCTCCGCGTCGGATGTCTTGAAGATGGACGCGCTCCACGTCGGATGGATGAAGACTTCTGCCCGTCTGGAGGACCACTTCGTCCGGCTTGGATAAAGATTTCTCCCGGGTTTGTTGAGGACTTTGGCCCGGTTGAATGAAGACTTCTGCCGCTTCCTTGAGGATGGATGTCCGGTCTTCAGAACAGTAAGTCGATGGTGGATTCTACTGTTGGGGGGTTGTTTGTATTTTTTTTTACAGGTAAAAGAGCTGATTACTTTGGGGCAATGCCCCGCAAAAGGCCCTTTTAAGGGCTATTGATAGTTTAGTTTAGGCTAGGGTTTTTTTATTTGGGGGGGGCTTTTTTTTATTTTGATAGGGCTATTAGATTAAGTGTAATTAGTTTAAAGATGTGTAATTTGTTTCTTATTTTCTGTAATTTAGTGTTTTTTTGTGATTTAGCTAATTTAATTTAATTTATTTAATTGTTTTAATTTAGTTAATTTATTTAATTGTAGTGTAGTGTTAGGTGTTAGTGTAACTTAGGTTAGGTTTTATTTTACAGGTAAATTTGTATTTATTTTAGCTAGGTAGTTATTAAATAGTTAATAACTATTTAATAACTATTCTTCCTAGTTAAAATAAATACAAACTTGCCTGTAAAATAAAAATAAACCCTAAGCTAGCTACACTGTAACTATTAGCTATATTGTAGCTATCTTAGGGTTTATTTTATAGGTAAGTATTTAGTTTTAAATAGGAATAATTTAGTTAATTATAGTAATTTTCTTTAGATTTATTTAAATTATATTTAAGTTAGGGGGTGTTAGAGTTAGGGTTAGACTTAGATTTAGGGGTTAATACATGTAATATCATGGCGGCGACATTGGGGACGGCAGATTAGGGGTTAATAAGTATAATGTAGGTGGCGGTGATGTTAGGGGTGGCAGATTAGGGGTTTATAATATTTAACTAGTGTTTGCGAGGTGGGAGTGCAGCGGTTTAGGGATTCATATGTTTATTATGTTTATTATAGTGGCGGCGAAGTCCGGAGTGGCAGATTAGGGGTTAAAAAATGTATTATAGTGTTTGCGATGTGGGAGGGCCTTGGTTTAGGGGTTAATAGGTAGTTTATGGGTGTTAGTGTACTTTTTAGAACTTTAGTTATGAGTTTTATGCTACAGCGTTGTAGTGTAAAACTCATACCTACTGACTTTAGAATGCGTTACGGATCTTGGAGGTAGAGTGTGTACCGCTCACTCGTAATGCCATCGCTATAGAAGTCCCATAGAAAAAAGGGTTTACGAAGCTTACGTAAGTCGGTTTGCAGTAAGGCCAAAGAAGAGTGCGGTGCCCCTAAACCTGCAAGACTCGTAATAGCAGCAGTAGTGAAAAAGCAGCGTTAGGACCTGTTAACGCTGCTTTTTCAGGTTAACGCAAAACTCGTAAACTAGCCGATAGTCTTTTGGAAAACCATTTCAGTCTTGCAGACAGAAGTATTAAATATCTGGGGATAACTATATCCAAAAATCTTGAAGAATGGTATGATCTGAATTACATCCCCATTTGGCAAAAATGCTCTCTGGAGCTGAAAAGTTGGAGTAAATTACCTCTGAATCCGTCTGCAAAAATACCTTTGATAAAAATGTGGTTATTTCCAAAAATGTATTTTTATTACAAAATATTCCTTTATTTGTCCGTAATGCAGATATTAAAAAATGTAACGCTAGCTGCTCCCGTTTTCTTTGGGCTTTATCGAAACAATGTATATCACTAATCCTGGACTTCGAAAGCTGCTTTACCTCATCTGCCTTCAAAGTATAATCTTTAAAAAACCTTAATTATATTATACAATTGGTAGACCCACTTACTAAACACAGCTTATTACAAAGGATAAAGTATTAAGCAATGTTAGCACTTCCCTTCAGGTGCTCACTGCCAGCCCGAGTTCTCCCAAACCGTGTAAAGAAGCAGAAGGTGTTGGAAATGGCGGCGCTGTGTCACCTCCAGGAAACCAAGATGCCTACGTCCTCTGAGTCAACCTTGTTGCTTTCACCTCCAAAATAAAAGAGCTCAAAATAGTGTAGCAGATTTCAGACAATGTGGTAGGGGCAAAAACTGGTTATACTCACAAGATTGCAGTTAAAATAAGCCTTTTATTAAAATCATCACAATGGTGTCTTCAGGTGCAGCTTCGGGTTTTATTTAAAATACAGCTCAACGTGTTTCAGCTAAAAGAAGCCTTTATCAAGAGCATAAAATTAAAACAATTTCTGGAACAAATGGTTATACTAAAAAAATTATATAGAAGAATATTTAGTTTCTGTATTTCCATTGAGCACTTTGATAGATTTGCAGTTAGGTCAGATCTCCTTAATGACACCAACCCCGCCTTAAATTTTCCCAAATGATCTTCCCAATCCTCACTACATACAACACATAATCTAGGTAAGCAGCTGCATATTCCCCATGTGGTAATAACACCTTATTCATTAACCTCTGAAATGTTGCTGGGGCCCCATGCAACCAAAAAGGAAGCATTTAGAAGTGGAAAGGGCCAAATGGAGTAGAGAAAGCAGTTCTTTCCTTGGACCCTGAAGTAAATGGTATCTGTCAATAGCCTTTGGTCAAATCAAGAGTGCTTAAATACCTAGCCTTACACATAAAAACAAAAAGAAGAGGTAGCACCAACTGCACGGATAAGCTATTTAATACATTTATAACTGTGTTAAATTACAATGTAACACACACATAATTTTTTTTTAAGTATTGCATAAATGAGATGAGAGTACCCGGGCTGGGGATTCTAATTATGAAATGGTGGAAACAAATAACCTGATTTAAACAATAGGCAGCGCCTTCAAACAACCACCAAAAACATTGGGAGAAAAAAAGCACTCTATAGTGCATAGATAACAGTAACAGCAAAGTTCCAAATCTTTGCGTAAAAACCACTGCAACAAAGTACCTGATAAACAAATAGACTGGCGAACCAGTCTTAGGAGCGTGGTGTCTGTATGAATTTTAGCAAAATAATTGTATTGCTAATGGTACTAATGTAGCTGGAATAGTTCATAGCTCACAAGAGTTCATAGAAGCCATAATGCAGGGGTCCGCTCTGCGTATTTATACCCGTAGCCGGCAATCTGTGAGTCTGAATATGAAGTCAAAACCAGCAATACCAGTGCGCTTAAATAAAATCTTAGCTTTTAGAAACTAGCGGTATGTTCACTCACCCACCAAAGATGAAAACGTGAAGAATCTGCAATCAATTTCGAGCTGTAGTTGGAATAAGCCGGTATCCTATGGTAGCATACATGCACAGACCGCAAAAGCCTTTCTTCCTGTGCTAGCTCCGTGTGGCGTACCACGTGCTCAGGACCTGGCCAATCCACTTACTCTTGGTGACGTCACCGTCAGCTGGGGACTTGGTAGCCAATCAGATGGTACAGTCCTTCTCCGTGTCGAGCAACTTGTATTCAATTCACAAGATGATATCCTCGATGACGTCACCATCAGCTGGGGGACTCCGTGTCCAATCAGATGGTGCGGTCCCGTTGTTGAAAACTTCTTCCTTTTAAAAGTTTTATATTCATATCTTGAAGGCACTCTTTGTTAATGGGGGTTGGTGATACAATACCGCTGTTCACAGCCAAATGATATTCTGGGCGCAAGTCCTGGAGGAGGTTATTATTTGGTATCCCATAAACTTGAAAAGTTCTTGTTCTGGGCAAGAGAAGTGGATTCCCCACAATCCACAAAATATAAGACAAAGAAGTATATCCAGAACAAGAGTTTGAAAATCAGTTGTAGCTTTATTCCTTAAAATTGTATGATGACCACATACAGCAACACAGGGTTAATGAAGACAAAACTTCTGACCGGTTTCGGTCGTATTGACCGTAATCATAGAATAACACCTGTTGGGAGGTGCACCCTTTTAAGTCTAACACTATATGTTGATTGGTTAAAAACAACAAGACTTCAGAATTTAACCCTATACATACCATAATAACATTCTGTGTAGATAGTTAACACTTAGTGAGTAAACAAATAGATGAAGATAAATAATACAAATAATAATAAACATAAAAACTTAGATCTCGAATATTATAAACATATATACACATTATATATATTTGGGATGCCAATGACTTTAGAAATTGAACAAAGCAGAGCAAAAAAACACATTATAAAAGACTGGACACGTTATATGAAATAACTACATCTTAAATGTATATATATGTATGCATACATGCACACGCACACAAGTGCATGTACATACATACACACAAACATACACACTCATACATACCCTTATATATGCATACACCTGTATATGCTTGCATACAATGTTACTATCTATTCTACACATAAGATCCATACTATATGCCTAATTAAATATTAAACCCAATTTGAATTTTGGGTCATAGGGCATATATTATCCACAAACAGATCACTATCAAATAAAATTAACTTTAACAAATCAAGAAAAAGGGATCTGTCAGTCATGTAATAACTGAACAAATTTGTGGATAAGGATATGTAATATCTTATGCAAAAGAGCGACAGTTGAATCAATATCAGAACCATTGGGGAAAATAAAAATTAATTAAGTATATGTAGTTTAACTTAGGTGTCTTATAACTCGCCATATTTTAGTATCCTTTACTGCAATAAGAAGAACAACTTAATTGCAGTGGGGTAGAAATAATGGACGGTATTCTATTATAATGGTTTATTTTTGCCAGTAGTTAATAACATCATACTCTGAGTTATACCCATTAGGCAAAAGACACTTTGTTTTAAAAATCCAATAGATTTCTTGTTTGCTTAGGATGGACAACTTATCTCCACCCCTTGGTGGTGTGCCAATTTGTTCAATGGCCTGCCATTTGAAAGTTGTGACATCCTGATTATGAAACTCAATAAAATGAGTGGAAAGAGCCGAACATGTTTTTTTGCTAGAGATATAAGACAGGTGTTCTTTTATACGTTTGCCTACCTCCCTAGTAGTCCTACCTGTATATTGCCTCCTACATTGGGTGCATTCTATGATGTAAATGACAAATTTGCTCCTACAATTTATGCATCCCCTAGTTTGGAACTCCTCACCCGTTACATGGGATCTAAATGTGGGAGAAATATTGATGTGATCACAAGAGGTACATACTTTTCTTCCACATTTAAAGGTGCCATTATGTTTTAACCAAGATGAGCCAGAGGTACCTGCTGTTTGTAACATACTGGGAGCCAAAATATTCCCTATTGTCACATTTCGTTTTGGTACAAACATGCACCCTTGTTTTATTTCATCTTTCAGTTGTTTGTCTCCCATAAGAATGGGTAAGTTGTTTTTAATAATGCGACATACTTCATCATATTGATTGGAATATGACGTAATGAATCTCAATTGTTTTTTTGTATCACACTGGTGTTGTTTTTGTTTTTGTGTTTGTTTTTGTGACTCTTGTGTTTCTATTCCATCTTTAATTTCAAAGAAGGCCTTATCAATTACTTTGCTGGGATAACCCCTCTTGAGCATTCTTGATTTTAGATCTCTGCTCTCTCTCTGGAAGGTATCTTCTTTCGTACAATTCCTTCTTGCCCGCAGGAACTGACTTTTAGCAATTCCTTTAAAAACGTGCCGTGGATGGCAACTGCGGGCATGAAGGAGATTGTTGCCTGAGATAGGTTTCCGATAGAGGGCTGAGTTGACCCTGCCTTCCTGGATATCTCCAATAAGGGTAACATCCAGGAAATTAACAGTTTCTTTCTGCCACTCACATGTGAACTGTATTTCCACCTCATTGATATTTAGTAGCTCAACAAATTCTTTTGCTGATTGTTGGTCCGAAGACCAAACAATAAGCAAATCATCAATGAAGCGGACGTACAAAACAATGTGATTAAATCCAGAGGTACTACCTCCATAGACATGGCACCGCTCCCACCAACCCATAAAAAGGTTGGCATATGAGGGGGCAAACTTAGCCCCCATAGCGGTGCCACGCCTCTGGAGGTAGTAACGTCCTTGGAACATAAAAAAATTGTGTTCCAATAAAAATTTCACAATCCTGACTACCAAAACTTTGGATTCAAATGATAGATCAGAGAAAAGGTTCAAATAAAATTCAATAGCTTGGAGACCTTGTGTATAGGGAATCGAGGAGTACAGTGATACGACATCAATTGTCAACCAACTGTACTCCTCCCTCCAAACCACTGGCTCCAACCTCTGTAAGGCATGTGATGTATCTCTAATGTAACTAGGTAATAGGGTCACCATGGGTTGTAACAAGTCATCAACCCATTTGGACAATGGCTCTAAAAGAGAGCCAATACCTGCCACTATGGGTCTCCCCTTGATATTAGTAAGACTCTTATGTACCTTTGGGAGGTGGTGGAAGATGGGTGTCACAGGATCAGTAACCAGACAAAAATTGGCTGTGTCCTGATCCATGAGACCCTCCTCCACCACCTCGTCCAAAAGAAGAGACAGTTCTCTGGTGTACTGTTTGGTAGGATTATTAGACAAGACCATATAAGTGTCACTGTCATTAAGTTGCCTCATGGCCTCTGCCACATAGTGTGATTGATCCATTACAACCACACTCCCGCCTTTATCTGACTGCCTGATCACAATATCTTTGTTGTTTTGTAGCTTTAACAATGCTTCTCTTTCTTTTATGGTCAAGTTAGAAGCATTCTTATTTACAGAGTTAGATAAATCTGTTAAGTCATCTACCACTCTTTCATGGAAAACTTCTAGTATTTTACCTCTAGTTTTAGTTGGGTAAAAAGTTGATTTGTTCTTCATTTTAGATCTAAACTTGCTAACTTGTTTTTTCATGCCAAAGTAAAGAAATACCAATAAATATGGTTATCAATATTTCCAACTATACACTATCCGATTTGGAAACTAGAGTACTTAATTTAGGCCTTGGTTTTGTTCCATCAAGAAAATTCAATCTTTTTCAAACCATACTTGATCTCAATAAATTAATAAGGGAATTAACATTAATTAAGTTCTTTAAGACTAACAATGAGTCCAATGTTGATAATTTGGTTCTTCCTCAGCAACAAATTGCATTAAACCCACAACTCTCTTTTGCTGACACTTGCACTCTTATTGATCTAGAAGATCTAAGTAGTATTAATCAAAGGGATGAGGCCTTACAAGTTAGCAAGGTTAGATCTAAAATGAAGAACAAATCAACTTTTTACCCAACTAAAACTAGAGGTAAAATACTAGAAGTTTTCCATGAAAGAGTGGTAGATGACTTAACAGATTTATCTAACTCTGTAAATAAGAATGCTTCTAACTTGACCATAAAAGAAAGAGAAGCATTGTTAAAGCTACAAAACAACAAAGATATTGTGATCAGGCAGTCAGATAAAGGCGGGAGTGTGGTTGTAATGGATCAATCACACTATGTGGCAGAGGCCATGAGGCAACTTAATGACAGTGACACTTATATGGTCTTGTCTAATAATCCTACCAAACAGTACACCAGAGAACTGTCTCTTCTTTTGGACGAGGTGGTGGAGGAGGGTCTCATGGATCAGGACACAGCCAATTTTTGTCTGGTTACTGATCCTGTGACACCCATCTTCCACCACCTCCCAAAGGTACATAAGAGTCTTACTAATATCAAGGGGAGACCCATAGTGGCAGGTATTGGCTCTCTTTTAGAGCCATTGTCCAAATGGGTTGATGACTTGTTACAACCCATGGTGACCCTATTACCTAGTTACATTAGAGATACATCACATGCCTTACAGAGGTTGGAGCCAGTGGTTTGGAGGGAGGAGTACAGTTGGTTGACAATTGATGTCGTATCACTGTACTCCTCGATTCCCCATACACAAGGTCTCCAAGCTATTGAATTTTATTTGAACCTTTTCTCTGATCTATCATTTGAATCCAAAGTTTTGGTAGTCAGGATTGTGAAATTTTTATTGGAACACAATTTTTTTATGTTCCAAGGACGTTACTACCTCCAGAGGCGTGGCACCGCTATGGGGGCTAAGTTTGCCCCCTCATATGCCAACCTTTTTATGGGTTGGTGGGAGCGGTGCCATGTCTATGGAGGTAGTACCTCTGGATTTAATCACATTGTTTTGTACGTCCGCTTCATTGATGATTTGCTTATTGTTTGGTCTTCGGACCAACAATCAGCAAAAGAATTTGTTGAGCTACTAAATATCAATGAGGTGGGAATACAGTTCACATGTGAGTGGCAGAAAGAAACTGTTAATTTCCTGGATGTTACCCTTATTGGAGATATCCAGGAAGGCAGGGTCAACTCAGCCCTCTATCGGAAACCTATCTCAGGCAACAATCTCCTTCATGCCCGCAGTTGCCATCCATGGCACGTTTTTAAAGGAATTGCTAAAAGTCAGTTCCTGCGGGCAAGAAGGAATTGTACGAAAGAAGATACTTTCCAGAGAGAGAGCAGAGATCTAAAATCAAGAATGCTCAAGAGGGGTTATCCCAGCAAAGTAATTGATAAGGCCTTCTTTGAAATTAAAGATGGAATAGAAACACAAGAGTCACAAAAACAAACACAAAAACAAAAACAACACCAGTGTGATACAAAAAAACAATTGAGATTCATTACGTCATATTCCAATCAATATGATGAAGTATGTCGCATTATTAAAAACAACTTACCCATTCTTATGGGAGACAAACAACTGAAAGATGAAATAAAACAAGGGTGCATGTTTGTACCAAAACGAAATGTGACAATAGGGAATATTTTGGCTCCCAGTATGTTACAAACAGCAGGTACCTCTGGCTCATCTTGGTTAAAACATAATGGCACCTTTAAATGTGGAAGAAAAGTATGTACCTCTTGTGATCACATCAATATTTCTCCCACATTTAGATCCCATGTAACGGGTGAGGAGTTCCAAACTAGGGGATGCATAAATTGTAGGAGCAAATTTGTCATTTACATCATAGAATGCACCCAATGTAGGAGGCAATATACAGGTAGGACTACTAGGGAGGTAGGCAAACGTATAAAAGAACACCTGTCTTATATCTCTAGCAAAAAAACATGTTCGGCTCTTTCCACTCATTTTATTGAGTTTCATAATCAGGATGTCACAACTTTCAAATGGCAGGCCATTGAACAAATTGGCACACCACCAAGGGGTGGAGATAAGTTGTCCATCCTAAGCAAACAAGAAATCTATTGGATTTTTAAAACAAAGTGTCTTTTGCCTAATGGGTATAACTCAGAGTATGATGTTATTAACTACTGGCAAAAATAAACCATTATAATAGAATACCGTCCATTATTTCTACCCCACTGCAATTAAGTTGTTCTTCTTATTGCAGTAAAGGATACTAAAATATGGCGAGTTATAAGACACCTAAGTTAAACTACATATACTTAATTAATTTTTATTTTCCCCAATGGTTCTGATATTGATTCAACTGTCGCTCTTTTGCATAAGATATTACATATCCTTATCCACAAATTTGTTCAGTTATTACATGACTGACAGATCCCTTTTTCTTGATTTGTTAAAGTTAATTTTATTTGATAGTGATCTGTTTGTGGATAATATATGCCCTATGACCCAAAATTCAAATTGGGTTTAATATTTAATTAGGCATATAGTATGGATCTTATGTGTAGAATAGATAGTAACATTGTATGCAAGCATATACAGGTGTATGCATATATAAGGGTATGTATGAGTGTGTATGTTTGTGTGTATGTATGTACATGCACTTGTGTGCGTGTGCATGTATGCATACATATATATACATTTAAGATGTAGTTATTTCATATAACGTGTCCAGTCTTTTATAATGTGTTTTTTTGCTCTGCTTTGTTCAATTTCTAAAGTCATTGGCATCCCAAATATATATAATGTGTATATATGTTTATAATATTCGAGATCTAAGTTTTTATGTTTATTATTATTTGTATTATTTATCTTCATCTATTTGTTTACTCACTAAGTGTTAACTATCTACACAGAATGTTATTATGGTATGTATAGGGTTAAATTCTGAAGTCTTGTTGTTTTTAACCAATCAACATATAGTGTTAGACTTAAAAGGGTGCACCTCCCAACAGGTGTTATTCTATGATTACGGTCAATACGACCGAAACCGGTCAGAAGTTTTGTCTTCATTAACCCTGTGTTGCTGTATGTGGTCATCATACAATTTTAAGGAATAAAGCTACAACTGATTTTCAAACTCTTGTTCTGGATATACTTCTTTGTCTTAAAGTACCTGATACTCTAGATCAGAGTGTGAAGATGTAATCCGGACAGTGGTTCCTCTCAGCAGCTCTGTCCGCGTCCAGGAGGATAACCTGTGATGACTCCTAAGTGTGGATCACGTGACTTGGATTAAGTCATGTCAAAGGTGTAGTCCAATTCTTGAACCAGATAACGGAACAACTGTAGCGCTACAGTTTAACAAGAGTCTCTGTGAACGAGGTGCATAAGTATTTTAACTAGCAAACCCACTGTAATGGGGCAAATCGCTACCTCAGTTTCCAACAGGGAGATGTCTTGTCCTTAGATGCAGACCAAGAAAGCCTGTTAGAGAAAAGCAGTGACAGGATGATTCCTAGTCAGATAGAACATCTACGCGTTTTGCCCTACACTGGGCTTTATCAAGACTTATATTCCTCCATGGTGCAATGTCCATTTTAAATAGACCTCCCTTTGTTCTGATTGGTGGTTGTGAATTAAAATTAAAGGTGGAATTGAGAGTTGCTGATGGGGCTGTATTAAAGGTGGTAATTTCAAAAGCCCAGGTTTATCACAACATTATTCATACATTCAATTATACCATTATTTCACAAAGATAATTATCAGTCTCCAATAATAGTTTATGTGACTTAGATAAAATAATTTTAACCACAATTAATTTCCAAAGAGGAAAGTCTAAAAAATACCTAAATAAAATTTATATTATTAAAGGTAGCATAGGGTCTTTTTCGTTTTTGTATTAAAAATATTACTTATGTTGCATATTGGATATTTATATTTTTAAATTCTAGATTTAGAAAGGGAGTTTAATAGTCAAATTATATGTAACAACCATATCTAACTCTGAGTTCAATCTAAATCTACAGGGTAACCCGCTTAAAGGTTTTTTTCCCCTGTTTTGGGTGTAGGTCTTGTAGGCATAGTCACAAAATCAAAAGTATTGAATCCCCTACTAAAAAATTTAAACTGAATATCAAAGACACAATTAGATGTCAAGATAGACATGTAATATACATGTCATACTCCACAAGGGAGCAGGTTCAGGAGTTGGGAGCTGTTGTGCAGAGGTGTCAGGTTCTGGGGTTAAAGTTGTGTTTTGTCTGCGTGTGTCTTTTCTTTTTGGCATAATTAAACAGGTACAAGGTTTTAGGAAATAAAGGTGATGGTTTTATTGATAGGATAATTAGCAATGCAGAGATATGCAAATTAGATAAGGCAAAGTCTATAGGCTGTAGACTGGAACCATATGGTGTAGAATGGAACTCTGTAGTAACAGGCAGGAATGCAGATATTTGTAATAACAGGCAGGATACTTGCATATGCTGTAGACTGGAACTCTGTAATAACAGGCAGGAATGCAGGTCTTTGTAATAACTGGCAGGATACTTGCATATGCTGTAGACTGGAACTCTGTAGTAACAGGCAGGAATGCAGATCCTTGTAATAACAGACAGGATACTTGCATATGCTGTAGACTGGAACTCTGTAGTATCTGGTAACAAGCAAGCAAAAGTACCTGAGTCAGTCCTTAGGAAATAGAGAATTAGCCAAGATCAATTGCCAGGAAATCAGTCCAAAAACGAAACACAGTGCCAAGGGAATATCCAGAAGAGTAGTCACAAAATGAAGCAGAAATCAGGCACCAGGAAATCCAACAAATCTGTATTTCACTCAGGAAACAGGACCAGAGGGTCTGTCAGAGTATAACACTCAATGTCAAGGTCCAGAACTGCAAGCAAACCTCCCAAATATAGCAGGTTGCTGATTATATGATTTGTTTCAGCTGGTAAGCAGGTGGAGCCAGAGAGCCAAAGTTGCAGCTAACAGAAAAACCCAATATTCTTAGCCTGTGATCAAGCCATCTGGTGGCAAAGAGGAAAGACAACAGGCTGGGAAAGAACAGCAGCAGAAATAGAAACAGGTCCCAGGTTCAATTCTTGGCTGGATCATGACAGTACTCCCTCCTCAAGGACGACCTCTGGGTGGACTTAGCATTCTCGTATAAATCCAGGTCTTTGATGCGTACCAGACTGCCATCAGAGGCATATGTACAATCAGGGGGTATTATCTTTTTTGAAGGGCTCTCCAGAAGAGGATTCTGGGGACTGGAATTAGTATAGAGGGCCCCAACAGGACTGATCTTTGGTTTCTGTGCAGTTCTAGGCTTGTAGGTTCTGAAGAGGTGGGTCTGAGGAAGAGGAGGTAAAGGACCTTTTGACCGAACAGCAGTTTGAAGCACTGCCCCTTCAGTGTCAAAATCAGTATCATCTTCAATGGTTGAATAGTTAGAATTTCTTCTGAAATGCACAAAGATGAGAATCTAGCTGTGTTTGGTAGGCAAATCTCTGGATTCGTAGTACTTGGATTCTGTGGATGACATGTTAGTACTTCACAGGAATCAGAGTCTTTGAAAGGTGCAGACCTAGGCTGATCAAATTGGGGATGTAAAATAGAACCCATGCAGAGCTCATCGCCAGAGGAATTCGAAGTGGGATTAAAGTTTGACTTCCTCTCTGTAGCCTTTCCATTTGATGACTCAGGACTTAGAGGTGGAGACCCTGGAACAGACTTCTTAGGGGATCTCACTGGACAAAAAAATATTACATGCCCAGTAGCTTCACAATAGAAACATAAACCATTAGTTCTTCTTCTGGCCATTTCATGAGTGGTAAGAGGGGTTGACATCCTCCTTTGGATTGGTAAAGATACAGTCTTTGGGGTAGTGGACACAGGAGTAGGAGTGCCCAATCCAGAATTTTTTTTATTGATAAAGTCTTTCAGGCTATCCTGTAGAGTCTGGAATCCTGTAGTGAAATCTTGGATAAGTGACTTCAATGCATCCAGAAGGGATTTTAGAATCTGGTTAAGTTGTAGTGGATGAGAGTCCACAGACAAAAATCTCTCTGACACTTCAGTCAAAGAATGGATCACCTCTGCAAGCTCTGATGTAAGGCCTTGACATTCTGTCATACTCCGCAAGGGAGCAGGTTCAGGAGTTGGGAGCTGTTGTGCAGAGGTGTCAGGTTCTGGGGTTAAAGTTGTGTTTTGTCTGTGTGAGTCTTGACAGTGCCAAGGGAATATCCAGAAGAGTAGTCACAAAATGAAGCAGAAATCAGGCACCAGGAAATCCAACAAATCTGTATTTCACTCAGGAAACAGGACCAGAGGGTCTGTCAGAGTATAACACTCAATGTCAAAGCCCAGAACTGCAAGCAAACCTCCCAAATATAGCAGTCTACTGATTATATGATTTTTTTCAGCTGGTAAGCAGGTGGAGCCAGAGAGCCAAAGTTGCAGCAAACAGAAAAGCCCAATATTCTTATCCTGTGAGCAAGCCATCTGGTGGCAAAGAGGAAAGATAACAGGCTGGGAAAGAACAGCAGCAGAAATAGAAACAGGTCCCAGGTTCAATTCTAGGCTGGATCATGACAATACATCATTGAATGTTTGTGCAAAAAAATATATATAGGGGAAGCCACTAGGACCCTCAGGGAGAGGATTCGTGAACACCTCTCATGCATAGAGAGGGGTAATTTAGACACCCATCTATATACCCACTTTATAGAAATACATGCAAACAATGTACAAGACTTTAAATTCTGGGGTGTTATGAAATTAGTACCCAACTGGAGAGGAGGTAATAAAGAACAACGCCTACTTAAAATGAAATCAGAACTTATTTTTCAAATGGATACTCTCTATCCCTCAGGATTGAACTCAGAGCTAGATATTACACTTTTCTTGTAGATTCCCCATAAGAATCCAAACACCATGTCAGCTGTGCTGCAAATAGCAAAAATAATCTATCCAATCTCTTTTAAGTATTCTAATTAATATAGAAAGGCTATCTTTTAGAGAACAAATTCTTAGCCTAATACAATACGTTAAAATTATCTTTTCGACACATCGTTATTTTGACATAGCTTTGGGTATATAAAGTGAATGGTCGTTACATATAATTTGACTATTAAACTCCCTTTCTAAATCTAGAATTTAAAAATATAAATATCCAATATACTTCATGAGTAATATTTTTAATACAAAAACGAAAAAGACCCTATGCTACCTTAAATAATATAAATTTTATTTAGGTATTTTTTAGACTTTCCTCTTTGGAAATTAATTGTGGTTAAAATTATTTTATCTAAGTCACATAAACTATTCTTGGAGACTGATAATTATCTCTGTGAAATAATGGTATAATTGAATGTATGAATAATGTGATAAACCTGGGCTTTTGAAATTACCACCTTTAATTCAGCCCCATCAGCAACTCTAATTCACAACTACCAATCAGAACAAAGGGAGGTCTATTTAAAATGGACAGTGCACCATGGAGGAATATAAGTCTTGTTAAAGCCCAGTGTAGGGCGAAACGCGTAGACGTTTTATCTGACTAGGAATCATCCTGTCACTGCTTTTCTCTAACAGACCTTCTTGGTCTGCATCTAAGGAGAAGACATCTCCCTGTTGGAAACTGAGGTAGCGATTTGCCCCATTCCAGTGGGTTTGCTAGTTAAAATACTTATGCACCTCATTCACAGAGACTCTTGTTAAGCTGTAGCGCTACAGTTGTTCCATTATCTGGTTCAAGAATTGGACTACACCTCTGACGTGACGTAATCCAAGTCACGTGATCCACACTTAGGAGTCATCACAGGTTATCCTCCTGGACGTGGACAGGGCCGCTGAGAGGAATCACAGTCCGGATTACATCTTCACGCTCTGATCTAGAGTATCAGGTACTTTGTTGCAGCGTTTTTTACCGCAAAGATTTGGAACTTTGCTGTGACTGTTATCTATGCGCTATAGAGCGTTTTTTTCTCCCTATATTTTCGGTGGTTGTTTGAAGGCGCTGCCTATCGTTTAAATCAGGTTATTTGATTCCACCATTTTATAATTAGAATCACCAGCCCGGGTACTCTTATTTTATTAGATTTTTTATATTTTTACCTGATAAGGGAGACGTCCCTTCTTTGTTACTATAGCTCTTTTAGTATTATATTGATACTGTATAGGTCTCATTTATACAATGCTTACATTTTTATGTGTGTGTTACACTGTAATTTAACATAGTTATTAATGTATTAAATAGCTTATCCTTGCAGTTTGCGCTACCTCTTCTTTTTGTTTTTATGTGTATTACTTATTGTTTGATTCGAGGGGTCATTTTTGAGATTATGCAGGATTATATTTTGAGCGCTATATCTATTTCCATATCACTAAATACCTAGCCTTGCCCAATCATTCCAATAGTTCTTCTATTCTAGGGATTGGATATACATCAAATTTAGAGATCATATTGACCTTTCTAAAATCAATCCAAAATCTAGTGGATCCATCTGGTTTAGGAAGCAACACAATGGGGCTACACCATTCACTTTGGGACTCCTCTATCACCCCTAGCTCAATCATCTTGTCCACTTCTAACTACCCTCTTCCTTCATTGTTTCTGGCAAGCGATAAGGTCTCTGTTTACCTTTAAACCCTGGTTGCTTCTCAATATGGTGGGAAATAAGATCAGTTTTTACGGGAAGTTCATAAAACACATCACCAAATCCACCCAACATATTAAGCAATTAATTCCTCTGTTCTTTAGAGAGGCTATCGCCTATTGGTATCTGGCTAGTTTCCTTGACAATAATCAGTTAATTTCCTAATGCTAATTCTGTGTGATTGAGAAAAATCTGAAAACTTTCCTGAGCTCTCCTGAGTTTAAGCAAGTTAATGTCGTAAATGTGGTTCTCCTTTCTTTTCACTAGACCATAGATTTCATATTTTACTGGTCCTACTTTCCGTAACACTTCATATATCCCTTGCCACTTAGGCAAGAGTTTTGACTCAGCAACAATAGAAGAAACCTTTTACTGGAACAAAACTGACTTAATTGTGCTCCTTTATTTTATTGTTGCTCCTGTATCAAGTGGGCATGTTGAAGGTTTTTTTCTGCCAGCTTACAAACTAAATCCAGTTGCTTTCTTAATTTAAGCACATAACTGACCACTGTATCTGACCAGGGTTCTTGCTCCTCCCACATTCCCTTTATCAGGTCAACAATACCTCTAGTCTTTCTCTCATAAAGTAATTTAAAAGGGGAAAACCCAGTAGATGACTGGGGAACTTCCCTAACTGCAAACAGGAGGGGAGGAAGTAATTTATCCCAATGACGTACATTAGTGGACACAAATTTCGTTAACATTGATTTTGATGTTTGATTTAAACTCTTCAACTAGGCCATTATTTTGCGGATGGTAAACTGATGTCCTAATTGTATTTATTTTTTGCAGTTCACATGCTTCTTTTATTAGACATGACAGAAAGTTGGTGCCCTGGTCTGTCAGTATCTCTCTTGGAATTCCTGTGCAAGAGAACAACTTCAATAATTCTGAGGCTATCACCTTAGCTGATGTAGATCTAAGAGGAATAGCCTCAGGGTATCTTATAGCATAATCAACCATAACAAGTATATATTGATACCCAGAAGGACAGGAATTTTAAGTAAATAAAAAAATCCTTTAGTACTCTTTCACTCAGAGACCTAAACAATGCAATAAATAAAGACAATATTTAGGAAATGTAACTTAAACTAATAAGTATAATACTTAACAGTTAAATAAAGTTTTCATACCAGGTAACTTATAGCTCTAGTCTGTGGTAACCTGAGAGCAAGGCTGCTGGCTTGAAGGACCAGTCAACACATTAGATTTGCATAATCAACAAATGCAAGATAACAAGACAATGCAATAGCACTTAGTCTGAACTTTAAATGAGTAGTAGATTTTTTTATAACAAATTTCAAAGTTATGTTTATTTCCACTCCCCAATCAGCCAATCACAAATGCATATGCGTATAGTCTGTGAATTCTTGCACATGCTCAGTAGGATCTGGTGACTCAAAAATTGTAAATATAAAAGACTCTGCACATTTTTTTTAATGGAAGTAAATTGGAAAGTTGTTTAAAATTACATGCTGTATCTGAATCATGAAAATTTAATTTAACCTGAGTGTCCCTTTAAGTAGTTTTAACTAACATCAGACATCTGTATCCCATTAGGACTGCTGTCTCTGCACTGCTTAAGAACCCTCCCAGCATCTTGTCTATAGAAAGGATAATCTTTTACCCTCTCAGAGTCATTCAGGCAAAACTGTTTGTAAACTCCATTACAGTGACATATACATTTACACCACAATTGGCTGTTGCAGAGTACATGTCATATATTCAGAATGCTTGAAATTAGTTAAGGGTAATTTCAATTAGTACAATGTTTGATTTGACATATGCAGATGTATTGCATTCTCCTTTTCCAGCAACTGTTCCCTGTCTATTGAAAAACAAATTAACCTAATATAAATGTAGATTTATGCCTTATTGGAAACAAATTATGTATGTTTCTTTACATTGATTTACAATGTTTTCTTCTAAACAAAGACAGACGCTCTGCATCTTCTGCATCTTCTTGATTTTAAATTGTCATCTTACAATGAGTGGATTTGATGATTTCATAGTCCTGGCATGACAATAAGCATGAAAATGTATCACTGGGCATCGGTAGGTGAAACAAAATTTATGGTACAAATGAATCTAATAATATATGGCTACATATGTAAAGGCACAAATATAGTGTAAAACAACAATTCCGTCATTTGAATGTAAGCATAAAAACATTAACATAGTAACTGTTACAAAAAGGATATTTTTTTAGACATAAAATATCAGAAATATCAACCTTTTTTGAAGATATTCTTAAGATTAATGCTTTGAAAATTTATTAGAAAGATAAAATAATAAGCAAATCATGTCCATTGGACCTCGCTGCGAACGGACAGCATACACTATCCACATACACAAGCAATGCTAACGCAATGCCACCCTCTGCTTGCTGGAGGTCAATCAGCCGCTAGCAAGGGTTGTCAATCATCCTGATCATTTTGGGATGATTTCAATCGTCACCTTTTAGGTGACAGACAGGTTAAGGAGTAATGGTCTTCAAATTGTACGTTGTACCAGATCATGAATGTTTGATTTTTTCTTTTTTTAGTATGTGCTTACTGTGTGCTGTAAAACATCCAGATTGTAATTTTAAAAAGAAAAATGCTCATGAGACGTTCAGTTGGAACTGATTTTATAGAAACTTTATAAATTATGTTTATTAAGGAGACATTAAACACTAGATACTTTTATGCATCACCCCCTTATTATGGGTGCCACCATTTTAGTACCTAGTTTTTACCACAGTTATCTGAAGGAAAGTTGCTACACATATACAAACATGTCACAATCAGAAAGCATTGAAAACCAGATTTCAACATGGCGGCACTTATGACTAGAGAGAGGTGGAGAATAACCTCAATACTAAGCTTATAAAAGGCTAGATTACAAGTGGAGTGCTAATTTATCGCACGCCCAAAAATGGGTAAATTTGTCTGTTTACGGGCACGCAATAAATAACCAGCCATTACAAGTGATAGTAATTAGTGCTAATAAAATTAACCAGAGATCAGATCTTTTTATAAATGTCCCCCCAATTGGCACCAAAATACAGTGGTGTGTAGTTTTTTAAAAATTGTAGCATTTTTATTTTTTAATAAAATAACTGCAAGAAAAAATGGTAAAACCAAGCAGAATTCTATGTTGCACAAAGAAAATTATAAGTTTAACTTATTTTTGTGAGTTAAATTTGGGATTCCCGATCCTGGATCATTAGAGATTGTAACTGTCATTTCTTTCATAAGGAGGTGAGCGTTCATGAGCCATTACTCCTGGAATTTAAATCCTGGCCATTAGGAGGAGGCAAAAGATTCACAAAGATCTAAGAACACCTAACTCCTCTAACCTTTCTGGTTTTCTAGTCTTATCTTTGCCTCCACAGGAGGAAGGTAAAGAATAGAAGTGCTACAGATTTTTTTGTTGAGAGGGGTTCTCAGATCGATTTGAGGTTTATTTTCCCCCTCAGATAGCTGCTACTTGGGACAGAGGGGAGTATTACTTGGGAGTATTGGGTCGTCACAAACCTGGCACAGGTGTTGCAGGGACCAGTCCCTTATTCTCCTCCTGTTGGGTCATCAATATACTGCAAACGAGATCTTCTGCTGTTATGTTTACAGCATCTGATGGGCTCTTTACTGGAAGCAGTCTTTTCTGCAGCTGGTATGCACAGTAGAATGCATCTTAGGTAAGTATAGACCATTTCCATGTACTCATAAAGCCCGCAATCTCTTTGTGTCATTTTATGTTTTTTTGTGCACTGACATGACATTGCAGTTGCAGTTAGTAACTGGGATACATTCTTCATCTGCTCCTTTGTTTCTGAGTGCTAAATTTCTTATTACAGAAGGGTACAATGTTTTCCCTTTTATTACTTATAGCCCATGATTGTTTGTCTCATATGTCATTCTTTATTCTACAAGGTCCCAGTTCCATTGTTTCCAAACATTTTATTTACTGTTTTTACATGTATTTTCCGTGAAATTAAGATTTTTGGTGGCTGTTTTTATTTATTTTATTTTTCTGTTTGTGTATTCTTTAATGGAGAATACTGTGCTCCATTTATGAAGCTTCGATATAAGCTTTGGAGCACCGTTGGCTGCAGGGTTAATAAGCAGCAGTCATCAGACCGCTGCATCTTAACCAACTTCAACTCCTGTTATGTGTAGTATCTCAATCCCGTGGAATTTTCCAACCAGGGAGATTGACACCTCCTGTTCACACAATGCACACTAGCCGTAGTGTGGGAAGATAAACACGGGCAGTGTATGGCTGTCTGCTAGATCCAATGCCGGGCAGACATGGCAAAGACGTATGACCCTCTATGCCCCTACATTGTTAAATCTGGCACTGTATCTGTCTGTTTATTTCAAGGAGCATAGTGAAATGTATCTCTGCTACCTTACAACATCCTTCAGAAGCTAGATCTACTATTAACAATTTTATTCTACTTTTTTCAGGATTTTTGCCAGTTCCGCTTTGCAATTTCTGAATAGATCACATTAAGCATTCTAACAGTCTAATGCTGCTCTTGCTTCTAAAGGAATTTTGTCCTCCCTCTGTTTCCTCAATACAAGCGAGTGACATTTTGGCTACCTTTAATCAAAAGGCTTTTTTTCAGCAAGCATTGCTTCTGTAGCAGTTGTGTCTCAGAAGACTCTGTTTGAAACTTTTTAAGTCAACTAATGCATTTATTTGTGGTCCCATTTTCGACATAATTGGATTTTATGCTAAGTAAAAACCACTGCTCCATAACTGGTGTGCTGCCTCTGAGGCTGCGGTCTGCAATCCGCCCAATCCTATACAATTAGGTGGATTGACACCTCCTGCTAGCAGCTGATTGGCTGCAAATCTGCAGGGGGTGGCATTGCACAAGCAGTTCTGGTGAACTGCTTGTGCAATGATAAATGTTAATAGCGTATGCTGTCAGCATTCAGCAAAGTCTGTCGGACATGATACGCTACAGTGTATCATGTTGGACAGACATTGATAAATCGGCCTCACTGTGTTGCCTCAAAATGTCCCTTTTATAAAATAACGCACAACTATGCCCTTAGAGGATAGTACATCTTTCAGGAACCATATGGACTAATGCATTTATTTGTGGTCTAATTTTTTACATAATTGGATTTTATGCTAAGGATATGACTTTAGCAGTGCTGGCCAAAAGGGCTTATGATTTAAGTCATTGTGAGCAAACTGGGTGTCCAAAGATAGACTTTTATCTCACCTTTTTAAGATAGAATTTATTAGGACCCAGTCTGATGTTATAATTTTCACTGTGTCTGGAGGACAAATAACTTTTTTTATCCCCCAGGACAAGAAGTATAAGGGAAAAATAGAACAAATATTAATTTTTTGTTCCTTTTGACAATTTAGGAATCAAAAATCTTCCACCTCCTTACAATGACATGAATCTTCCAGATCTTCCTGAAAGTCTAAACCATTTACTTTTAATATGTAAAATGTGCGCTAACCTGTGCACATAAAAAGTTTACTTCCAGTGGAGTTTGCACACCACTTGTAATCTAGCACCGAATATATATGTATTGCTATTTGTACTATTTAGGTTTGTCTAAAGAAGAGACACTGGGGCCGAATTATCCAGCTCAGGATGGAGCTTGATGCCCCTTTTTCCGCGCGTGCCTTCTGGCCGCTGCTCCATAACTGGTCCGCTGCCTCTGAGACTGAGGTCCGCAATCCGACCGATCGTATACGATCAGGCGGATTGACACCCCCTGCTAGCAGCCAATTGGCCGCAAATCTGCAGGGGGCGGCGCTGCACAAGCAGTTCTGGTGAACTGCTTGTGCAATGATAAATGCCGATAGCGTATGCTGTCGGCATTCAGCGATGCCTGTTGGACAGCGTATCATGTCGGACAGACATTGATAAATCGGCCCCACTGTGTTGCCTCAAAATGTCACTTTTATAAAATAATAAATTATTTAAGATGAGACAAGGCTAGAACATGTTTATATATATATATATATATATATATATATATATATATATATATATATATATATATATATACATACATACATACATATATATTATCAGTTATTTGTAGAGCGCTAACAGATTCTGCAGCGCTAGTAAAAATAAAATATAAATATATATATGTAAAGTATACATTTATATATATATATATATATATATATATATATATATATATATATATATATATATATATATATATATATACAGTATATCTTGAAAATGTGGCTTGTTAGGAGTATTTGAGGACTGGAGGATTTTACTTTTTGAGACAGGGACATGGGTTATGGAAAGTTGTAGAATGGATTGAGGAACAGAGCTTCCACATCTTCACAGTCCAATAGAGTTCTGGGATGATTTGGATGTCTGTATTTGGTTTTAGAATTTTTGTTTCATTGCTTGCCTACATATAAATCAACAGAAATACTTTTACTACTTTAAATTGTCTTTCAAAAAGTCATAAATACAACCAATTTTTACATTTAAATCCCCAAAATACTTGTTTAAACGGGACATTATATGGAACATTTAGGCCTAGATTAAAAGTGGAGCACAAAAATATTAGCGTTATTAGGCACTATCATCGTTCAAGTTAAATCAACATAGCTCCTATTTGTGTGCCCATATTAGAATATAAAAGTGAAAAGATTGCGCGCAAGCGAAAAACTCAGGTGCACATCTCTCTTTCCTCATAGACTTCTATGGGGAATGCTACAAAACAGTCTTTTGGCATTTGCTTGTGCATTAACCCCAATGTGCGCTAGGCCAACGGTGCTGAAGGCAAAGGTGTGCTAAAACATTATCTTTGTTTAGAAGAAAATCTTATTTTAAATATATACAGTATGTTTAAATATGTATGTATGTATGTATGTTTGGCCATACATATGTACACATATTGGGGCCTATCTATCAAGCTCCGAATGGAGTTTGATGCCCCATGTTTCTGGCGAGCCTGCAAGCTCGCCAGAAACAGCAGTTATGAAGCAGTGGTCACAAAGACAGCTGCTCCATAACCTGTCCGCCTACTCTGAGCAGGCGGACAGACATCGCCGCAATTCAACCCGATCGAGTACGATCGGGTTGATAGACACCCCCCTGCTGGCGAGTCTGCAGGGGGCGGCGTTGCACCAGCAGCTCTTGTGAGCTGCTGGTGCAATGCTGAATACGAAGAGCGTATTGCTCTCCGTATTCAGCGAGGTCTGGCGGACCTGATCCGCACTGTCCTTGACCTTGATAAATATAGACACATATATGCACATATATACACACACACATACAAATATACACACATATATTCACTTTTGAGTCCTTCCCAGTTAAACACCTTGTCATATATCATATCCCCCTTTAAACCTTTTTTATACATTTATTTTAAAATAAACCTATATTTTATGTTTCATATGTCCCTAAAACCCAATACTGATAATCAAAGCACCTAAGTGCTGCCTATAACCAAAACACTAGGAGTGCAAGGGTCCCCTCCCGTACACTCCTAATGTTAGAACATGAAAAGAGGTATGTGTGAAGAGACTGGAAACAGGCGCAGATAAAGGATACTGAGAGACTATCAGCTTTGAAGCTTATAAATGAAATAAAATAAACTGAGTCTGGTAGCGGTAAGTCTACTATCTATGAACCACCTACACTCAAATAATATGTTCACAAAATGTGTCTGTGCAAAACATGCAAATAAATTGAATGTAATAAAGATCCGAATAAAAGCTCTAAAAACAATTGATAAATATATATACAAAATATATGTAAATGTCCAGCAGAGCTAAAAAACTATTTAGCATATATATATCAATAAAAAACATTAAAAAACACAAAACAAAGAGCAAAATGATTACATTGATTACAATAAGAATATGAATGAATCTAGCAAACAATGGTTTGGGAAATATGCCACAAATAAATCCCAAATGTATCTAGCCAAGTATCATGGCATGAATGATATAATAATATAATAAAAGTAAGTATTAAAAAGATACTTGAAATTGTCTCAGTCCTCCATCATTACAGTCAGAAATGTGAGAAAAACGTTGGTGAATACAAATAAAATGTCCTAAACGATATTCACATGTAGATGTCCTACTTACTAGATAGTACCCCAATCATATGAGGTGTCACACATGGATTCAACAGAATTCCTATAATGGTCAGTGATCTTGCTTCAGTGCTGCCTGGGTATGGTACACTTCCTTCTGTCTCTCTCTCCCTCCACATCACAGGAAACCGGGTATGGAGAAAAGGAAACAAAAACGCCAAAACAGTGCAATATTGTATTAGTAAAAAAAAGAAGATTTTATTTGATGAACTCCTAAGGTAAAACCTGCTTACATATTCACACCTCAATCACATATGAGGTATCAGTCAAGCTATGAAAATTAGAAACGTTCGTGGAGTCCCACTCCTATCAAACCAGTACGCAGTACTCAGATTTGGCATATAAACGTATGAAAAAGTCAAGCGACTATTTGGTGAAATGATCGTTGGATTTTGAGTGTGTGATGTCATTTTGTGGGCGGAGACCAACCTTCTGAACTGCAAACAGTAATCATAGATATTGTTTACAATATACAGTCTGTGTAATATACGGCTGTTCTAATTGTAGTTCTTCTCTGTAAACCCCTGTGATTTTAACACGTTTTTATAAATTGTTTTAACATTTATCTGAGTTCACTTCTATCTGCTCCTGCTGGATTCTCCCCTAGCTTTTATACCTAGAGATTGATGTGAAGCTCTGCAGTATGTGAGTATACAACTTACATGTGAATTAACCCTGTAGTCTCCCAGGACTTCACCATTGGCAGCACTGATCTGTTTTATTTGAGGTTAACTCTTGGAGTTCGACTGCAGCATTAATTTCCACTGAGAAGTAATCCCTAGGATCACTTATGCACTTTTGGAGTTGGGATTTTTCGTATGGAGCTTGATGCCCTGTGTTTCCAGCGAGTCTTCAGGCTCGCCGGAAACAGAAGTTATGAAGCAGTGGACTAAAGCCCGCTCCTCCATAACCTGTCCGCCTGCTCTGAGGCAGCGGATAGAAATCAACCCGATCGAATACGATTGGGTAGATTGACCGTCCCCTGGCCGCGAATCTGCAGGGGACGTTATTGCACCAGCTGTTAACCAGAACAGCTGGTGCAATGATAAATGCAGAGAGCACATGCCGTCGGCATTTATCGATGTGCAGCGGACATGTTCCTTAGTCTCCAATTGACTTTTTTGGACATATCCTTTTTGCACTAACACATTGTTTTTTGTTTGATTTATTATTGTTTGTGTTTTAACAGGTTAATCATTTTCTTTTTGTGTATAAACATAACCCAAGTTGCAAAGTCCTTAAAGGGACAATACACTGTAAAATTGTTTTTATATGTATTTTCAATGACTTGTTATACCAGCTGCAGGGTATAAAATGTGTGAGAAATTGCATTTTTCAGTTTATTTGTGTATATGAAGTAGCTGGTTTTGTGCTTTCAAACCACAGCCTATTACAATGGGTTGAGCTTCAGGTAATATCAGATCTCATTATGTTATCACTTTGTGTACACACACTTGTTTTCTTATCTTATATTTGTCTAGAAAACCAAAGCCCAATACTTAGAAAGAACAATGGAAAATTATAATTTTATTACTTAACTATCCTGCACCCCACTGCAAGTGTAATCTCTTCTGCTGGCTGTGTTTACTTAGGTTATTTAATAGCATATACTCCAGTATAGAAACTTTCAGTATAGGATGGGATACCACAGGCTAAATCAGCTATTTCAAATGCCAAAATAGGGGTAAAGGAGCTACTTGTAAACAATTTAAACACTCCAGCAGGTAAAATGAATCATTGGGGACAATTTAAAGGGGAGAACATTTTTTGGTGAACTGTCCCTTTAAGCTATTGTCTTCTTACGCGTTTCGAAGGTATCCAAGATTTCCCAACCTTTTCTGTCCAGTCTCTTCACACACACACACACACACACACACACACACCCTGCTAGCGGCCGATTGGCCATGAATGTGCAGGGGGAGGCACTGCACAAGAATTTCACAAGAAATGCTTGTGCAATGCTAAATGACGATAGCGTATGCTGTCAGCATTTAGCAATGTCGGGTGGACATGATTCGCTACAGCGAATAATGTCTGTCCGTCATTTAATAAATCAGCCCCTTTGTCTCAAGTCACCCTAACTTTTTTAGCACTATTATGTGTTGCATTAGAGCTCATTTAACTTTCAACATGAACAATATTTAGTGAGGCGTTGCTATCCATTAAAGTATAATGCGCAATAAAGAGATATCGACTGCACTAAACATTGTTTGGTTATTCAATTTAACCATGGACTTGTAATACCAGATTGAGTGCTAATCCTAGCGAGGTCTAGTGATATTGATTGCACACTATGCCCTATCAATAGAGCTCCACTTGTAATCTAGGCCATAATCTACCAGTAATAATGTTTAATTAGGGAAAGTAAGACAACATTTCAATATATACCCATTAATGATTTCTTCTGATTTTACTTTATAATGCCTTGAAATATTTAGAACTAGATTACAAGTGGAGAGCTAAAAAATAGTGATCTTGCTGTAGCAATAAGCACTTATAAAATTAACCAGAGATCAAATCTCTGGTAACTTTTATAAGTGTGCCCCAAATGCCCCCAAAATACAGTGTATTGTATTTTCTTAAAAAATAAAGATAGCAGCATCTTGGGGGTAAAGTTGGTGGGAGTGGGGTGCTATGGGAACTGTGTCTTCCCAGTAAATATATATGTACATAGTCATATTCATATATATTTAATATTACTGCCATCACAGTGCTACTTACCCATGCCATTTATGACGGTATCAGAACAAGGCTCCCATTGGAGCCTATGGAAGCGTGCTGACTACTTGTAATATCAGCTCACATTAACATGCGCTGGTATTACACAGTGGAGCGCAAATATCAATTTCACTAAAGCGATATTTAGTACTCCACTTGTAATCTGGCCCTTAGTCTTACTCCCTTCTGAGAGGCTGGAGATCCTTATTCATACATAAGAATAGTAAAATTTAATTCAGCCTGCAAAATTGAATGCAGTGATTGATTAGCCCAGAGCATTAGCTTTTTTTTATCTGTCCCTATTTGGCCAAAGCAAAGGAGCCAAGGAACACAGATTCATTAAGACTTTTTAAGAGCTGTATTCCTTTGCAAAACCTTCTAAACATTATTAACAAAATAAGAGTGTCAGGTTAGGTAAAGTTCAGAAGAAGACCCAAATGCTAGGGCGAACTGAAACAACACCTTTGCACTCTGAGTTTAAATCAGGACGTGACCCCACGACAACTTCTACAAGACAAAGTACTCACGATATGGAGCAGTGTTGGTCTGAGTCCTCTAGAAAGAGTAATGGAAATCTTGATAGCAGCAGGATAAACTTCAGAATAGGGAACTATAATCAGGCAGTTCAGGAATAGTCCTCCACAGTACCCGAGTTGCAGAGTAAGACAACTTAATCTCAGACAGAAGGAGGGTTAAACAATAAACAGTTAATAATGCAGGAGTACGTAACTTGAAATCAGGCAGTTTGAGGGTTAAGCACAGCGTAGTCAGTAATGCAGAGTTTGGCAACTTGTAATCAGGCAGTTTGAGGGTTAAACACAGCGTAGTCAGTAATGCAGAGTTTGGCAACAGGCAATCAGGCAGTTTGAGGGTTAAACACAGCATAGTCAGTAATGCAGAGTTTGGCAACAGGCAATCAGGCAGTTTGAGGGTTAAGCACAAGCGTGGTCAGAAATGCAGAGTTCGGCAACTTGTTATCATGCAGTTTGAGGGTTAAGCACAGCGTAGTCAGTAATGCAGAGTTTGGCAACTTGTTATCAGGCAGTTTGAGGGTTAAGCACAAGCGTGGTCAGAAATACAGAGTTCGGCAACTTGTTATCAGGCAGTTTGAGGGTTAAGCAAAAGAGAGGTCGTACAGGCAAAGGTTCAGGAACAAAAATGTACACTTCTAAAGATACTGAGTACTCACAACAGCCACAAAGGTTAAACAAACAAACGGGCACCGGAGGATCAGAATGACCGGAATAAGAAGCCTAGCCTGACGTCAGCTAAAGGGGATGGCTCAGAAGAGCGAGACATTGCCAGGCAACCAGGCACGCAAGGTGAACCACCGGAACTCCCGGCTACAGAGCGTGACAAAAAGTGTCAAGTGATTTTAAAAAATATTTATTTTGTGATGCAGTTCTTAATTGCTAATATACAGTATGTTATAAGATTAACATCCTTCAAATGAATTCTTTTGAATACATGATAATGTTTTACTTATTTAAATGTACATTGAATCCATTTTGTTTTAAGGCTCAGGAGCTTTGTGTTTGTACACAGGTTATGTTATACCTTTATTCCACTTTAGGAAATGCCACAGACTAAAATCTTTTCATGACAAGCTGTGAATAGAATGAAATAGTTTATATACACCCAGTAAACCAACAGGTTAAAAACACATGCTCATACCTTACCCTTCTCCACAAGCAATTTATATTGTCCCCTCTCTCCTTTCTTCTCCATACCTTAACTCTCATGAACTACTTTCTATTTTAAAATCTATATTAATAAACTGCACCTCCTCCCAGAAATACCCACACTGCTATAAATCTCATTCTCACCTACTCTTATTTTCCATCTTGCTGCACCTACTCTTACTTTCCATCTTGCTGCTATTAGCATCAGACGACATCTCTCCAAATCCTGGGCCCACCTTCATTCCCACCATTACCCAATCACGCACTCCTTATAGAAACTTAAATAAAAGCAACACACATAATCTAATTTCCATCCAATGCATCCCATACGCAGACACTCCTTTCACTTGAGCACTATGGAACTCTCGCTCTGTCTTCAAGAATCTTACAACCATTCATGACCTGTTTATATCAAATGCTTTCACCCTTTTAGCAATTACCGAAACCTGGCTATCTTCTTCCGACACCGTTTCCACTGCTGCTCTAACACATGGTGGTCTTCACTTTAGCCATACCCCTAGACCAGGTGAGAAACGTGGTGGCGGTGTTGGGATCCTGCTGTCCCCCTCCTGCACTTATCAGTACCTACCTCCAATCCCATCTCTCTCCTTCTCCTCCTTTGAAGTCTCTCTCTTAAAGTGGCAGTCATCTATCACCCTCTTAGACCGACCTCCAATTCCTTGACAATTGTGCTTCCTGGCTTCCTAACTTTCTCTCTACAAATATACCAACCCTAATTCTTGGGTACTTCAACATTCCCATTGACAACCCTTCTGCCCCTGCTGCCTCTAATTTTTTTTTACTCACATCCTCCTTCGGTCTCTCACAATCCACCCTATTCTCTACTCACTGTGATGGACACTCCATTAACCTGATATTTTCCTACCTCTGGTCTATATCTGACCTCACCTGTGGCCCTTTTCCCATTTCAGAGCATCACCTGACCACCTATAATATTAATGCAACAGCTAAACCCACTTCTCCATCCTGCCCCCGCACCTGTAGAAATCTACATGCTGTGGATCCGCTCCAATTTTCAAAAATCATTCAAGATCTCCTCCCTCACACTTCCACTATAACCTGCCCTGATCTCGCTGCAGTCCACTATGACAAAACTGTCTCCTCTGCATTAGACACACTTGCCACTCCCCAACTGCGCAAAACATCACGCTGTCAGTTACAGCCCTGGCACGCTCAGCAAACACGCTAATTGCAAACATCCCATACTGCTGAGCGTGTCTGGAGGAAAACTCACTCTGAACCTGATTTCATACACTATAAGTTTATTCTTCGTTCATACACTTCTGCCCTTCACTTAGCCAAGCAAACCTACTTCTCTTCTCTCATATCTACTCTTTCCTCAAACCCTAAACAACTCTACTCGACCTCTAACTCTCTCCTCTACCCACCTGCTCCACCCCCACCCCCCCCGTCTGTCTTTAGTGCTCAAGACCTGGCAGACTTTTTAAACAAAACAGATACTATCCAAAGCAACATCCCAACACCAACCTGCAATATTCCAACAACAGGCCCAGTTACTCCCTCTGCCATCCTCTGCATCTTCCATCCAGCCACTGAAAATTAAGTTTCTTCCTTAGTATCTTCCTCACGCCTCACTACCTGCCCGCTCGACCCTATCCCTTCCCATATAATACCCTCCATGTCTTCCACCCTCACTCCTGCTCTTACTCACATTTTCAACCTATCTCTCTCTACCGGCTCATTCCCATCTTCTTTCAAACACGCAAAAGTCACTCCCATACTCAAAAAACCCTCCCTCGACCCTAATTCTCCTGAAAGCTACCGCCCCATATCACTGCTTCCACTAATATCAAAACTACCTGGAAAAACTAGTTTACAATCGCCTAACCCACTTCCTGTCCACCAACTCCTTGCTTGACCCCTTGAAATCTGGATTCACTCCTATCTTCCTCACAGGTCTTTTTCTGTGCCATTTGCCGGCAACTCCTCCTCTCCAATGCCTCTGTCTGTTGGAGTACCTTAAGGATCTGTTCTGGGTCCTCTACTCTTCTCCATTTATACTTCTTCGCTGGGTAAACTTATCAACAGTTATGGCTTCAAATATCACCTCTATGCTGATGACACCCAGATCTACCTCTCCACCCCTGCTCTCTCTCCCTCTGTCTTTTCTCATGTCAGCGACTGTATATCTGGTATTTCTTCCTGGATGGCCTCTCACCACCTAAATATTAGCTTGTCCAATACTGAGCTCCTTCTTATCCCCCCCCCCCCCCCCTCAAGCTCGACGCCGACTTCTGACTTCTCTATCCCTGTTGACGGCATCACTATTTCCCCATCGCCTCAAGTCCGCTGCCTCGGATTTACACTTGACTCAAATCTATCCTTCGTCCCCCATATCCAATCGCTTTCTACATCCTTCCGCAACCGTCTACGCAATATTTCCAAGATTCACCCTTTTCTGAGTGCTAACACCACAAAGCAAATAATCCACTCCCTTGTTATTTCCTGAATTGACTACTGCAATAAACTACTTACTGGCCTTCCTCTTTCCCACCTCTCCCCCCTTCAATCCATCCTAAATGCCTCTGCCAGGCTGATCCACCTTTCCCGTTGCTCTGTTTCTGCTGCACCTCTCTGCGAGTCCCTTCCTTGGCTCCCCATTCACAGCAGAATTAAATTCAAAATTCTCACCCTTACATACAAATCTCTCACCAACGCCGCTCCCCTCTACCTATCCTCTCTAATAAACAAGTATACTTCAGCACACCCACTAAGATCCAACAATAACCTGCTCCTTGCATCCGCGACTATCACCTCTTCTCATGCTAGACTGCAGGACTTCTGTCGTACAGCACCTACCCTCTGGAACACTCTCCCTCATGCTGTCAGGCTTTGCCCTAATCTTTCTTCCTTTAAATGCTCTCTGAAGATTTTACTGTTCAGAGAAGCCTACCACCCCACTCAATAATAAATTCATTTCACTTACCTAACATTTCCCTCATCTAACTCTGCATTAACATCTTTCTCAATCTTGCAGTCCTCACCTCCTGTTTCTCAACCTCCTACCCTTCTAGATTGTAAGTTCCCACGGGAATAGGGCCCTCAATTCCTCCTGTATGTGTTTGTAAATTTTTGTCCAGGCTCTTACAAGTTTTATATTATTGTTTTATTTAAATGAATTGTATCCATGGACAGCGCTGCAGAATATGTTGGCACTTCATAAATAAAGTATAATAATAATAATAATAATAATAATAATAAAAACAAAACAATGTCAAGTGTTACTGTTTCCAAACTACAATTCTATTGAGAGATGGTTATATGAACATTTTTGCATTTCATACACTGTTGTTTTCATCATTACTTTGCTTCAGACAAATGAGATTTCATTTCTGATGCACATGACAACAAACGCATCACACAGCAAGTATGCTATAAAAATGACAGGGTGTTTTGTAGTTACTCTCTCTGGGAGTCATTTCCTTTCCTCCTGACAGACACTTTTATGACTCTTCAACTGTCATTTTCATACTTATAAGATCTGGAATAGAACACATGTACATACGTTTCTAAAAGCACCATGGCAGTTATTCCCCAGAAAAATAGATTAACTAACCGTAATTCTACAAAACATTTGTACTTATTGAAGCTTAAATTTCTTCCAACCTGTTATTGCAGAGCAAGAACAGATTAACCTAAGGTGTATAAGGTTATAACATTCCCTTCTAAAGAAAACAGAGTGTATTGCAAAAAAAAAAAAACAAAACAGAGCAACAATGGTAATGTAATGCATTTATCTTCTTGTCTTCCACCTACAACTCAATTACTACAACTTTACTGGCACAGACCATGCTCTGCAGATGTTGTCAGCTTCTGTGTATTTTCAGGGTGATGTACACACATCATAATACATTTTCTTCCTGGGTCCTTTTTGTTTAGTAAGATGGTGACATCTGATCAATGGTTCATAGAGGATTCTACAGATGTTTTCTTATTTTAGTATCAGTAAATAACTTTCTATATAAGTTTAATATCTTATAACATAATAACATACTATCATTATTTTTCTTTTAGCTTATTAATACTTTATTTCTTGGAAATGTTTCACATATACATATTTATACAGTGTATCGATCTATCTATATACTGTATATACAGTATATATATATATTAATATTAATATATATATATACACATATGTATACAGTATCTCACAAAAATGAGTATACCCCTCACATTTTTGTAAATATTTTATTATTATATCTTTTCATGTGACAACACTGAAGAAATTACACTTTTCTACAAGGTAAAGTAGTGTGTACAGCCTGTATAACAGTGTAAATTTGCTGTCCCCTCAACATAACTCAACACACAGCCATTAATGTCTAAACCGTTGGCAACAAAAGTGTGTACACCCCTAAGTGGAAATGTCCAAATTGGGCCCAAAGTGTAAATATTTTGTGTGGCCACCATTATTTTCCAGCACTACCTTAACCCTCTTGGGCATGGAGTTCACCAGAGCTTCACAGGTTGCCACTGGAGTCCTCTTCCACTCCTCCATGACAACATCACAGAGCTGGTGGATGTTAGAGACCTTGCGCTCCCCCACCTAACATTTGAGGATGCCCCACAGATGCTCAATAGGGTTTAGGTCTGGAGACATGCTTGGCCAGTCCATCACCTTTACCCTCAGCTTCTTTAGCAAGGCAGTGGTCGTCTTGGAGGTGTGTTTGGGGTCATTATCACCTGGTTGCGGCCACACATGCTTGACACCATCTGAACCAAATAAGTTTATCATCTGACCACAGGACATGGTTCCAGTAATCCATGTCCTTAGTCTGCTTGTCTTTAGCAAACTGTTTGCAGGCTTTATTGTGCATCATCTTTAGAAGAGGTTTCCTTCTGGGATGTCAGCCATACAGACCAATTTGATGCAGTGTAAGGCGTATGGTCTGAGCACTGACAGGCTGACACCCCACCCCTTGAACCTCTGCAGCAATGCTGGTGTTCTGATAAGGGACCAAACCTTTCAAAAGAGCGAACCATGTCACTTCCTGTGACGTTTCATCAGCTGTTGCACTCATTTTGCCCCTAATACGCATGCGTGCCAGCGTCATCACATACCTGGCCGCATACATCACTGTGAAACTATTTAGAATTGTGAAATTCTGAAACCTTTCTATAGTGCATGCGTGGGCTTTTCTATCACAAATGGGGGGGTTTATGGAAAGATGTTTATTCAACACAGTATGTGAATTATGGTTTGAAACCGAAATAAATGTATACTTATATAAAAATATTTAGCGTTTGAGGTTATATATAAATAATTTATTTCGGTTTCACACCATAATTCACATACAGTGTTGACTAAACATCGTTCCATAAACCCCCCCATTTGTGATAGAAAAGCCCACGCATATGCTATGGAAAGGTTTCACAATTTCACAATTCTAAATAGTTTGACAGTGACGTAAGCGGCCAGGTATGTGATGACGCTGGCACGCATGCGTATTAGGGGCAAAATGAGTGCAACAGCTGATGAAACGTCACAGGAAGTGACATGGTTCGCTCTTTTGAAAAGTTCGGTCCCTTAACAGAACACCGGCAGCACTCATACGTCTATTTCCCAAAGACAACCTCTGGATATGACGCTGAGCACGTGTACTGAACTTCTTTGGTCGACCATGGCGAGGCCTGTTCTGAGTGGAGCCTGTCTTTTGAAACCGCTGTATGGTCTTGCCCACCATGCTGCAGCTCAGTTTTAGGGTCTTGGCAATCTTCTTATAGCCTAGGCTATCTTTATGTAGAGCAACAATTCTTTTTTTCAAAGTCTCAGAGAGTTCTTTGCCATGAGGTGCTATGTTGAACTTCCCGTGACCAGTATGAGAGAGCGTGACAGTGATAACACCAAATTTAACACACCTGCTCCACATTCACACCTGAGACCTTGTAACACTAACGAGTCACATGACACCGGATAGGGAAAATGGCTAATTGGGCCCAATTTGGACATTTCCACTTAGGGGTGTACTCACTTTTGTTGCCAACGGTTTAGACATTAATGACTGTGTGTTGAGTTATTTTGAGGGGACAGCAAATTTACACTGTTATACAGGCTGTACTCTCACTACTTTACATTGTAGCAAAGTGTCATTTCTTCAGTGTTGTCAGTGCCATGAAAAGATATAATAAAATATTTACAAAAATGTGAGGGGTGTACTCACTTTTGTGAGATACTGTATATGTGTGTGTGTATTTTTTTATTTTATATATATATATATATATATATATATATATATATATATATATATATATATTTATACGTATACACAGGCACAATTACATAAGGGTAAGATTGCATTTATGGAAGCAGATGCATCTGAAACATAAAATCTGATCTTAAAGGTGTGGCTTTCTGCTATTTCCCAAGAGAATGAATCCATCTGTATTCAGGAGACCATGTGGGATATGCTATGTTCCTCAACGACCTATCCAGCAGTTAGGTAAGGTCACATCCAGGAAGTTTTTCACTTAAACAGCAAAATACGGGTGTATACCATCTTACTGAAATTAAATTTAGCACATTGTTGCATTTGTGGTATCAGAATTTTTAGGACTATTAGATAAGGTGTAATTTTTATTATTTTGGATAATTTTGTTTATTATTTTTTGTATTCTTAGTGTTTTTTTATTTTCCGTAATTTTAGCGTTTTTATTTTTTGGTAATGTTAGATTTTATTAATTTTTTTGTAGTGTTAGGTTTTTTTAATCTTGTAATTTAGTTTTTTTTATTTGTAGTTTATTTTATTTTATTAAAATAGTTATGTTAGGTTTATTTATAGTTTAAAGGGACAGTCTACACCAGAATTTTTTATTGTTTTAAAAGATAGATAGTCCCTTTATTACCCATTCCCTAGTTTTGCATAAACAACACTGTTATATTAATATGCTTGTACCTCTGTGATTACCTTGTATCTAAGCTTCTGCAAACTGCCCCCTTATTTCAGTTATTTTGACAGACTTGCATTTTAGCCAATCAGTGCTGGCTCCTAGGAACTCCACATGCATGAGCACAGTGTTAGCTACATGAAACACATGAACTAACACCCTCTAGTGGTGAAAAACTGTCAAATTGCATTTAGAAAAGAGGTGGCCTTCAAGGTCTAAGAAATTTGCATATGGACCTCCTAGGTTTAGCTTTCAACTAAGAATACCAGGAGAACAAAGCAAAATTGGTGATAAAAGTAAATTGGAAAATAGTTTTAAATGACATGCCCTATCTGAATCATGAAAATTTATTTTATTTAATCCTATTTTTTTATTTTATTTCACAGGTAAGTTTTTTTTAATTTTAGGATAGTTATATTGAAAAATGAATTTAAAGTTAGGGGAGTGTTAGGTTTAGGGGTTAATAATTTAATTTAGTGATTTGCGATGTGGGGGGCTGGCGGTTTAGGGGTTAATATGTTTAGTTTATTAGTAGTGATGTGGGGGGCCGGCATTTTAGGGGTTAATAGGTTATGTTTATTAGTAGCAATGTGGGGGGCCGGCAGTTTAGGGGTTAATAGCTTTATATAGTGTTGTTGATGTGGGGGTGGCGAATTAGGGGTTAATAGGTTTATTGTAGTATTTGCGATGCAGGAAGATGGCGGTTTAGGGGTTTATAGGTAGTTTATGGGTGTTAGTGTAGTTTGTAACATTTTAGTTAGGAGTTTTGTGAAAGTTTTGTTTCCTGATTGCAATTTACCTTGATCTTCCTTTACCTGCTGTGTCAGCTGCACTTACCTGGTATTCTGTACCAGCTCCGCCACCTGTACCTGCTGAGTTTGCTGTGCCTTCTTCTGTACCAACTTCACTTAACTGGTATCTCGTGCCAGCTTCACCACCTGTGTCTGCTGGGTTTCCTGTACCTTCTGAGTTTTCTGTACTTACTGTACCAGCTGCTCTTTCCTGGTATCCCATATCAGCTTTACCACCTGCACCTGCTGTACCAGCTTCACTTACCAAGTATCCTACCACCTGTACCTGCTGGGTTTTCTGCACCTGCTGTACCAGCTTCACTTACCAAGTATCCTACCACCTGTACCTGCTGGGTTTTCTGCACCTGCTGTACCAGCTTCACTTACCAAGTATCCTACCACCTGTACCTGCTGGGTTTTCTGCACCTGCTGTACCAGCTTCACTTACCAAGTATCCTACACCAGCTTCACCACCTGTACCTGCTGGGTTTTCTGCACCTGCTGTACCAGCTTCACTTACCTGGTAACCCATGCCAGCTTAATCTCCTGTACCTGTTGGGATTCCCATACCCGCTGTTCCAACTACAGCTGTCTGGTAATCTGTGCCAGCTCCATCTGCTAATTATTAGTGCTCTCCTTTTACCATCTCCTCCTTGGTACCTTGTTGTTCAACTGATCTCCTGATACTTGACATTTGGGGAACGAATTATCAAGCTCCAAATGGAGCTTGATGTCCCTGCTTCTGCGCAAGCCTTCAGGCTCGCGGGAAACAGCAGTATACGATCCTATACGTATACGATCCTGATTGACACCCCCTGCTAGCGGCCAATTGGCAGCAAATCTGCATGGGGGTGCATTGCACAAGCAGTTCACAAGAGCTGCTTGGGCAATGATACACTGTCGGCATCCATCGATATCTGTCGGACATGACTGATGATAAATCGTCCCCCTGGTCTGTACTTGGACTCATCTCTTGCTTTACCCCGTAGTACTTTGTTTCTCGACTGATCTCCCAGTACCTGATCTTTGTTCTGTCCTTGGACTCTGCTCTTGCTCTACCCCTTGGCACTTGTTGTATATGCACATATTAACACATAAATATATATGCATATAGTTAAATACATATATATTTAAAAATGCTGCCTATTGTTGCGCTACTTACCCCCTTCGCTGCGCGAGGTTCTTATGTTGTCTCTGAAGGCATCAGAACGAGGCTCTCATAGGAGCCTATGGAAGCGTGCTCTCTTGAGCGCAATGCTTCCTTGCAATGGGATTTACTTATAATACCAGCGCACATTGTCGTACGCTGGCATTACAAAGCGGAGCGTTAATATCGCTTGCATGCAAGGAATATTTAGCGCTCCACTTGTAATCAAGCCCAAAATGAAACAAATGGTATAAATAAGTAATTGCATCTATATTATTGGCAAGTTAAGTTTTTTTTTGTTTACTTTGAATTTAATTAAAAATGTATTCTGGCTACAAAACTAGGTCAAAACTAGAGAAAATGTTTCATGAATATTTAACATAAATCCTTTAATTGCTATTTCAGTGTCTTTTTCTTACAATACATCTACTAGTTTTCATTTTTGTATTGTCCTACATTTATTTTTGGCTAGAAAACCTTAAAGAGAAATAAAACTCTAAATTTATATTTTAAACAATTTACATCAATTATGAATTTGTCTTTGTTTTTTGTGATCTTTTGTTGAAAAGCAGCAAGGTAAGTTCACAAGTGTGCACACATCTGCAGCACTATACTGTAAGGCAGCTGTTCTTCACCAATGTTATACATTAGCAAGAGTACTAGATGGCAGCACTTTATTACTGTCATGTAACGCTACAGACATGTGCATGCTACCTATCTAGATATCTCTTCAACAAATAATAACAGAAGAACAAAGGAAATGCGATAACAGAAGTAAATTGGAAACATTTTTTAAATTATATTCTTTATCTGAATCATGATAGAATTTTTTTTAAGTCCTTTAAGAAATGAAAAAAAGTATTTCATTTAGTAATTTATGAAAAAATCTGAACAAACATTTTGCTTTTTTTATACATATTGAACTAGATTACATTTAAGTAGATTACGTAGATTAAATGAGACGCAAAACCGTTTTTTTGTGCTAGCGCAATCGTGTTTTTGAGAGCCATTTTCATTTCGCTGATGTTACAAATTAAGTGAATTCAATTTTCGCTGTCAAACAGCTGTTTTTAACTGTTTTCCGAAACAAAAAAATGTGCCACTTCAAAAATACATTACAAAGAACAGTTACACTCATATTAACACTGTCTAATAAAACTTATTTAAAAAAAAATATTGCACAAAAAGTTATAAAGGCTCAAAGATAGGAAATTTCGGGTGTTAGAAAAAAAAAGGCAGACAAATGGCTTTAACATTGAGACACATACATATACGGCCAGATTACGAGTTTTGCGTTAGAGGCTATGCGGTGCTAACGAGCAGTTTTCTCTCACCGCTGACTTACCTGCAGCGCTGGTATTATGGGTTTTTACAAACCTGGCATTAAAAGGCAAGAAGTGAGCTTTGAGCAAAATTGTGCTCCTTACCGCACTCCAATACCAGCGCTGCTTAAGTCAGCGGTGAGCTGGTTGTACGTGCTCGTGCACGATTTCCCCATAGGAATCAACGGGGAGATTCGGCTAAGGAAAAGTCTAACACCTGAAAAAAGCAGCGTAAAACTCAGTAACGCAGCCACATTGATTCCTATGGGGAAACACATTTTATGTTTACACTAAACACCCTAACATGAATCCCGAGTCTAAACACCCCTAATCTTACACTTATTAAACCCTAATCTGCCGCCCCCGACATCGTCAACACCTACATTATATTTATTAACCCCTAATCTGCTGTCCCCAACATCGCTGACACCAACATTATTTTTATTAACCCCTAATCTGCCGCCCCCCGACATCGTCGCCCACCTACATTATACTTATTAACCCTTAATCTACCGCTCCGGAGATCGTCGCCACTAGAATAAACATATTAACCCCTAAACCGCCACACTCCCGCCTCGTAAACATTAGTTAAATATTATTAACCCCTAATCTGCCGCTCCCAACGTCGCCGCCACTATACTAAATGTATTAACCCCTAAACTTAAGTCTAACCCTAATCCTAACACCCCTTAATTACAATAAATCTAAATAAAAATTAATATTATTATCTAAATAATTCCTATTTAAAACTAAATACTTACCTATAAAATAAACCCTAAGCTAGCTACAATATAACTAATAGTTACATTGTAGCTAGCTTAGGGTTTATTTTTATTTTACAGGCAAGTTTGTATTTTTTTTAACTAGGTAGAATAGTTATTAAATAGTTATTAACTATTTAATAAATACCTAGCTAAAATAAATACAAATTGACCTGTAAAATAAAACCTAACCTAAGTTACAATAACACCTAACACTACACTACAATTAAATAAATTAACTAAATTAAAAATAAGTGCGCATTGGGGGGCGGAGTTCGGCCGTGCAGGCAAATGGCCGCAGTGTGAATCAGCTCCGTGCTGGGGAAAAAGACCCAGGACTATATACCTGCAAGAATCGCTTTACAAAGTGGTACACAGGCGCCTAAGTATGTGGGGACACTAACCGCTATGGCATGAAGGCAATCTGACATGCGACTTAGCTAAAAACGGACCGTTATTTAGCCGCAAAGGAAAAACGACCGCCGCCATATTGGAAAAGGCTGTGTGCGAGCCATGCGGACACAGATACCGGAGTCCATCTCAGACTCAGCTCATATATGGAGGTAAGCTGAAACAAATGAAACACAACACATAACGACCGCACAGTGGGACAAAGGGCCATCTATGTTACATATTAGCACCGGCAGAAAAAGAAGTATAACGCCCACAAACTTAAAAGTCACCTCGAAAGCATGCCTGATTAAATGGGCCTCACTATGATAGGAGAGGAGGGCATAAAGCACTGATCCGAAGACGTAAGACCCTGAATAGCAATAACATAACATGGTGTGGAGTGCACAACCTGCTCTCAGTAAATCATCACAAATGTACACCACATCTGACCGTAAACCTTCAATGGGGCATCACTAACAACTTGAATTATTAATATCTCCTCCTCCAAACAATAATCCTGGGAAAGGACATACAGGTCAACTGAACACTCTCCATTACTTAAGTAAAACATGACGACTAAACGCTTGAATAAAGGGGAGAAGCTCACGAAAAGCCAGACCACTGTGCCAGTCTCTGTGAGCACATTCTTTCAACTGCCAGACACAGCAACCAACCCTGCACATCAGACTGCAAATACTAATGAGACTCCTCATGATTTATCAAGCGCTGCAGAATCACAGATAGCTACCTCTTATATTACACAACTAAAACAAGACATTGCTAACCTGCCATCAAAAGAGGACTTTGCCTCCCTAAAGGCATTAATAACCAAAGAGCTTACCTCCATGAGAACTGACATAAACGCCTTAGGGTGCAGAGTAGAGGAAGTAGAAGACACGCAAACTACCATCTCTGAAATGGTGGGGAGCCTAGAAACACATGCCAACGTTCAATCCTCACAAATAGAGACAATGCAAGAAAGAATTGAGGATCTCGAAAACCGCAGTCGGCGGTCTAACTTAAGAGTAAGGGGTATACCAGAGTCAATAAAAAGCCCTGAACTTAGAGAATATATGCAGAACCTCTTTCACCATCTGATGGGGGACCCAGACATACCTGATATGGAACTGGAAAGAGTACATCGGGCTCTGCGCCCACCTCCACCAACTGGTGCACCCCCTAGGGATGTTATCCTTAAATTTCTGAGATTCACTGACAGGGAGGAAATCTGGTCCAAATCGAGACAACTGAGGAAGATAATGTATCTGGATCATGCCTTACAAATTTACCCAGACCTATGTCCAAGCACTCTACAACGTAGAAGAGACGTCCGATTTATCACCACTGCACTACAAGAGAATGATATCAAGTATCGCTGGGGGTTTCCCTTTAGTTTGATGGTATCTAAGGAAGGCCAGATTCACACCTACAGAGGGCCTCAAGACCTGGAGTCTTTCTCTAAGGGCTTGGGCCTATCAATCCAGCCGCCTCAACTATCTGAGAAGCCTCCTGACAACACAGCTTCATCACCACATCTCTTAGCAGGGACACAATGGCACAAAGTTGCCTATAAGAAGAGGAAAGACAGACTGAACTCATGATGTATTATTGAAGGACTTAATTGTCTCCCAAGATCCATGGTTGGGTGAGATTGGTGTAAAAATCACTTGTCATGCCTTTATTATCTGTTGTTGTTTATTTTAGCTATAGACATTCATTTGCTTGAACCGCCCACAAGGACAATTCTGGTGACTATACGAAGTAGTTACGTTATATATGTATAGTTTTAACCTGTCATAACCAGGCCATTCCCATTGTGCAAAAATATATGAACCATGTTACTTTTACCCATTTATATCATCCTTTCATTGGATGTTAAATAATTCCACATCTGCCTGGGCCTAAGTACCCGGCTGACCCCACATCCTATTAGGATAACTGTTTTGCCGGAGGGACTATCCCTCAGCCGCTCCGGCGATGTGTTCACATGTTCTAATGTTTACTCGTTAACTTTTGTTTTTGTTGTTGTTACCCTTGATGTTTGTTTTTGTTTTACACATTGTGCTTACATAATCACACATACTCCTTCTAATACCTGTATATTGATTAATATGGTATTGCCTCTCACTCTGACACCTACTCCCCATTATCAACAGGTGGACACTAGCACCACTACCAAGCGACAGATCGTGATCATACTGACATATAATGGCTCCCAATAACGCGCAGCTGCACATCATAACAGTTAATGCTAAGGGCCTTAATTCCCCAAACAAAAGAAGTATAGCTATTAAGGATTTTAAAGATAACAAGGGGGATATCATAATGCTGCAGGAAACCCACTTCCTTCACAAGAAAGAACCCAAAACATTTAGTTACAAGTTTGGAGAGGCATACTTTGCATCAAACCATAGTAAAACTAATGGGGTGGGAATCTTAATTAAACGAGGTATACCCTTTACTCTATTTAGCTTAACACGAGATCGAGAGGGCAGATATTTAATCCTGACTGGCAAACTCTATAACACAATAGTCACAATGGCCTGTGTATACGCCCCTAACACCCAGCAGGACATCTTTTTCAAACGCCTTTCGGATGCCATACTTGAGATTAAAAGGGGTCTACTGATACTAGGAGGGGATCTTAATGTCTCCCTCAACACAGCATTAGACACATCAACTGGGCTCTCCTCAACACCAAACCGGGTTCTTTATAGAATCAAACAACATATTAGAGACCTAGCAGTACACGACACCTGGAGGATACATCACCCGGTAGACCGCCAATATACCTTCTTCTCCTTTCCACATTCCCGATTTTCCCGCATAGACTACATCCTTTTAGACGTGTCCTGCTTGTCCTTGGCAATAAGGTCAGCGATAATCCCCACAGGCTGGACGGATCACTCTATGGTGACCTGCTCTATTGAATGGCCCTCAGCCCCACACTCCACATTTCTTTGGAAATTAGACAATAATTTATTAGACCACCCACTGTACCAAGAAAAAATAGAGAATCGTCTGCAGGAATACTTTCAACTAAATGTAGCATCCATAGATGATTTTAGACTTATATGGGAGGCACATAAAAGCACACTTAGAGGGGATCTTATCAGCATACAGTCCCATAATCATAAACAACAGTGCACCGCACTACAGACCGCACTGAATAACATTACCTTGACTGAGGAGAAACTTAAAAAAACACCGACAGACACAACATTGAAAAAGGATTTACAGACGCAGAGGGAAATAGTTGGCACCCTTTTAGACAGAGATTGCAAACTACTTGCACTCAAACTACAACAAACTTATTATGACAGCGATAACAGATGTAGTAGATTGCTAGCACGCAAATTGAAACGACGGACTCACCGCTCATATATTATGTCTATCAGTGGACCAGGGAAAGGCATGGTATACTCTACCTCTAGCATATCAGAGACATTTCGCACATACTATGAGTCCCTCTACAACTTACCAACTGTTCCCCCTACTGACACAACTAATATTAACCTCATAGAATCTTTCCTCAAGGACTTTGACATACCACAGATCACCCAGGAACAAAAAGAATCCCTTAATTCCCCTTTCAATATGAGAGAACTCCTATTGGCCATAAAAGACCTACCGACCGGAAAAACCCCTGGCCCAGACGGCTTCACTAACTACTATTATAAAAAATACAGTAAGATTCTAGCCCCACACATGCTGACCCTCTTTAACTCCATTTCCGGTAAAGAACCATTCCTTAGCAATTCCCTCGCTGCACACATAACACTAATCCCAAAGGAAGGTAAAGACCACTCGAGAGTCGAGAACTATAGACCGATATCACTATTGAACACCGACGTGAAAATATATGCCAAGCTGCTGGCGACCCGGTTGAACGCCTTACTCCCAAATTTAATCCACGCTGACCAGGTGGGCTTCGTTCCCACAAGGGAAGCCAAAGACAACACTGTACGAGCCCTTAATTTGATAGATTATGTTAATAACCGTGGTGTTCCGACTGTGGTAATATCTACAGATGCTGAAAAGGCGTTCGACCGGGTCAACTGGCAGTTCCTCCGGGTGGTCCTTATGAGAATGGGCCTTGGCGAGACATTTGTAGATAGGGTATTTGCAATGTACCATTGTCCGACAGCTAGAATCCGGGTAAACGGATCTTTATCAGCCCCTTTTGTGATATCTAACGGAACCAGGCAGGGATGTCCGCTGTCCCCGCTCCTGTTTGCCTGCGTAATAGAAATGCTTGCACTTAAGGTTAGACACACGGTAGACATTGAGGGAGTTGAGGTTAGGGGACATCAACATAAGATGCTTCTATATGCAGATGACGTGCTCTTTTTCCTGACGAACCCCAGACAATCTATACCAGAATTATTGAAACAGCTAGATGCATTTGGAAAGATTTCAAACTTTCTTATCAACCAGAATAAATCGGAAATCCTAAACATAAACATACCAGAAGGGGATTTAATACCTATTTCACGTATATGTACATTTAAGTGGCAAAAAAGCAAACTGAAATATCTAGGGATATTTTTAACCCCAAAGATTACCCAAATATTCGAGACAAATTTCCTACCACTTCAATCATCAATAGTATCCACCCTGTCTTCCTGGCGTAGAAAACCTCTATCCTGGATAGGCAGGATCAGTGCCATTAAGATGAGTATTCTGCCAAAAATATTATATATCATACAGACACTACCCATAGCCCTTCCACGCACTTTTCTTACGTCCCTGCAAACTAAAATATTTGAATTTATATGGAACAAACGACACGCTCGGATCAATAGGAAAGACATGTATCAGACACTAGATAACGGGGGAATGGGGGTACCTGACCTCGTTGCATACTGGAAGGCCACACACTTACAGAGAATAGTGGACTGGTATACTAACTTCAACTTTAAAATCTGGGTTCGCCTCGAACATGACATAGCCGGTACATTGCATTTAGGCACAAGATGCTGGACACCATCAATTACTAGATCACCCCAGATATACGTCGCACACACAGTACAGGAGACCATGCTGATATGGGAAAAGATACTAGTAGAGCACCCCAACATCTCGTCCACTTACTCTCCCCTTACCTCTTTCATCTCTAATAAAGAATTTGCCCCTGGCCTAGTAGCAAAGATAAAAAATGACACACAACTGGACAGGGAATTGATGATGTGCCATCTAGGTACTGAAACTCAGCTGTTCCCTAGAACGGCCCTAACCGAACAAGGCTTTAATTGTTTCAGAGATTGGTATTTTTATATGCAGTGTTACAATTACCTGTCAGGACATCCGCATAAAAGGAATATGTTGAGGCCACTAACGACATTCGAGTCCCTATGCCATAAAGAATCTCCTACAAAACACACCTTATCAATGATTTATGCACTACTGAAACAAAATTCACCAGGTCACACCCCTCACTTCATCAACAGATGGGGGGAGGAATTGGGAATTCAGATATCACACATTGACGCCTCTAAGATATTTATAGCCATTAAGAGATCTGCCACATCTAGTAATCTCATTGAGTTAAACCTGAAAATTCTCCATAGATGGTATCTTACTCCATCAAGATGCCAGAAAATATTCAGAGAAGCCTCCAACCTCTGCTGGAGGTGCCATGATCAAATCGGCCATATGGCACATATCTGGTGGCTTTGCCCTAAAATAACCCCAATATGGGATGAAATCTCAAAGGAAACATCAAAGTTACTAGATAAAGCCTTACCAGTAGACCCACTCTTGTGGCTGTTTCATATAGTCCCCAAAAAATTCACTTCAGAACAAACTAAATTATTTAACATAGCAAGTAACAGCATCAAGAAACTAATAGCCAAGAACTGGAAAAGTTCTATAATCCCGACCACTGCGCTTTGGGTTCAGGAGTGCAATCGCACTATACAGCTAGAGGAATACCACTACCTTAAACAACGAAGGTTAGACAAGTACATACAGATTAAGATTTTATGGGAAGAATACTTGAGGAATAAGTTTGATACCAATAAGATATAAAACACCAAAACATACGACACTAGATACTGACAGAGGAGGTAGAACCCGACCCTGAGATACTGGAGGGAGAAAACATGAGGGGCAACAAGAAGCACAATGTGTTGTTTTTTGTTATGTTTGTTGTTTATTCGTTTAATTTGTTACTATATGATTTATTGCTCATTACCTTTATCACTACATGCATATTTGTATACAGCATTGTACATGTACAACTCACACAGCTGTAAAGCCATATTGATTTGTAATCCTAACAAAGTGCATTTACGATGTATAACTTTCTTATCTGTAAAATAAAACTATTTTTGAAAAAAAAAAAAAAAAAAAATAAGTGCGCATTGCGGAAGCTGCCTGGGGGGGAGTGGCCGGATGTGCCGTGACCGGGCGTGCTGTGATGGGGGCATGGACGGCGGGGGTGGTGAGGGGGCATGGCCGACGGGAGCGCGTGTGAAGGGGCATGGCCAAGGGAAGCAGCCGTGGTGGCAGCGACATGGTCAAGTGAGAGAGAAAAACAGAGGTGAGAGCAAAACAGAGGGGAGAGAGGAGGGGGAGAGAGACCAAAAGAGAGGGGGGAGAGACCAAAAGAGATGAGGGAAAGAGCAAAAGAGATGGGGGAAAGAGAGAAAGTGAGCAAAAGAGAGGGGGAAAGAGAGAGAGCAAAAGAGAGGGCAGAGAGTGCAAAAGAGGGGGGAGAGAGCAAAAGACAGGCGGAGAGAGAGCAAAAGAGAGGGGGGAGAGAGAGCGCAAAAGAGGGGGAGAGCGCAAAAGAGGGCGAGAGTGCAAAAGAGGGGGAGAGAGCAAAAGAGGGGGGAGAGAGCAAAAGAGGGGGGAGAGAGAGAGCAAAAGAGGTGGGAGAGAGCAAAATAGGGGAGAGAGAGCAAAAGAGGGGGGAGAGAGAGCAAAAAAGGGGGGAGAGAGAGCAAAATAGGGGGGAGAGAGAGTAAAAGAGTGCGAGAGAGAGAGCAAAAGAGGGGGAGAGAGCAAAAGAGGGGGAGAGAGCGCAAAAGAGGGGGGAGAGCAAAAGATGGGGGAGAGAGCAAAAGATGGGGGAGAGAGCAAAAGATGGGGGAGAGAGCAAAAGATGGGGGGAGAGCAAAAGAGGGGGAGAGAGAAAGAGCAAAAGAGGGTGGAGAGAGAGCGAGCAAAAGAGGGGGGAGAGAGAGAGCTCAAAAGAGAGGGGGGAGAGAGAGAGCGCAAAAGAGAGGGGGGAGAGAGAGGGAGCAAGGTTTGGAACCACGGAACTTAAAAAAACTGGCCCATGTACACGGGTGTTAAAATAAAATAACGTGAAGACAGCTGTTCCAAATTAATAAGGTTATAATTGTACAATTAAACATATTACAACAAAAATGACAACCAGTCACTTTACAGTAATACAGAGTGTGTGTGGCGAGCAGCATTAGATAGCAAAAATGTCTCTCTTTTTATAGGCCATGTGTTGTTTCTTCACAATCAGCACCTCGTGGTCTTCTTCTTATCTTGTTCATACAAACTTTGGGTGTTACTGTAGCTGAAAATACTTACTTTGCATATACAGCAGTTTCTGTACTAGCTGAATTGACAAAAAGAAATGTAACTGTTTAAAAAACAGAATTTATGCTTACCTGATAAATTACTTTCTCCAACGGTGTGTCCGGTCCACGGCGTCATCCTTACTTGTGGGATATTCTCTTCCCCAACAGGAAATGGCAAAGAGTCCCAGCAAAGCTGGTCACATGATCCCTCCTAGGCTCCGCCCACCCCAGTCATTCGACCGACCGACAGGAGGAAATATATATAGGAGAAACCATATGATACCGTGGTGACTGTAGTTAGAGAAAATAATTCATCAGACCTGATTAAAAAACCAGGGCGGGCCGTGGACCGGACACACCGTTGGAGAAAGTAATTTATCAGGTAAGCATAAATTCTGTTTTCTCCAACATTGGTGTGTCCGGGCCACGGCGTCATCCTTACTTGTGGGAACCAATACCAAAGCTTTAGGACACGGATGAAGGGAGGGAGCAAATCAGGTCACCTAAATGGAAGGCACCACGGCTCGCAAAACCTTTCTCCCAAAAATAGCCTCCGAAGAAGCAAAAGTATCAAATTTGTAAAATTTGGCAAAAGTGTGCAGTGAAGACCAAGTCGCTGCCTTACATATCTGGTCAACAGAAGCCTCGTTCTTGAAGGCCCATGTGGAAGCCACAGCCCTAGTGGAGTGAGCTGTGATTCTTTCAGGAGGCTGCCGTCCGGCAGTCTCATAAGCCAATCGGATAATGCTTTTAAGCCAAAAGGAAAGAGAGGTAGAAGTCGCTTTTTGACCTCTCCTTTTACCAGAATAAACAACAAACAAGGAAGATGTTTGTCTGAAATCTTTAGTAGCCTCTAAATAGAATTTTAGAGCACGGACTACGTCCAAATTGTGTAACAAACGTTCCTTCTTTGAAACTGGATTCGGACACAAAGAAGGTACAACTATCTCCTGGTTAATATTTTTGTTGGAAACAACTTTCGGAAGAAAACCAGGCTTAGTACGCAAAACCACCTTATCTGCATGGAACACCAGATAGGGCGGAGAACACTGCAGAGCAGATAACTCTGAAACTCTTCTAGCAGAAGAAATTGCAACCAAAAACAAAACTTTCCAAGATAATAACTTAATATCTACGGAATGTAAGGGTTCAAACGGAACCCCTTGAAGAACTGAAAGAACTAGATTTAGACTCCAGGGAGGAGTCAAAGGTCTGTAAACAGGCTTGATCCTAACCAGAGCCTGAACAAATGCTTGAACATCTGGCACAGCTGCCAGTCTTTTGTGAAGTAAAACAGATAAAGCAGAGATCTGTCCCTTCAGAGAACTTGCAGATAATCCTTTCTCCAAACCTTCTTGTAGAAAGGATAGAATCTTAGGAATTTTTATCTTGTTCCATGGGAATCCTTTAGATTCACACCAACAGATATATTTTTTCCATATTTTATGGTAAATTTTTCTAGTTACAGGCTTTCTAGCCTGAATCAGAGTATCTATTACAGAATCTGAAAACCCACGCTTTGATAAAATCAAGCGTTCAATCTCCAAGCCGTCAGTTGGAGGGAAACCAGATTCGGATGTTCGAATGGACCCTGAACAAGAAGGTCCTGTCTCAAAGGTAGCTTCCATGGTGGAGCCGATGACATATTCACCAGGTCTGCATACCAAGTCCTGCGTGGCCACGCAGGAGCTATCAAGATCACCGAGGCCCTCTCCTGATTGATCCTGGCTACCAGCCTGGGGATGAGAGGAAACGGTGGGAATACATAAGCTAGGTTGAAGGTCCAAGGTGCTACTAGTGCATCTACTAGGGTCGCCTTGGGATCCCTGGATCTGGACCCGTAGCAAGGAACCTTGAAGTTCTGACGAGACGCCATCAGATCCATGTCTGGAATGCCCCATAATTGAGTTATTTGGGCAAAGATTTCCGGATGGAGTTCCCACTCCCCCGGATGGAATGTCTGACGACTCAGAAAATCCGCTTCCCAATTTTCCACTCCTGGGATGTGGATCGCAGACAAGTGGCAGGAGTGATCCTCCGCCCATTGAATTATCTTGGTCACTTCTTTCATCGCCAGGGAAGTCCTTGTTCCCCCCTGATGATTGATATATGCAACGGTCGTCATGTTGTCTGACTGAAACCTTATGAATTTGGCCTTTGCTAGTTGAGGCCAAGCTCTGAGAGCATTGAATATCGCTCTCAGTTCCAGAATGTTTATCGGGAGAAGAGACTCTTCCCGAGACCATAGACCCTGAGCTTTCAGGGATTCCCAGACCGCGCCCCAGCCCACTAGGCTGGCGTCGGTCGTGACAATGACCCACTCTGGTCTGCGGAAGCTCATTCCCTGTGACAGATTGTCCAGGGTCAGCCACCAACTGAGTGAATCTCTGGTCTTTTGATCTACTTGAATCGTCGGAGACAAGTCTGTATAATCCCCATTCCACTGTCTGAGCATGCACAGTTGTAATGGTCTTAGATGAATTCGTGCAAAAGGAACTATGTCCATTGTTGCAACCATCAATCCTATTACTTCCATGCACTGCGCTATGGAAGGACGAGGAACAGAATGAAGTACTTGACAAGAGCTTAGAAGTTTTGATTTTCTGACCTCTGTCAGAAAAATCCTCATTTCTAAGGAATCTATTATTGTTCCCAAGAAGGGAACTCTTGTTGACGGGGACAGAGAACTGTTTTCTTTGTTCACCTTCCATCCGTGAGATCTGAGAAAGGCTAGGACGATGTCCGTATGAGCCTTTGCTTTTGACAGGGACGACGCTTGAATCAGGATGTCGTCCAAGTAAGGTACTACTGCAATGCCCCTTGGTCTTAGAACCGCTAGAAGGGACCCTAGTACCTTTGTGAAAATCCTTGGAGCAGTGGCTAATCCAAATGGAAGTGCCATAAACTGGTAATGCTTGTCCAGAAAAGCGAACCTTAGGAACTGATGATGTTCCTTGTGGATAGGAATATGTAGGTACGCATCCTTTAAATCCACGGTAGTCATAAATTGATTTTCCTGGATAGTAGGTAGGATCGTTCGAATAGTTTCCATTTTGAACGATGGTACCCTGAGAAATTTTTTTAGGATCTTTAGATCCAAAATTGGTCTGAATGTTCCCTCTTTTTTGGGAACTATGAACAGATTGGAATAAAATCCCATTCCTTGTTCTCTTATTGGAACTGGATGTATCACTCCCATCTTTAACAGGTCTTCTACACAATGTAAGAATGCCTGTCTCTTTATTTGGTTTGAAGATAATTGAGACCTGTGGAACCTTCCCCTTGGGGGTAGTTCCTTGAATTCCAGGAGATAACCTTGAGAAACTATTTCTAGCGCCCAAGGATCCTGAACATCTCTTGCCCAAGCCTGAGCAAAGAGAGAAAGTCTGCCCCCCACTAGATCCGGTCCCGATCCGGTCCCGGATCGGGGGCTATCCCTTCATGCTGTTTTGGTAGCAGTGGTAGGCTTCTTGGCCTGCTAACCCTTGTTCCAGCCTTGCATTGGTTTCCAGGCTGGTTTGGGTTGTGAAGTATTGCCCTCTTGCTTAGAGGATACAGAATTAGAGACTGGTCCGTTTCTGCGAAAGGGACGAAAATTAGGCTTATTATTAGCCTTAAAAGACCTATCCTGTGGGAGGGCGTGGCCCTTTCCCCCAGTGATGTCTGAAATAATCTCTTTCAAATCAGGTCCAAATAATGTTTTACCTTTGAAAGGAATGTTAAGCAATTTTGTCTTGGAAGACACATCCGCTGACCAAGACTTTAGCCAAAGCACTCTGCGCGCCACGACAGCAAACCCTGAATTTTTCGCCGCTAATCTAGCTAATTGCAAAGCGGCATCTAAAACAAAAGAGTTAGCCAATTTAAGTGCTTGAACTCTGTCCATAACCTCCTCATACGAAGATTCTTTACTGAGCGATTTTTCTAGTTCCTCGAACCAGAAACACGCTGCCGTAGTGACAGGAACAATGCATGAAATTGGTTGTAGAAGGTAACCTTGCTGTACAAAAATCTTTTTAAGCAAACCCTCTAATTTCTTATCCATAGGATCTTTGAAAGCACAACTATCTTCGATAGGAATAGTAGTGCGTTTGTTTAGAGTAGAAACCGCCCCCTCGACCTTGGGGACTGTCTGCCATAAGTCCTTTCTGGGGTCGACTATAGGAAATAATTTCTTAAATATAGGGGGGGGACAAAAGGTATGCCGGGCCTTTCCCACCTTGGGTATAGGAAAAGCGTCGGGGGGCACCGGAACCTCTAGGAACTTGTCCATCTTACATAATTTCTCTGGAATGACCAAATTGTCACAATCATCCAGAGTAGATAACACCTCCTTAAGCAGTGCGCGGAGATGTTCTAATTTAAATTTAAATGTCACAACATCAGGTTCAGCTTGATGAGAAATTTTTCCTGAATCTGAAATTTCTCCATCAGACAAAACCTCCCTCATGGCCCCTTGAGATTGGTGTGAGGGTATGTCAGAACAGTTATCATCAGCGTCCTCTTGCTCTTCAGTGTTTAAAACAGAGCAATCACGCTTTCTCTGATAAGTAGGCATTTTGGATAAAAGATTTGCTATGGAGTTATCCATTACAGCCGTTAATTGTTGCATGGTAATAAGTATTGGCGCACTAGATGTACTAGGGGCCTCCTGTGTGGGCATAACTGGTGTAGACACAGTAGGGGATGATGTAGTATCATGTTTACTCCCCTCATTTGAGGAATCATCTTGGGCAATATCATTATCTGTTGCATTACTGTCCTTACTTTGTTTGGACACTATGGCACAATTATCACATAAATTTAAATGGGGAGACACATTGGCTTTCATACATATAGAACATAGCTTATCTGATGGTACAGACATGTTAAACAGGCTTAAACTTGTCAACAAAGCACAAAAAACGTTTTAAAATAAAACCGTTACTGTCACTTTAAATTTCAAACTGAAAACACTTTATTACTGAATATGTGAAAAAGTATGAAGGAATTGTTCAAAATTCACCAAAATTTCACCACAGTGTCTTAAAGCATTAAATATATTGCACACCAAATTTCAGAGCTTTAACCCTTAAATTAACGGAACCGGAGCCGTTTTTACATTTAACCCCTATACAGTCCCAGAATGAGGCTCTGTCTATAACTAGAAAGGCCCCCATCTGAAAAAGGTGTCCAACACAGTGCCTGCCGTTTTTCTAAACGTTCCCCAAGATTATAATACCAATAATTAGTTAGAATCTGTATAATATGCCTAGTAAAGCAATTGTTTTAGCCCAGAAAAGTGTCTACCAGTTTTTAAGCCCTTTTTGAAGCCCTTTATTCTTTTATGTTTAACTAAGAAAATGGCTTACCGTGGTCCCCATGAGGGGAAATGACAGCCTTCCAGCATTACATGGTCTTGTTAGAAATATGGCTAGTCATACCTTAAGCAGAAAAGACTGCTAACTGTTTCCCCCAACTGAAGTTACTTCATCTCAACAGTCCTGTGTGGAAACAGCAATCGATTTTAGTTACTGTCTGCTAAAAATCATCTTCCTCTTACAAACAGAAATCTTCATCCTTTTCTGTTTCAGAGTAAATAGTACATACCAGCACTATTTTAAAATAACAAACACTTGATAGAAGAATAAAACTACAAAAAACTCTTAACCATCTCCGTGGAGATGTTGCCTGTGCAACGGCAAAGAGAATGACTGGGGTGGGCGGAGCCTAGGAGGGATCATGTGACCAGCTTTGCTGGGACTCTTTGCCATTTCCTGTTGGGGAAGAGAATATCCCACAAGTAAGGATGACGCTGTGGACCGGACACATCAATGTTGGAGAAATATCACTTGTCAGTCCCTCATAACACATATAAGAAAAATATATATACAGAATTAAAAACATTTTTCCTTAACATTTCTCACCCTTTTGATAATTTTATTATCACATTTATTTATCTATTACCTTGCATTTATTATCACGCCATTATTACTTTGTGTTTCTCATTAGACTAACTAACAGCCTTCCTACCTGGAAATGACCCCTTAGACAGACTGTATATCACTGAGTATACAGATAAGCTGCATAGACAGAGGGATGCTGAGTCTCCATTCCAGATCTGCCTACATAGTTATCATTTCCTCTAAGCATTCACACATCTTCATTGTTAGCACGCAAACACAAAATATGCAATCTCTATCTAAACAGATAACAACAGCAGCCAGAACTGCATCCCTTCACAGGCCTAGATCCAAATCCTGTAGTAGGCCCAAAGCTGATGAGGTGCAATTGTGGGACCCCCTCGCAGAGATGAGATCTTCCACCTATCTCCTAAAATGACTGGAGGGTCTGCAGGGAAGGCAGGTAGCTGAACTAAGTTATCAGTCGGTCATCTCTGTAGCTGTTGTATCATCACCCTAAACAATCCGTATCTTCATCTTTTTCTGCAATGAGAAACACAAATCATTAACAATTTCCAAATAATTAGGCACATTAGAATTACTCCTATCACTACCACTATGGGTTTTAAAAGATTTGTAAGCATATTTTTAAACCAGGTTCCAATCGATCCCATCCTTCCTTAGCTATATCTCTAGATCTTTGTTGTAACTCTTTTACTTGTAGTCTCATTAATAATCCCATCCATAATACTAGCATATTTGTTAATTCTATTTGCTAGCTCAATTCCCCAACCTGTCCAGGCAGGAAACTACATCCAGGCTTTATCTGCAGATGAGAATAATTCTTACTTATACCTTGTTTAAGGACCATTGGAATAATCTTACCATCTTTCCCAGCCATAGTTGAAACCATCTCATATTGTTATATAACTGAGTTTGACAGGTCCATTCATCATTGTCTGTCTGTTCAAGACAGGCACACCTAGTGGTACACAAAGCTTTTAACGTTGAACAAAAACATAAACTATTAGAATCAGCAGTTACTGTATCACATGGTACTTTGTTAGGTTCCTTAATAAATGTTAAAGTAGCATTTCTACAATCTGTTTCCCCCACATATACCTTGGGCAAACTAAATATGCAACCTTTCATGTTTGCTATGTAATTAACATACATTGGCCCAAGACACATTATAGGTGTAGAAACTATACCAGCAAGTTCTAAGTATGTACCTTGATCTGAGATAGCATTATGAACAGAGTTATCTATATCTATTTGAACATCATAGCTGTAATCTGTCACATTTAAATCATTCATTGATATTGTTACACCTATTAAAGGATTCCTTTATGATTGGCAGGAACATGAGAGCATATCCAACAGTCTGTGGCATTCAGTTGCTTGGTGGTTTATTGGTGTAAAAGCCAGATGGAATTTGTCCGTTTGTCACCCGTCACTGGTGTATAGAGGTATAAAACACAAAGAAAAGGACACAGAAAAAAACAGGACAGTATATACATTTTGGCAGTTAGTTAACCCACTTTGTCCCCAGTGGTCTCACCCTTTTGACACAGGTTTTTATCACCGGCCTGGAAGTTCACTTTCTTACAGTGAGAGGCTTGTATCCAGTTTGGTTTCCCTTCCACTTTGACTGAGGTGGGTGTTGTCAGTAACACCTGATATGGGCCGTCAAACAGGGACTCTAAGTGTCTCCTCACGTATCTTCTTATCACCACCCAGTCTCCAGGGTGCAGGTGGTGAGTTCCAGTTATTTGTTCTGGATCTGGTAATGAAGAGAAAACTTTTCCATACAAATTAAATCAGTTGCTCATGCAGCTGAACAACATAATCAGTTAGAGAAGCATACTGCCCATGTAATTCTTGTGGAAAGAAAAGACCTATTAGTGGTGGCCTACCAAACAAAATTTCAAATGGTGAAAGGCCATGCTTTGCCTTTGGGGTGTGTCTTACTGCAAAGAGGGCTAAAGGTAAGGCTTGTACCCAAGTAAGTTTTGTCTGCTCACAGATCTTAGCTATTTTATTTTTTAAACAACATTGGCTCTCTCTCTACTTTCCCAGACGATTAATCTGCAACCCTTTCATCATTTCTGCAAACACTTGCCCATAAAATGAGTCCCTTGATCAGATTCTACTGTTTCAGGTAAACCATATCTGCACACAATTTCAGTTATCAGTTTTTTTCTGTTACACCTGCTGTTGCCTTGGCAACCGGCCAGGCCTTCACCCAAGAGGAAAACATGTCTACACACACCAAAACATACTCATACACACCACATTTGGGCAGCTGAATATAGTCTATTTGCATTCTTTGGAATGGGTAGTCAGGTTTTACAAGGTGTTTCATCTCCACCTTTGTCAATGTACCTGGATTGTATTTAGCACAAATCAAGCATTTCTTGCACCATTCAGTTACAAATTGTGAGAAACCTGGTGCAAACCAAAATTTATTAACACTTGCAATCATTCTTGCAATCATTCCCCCTTTGGAAACATGGGAAGGGAGATGAGATAAACTGGCTAAAACAAGATATAGCACTGTAGGTGCACATAATCTACCATCCCCATGTTTCCAAACCTTATTTTCCAGTTTGCAACCAGTATTTTTCCACTTGCACTGAATTAGGGAACCTGTTTGGTTTTGGAGGGTTTTTAAGACCTCCATTGTCAAATTCTCCACAGTTTCAGAGGGCTGTAGGAGTATCATGAGAGCTGCCTTCTTGGCTGCTTCATCTACCCTATTATTACCCATAGTGATAGGATCTATTGCTCGCTGATGTGCCTTTAATTTCATAACAGCTCTAGCTCTTTTGAAAACGCTGCAGTCTGTTCCAGTGTCCACCAAACACTCCACAAAATGGTATGGCATGTCAGAGAGGGTCAGGCGAACAAAGGCATCACCCCCTCTGCTCTCAGACATGATTGGTAGCACTGGAAGCCCAGTCCATCAAATGTTCTCCCACAGTTATAACATTTACCTTTTCTGGGTTCCCCCTCATTTATCCCTTAAACGATTTCTATTGGGGTTTCCCAGGGGCACTCACTGGCATTACCCTTAGTGTTTTCCTTTTCTATACTTCTATGTTCCTTTATATTGAGCTCGCTAAGCTCATTAGTGTTGGGACTGATTTATATCGCCAATCAGAATGGGCGGAAACCAATTGAGAAACCAATTTATTATGGATTTCTTTATTCAGTCCTGACACCAATGTGGCAGTGAGCATTTTTCCCATACCTTAGTCTTCAAGGTTACCTCTCCTTGGGGCATATACATCTTGCCATGAGGTGGTATTGGGCACATAAGATACTACAGTAAAAACTGGGGGCACAAATTATTTTCCCCAGCAATACTAAAACCCAACAGTTTCCTTTTATTACTTAGAACATGCAGTTGTAAACAATTTTCCATTTCATGTCTATTAGCAAAATATCATTATTTACTTGACATTCTTTATTAAAGGATCAGCAAGGCACCACTGGTAGTCAGCTGAACACATCAGGTAAACCAAAGAAAAGGTCCATCTATGTGCAGCCTACAATCAACAGCTAGCTCCCAGTAATGCATTCCTCCTCCCAAACCTACCTAGAAAAACATACATATATACATATATATATATACACAGTATATATACACAGTATACACATACATACATACATACATCTATACATATATACATACATATACAGCACACATGTACACACTGTGACATAAATATTCACACTCACAAGCATGTATGTATTATCAAATACACTTACAAAGATACTCACTGACAAACTGGCACACAGATTCTACACACTCTACAAAAAATGCACACAAACCCCAGGACTAGGGCACATAGTCCACAAGGCCAATGCCCACATACAATCAGACCCACAACCAAATATCTAACCTTATAAATGCAAGGGCTACCATTAACGACCAAATAACTTTCAAAGGGGTAAGTACTAGTGGTCTATCAGTAGTGAAAATACTTGAGTAGTAAAATTGTAATTACCAATAAAGTAACTAGCAAATCAGACCTCTTAAAGATTCACTACTAGAATCTTGTGTATATTGTAATTTATATTAATTCTACTGCAAAGAAGGACCATAATGTACAAAGGGACAATGTATGTCTATTGCAGTGTCACTTATGCAAGTCACAGTAGTGCTGGCCTTTTAAAACTCCAGTTAACCCATATAAATACCAAGCAGAAATGTAAAAGCCCTAAATGCCCCCAAGCATAGCATACACTCTTATGTCTTTTAATGAAAGACTTGCATATGTGTGTGTGAAAAACATACATAATCTTACATTTAATTCAAAAAGTTTCTAGCAGCACATAAAGTCTAGGACAAAAAAGGGTTAAAAAAACAACAACAAAATTGTTCTGCTCTGTGCTGGAGGAAGGGGGGTTGGAAGCCCCCGCCCAGAACTGCAGCTGCAGCACACATACTTTGTCTTCTACAGAAAAAATACACTGGGCTGTTTCTGATAGGATTCTACAGTTATTTTTATAGAGATTTTCCTAGTGGAATAATTCAAAGGTTCCCCCTTTGGAAACCCAACATCCATTCCCTTAGTCAACTTGCACCATTCAGGCAGATGCCAGCTGACCCACATACTATATTCTTTATACATTTCCTCCTGTGGGCTATTGAGGAAATTTTGGACGTCTATTGCTTAAGGCTGACCTCATGTCACCTTTTCTAAGAATCGTTTCTCATAACCCAGTTATGATGGAGGGGACTCTTACCCTTCTCTCTCGACTCTTAGCAATACTGTGGCTGTCAGGGAAAGTCCCACACTATAAATTCCATACTAAAAATCCCTGCTTCTGATCCCTCCAAATTTTCCAACAAACCCAAATAATAAACAGTAGGGAGACAAATCCTAAAAGTACTTGGCCTCTTATATCATCAAAATCAAACCATGCTAGGGGACTTACATCAACAGTTTTATACATCCTTAGAGACAAGTCTGCTACAGCTCAGGGATGCGCCCTTCAGTATAGGAGCGTGCAAACTCAAACCAGTGTGCCCAAGGTTTTCAGAAACAAAGCCAAGAGGTGATCAAAAAGATCAGAATTCGCCCTTGTTCTCTGGGAATAGCACTATGCCCAATAGCAGCAATGGACTGAAGCTGAACTTAATCAACAATGTCCATAGGCCGAGCATAGGGGGTACCCAGAGACTTTGTACTGACAGACCAAGGTTGACTAGTAAGAAATTCTGCACTTACCCACACTTAACCTTCTATTGTTTGCTGTACAGACAATTTTAGTAACAGTTTACTTAACAAACACAAAAAATAGAAAACATTTGTCTCTAAGGACAGTAGAATCCTCTTACTTAACACACTACTGCTCCCACTTGCTTTCTCCGCAGAGGGGCGTCTTGGAGCAGTACATTCACACGCCGTAGAGGACCTCTTACACTCACACATTCAACAAAAGATGTTAAAACATAAAACATAAAATACAACTGTCTCAGGTTCTTGGGAGTTTGTACTCACGACAGGACAGAGGGTTTAGGAATCAGAGGACAGGAGAGCAATTTGAGAAACAAAGGTTCTCACCTTTTTGGTGCCTGTGGTCTCCTGTCCTCATAGTTCCAGTCCTGGCTCCGTCCTTAATCGCTTTCAAACTCCCGGGTTTCGGCACCAAATTGTTAAAATAAAATAACGTGAAGACAGCTGTTCCAAATTAATAAGGTTATAATTGTACAATTAAACATATTACAACAAAAATGACAACCAGTCACTTTACAGTAATACAGAGTGTGTGTGGCGAGCAGCATTAGATAGCAAAAATGTCTCTCTTTTTATAGGCCATGTGTTGTTTCTTCACAATCAGAACCTCGTGGTCTTCTTCTTATCTTGTTCATACAAACTTTGGGTGTTACTGTAGCTGAAAATACTTACTTTGCATATACAGCAGTTTCTGTACTAGCTGAATTGACAAAAAGAAATGTAACTGTTTAAAAATATCACTTGTCAGTCCCTCATAACACATATAAGAAAAATATATATACAGAATTAAAAACATTTTTCCTTAACACGGGCTTTAGGACTAGTACTCATATAAACACATTAATGTATATGCACTCTGGTGTTTGTTTTTCAACAAAAAATGTTTTCCATTGACTTCTATGGGGAATGCGAAACGGCAATGGAGTTTGTGCAATCTTGAGTGTTAGTGCTATTCGGGTTAACGCTAGCGCAAAATAAGTTTTTTTTAACTTGTAATGCAAACCCAACACGAAAAGCGCAAAAATGAAAATCCTAGCTAATTTTTGTCTACGCAAAAAAAAAAAATACAGCTCCACTTGTGATCTAGCCCATTGTTTGAAAAGTAGACTGGATAGACTTAGTGTGGCACATTTTAGTTAATTTTAAATTAATTTGGTTATATTCCTGACTTAATAGTGAGAGGAATAAAATAAGCACATGAACAAACAAACTAAATGTCAATGTGGAAAAAGAGAACATGCATAAGTGTTACAAAAGTAGGAGTCAATTTGAATGCAGTATTTTCAAGTCTACTGGAAAATAATGGTTGTGCAAAAATGCAGTTATAGGATAGAAATGCTGTGTGGGAGAGGGCGCTAGTTAGCTTAAACACCAAAATCACAATGATCAAAATTCTATAAAAAAAGACCTGCTATAAGATACTATATAAAAAAGACCTTGTATAGGATACTGCTGCTGACCACTAATATTAAAAACTCAAGTGCTTATCTATGCACATAAAAAAACAAATCTTCCACAAAGAATAAAAATCAGGGACGTCTCCCTTTAGCATATATAAAGTGCATGCAACTTAAAGTCCATGCACCCACCTTGATTGAAATTAATTAAAAAGTTTAATGTGTCTTTTTAGGATCCCATTGGCATACAAACAATAGCGTTAAGAAGCAATACAGTGCTAATCAATTTTCAGAGATTTTCAGAAATTTTCAGAGATGTCAAATGACACAATACCTTTGGTTCTTACGTTGAATAGACTCACCACTGGGAGTATCACCTTGTATGGATTGGGCTCATCTAACCGTTAGCTGCGGCTCATATCTCCCTCTAGCTTCGCTGTGTACTTTTCCTCAGTGTGTGAGTGCAACTTTGACTTCTGTGTTTATCACGTGACCCTCTTGCGACTTTCCAATTGGTCAATACTTTACGTCTCTGTATTTAGATGTCAGGTTCTCTGGAACTTCAACAAGTACTTGTCCTGTGGTAATCTGTGGTGGACCAGACAATGTGTCGACGAGTTTTGCCCGGCTTCTGGGCTTTATCAAGGATGTAATTGAATGTTGGTGCCAAATATTTATACCCATAGTTAGCTTCTAATCGTATCCTGATTTAAGGTAGTATTATGACGATCAAAGTGTTTTTAGCTTTTAAAGGTGGAATTGTATTCTGAAGGATTTCTATCAAAGATTCCAAAGATGTTTCTTTCTTAGATTACATAAAATTCAGCAAAATTCGTTATTTTAATATACCAAAAAACTAGAATGGTATTTTATCTTGGTGTATAGATATATGAGGTATCGATCTCAATCTATATATAATATTTAATATTTAATGATATTACCTAACGTAACAGAATATAGTGAATAAAAAGTGTATATACATATATAGATACATTATATCAAAGTAAAATACATTATATAAAATTTAAAGTATATTCTAGGACTATCAATCGCAGTCTCAATTTACACTAAATATGATAGGAGTGTGTAGGCACCTATAAATAATCTAATACAAATGCATTCTAAGTGATTATTAACATCATATAATTATTAAAGCGATATATGAAGTCACGTGAATAAGCTCAGTTTGATGTGAATGGTATCAAGTGAATATAATTGATATACAGTGTAAAGTAATTATAAAAAAGGACTAAGGTCAATCTCTGAATTGAGACCTATTGGTTTTATAGTATTCATCTTATAGATGAGTTCTGCTTCTTTATGTAATAATATTTGTTCATAATCCCCTCCTCTCCAATTGGGCTTTACTTTACAGACTCCCCCCAGTATTTTAGATCACTTTCTCTATTGTTGTGTACCTCCCTAAAATGTTTGTAAATATATGTGTCTAAATTGCCTTTTCTTATACAGTATAGGTGTTCTCTGATCCTGTCTTTTAAGGGTTTAGTCGTTTCCCCTAAGTATTGATGTTTACAACTGCATTCTATAACATATATCATGCCCTTGTCAGAGCATCTAATTATCTTTAATTTTTTTCTTTGGTTTCAGATGATATCAGTTTCTTTGTTTTCACCCCATGTTGAAAGGCCTTGCATGTCAAACAGGGATAAAAACCTGCAAGTTTAGTCCCATAAATGTTTGTTTCTCCTTTCTCTTGTTCTTTTTTTATTTTTGAACTCACTAGGGGCCAGTATGATTTTTAGGTTTTTTTATTCTTTCTGTATATAATTCTGGGAAAAGGTGTGACTTTGTCCCCTATTACAGGATCTCTTTGGACCAGATTCCAATGTTTTTTTTTAATAATTGTTCCATAATTATGAAGTCACTATTATAAGTAGTTACAAATGGTATATCTATTTTCAAATAATTGGCCTCAGTATTACTCTCTTTAATTCTATTTCATGACATAAACTCTGTTCTGTCTTTGTCTCTAGCCTTGTTAAATTTCTTCTCCAGCACTTTTACCTGATTTTCAAAGTCTAGAATTTTTGTACAAGTTTTACAGATTATTAATGTCTGTCCATATGGAATATTGTCTTTTCATTTTTGCAGATGACAACTATTTGTGTTTATATAATTATTGCTAAGCTCCAAAGAAACAAATTCCATGAGGAGCACTCAACGTTCCCCCAAACCCCTATTACCAGTCCGACTTTGTTGCTGAATCACAACAGAACATTATTACTATGAATACTAACAAGAAATGCTAAATTTTACTGAATGCTGTTGAGTGCTCCTCGTGGAATTTGTTTCTTTGGAGCTCAGCTCTTCCCATGGCTTACACATGTCAGATGACGTCACACGCCAAGTGATTTGGTACTAGAAGGCGAAGATGAACCGGCTTGTGGCTGAAGCAAAACAGCAGCACATTCTAAACAATCACCTGGGATTATTCTACCACAAGTGTAACCGGCGATTCGTCTGTCCGTAAGTAAAGTCCCCTGGACTTTCGGATTGTTTAATTGTTTTCTAAAAAGAACATTTGCACTGAGTGTATTTTCCCGTAGAAGTATTAACATAGACAGACTTTAAATCAACAGAATTAGGTGCTGTACAAATTGTCTACTTGTATAATCATTGCTATCCACATTTTTAAAGTGTGTACATGTATTTAGACCCTCTTCTGTTACCTTTATTTCTAAGTCTAAGAATACGATTCTTTCTTTACTTGCTGTATATGTGAACTGTAAACCTTTATTGTTGCTATTCATGGTTTGCATATATTGATCCAATTCATTGGCTTCTTCCCTCTCCATAGAATAAGAATATCATCTATATATCTATTGTAGGAGACCAAGCTCTCCCCAAGTCCGCCACCCACCAGTAGACTCAACACGTTTGAGACACATATTCATGTTAAAACATTTGTAATAAATCTCACATTATAATGATACTTTATGAAAACACCATTTGAAAGACCAAGTGTAAATGAGAATACTAAATATTGGAATTTTTCAACATACAAATTTGAAACTAAAATCCAAATTCTACTCTACCAATGACAAGGGACGAAATTTACAATTGTTTGAATCAAATGTGCTCAAAGATCTAGAAGAAAAGATTATATCGCTAGAAATGGTAGAAATAATCAAAACATAAATAAACAAGATGTCATGAATTTTTCATGACACAACGGACTCCATGTTGTTTTTTTTACTTAAGCCTACTTGTGGTTCGTCTATTATGTCATTAAATTTAGTTTTTCTTAGTCTTGCTGACTGAGAAGTTTTTCTTTCAATATGTTTTTTACAATTCATGCTAGTTCTGCTCAGTTTACTTGCTTAGGCATCAGCTTGTTGCTTATTTCTGTAAATAAGTGCAATTTATAATAATAAGTATTTTTCTTGAATTTTTAACCTATATGCAAGAGCCATCTACTGTCAGAACAATAATATTTCATCTAATTAATTTTATGTTAATTAATTATTAAAATATTATAATTAATGACTCCTCCTAGAACAGTGAATTGTGATATATAGGGTCTATCCCAATGGGAGAGGGTTGTTTTTCCTGTATTTAGAACTGATCAAATCTTATATGGAGTTGGTAATTTGCTAATCAACTACAGAGTTCCGAGACTATGGGATTATAATTTTGGATTATAACTGCTGAGGCTAGTTTAGCCTATTCGTACAGACATACGACCTGGCAGCTTGATTCCTACTTACAAAGGGGGAATTTCTTTCCTTTTGGTGATGTATGAAATTAACTCACCTTAAATGTTAATGTTATTAAGATTTACATCTCACATTTATTGTCTATGTCTATTTGATCAGTTAAACTAATTAATTGTTTTTTATAGCTTTATGTTTTTGATAATTCCTACTACCTGGTCTTATCATTTGACAATAACACTGGGTGAATTAGGAATTTTGATAAATTATTATCTGACGGTTTGTCATGGTTATTAGTTTACCTGATTCTCTGCAATTATCTTGAAGGGTTTATGTACCCAATATTTAGTTACTATTTTCGAGGCAATTTTTGTGTTATTTTGAATATATGACTTAATTATCTTTGTAGTTTAGTTTCTGTGTCAATCCTGTTATTATGTATTTGTTTTAATCAATTATTTTAGGATTATAGTTTATTTCCCTGTATATATTTAAAATGCTTAGTTACCATCAAATGCTGATTATTTTGCAATCAAACTATTTTAATAAAGCTAATTTTTGTTTATTCATCTGGTGTCGGTATAATTAAAAGACTTATAGCAACTAAAAGGATTCAGGTTTATTATTATTATTATTAACAGGTATTTGTAGAGCGCCAACAGATTCTGCAGCGCTATGAACATAGTTGGTATACAGGATAATATTTATAGGGATCAAATGGGTAGAGGGCCCAGCTGAGAGTTGCACTGTTGTAGTCGGCTCTTATGAAGGCGATCTACAAACAGCTGGGCTCATAGGCTTACATTCTAAGGGGTTGTTTATTATCTTTAACAAGTTATAAGAAAGTGTGTCATTAAATTACACATATTACTCCTATAAACCAGTTCACATAATATACTTTTATAGATAAAGATAATATTCATAACAAAGAACAAGCAAAATTGAGAGCCTTACAATAAGACAAAGACATTATCATCAAACCAGTTGACAAAGGGGGTGGTTGTCATGGACACCAATGCATACCTAAATGAGGCACATAGACTGTTTAAAGGGACAGTATACACTCATTTTCATATAACTGCATGTAATAGACACTACTATAAAGAATAAGATGCACAGATACGGATATAAAAATCCAGTATAAAGCTGTTTAAAACTTACTTAGAAGCTCCCAATTTAGCTCTGTTGAAAAGGTAGCTGGAAAGCCCACTGCAAGTGGGAAATAAGACCCGCCCCCTTATTTTGCATATGAAAAGACCCTTTACACAAACAGGAGCAAGCTGGAGTAGGTAGCTGATGGTATTCTCATAAAACGTTGGGGCTTGGTTAGGAGTCTGAAATCAGAGCAATGTTATTTAAAAATAAGCAAAACTATACATTAAAAAACCCCCCAAAAAACTGTATGGGCTATATAAATAGATAATCTACAAAACATTTATGCAAAGAAAAAATGAGTGTTTAATGTCCCTTTAATGATACCACCACCTATGAAAAGCTGACACAAATTCCCACAGAGAAATAAAAAAAGAGATTAATGAAACTTTTAGATGATGCAACTGTGCAAGAAATATTAAAAGAAAGAAAATATAAATATCTAACACCCTTATTTCCAAGAATCCCAATGCTTTACTTCCTCCCAAAGATACACAAATCCCTTGAAAACCCTCCAGGGAGACCAATTATCTCGGGGATTCAATCAATTACAGCTAATTTTTCACATCACGTGGATCAATTCCTTCATCCATTTGTGAAGGGATTACCTTCTTATTTACAAGATTCAACTACAGTCATAAAAATATTGGAAAATATCAACTGGGAGGCTAATATGTTTTTAATTATGTGCGACGTAACATCTCTATACACGAACATACCACACTTGAGGCAATAGAGTATTTCCTTAATAAAGATGAAAATATGCATCCAGAAAAGAAAAAAATTCATAATAGACAGTGTAGACTTTATTCTCCAACACAATTATTTCTCATTTGGTAACACATTCTACAAACAAATCAAAGGCACAGCTATGGGGACCAGGTTCGCCCTAAGTTAAGCAAACCTAAACATGGGAAAATGGGAACAAGAATTCCTAAGAGATGGCGGACTTGGGTAAAGCCTGGTCTCCTACAATAGATATATAGATGATATTCTTATTCTATGGAGAAGGGAAGCAAATGAATTGGATCAATATATGCAAACCATGAATAGGAACAATAAAGGTTTACAGTTCACATATACAGCAAGTAAAGAAAGAATCGTATTCTTAGACTTTGAAATTAAGGTAACAGAAAAAGGTCTAATTACATGTACACACTTTAAAAAGGTGGATAGCAATAATTATATACACGCAAATAGTTGTCATCTGCAAAAATGGAAAGACAATATTCCATATGGACAGACATTGATAATTAGCAAAAATTGTACAAAAATTCTAGACTATGAAAATCAGGTAAAAGTGCTGGAGAAGAAATGTAATGAGAGGGGATACAAACAAGATATTATACAAAGTGCTATAAACAAGGCTAGAGACAGTTACCTAGATCACGAGTTTTGCGCTAAAATGGGTGCGAACCTAATGCCAAAAAATTGCGTTATTGCACTCTCCATAGCGCTGCCATTACAAGTTACTGAAAAACCTCCTTGTGCTATACGTTATGGTTCGTTAAGCTCCATACCGCACAAAAGCCAAGGGCCGAGTTTAAGTGCGCGCGCACTCTTTCCCCCAGAGACATCAATGGGGAGAGAGTGTTAGAAAAAAAACTTACACCTGCAATCGCGGAATGGAGATCGCTGTAACGCGACCCCATTGATGACTATGGGGAAAAGAAAGTTACGTTTAAACCTAACACCCTAACATAAACCCCAAGTCTAAACACCCTTAATCCGCCGCCCCCGACATTGCCGACACCTAAATAAAGTGATTAACCCCTAATCCACCGCTTCCCGACATCACTGACACTAAATACAGTGATTAACTCCTAATCTGCTGCTCTTCGACATTGCCGACACTAATAAAAAGTATTAACCCCTAAACCACCGGCCCCCCATATCGCCAACACTATAATAAAGTATTAACCCCTAAACCTCCAGCCCCCTCATTGTAACTACTAAACAAAACCTAATAACCCCTAAACCACCGCCCCCCACATCACAAAACACTAAATTAAACTATGAACCCCTAAACCTAGCACCCCTAACTTTAAATTAAAGTATAACTATCTTAAAATAAATGAAAACTTACCGGTTAAAAAAAATTAAACTAAGTTTAAACTATAAATTAACCTATAATAATACAATTAAAAAAAACTACCAATTAAAAAATCTATTACAAATTTAAAAAACCTAACACTACGAACATTTTTAAAAAAATCTAAAATTACAAAATATAATAAACACTAAATTACTAAAAATAACTCTAAGCTTACAAAAAATAATAAATGAAATTATCAAAAATAAAAACAATTACACCTAATCTAATAGCCCTATAAAAATAAAAAAGTTCCCCAAAATAAAAACACCCCCTAGCCTACAATAAACTACCAATAACCTTTAAATGAGCCTTTTGTAAGGCATTGGCCTAAGTTAAACAGCTCTTTTACTCCCCCCTAAAAATAACCCCCCCACCCAGCCAACCCCCCAAAATAAAAGAAAACTAACTCTAAAGAATCCTAAGCTACCCATAGCCCCTAAAGGGGCATTTGCATGGGCATTGCCCTTAAAAGGGCATTCAGCTCTTTTAAAAGTGCCCAAAGCCCTAATCTAAAAAAAAAATCACTAAAAAAACTGAAAAAAAAAAACATAATACGAACCCCATAAAATCTACTCACGGTTCCTAAAGTCCGGTCATCCATCTTCATCCAGGCGGCGAGAAGTTTTCATCCAGGCGGTGACACCTTCATCCCCCCACACGCCCCCCTCCCCCAGTGCATGCTCCCGACATCTGCCTCGCACCTGAGCCAGGAACAAGAACTGCTCTAGGTAAGGACCGCCAAACCACCTCCCTCATATCCGTCTCACCCACCAACGATCGGCCCTCTCTGCATCGGTGTGCTTAAAAAGGGTATTGCACAATGCAACAAAATTGAGGCATCGCTGCAATACCCTGAAAGAGGCTGGAATTGCTTCCAGCGCTTGAAACCCCAGAGGATGTGCCATAACGTCCATAATGACCACGTTTAGTACAACGTGCCTGGCACATCCTCGGTCGTTAAGGGGTTAAGGGTTAATAGTTTAATTTAGTGTTTTGCGATGTGGGGGGGGGGGGCGGTGGTTTAGGGGTTAATATGCTTAGTTTTAGTAGTTACAATGTGGAGGTTTAGGGGTTAATACTTTATTATAGTTGGCGATGTGGGGGTGCCGGCGGGTTTAGGGGTTAATAGGTTTATTTAGGTATCGGCAATGTCAGGGGCAGCAGATTAAGGGTTAATAACTTTTATTAGTGTCATTAGTGTCAGCGATGTCTGGCAGCGGCGGAATAGAAGTTAATAATTATATTTAGTATTGGCAGTGTCGGAGAGCGGCGGATTAGGGGTTAATAGGTTTATTTAATAGTTGCGATGTGGGTGGGTGGCAGATTAGGGGTTAATAAGTTTAATATAGTGTTTGCGATATGGGAGGGTGGTGGTTTAGGGGTTAATAGGTAGTTTATGGGTGTTAGTGTACTTTTGTGAAACATTTTTGTTACACAAAATCCATAACTACTGGTCTCAGATGGCGGTAAGGATTGTGTCGGTATAGGCTGTAACGCAAGCATTTTAGCCGGACCGCACAACCTGTAATACGGCGCTATTGAAAATCCTGTACTCAAACGTCATTTTTTTGAGTGCGGAATGGACGTTACGTTACAGGCTAAAATGCTTACAGTATATAGCTATACTGCTGAGACTTGTAATTTGCGTTACTGGCCATTCCAGCGTTAAAAGTCGTAACTCAAAACTCGTAATCTAGCCGAAAGACAGAAAAGTGTTGAGATCAGGAACGTATTACGTAGAGAGAGTAATACTGAGGCCAAATATTTTGAAAATAGATACACCATTTGTAACTACTTAAATAATGGAAACATTTTTTAAAAAAAGCATTGGAATCTGGTCACCCCTTTTCGCAGAATTATATACAGAAAGAATAAAAACCTAAAAAAAACATACTGGCTCCTAGTAAATCAAAAATAAAAAAGAACAAGAGAAAGGAGAAACAAACATTTATGGGACTAAACTTGCAGATTTTTATCCCAGTTTGTAATGTAAGGCCTGTCAACATGGGTTGAAAACAAAGGAATTTATATTATCTGAAACCAAAGAAAAAAATTAAATTAAAGATATAGTTAGATGCTCTGACAAGGGTGTGATATATGTTATAGAATGCAGTTGTAAATGTCAATACTTAGGGGAAACAACTAGACCCCTAAAAGACAGGATCAGAGAACACCTTTACTGTATAAGAAAAGGCAATTTAGACACATATATATTTACAAACATTTTAGGGAGGTCCACAACAATAGAGAAAGAGATATGAAATACTGGGGGGTCTGTAAAGTAAAGCCCAATTGGAGAGGAGGGGATTATGAAGAAAAATTATTACATAAAGAAGCAGAACTCATTTATAAGATGAAGACTATGAAACCAAGAGGTCTCACTTTACAGATTGACTTTAGTCCTTTTTAATAATAACATTACACTGTAAGTCAATTATATTCACTTGATACCATTCACATAAACTGAGTTTATTCACGTGACTTCCTATATCGCTTTAATAGTTATATGATGTTAATAATCACTTAGAATGTATTTGTATTGGATTATTTAGAGGCATACACACTCCTATTATATCTAGTTTTGTTTATATTTTGTGTAAATTGAGACTGCGATCGATAGTCCTAGAATATACTTTAAAGGGACAGTAAACCTTAAAAATAATGTTATATAATTCTGCACATAGTGCAGAATTATATAACATTATTTAGGTGCTATAGCCATAAAAGCATTTTTTACAGTTTAATTTGCTAAACTACGGCGCTTTTACAGACCCGCTCTCTGCTCTCTGCTGAGCGGGTCTGTTATTTTTAGTCAGCGCATCGGGCCAGCTGTATAGTCACAGCCCGGCCCGACCGCGCCATAAGACTAAGTGCAGCTCGCTCCCACAGGAGCTGCACTTAGTCTTATGGCGCGGTCGGGCTGGGCTGTGACTATACAGCTGGCCCGATGCGCTGACTAAAAATAACAGACCCGCTCAGCAGAGAGCAGAGAGCGGGTCTGTAAAAGCGCTGTAGTTTAGCAAATTAAACTGTAAAAAATGCTTTTATGGCTATAGCACATAAATAATGTTATATAATTCTGCACTATGTGCAGAATTATATAACATTATTTTTAAGGTTTACTGTCCCTTTAAATTTGATATAATTTATCTATATATGTATATACACTTTTTATTCACTATATTCTGTTACGTTAGGTAATATCATTCAATATTAAATATTATATATATATATATATTGAGATTGATACTCTATTTTTACTTCATATATCTATATACCAAGATAAAATACCATTCTAGTTTTTTGGTATATTGAAATAACAAATTTTGCTATATTTTATTTAATCTAAGAAAGAAACATCTTTAGAATCTTTGATAGAAATCCTTCAGAATACTACTCCATCTTTAAAAGTTAAAAACACTTTGATCGTCATAATACCACCTTAAATCAGGATCCAATCAGAAGCTAACTATGGGTATAAAAAAATGGCACCAACATTCAATTACATCCCTGATAAAGCACAGAAGCTGGGCAAAACTGGTCGACACATTGTTTGGGGTGCCTGGTCCACCACAGATTACCACAGGACAAGTACTTGTTGAAGTCCCAGAGAAGCTGACATCTAAATACAGAGATGTAAAGTACTGGCCAATTGGAGAGCCGCAAGAGGGTCACGTGAAAAACACAGAAGTCGAAGTTGCTGAGGAAAAGTACACTGCGGAGCTGAAGGGTGATACGAGCCGCAGCTAACAGTTAGATGAGCCCAATCCATCCAGGTATACTCCCGGTGGTGAGTCTATTCAACATAAGACCCGAAGGTATTGTGTCATTTGACGTCTCTGAAAATTTCTGAAAATCTCTGAAAATTGATCAGCACTGTATTGCTTCTTAACGCTATTGTTTTTATGCCATTGGGATTCTAAAAGGACACATTGAACTTTTTAATCTATTTCAATCAAGGTGGTTACATGGACTCAGGAACAACGCCGTGAACAACTTTTTGAAGTCTCCTCATAGTAAACCTCACAACTGAAGAGAAATTAAAACAAGGGGGGAGATTTATACAACCCCTTTGACAAACATGTGTAAGGAGTTAACGCCTCTATCTACTACTGCGATAAGAGTTCCAGAAGCAGACAACACTATGGCAAAAAGAGAGTCTCACTCAGTACCTAACCCCTGGTATGTTAGTGTAACAAAACCTTGGATGGCAGAATATCGGCTCCTAGGCTGATGCCTGACAATGTAGATATACCATTGTGCCTTACCATGATCCTGAGGGACGATCTTGCGGAGGCAGTTATTTCAGAGTTGCACCTGGGTGCCACAATTAAAGATGGAAGAAACATCACTACAGCGAATACAGAAAATCACAGACTGCACCTCGCTGGGAGCCCGGCTAAGCCGGGTTTCCCAGAGCAAAGATTGGCGATTACAATAACGATCAGAAGATAGACACAAAAAAGACATCGGTTAGCAAGTGGTGTACTTATTCACCACCAAGAACCTCTCTCTGATGGCTGATACTGTATGGACATAGAACTTGGTGAGTCTGCATATACTAAGGCAGGTAGTGATACCCAGTGTTCCGCTAATATGTATACGGAGATCGGAGAGATGGCTTACTACATACCAGAAGGTATTCCCCAGCGCCTAGGAATAGGCTGAAAATTTTGCAATATTACACCTAAGGGACCTAACGATCTCTTTAAAATAACAGTGCTGGTAGTTACTTATTTTGTTATCTCATCGCCTAAATTTTCTGGGACAGTACGTTTTATGAACACTCTTTTTGTCTCATAGGCTTAGAGTCATATAAAATCACTCATGAAGGACCTATGTCAGTATACATTGAAAACATAGAGTATGCAGTTATTAACTTTTATAAATTTCATGTTTTACACTGAATTAACTTTACTAACCTAACTTTAAGACTTTCCTCCACCCTAGTGCTTCATGCTAAACATTTTATAAGACCTCTTTCACACTATTAGACAGTATTGATTGCACATGATACCATGAGATGTCCGCTAGTACGCTGATCATAATATAATTAGCTGATTTGGTATAGCTAGTATACTATCATTATGCCTGCCCATGTTAGAGTTGCATTTTGCCAGCTACTGTAGATAATTATTTGTATGATCCCAGCATTAGTACATAGCGATGTTAGTATTTATATTCTGATTTAATAATATCCTAAACAATGATCCTTAGGCCTTTCCCTTAATCTTAAAGGGGCGCCGATTGCTGCCGGAGTGGTGCGACAATACTTATCACAGCCTGAGGATCCTTACTATAAACAACTCTATAATACTATATCTAGGTAACTCCTGATGTCTGCTTTAAATCATAAAATTTTCTAATCAGGGATTGTGCTCACTCTGATCTACATTTTTAGGACATTCTGTACATGAGGTCTTTATAATTTACGGATTTAGTACTTCATTGATACTTTTAATTTACTGAATAAGCAAGGTGAATGTGCTGGGGTTGTGGCAATTAATATAGCTTTATCTAGATATAAGCCAAATAAGGGGGTCTCTTAACACAACCTTCATGCTGATATCTTGGTTCACTAAGCTTAATATACTCTCAATTTAAAATATAACTGAAGCGACCATATCAACCTTGCCCTTCTAGCTTAATTTACATCTCTAAATACGCTCGGCTTGATTTGGAGTTTTGTCGGTAACGAGCCGAAAAACTAACGCCCGCGTTTTACTGGCCGCACCATAAAAATAACTCTGGTATCGAGAGTCCACATAAAGGCTGCGTTAGGCTCCAAAAAAGGAGCGTAGAGCATTTTTAACGCAGCTTCAACTCTCAATACCAGAGTTGCTTACGGACGCGGCCAGCCTCAAAAACGTGCTCGTGCACGATTCCCCCATAGGAAACAATGGGGCTGTTTGAGCTGAAAAAAAACCTAACACCTGCAAAAAAGCCGCGTTCAGCTCCTAACGCAGCCCCATTGTTTCCTATGGGGAAACACTACCTACGTCTGCACCTAACACTCTAACATGTACCCCGAGTCTAAACACCCCTAACCTTACACTTATTAACCCCTAATCTGCCGCCCCCGCTATCGCTGACCCCTGCATATTATTATTAACCCCTAATCTGCCGCTCCGTAAACCGCCGCTACTTACATTATCCCTATGTACCCCTAATCTGCTGCCCCTAACATCGCCGACCCCTATATTATATTTATTAACCCCTAATCTGCCCCCACAACGTCGCCTCCACCTGCCTACACTTATTAACCCCTAATCTGCCGAGCAGACCTGAGCGCTACTATAATAAAGTTATTAACCCCTAATCCGCCTCACTAACCCTATCATAAATAGTATTAACCCCTAATCTGCCCTCCCTAACATCGCCGACACCTAACTTCAATTATTAACCCCTAATCTGCCGACCGGAGCTCACCGCTATTCTAATAAATGGATTAACCCCTAAAGCTAAGTCTAACCCTAATACTAACACCCCCCTAAATTAAATATAATTTAAATCTAACAAAATAAATTAACTCTTATTAAATAAATTATTCCTATTTAAAGATAAATACTTACCTGTAAAATAAATCCTAATATAGCTACAATATAAATTATATTTATATTATAGCTATTTTAGGATTTATATTTATTTTACAGGTAACTTTGTATTTATTTTAACCAGGTACAATAGCTATTAAATAGTTAAGAACTATTTAATAGCTACCTAGTTAAAATAATTACAAAATTACCTGTAAAATAAATCCTAACCTAAGTTACAAATAAACCTAACACTACACTATCAATAAATTAATTAAATAAACTACCTACAATTAACCTAACACTACACTATCAATAAATTAATTAAATACAATTGCTACAAATAAATACAATTAAATAAACTAGCTAAAGTACAAAAAAAAAAAATAACTAAGTCACAAATTAAAAAAATATTTACAAACATAAGAAAAATATTACAACAATTTTAAACTAATTACACCTACTCTAAGCCCCCTAATAAAATAACAAAGACCCCCCAAAATAAAAAAATGCCCTACCCTATTCTAAATTACTACAGTTCAAAGCTCTTTTACCTTACCAGCCCTGAACAGGGCCCTTTGCGGGGCATGCCCCAAAGAATTCAGCTCTTTTGCCTGTAAAAAAAACATACAATACCCCCCCAACATTACAACCCACCACCCACATACCCCTAATCTAACCCAAACCCCCCTTAAATAAACCTAACACTAAGCCCCTGAAGATCTTCCTACCTTATCTTCACCCTGCCAGGTTCACCGATCCATCCTGAAGAGCTCCTCCGATGTCCTGATCCAAGCCCAAGCGGGGGGCTGAAGAGGTCCATGATCCGGCTGAAGTCTTCATCCAAGCGGGAGCTGAAGAGGTCCATGATCCGGATGAAGTCTTCATCCAAGCGGGAGCTGAAGAGGTCCATGATCCGGATGAAGTCTTCTATCAACGGCATCTTCAATCTTCTTTCTTCCGGTTCCATCTTGCAGACCTCCAACGCGGAACATCCTCTTCTCCCGACGCCTACTAGCCGAATGACGGTTCCTTTAAGGGACGTCATCCAAGATGGCGTCCCTCGAATTCCGATTGGCTGATAGGATTCTATCAGCCAATCGGAATTAAGGTAGGAATATTCTGATTGGCTGATGGAATCAGCCAATCAGAATCAAGTTCAATCTGATTGGCTGATCCAATCAGCCAATCAGATTGAGCTCGCATTCTATTGGCTGTTCCGATCAGCCAATAGAATGCAAGCTCAATCTGATTGGCTGATTGGATCAGCCAATCGGATTGAACTTGATTCTGATTGGCTGATTCCATCAGCCAATCAGAATATTCCTACCTTAATTCCGATTGGCTGATAGGATTCTATCAGCCAATCGGAATTCGAGGGACGCCATCTTGGATGACGTCCCTTAAAGGAACCGTCATTCTGCAGTTGGACGTCGCCGGAAGAAGATGGGTCCGCGGTGGAGGTCTTCAGGATGGAGCCCGTCGTCATCGGATGAAGATAGAAGATGCCGCTTGGATCAAGATGGTTGCCGGTCCGGATCGCCTCTTCTTCCCGGATAGGATGAAGACTTTGGAGCCTCTTCTGGACCTCTTCAGGCACCGGATGATGGATCGCCAACCCCCGCTTGGGTTGGATGAAGATTTTGGAGCCAGGACGGATCGGTGATACCTGGTGAGGTGAAGACAAGGTAGGATGATCTTCAGGGGCTTAGTGTTAGGTTTATTTAAGGGGGGTTTGGGTTAGATTAGGGGTATGTGGGTGGTGGGTTGTAATGTTGGGGGGGGGGGTATTGTATGGGTTTTTTTTTACAGGCAAAAGAGCTGAACTTCTTGGGGCATGCCCCGCAAAGGGCCCTGTTCAGGGCTGGTAAGGTAAAAGAGCTTTTAACTTTAGTAATTTAGAATAGGGTAGGGCATTTTTTATTTTGGGGGGCTTTGTTGTTTTATTAGGGGGCTTAGAGTAGGTGTAATTAGTTTAAAATTGTTGTAATATTTTTCTTATGTTTGTAGATATCTTTTTTATTTTTTGTAACTTAGTTCTTTTTTATTTTTTGTACTTTAGCAAGTTTATTTAATTGTATTTATTTATAGGAATTGTATTTAATTAATTTATTGATAGTATAGTGTTAGTTTTAATTGTAACTTAGGTTAGGATTTCTTTTACAGGTAAATTTGTAATTATTTTAACTATTTTAGCTATTAAATAGTTCTTAACTATTTAATAGCTATTGTACCTGGTTAAAATAAATACAAAGTTACCTGTAAAATAAATATAAATCCTAAAATAGCTATAATATAAATATAATTTATATTGTAGCTATATTAGGATTTATTTTACAGGTAAGTATTTATCTTTAAATAGGAATAATTTATTTAATAAGAGTTAATTTATTTCGTTAGATTTAAATTATATTTAACTTAGGGGGGTGTTAGTATTAGGGTTAGACTTAGCTTTAGGGGTTAATCCATTTATTAGAATAGCGGTGAGCTCCGGTCGGCAGATTAGGGGTTAATAATTGAAGTTAGGTGTCGGCGATGTTAGGGAGGGCAGATTAGGGGTTAATACTATTTATTATAGGGTTAGTGAGGCGGATTAGGGGTTAATAACTTTATTATAGTAGCGCTCAGGTCCGCTCGGCAGATTAGGGGTTAATAAGTGTAGGCAGGTGGAGGAGACGTTGTGGGGGGCAGATTAGGGGTTAATAAATATAATATAGGGGTCGGCGATGTTAGGGGCAGCAGATTAGGGGTACATAGGGATAATGTAGCTGGGGGCGGCGTGCGGACGGCAGATTAGGGGTTAATAAGTGTAGGTAGCTGGCGGAGACGTTGTGGGGGGCAGATTAGGGGTTAATAAATATAATACAGGGGTCGGCGGTGTTAGGGGCAGCAGATTAGGGGTACATAAGGATAACGTAGGTGGCGGTCGGCAGATTAGGGGTTAAAAAAAATTAATCGAGTGGCGGCGATGTGGGGGGACCTCGGTTTAGGGGTACATAGGTAGTTTATGGGTGTTAGTGTACTTTAGAGTACAGTAGTTAAGAGCTTTATAAACCGGCGTTAGCCCAGAAAGCTCTTAACTACTGACTTTTTTCCTGCGGCTGGAGTTTTGTCGTTAGATGTCTAACGCTCACTTCAGACACAACTCTAAATACCGGAGTTAGGAAGATCCCATTGAAAAGATAGGATACGCAATTGACGTAAGGGGATCTGCGGTATGGAAAAGTCGCGGCTGAAAAGTGAGCGTTAGACCCTATTTTGAGTGACTCTAAATACCGGCGGTAGCCTAAAACCAGCGTTAGGAGCCTCTAACGCTGGTTTTCACGGCTACCGCCAAACTCCAAATCTAGGTCGCTATGTTTTAACAACTTTAGCAAGATTACTTGCTGACTCTTAAAAAGTTGCCAAAGTGTCTGATATTAGTCAGAAACTGAGAGATAACATATTTTCTTCCAATTCATATACTGAGACTTCCCTGTAATCTACATATTCCTGACCCCATATTAGTTACCTCATTTCCCCCTACTATTATTATTAAAAAAAGAGGTTTGTTTGAGGCCCAAAAGTGGTCTCCCTTATTTCAAAATAACATTCATTATCAGTTTAATTTTGTTTATGTATGAGGTCCAACAGTGACCTTTTGAGCACATTAGAAGGTTTACATTTAAATTGGCAAATCACTATTGTATACTGGAGTTGTTTACTACTGTTTATTTTTCTTTCTGGATTGCCTGTATAAATCTGATATTGTAATGTATTTGAAATTCACTGTAATTTGTTTTGCCTATATGCCTCAATAAAAAAAAAAAAAAAAATGCAGTATATATATATATATATATATATATATACCAACACGTTGCTACCAGATTGTGATATTTTGATCTTTCATAATACAGTTTTTAATATTAGTAGTTAGCAGTATCCTATACAAGGTCTTTTATATATAGTATCTTATACCAGTTCTTTTTTATAGAATTTTGATAATAGTGATTTGGTGTTTAAGCTAACTAGCGCCCTCTCCCACACAGCATTTCTATCCTATACCTAATTGCGCATTTCTATCCTATACCTAATTAGCGCACCCGCTTCCTAACTTTACAAAAATGCAGTTATGCCTTCATTGGGCAAAGTATTTATGCCTAATCTATCATTGTCTGGCTTACTGTGCATAGTTAGAAGTTCATCTTAGCAACAGTGAGGTACACGACTGTCAATTCAGGTGCAGGGGACATTTAGAGCTCCAGATATCCCAGGAACAGTAAAAACTATCACTGAAGCATTGAGGGGTCTTATCAAAAGCATTTTTGCTAATACTTGAGTGTTGCTAAAATCATATAATTAAATGGATAAAAAGGTCAAAAATGAAATGTGCATGGGTGTATTTCAATTTGAAATAGAAGCATTTTTGCAATATACTATCGTTAGCAAAAATATTTCTAGTAAAATGTATTCCTGTTTTTCAGTGGCATATGCAGATATCTTGTGAAGGCCCGTGTACTAGTATTCAAACACCTTGCCTGCTCAGAAAGCCAGCAGTGGTTTGTATTCTGAGCAGACATGGAGGCCTATTTATCAAAGTGTCAACTGAAAATATGCTAGAATTCTGCGTCGTAATTGTAGCAAGATTGATCTTCCGTAGTTATCAAAGTATCAAGATCGGCAAATGTTGAAATTTGTGACGTAACATACGATCCCGCTATCTCAATCCGACGCACATCAATGCGAGTTGGAAACCCGTGGAATTCGAGCGGAAACGTGTTCATTCACCCTCCTATTCAACACTATTTGAAGCTCTCATGAAATTATCAAAATTTCTACAGTTACGCTTGCGTCTTTTCCGACTCCTTCAGGACGCGGATGCCATAGAACTCAATGGGAATCTGAAAACACAGAAAGCTTATGTTCGATGCTGCGAGAGAATGAAGTATATTACATAATAAAAGTAAATTAGAAACTTTATTAAAATTGTATACCCTTTCTCTATCAAACATTATTATTGCTCCACATTTGGTGCACTAGTACATAAAGGGATAAAAATAAATAATGCATTACTACTGATGGATTATGCTACAACTTAGTCTCTCACTACAAATTAAGGGGACAATATTATTTGTACATATTTGGTGCAAAGTTTTGCCCCAAACTTGTCGCACTAATAGATATAAAGATATAAATGAAATAAATACACAACATAATATAGCTAGCTTCCTTTTTATTTGTTGGAAAAATCTATGTGCACCATGTTTAAGCCATGTAATACAAGTCACACTCTCCACTTCCCGCCATATTTGACACAACACTTTTTGCACCAATTATGATGCAAACTCCTAAATAACCCAAACACTAGTGAATTTTTACACCACTTTTGATTGGAATATGCATAATCACATGATATATGACATCAGCCAATCTGATTCAAATATACATTATAAACTATCACTAACGAATCAAATTGCTCAATACTTCTGTCATTGATCACTAATCAGAACTTGTAAGTGCCATTTGTTACATTGTGTATTATACTTTGAAAGTATGTATATGCAAAATTAGTATTAAAGATAAACATTAATGCTGACATTAGGACACACAGTGTAATATTTTCGACAATGATTTTAAAATTCAAATTGATGTTTGATTCAATAGAATCTTAAGCTGATAGCTCAAAGGGATAGCCCATCTAACTTTAAACTGTCATGAATCAGATACAGCAGAAAATTAAAATCACCTCTTTACTGGCATGCTATTTTCAGTGTAATTCTTCCTTCTCTTGAATTTCTTTTTCAGTAAGAAATGTAAACTTACATGCCAGCCCATTTTATAACACCTGTGAAGGGGTGTTTTTGTAAAAATAGATTGCAATCAGGAGGGGTTAGACAGGTGCAGAGAGAAACCTGGCCCAGCTCTGAAAGTGACAGGAAACCCCAAAATATTATTTCATGATTTGGAAAGAACATAGAATTTTAAACAACTTTCCAAATTACTTCTATTATCAAATTTGCTTCATTCTCTTGTTATCATTTGTTGAAGGAACAACATTGCACTACTGGCAGCTAGCTAAACACATCTATTTAGCCAATCACAAAAGACAAATGTGTGCAGGCACCAATTAGCAGCTAGCTTCCACTAGTGCAACTTACATTTTTACTTTCCTATCCATATCTATAGATTGCAAATAAATACATATGATACTCGGATTACATGTTATATTTGCAATTATTCCTGCTCAGACTAATAATACATCTACAATATATATATATATATATATATATATATATATATAAATATATATAGTGGTATAAATAAACACAGAGATATGACAATATGACAGACAACATTGTTTAGAACAAAAAAGGAACTTCCGAACATGTACATATATTTGGAAAAGATTTCTGACATAACACACATATATATATATATATACTGTATATATATATATATATATATATATATATATATATATATATATATATATATATATATATGTATATACATACTAAAATATGTATGTCCAATATTAAAAAGAATTCTAATAATTCACTCTCCACTTTGCACCAAATATGTTGCTACTTGCTATATTCGCAATAAGTCCTGCTCAGAAAAAGAATACATTTACACTATATACAATATTGTGCTAAAGAGAAATGTCTTGTTTGTGGACAGTAATGAAATGGTATAAATAAAGTTGGGAAAAGCCAGAATAGCTGCAACATCGGTGACTGTTTAACACCAGTCCGATGCTCTTCGCACCGTACTTGATGCGCGTTTTTTTGACGGCTTTTTTTTATAAATAAGGAGATCGTATTCAGATCTGCGGCCGCGATGTTTGGTGATGTTTGGCGAGCGTATTGACGCCCGCGAATGCAACATAGTTGATGCTTTGATAAATATCGTCTATAGTGTTTGAATAATGGTGCACAGGCCCTCACAGCATAAGTGCGTATGCCGCAGAAATAAAGGAATTACTTTTGCTAGAAGCAATTTTGCTAATGAAAGTATATTGCAAAAATGCTCATATTTCAAATAGAAATGAACCCGGGCACATTTCATTTTTGACCTTTCTATCCCTTTAATAGTGAAATGCACCGATGTATGTTTCAGTTTTGACTTTAATATCCTCTTAAAGAAACTGGTATCAATGACTCATTTAAAACCTGTTTATACCTGGATTGCTAGTTGTGTTACCCAGTCTTACTTTTAATGTGAAGTCAGCATGAGCAGAAATCCTACAAAACGGTGGATGTAGTCACATGGTGACAGATTTTAGCGGGAGATTTTAAATAATTTTCTAAAATAAAAAAGCCATGCTCCAATTTGTTAGTTTATATTAGTTATGCCCTGGAACTTGTCAGCACAAATGAGGTTTCACAATAGAACTGAATAAAGAGAATCTGACACGGCACACAAGGATGCAGTATAATAATAACAGTGTTTATTATGAACTTTTTGCAAATATAGTCTTGATCACTGAAGGGATTAAGACTAGAAAAGGTGCACTTCTGTAGCACTTCTAATACCCCAAATTGGTAAATTACAGACTTATAAGTTGGACCAAAAGGATCTAATTGAAATTAAAACATAACTTTTATTACTACAAAGGTTAATAAAATCACTGTGTGAGTGTGTGCAATTTAAAAACACATAGAGGCTCGAATAAAAAGTTCTTGGGATTTATCAAACTACCTTGCTTAATGAAGCTTTATTGCGTAAATGGGCATCCACATATATAGTGTGGGTACTATGGGTAATGGTTACTGATAGTCCGGGTTGACACTTGGCAGATTGTACTCTTGCATTTGTGTTAGAATATTGTCTCTTGTAGTATTCAATCACAAGAGAGCATAGAAGTTTGACTACTGTGACTAATGTCCAAGTAAATGTGTGTATAGATACAAGGAATTATTATAGTGACACTTATCCTGGGATAATGTCTTATTGTATAAATAGCAGATGTGTTCTGCTAGTACTAGATATACTGATTAACATTCATAAGTTAAAATTGTTGGAAAAGAAGACAGTTGTGTCTTAGGTTTTCATTGTGCCAGTTATGTATCTATGTAATAAGACAGAATCAACACTCGAGAGCTGTCCTAAGTTTTAATATACACACTGATATAGTGTGTTGGATCAAAGACTGGTAAATAACCTAGGACTGGTAATCTAATAGGTTGTGACTTGGAACATAATTATAAAAATAAATAGGATAGTATATCATCCACCCTTAGTGATAGTTATTGTATTATTATTTTCTTCTCATAAGTTAGAGGTGATGATCACTATACTTTGATTGTATAAACTAAAGTTTTACTATGTATTTTGTTCAGTGGATATATGTAATTTTACATTGGTGCTAGTGTGTCTGTATTCTTCTGCCAACTGTTGGGTTACTAGATTGGTATTTGCCACTTCTTATAAATTTATATCAATATTATAGCTTTATCAGCTTTGTGCACAATTAAATTGAAATCCGCTTTGTAGCTGGCCTATAAGCACCGCTGCATAGAGCCTTATTTTAGCATATGGATGTCTGGGTTCTTGTATGAATTGTTAAATGAATAGATAGGTATTTGCCACTTCTATTCTTTTTTGTCAGTATTATCGCTTTTCAGCTTTATACACAATTAAATGGACATCCACTTTGTAGTTGGCCTATAAGCACCACTGCATAGAGCCTTATTTTGGCATGCGAATGTCTAAGTTCTTATACAACCTGTTGGATTAGTAGATTAGTATTTGCCACTTTTATAAATTGGTATCAGTATTGTAACTTTATCAGCTTAATATATAATTAAATGGACATTCGCTTTATAGCTGGCCTATAGGCGCCACTAAATCAAGCCTTATCTTGGCATGTGAATGTCAGCTTAATATATAATCAAATGGACATCCGCTTTATAGCTGGCCTATAGGCGCCACTAAATACAGCCTTATTTTGGCATGTGAATGTCTAGGTTCTTATATAAGCTATTGGGTTAATGGCTTGATATTTACAAATTCTATATGTATGTATCAATGTTGTAGCTTTATCAGCTTTGTGCACAGTTAAATAGACACCCACTTTGTAGCTGGCCTATAAGCATCAATGGAATATTGAATTGGTATTAGCCACTTCTATATGTTTGTATCAATATTGTAATTTTATCAACTTTAGTGCATAATTTAATGGACATCCGCTTTGTAGCTGGCCTATAAGCACCACTAAATAGAGCCTTATTTTGGCATACAAATGTCTTAGTTCTTATACACCTTGTTAAATTAATAAACTGGTATTAGTGACTTCTATACGTTTGTATCTATATTGTAGCTATATCGATTTAACACACAACTAAATGGACAGACATCCACTTTGTAACTAGCCTATAAGCACCACTGAATAAAGCCTTATTTTGGCATACGGTGCTTAAGGGTTTGTAATAGTCTATCTATTCATTAGCTTGTTAGTATCCAAGAGCACATAAGGCATATGAGAGTATTGGAATTAACATTTACTGCCAATATAACTATACCCAAAAATAAATAATAGATTAATCCCCAAGGTTAAAGTTCGTTATTGTTTAAGTAATTCGAGTTACTATGCCATTTAAAACAGCGAAATAGGGTATTTTTACACAATACCCCTCCCTGACATGTTTCGCCGATATTGTCTCGGCTTTTTCAAAGGTGACGTGCGCCGGCGTCTGAGTGTTTCTATGTGTATAGAGTATAAATGATTGGTCCGTTTCTACCAATCACTGGTCTAAGGAAAGAGGTGTGTCGAATCCAAGTGATGTCACCCGGCAACTAGAATGTCTAAGCCAATCATAATTGGATTGCATAAGGGGTGTATCATCAATGTAAACATAGGGTCTGGAAAAAAAAATTCCCATTTACAATCTACAGAGATCGATAGGGATGTGACAGTTGATATAAATATTTCGGTTTCGTAGCGATACCCTGACCACGCATCATGTATAGTTTTGGGATCTCTGTTCTATGCGCAATGGTTTACTCAACAGCAAAGGTGTCAGCATCATTTTGAATCTGATCCAGATATTAATAAAATATTTTTTTGTATTGTAATTTACATTGGGATATTGAACTGGGGTGAACATACACGGAGGGAGTTTAACTGTAAAAATGTAATTCTGATTGTGGTGTAAAAGTGTCAGAACGCTGAATTGTGACATACTGTCTAAAATTGGCATAGAGTGCAAAATAATAATAAAGCAAGTCCACGATGCTAAGTGCCTAAGTGAAGTGAGCATATAAAATAATCTGTGTGTTTGGATATTAATTAAAAGAAAGGAAAGGGAGCAGCAAGGTAGACAAAATGAGAAGTGATATACAACAATTGGAGGATTGGACAAACGACTGGGATCTAAAGTTTAACACAGCAAAGTGTAAAATAATGCATTTAGGGAAGAAAAATCCAAATGTTAATTACAGACTCAATGACACTTTACTGACTGTTACAGATGAGGAACAGGACTTCGAATTATTATTTCAGATGATTTAAAACTTAGTAAACAATGTAGTAATGCAGCGAGTAAGGCTAGCAGAATGCTTGGATGTATTGGTAGAGGTATTTGCAGCAGAAATAGTAAGGTTCTTATGCCACTTTATAGATCATTAGTTAGGCCTCATCTTGAGTATTGTGTGCAGTTCTGGAGGCCATATCTTCAGAAGGATATTAACAAACTTGAATCTGTGCAAAGGAGGGCTACCAAAATGGTACATGGTCTAAAAAATAAAACTTACCAGGATAGGCTCAATGACCTAAATATGTATAGCTTAGAGGAGAGAAGGGAAAGAGGTGATATGATAGCAACTTTCAAGTACATTAAAGGGTTTAGTAACACTGAGGCTGTGGGTATTTTACATAAAATGGAAAATTCAAGAACAAGGGGTCATGAGCTCAAGCTAAATGGTAGTAGATTCAGGAGTAATTTGAGAAAGCACTTCTTTACAGAAAGAGTGATTGATTTATGGAATAAACTTCCTCAAGAGGTAGTAGCAACAAACACTGTGGGGGACTTTAAAAATGAATGGGACAAGCATAAGGCTATCCTACGAACTAGATACGTTTATACTGATAGGTAAGGTTGGGCAGACTTGCTGGGCCTATGGCTCTTATCTGCCATCAATATCTATGTTTAAGGTTGCGAGTGAAGGGGTGAATGAGTTAATATCACATTGCTTGAAACTAGGTTATCTTATTGTAATGTCTGGGGGCGGAGAGCAGTCAGAGCCATAATTTATTAGTCCCAGTATGATGGGTGTCTAATGTTAATGTGCCCAAGGAGGTATGCACAATTACATGACTTGGGTTATTTTAGATTAGTGAAATACACCGTGATCGCTGAGGAAAAGGAAGGAACAGAAAAACACCATAAATTACACTGGTGTAAAGAGTGGACGTGCTAAGAAGTGCACTGGTAAAATTAGGAGAATGCGCCTCAAAATAAGAATGTGTTGGGTGTCTCATATTGATATATATATATATATATATATATATATATATATATATATATATATATATATATATATATACATATCAAAGTTGCTCATACAGGATTTTATTTTAAAGGAGGTAGCATAAGAAAAAGATAAAGATAGAGAAAAAACATAATTTATGCTTACCTGATAAATTTATTTCTCTTGTAGTGTATCCAGTCCACGGATCATCCATTACTTATGGGATATTAACTCCTCCCCAACAGGAAGTGCAAGAGGATTCACCCAGCAGAGCTGCTATATAGCTCCTCCCCTAACTGCCATTACCAGTCATTCGACAGAAAACATGCAGAGAAAGGAAAACCATAGGGTACAGTGGTGACTGTAGTTTAATGGAAAAATTACCTGCCTTAAAGTGACAGGGCGGGCCGTGGACTGGATACACTACAAGAGAAATAAATTTATCAGGTAAGCATAAATTATGTTTTCTTTTGTTAAGTGTATCCAGTCCACGGATAATCCATTACTTATGGGATACCAATACCAAAGCTAAAGTACACGGATGACGGGAGGGACAGGCAGGCTCTTTATACGGAAGGAACCACTGCCTGAAGAACCTTTCTCCCAAAAACAGCCTCCGAAGAAGCAAAAGTGTCAAATTTGTAAAATTTGGAAAAAGTATGAAGAGAAGACCAAGTTGCAGCCTTGCAAATCTGTTCAACAGAAGCCTCATTCTTAAAGGCCCAAGTGGAAGCCACAGCTCTAGTAGAATGTGCTGTAATTCTTTCAGGAGGCTGCTGTCCCGCAGTCTCATAGGCTAACCGTATTATGCTACGAAGCCAAAAGGAGAGAGAGGTAGCCGAAGCTTTTTGACCTCTCCTCTGACCAGAATAAACGACAAACAGGGAAGACGTTTGTCGAAAATCCTTAGTTGCCTGTAGATAAAATTTCAGGGCACGGACTACATCTAGATTGTGTAGCAGACGTTCCTTTTTCGAAGAAGGATTAGGACACAAAGATGTAACCACAATCTCTTGATTGATATTCCTGTTAGTGACCACCTTAGGTAGGAACCCAGGTTTAGTACGCAGAACTACCTTGTCTGAATGAAAAATCAGATAAGGAGAATCACAATGTAAGGCAGATAACTCAGAGACTCTTCGAGCCGAGGAAATCGCCATTAAAAACAGAACTTTCCAAGATAACAACTTGATATCAATGGAATGAAGGGGTTCAAACGGAACCCCCTGTAAAACATTAAGAACTAAGTTCAAACTCCATGGTGGAGCAACAGTTTTAAACACAGGCTTGATCCTAGCTAAAGCCTGACAAAAAGCTTGAACGTCCGGAACTTCTGACAGACGTTTGTGTAAAAGAATGGACAGAGCTGAAATCTGTCCCTTTAAGGAACTAGCGGATAAACCCTTTTCTAAACCTTCTTGTAGAAAAGACAATATCCTCGGAATCCTAACCTTACTCCATGAGTAACTCTTGGATTCGCACCAATATAAGTATTTGCACCATATCTTATGGTAAATCTTTCTGGTAACAGGCTTCCTAGCCTGTATTAAGGTATCAATAACTGACTCAGAAAAACCACGTTTTGATAAAATCAAGCGTTCAATTTCCAAGCAGTCAGCTTCAGAGAAATTAGATTTTGATGTTTGAAGGGACCCTGGATCAGAAGGTCCTGTTTCAGAGGTAGCGACCAAGGTGGACAGGATGACATGTCCACTAGATCTGCATACCAAGTCCTGCGTGGCCATGCAGGCGTTATTAGAATCACTGATGCTCTCTCCTGTTTGATTCTGGCAATCAATCGAGGAAGCATCGGGAAGGGTGGAAACACATAAGCCATCCCGAAGGTCCAAGGTGCTGTCAAAGCATCTATCAGAACCGCTCCCGGATCCCTGGATCTGGACCCGTAACAAGGAAGCTTGGCGTTCTGTCGAGACGCCATGAGATCTATCTCTGGTTTGCCCCAACGTCGAAGTATTTGGGCAAAGACCTCCGGATGAAGTTCCCACTCCCCCGGATGAAAAGTCTGACGACTTAAGAAATCCGCCTCCCAGTTCTCCACTCCCGGGATGTGGATTGCTGACAGGTGGCAAGAGTGAGACTCTGCCCAGAGAATTATCTTTGATACTTCCATCATTGCTAGGGAGCTTCTTGTCCCTCCCTGATGGTTGATGTAAGCTACAGTCGTGATGTTGTCCGACTGAAAACTGATGAACCCCCGAGTTGTTAACTGGGGCCAAGCCAGAAGGGCATTGAGAACTGCTCTCAATTCCGGAATGTTTATTGGTAGGAGACTCTCCTCCTGATTCCATTGTCCCTGAGCCTTCAGAGAATTCCAGACAGCGCCCCAACCTAGTAGGCTGGCGTCTGTTGTTACAATTGTCCAGTCCGGCCTGCTGAATGGCATCCCCCTGGACAGATGTGGCCGAGAAAGCCACCATAGAAGAGAATTTCTGGTCTCTTGATCCAGATTCAGAGTAGGGGACAAGTCTGAGTAATCCCCATTCCACTGACTTAGCATGCACAATTGCAGCGGTCTGAGATGTAGACGTGCAAAGGGTACTATGTCCATTGCTGCTACCATTAAGCCGATCACCTCCATGCATTGAGCTACTGACGGGTGTTGAATGGAATGAAGGACACGGCATGCATTTTGAAGCTTTGTTAACCTGTCTTCTGTCAGGTAAATCTTCATTTCTACAGAATCTATAAGAGTCCCCAAGAAGGGAACTCTTGTGAGTGGAAAGAGAGAACTCTTCTTTTCGTTCACCTTCCATCCATGCGACCTTAGAAATGCCAGTACTAACTCTGTATGAGACTTGGCAGTTTGAAAGCTTGAAGCTTGTATCAGAATGTCGTCTAGGTACGGAGCTACCGCAATTCCTCGCGGTCTTAGTACCGCCAGAAGAGCACACAGAACCTTTGTGAAGATTCTCGGAGCCGTAGCCAATCCGAATGGAAGAGCTACAAACTGGTAATGCCTGTCTAGAAAGGCAAACCTTAGATACCGGTAATGATCTTTGTGAATCGGTATGTGAAGGTAAGCATCCTTTAAATCCACTGTGGTCATGTACTGACCCTTTTGGATCATGGGTAAAATTGTCCGAATAGTTTCCATTTTGAACGATGGAACTCTTAGGAATTTGTTTAGGATCTTTAAATCCAAGATTGGCCTGAAAGTTCCCTCTTTTTTGGGAACCACAAACAGATTTGAGTAAAACCCTTGTCCTTGTTCCGACCGCGGAACCGGATGGATCACTCCCATTAATAAAAGATCTTGTACGCAGCGTAGAAACGCCTCTTTCTTTATTTGGTTTGTTGACAACCTTGACAGATGAAATCTTGGGGGAGAGAATTTGAAGTCTAGAAGGTATCCCTGAGATATGATCTCTAACGCCCAGGGATCCTGGACATCTCATGCCCAAGCCTGGGCGAAGAGAGAAAGTCTGCCCCCCACTAGATCCGTTCCCGGATCGGGGGCCCTCGATTCATGCTGTCTTAGGGGCAGCAGCAGGTTTCCTGGCCTGCTTGCCCTTGTTCCAGGACTGGTTAGGTCTCCATCCTTGTCTGTAGCGAGCAACAGCTCCTTCCTGTTTTGGTGCAGAGGAAGTTGATGCTGCTCCTGCTTTGAAATTACGAAAGGAACGAAAATTAGACTGTCTAGCCTTAGGTTTGGCTCTGTCTTGAGGCAGGGCATGGCCTTTACCTCCTGTAATGTCAGCGATAATTTCTTTCAACCCGGGCCCGAATAAGGTCTGCCCTTTGAAAGGTATATTAAGCAATTTAGATTTAGAAGTAACGTCAGCTGACCAGGATTTTAGCCACAGTGCTCTGCGTGCCTGAATGGCGAATCCGGAATTCTTAGCCGTAAGTTTAGTTAAATGTACTACGGCATCTGAAATAAATGAGTTAGCTAACTTAAGGGCTTTAAGCTTGTGTGTAATCTCATCTAATGGAGCTGATTCAAGTGTCTCTTCCAGAGACTCAAACCAAAATGCTGCTGCAGCCGTGACAGGCGCAATGCATGCAAGAGGTTGCAATATAAAACCTTGTTGAACAAACATTTTCTTAAGGTAATCCTCTAACTTTTTATCCATTGGATCTGAAAAGGCACAGCTATCCTCCACCGGGATAGTGGTACGCTTAGCTAAAGTAGAAACTGCTCCCTCCACCTTAGGGACCGTTTGCCATAAGTCCCGTGTGGTGGCGTCTATTGGAAACATCTTTCTAAATATCGGAGGGGGTGAGAACGGCACACCGGGTCTATCCCACTCCTTAGTAACAATTTCAGTAAGGCTCTTAGGTATAGGAAAAACGTCAGTACTCGCCGGTACCGCAAAATATTTATCCAACCTACACATTTTCTCTGGTATTGCAACTGTGTTACAATCATTCAGAGCCGCTAACACCTCCCCTAGTAATACACGGAGGTTTTCCAGCTTAAATTTAAAATTTGAAATATCTGAATCCAGTTTGTTTGGATCAGAACTGTCACCCGCAGAATGAAGCTCTCCGTCCTCATGTTCTGCAAATTGTGACGCAGTGTCTGACATGGCCCTAATATTATCAGCGCACTCTGTTCTCACCCCAGAGTGATCACGCTTACCTCTTAGTTCTGGTAATTTAGCCAAAACTTCAGTCATAACAGTAGCCATATCCTGTAATGTGATTTGTAATGGCCGCCCAGATGTACTCGGCGCTACAATATCACGCACCTCCCGAGCGGGAGATGCAGGTACTGACACGTGAGGCGAGTTAGTCGGCATAACTCTCCCCTCGTTGTTTGGTGAAATATGTTCAATTTGTACAGATTGACTTTTATTTAAAGTAGCATCAATACAGTTAGTACATAAATTTCTATTGGGCTCCACTTTGGCTTTAGCACATATAGCACAGATATCTTCCTCTGAATCAGACATGTTTAACACACTAGCAAATAAACTAGCAACTTGGAAATACTTTTCAAGTAATTTACTATAATATGAAAACGTACTGTGCCTATAAGAAGCACAGAAAAAGTTATGACAGTTGAAAATTAATAAATTGAAAAGTTATAGCATCAAATCTTTGTAAAAAACACAATTTTAGCAAAGGATTGCTCCCATTAGCAAAGGATAACTAACCCTGATAGCAGAAAAAAAAAAAAAAATACAGAAATAAACGTTTTTTTTTTATCACAGTCAACTACAATCTCACAGCTCTGCTGTGAGTGATTACCTCCCTCAAAACAAGTTTTGAAGACCCCTGAGTTCTGTAGAGATGAACCGGATCATGCAGGGAAGACAATAAACTTCTGACTGAATTTTTTGATGCGTAGCAAAAGCACCAAAAAAGGTCCCTCCCCCTCACACATAACAGTGAGAGAGATCAGTAAACTGTCATAAATTAAATAAAACGACTGCCAAGTGGAAAAAATAGTGCCCAAAACATTTTTTCACCCAGTACCTCAGAAAATTAAACGATTTTACATGCCAGCAAAAAACGTTTAACATTAATAAATTGAGTGTTATTAAAAAGCCTGTTGCTAGTCCCTGCAAATTAGGCTAAAGTTTTATGCATACAGTATAATTCCAGTGAAGTGCCATTCCCCAGAATACTGAAGTGTAAAATATACATACATGACAGCCTGATACCAGTTGCTGCTACTGCATTTAAGGCTGAGTTTACATTATATCGGTATGGCAGAATTTTCTCATCAATTCCATTGTCAGAAAATAATAAGCTGCTACATACCTCTTTGCAGATTAATCTGCCCGCTGTCCCCTGATCTGAAGTTTACCTCTCCTCAGATGGCCGAGAAACAGCAATATGATCTTAACTACTCCGGCTAAAATCATAGAAAAACTCAGGTAGATTCTTCTTCAAATTCTACCAGAGAAGGAATAACACACTCCGGTGCTATTATAAAATAACAAACTTTTGATTGAAGGTATGAAACTAAGTATAATCACCACAGTCCTCTCACACATCCTATCTATTCGTTGGGTGCAAGAGAATGACTGGTAATGGCAGTTAGGGGAGGAGCTATATAGCAGCTCTGCTGGGTGAATCCTCTTGCACTTCCTGTTGGGGAGGAGTTAATATCCCATAAGTAATGGATGATCCGTGGACTGGATACACTTAACAAGAGAAATAAATAAATGAAGGTGTGCCCTAGTGTTTAGTGTTGTATAATAGTGTGGGGGAGGGAAATGTGATATCTAATGACTTAAGGGGTTGATGGAATGGTGTGCTTATGCGAAAATAACGAAAACGTGAACAAAATTGTGAAAAGGATGGTGAGGAGAATTGGATAAGATTTATAATTTAAACTAGACAATTACTGGTTTAAAAAAAGGGGGAGGTTATTTCATATCACTCGTGAAAAGTTTAATAAAGGAATTGTATCCGTCGTGATGTCGGGAGAGTGATTGGAGTATGAAATAAAAAGTGAGGAAAATACTCTGAATTCTTCACTAAAGTCCTTTGGATACAATAATTAGGATCTATAATGTACATTAGGGTCCTTGAGAACATGTTGACATGAGAAATTTAATGTGATATTGTTGTGTATATCCCTTTGTGTGATCAAAATTGATTATTAACAGAATCTTACTGATACAGTCCATGCAGTCCATGTGTGAGTGTACATGGTTTTTGCTTTTATAAAAACATTGAATAATTATTTTGTTCATTCAGACTCTTTGGATATACGCTATCCATCAGGTATATCCACCTAGTTTCTGCTTTGAGTAAGGCTTTTTCAAGATCACCGCCTCTTAGACCTAACGTTATTTTTTGGATTCCGTGACACTTCAGTTCCGAGGTGTCTGAGAAAATGTGATGCTACGGACGTAATTTTTCTATCTTTTGACAGATCAGATGGAGCATTTTTGATATTGCCCATGTGTTCCATAAGTCTGGTATGAAGTGTTCTAGTGGTCATTCCAATGTAAATGCGGTGACATTTGCACTGGAGGGAATATATTACACCCGTGGTGTTGCAGCTGATATATGTTTTAATTTGGTGATGTTTTCCAAATCTGTCGGTTATGACCTTTTTTTTAATCATATTGCTGCAAGATGAGCAATTCCCACAGGGAAAGGATCCTTGTTCTATCGGTCTGGTTTTTCTAGATTTATATACATAGTGACTGGGACTAAGTATTTCTTTCAGATTTCTACTTCTTCGATAGTTTAGTTGCACCCTGTCTCCAATTAGTTCTTTGAGCTGAGGATCAGCTTGGAGTATATGCCAGTTATTCCGAATTATATTCGTGATTTGCTGGGTGTCTTGATTATAAATTAGCACTAATCTGCTGTTGTGGTTATCTTTTTTGGGTTTTGTCTTTAGTAGTCAAAAACTCAACGATCAGAACTACTAAAGACAAAACCCAAAAAAGATAACCACAACACCCGATTAGTGCTAACTTATAATCAAGACACCCAGCAAATCACGAATATAATTCGAAATAACTGGCATATACTCCTAGCTGATCCTCAGCTCAAAGAACTAATTGGAGACATGGTGCAACTAAGCTATCGAAGAAGTAGAAATCTGAAAGAAATACTTAGTCCCAGTCACTATGTATATAAATCTAGAAAAACGAGACCGATAAAACAAGGATCCTTTCCCTGTGGGAATTGCTCATCTTGCAGCAATATGATTAAAAAAAAAGGTCATAACCGACAGATTTGGAAAACATCACCAAATCAAAACATATATCAGCTGCAACACCACGGGTGTAATATATGCCCTCCAGTGCAAATGTCCCCGGATTTACATTGGAATGACCACTAGAACACTTCATACCAGACTTATGGAACACATGCGCAATATCAAAAATGCTCCATCTGATCTGTCAAAAGATAGAAAAATTACATCCGTAGCATCACATTTTCCTAGACACCACCAATCCAAAACCTCGGAACTGAAGTCTCACGGAATCCAAAAAATAGCGTTAGGTCTAAGAGGTGGTGATCTCGAAAAAGCCTTACTCAAAGCAGAAACTAGGTGGCTATACCTGATGGATAGCGTATATCCAAAGGGTCTGAACGAACAAAATAATTATTCAATGTTTTTATAAAAGCAAAAACCATGTACACTCACACATGAACTGTATCCATAAGATTCTGTTAATAATCATTTTTGATCACACAAAGGGATATACACAACAATATCACATTAAATTTCTCATGTCAACATGTTCTCAAGGACCCTAATGTACATTATAGATCCTAATTATTGTATCCAAAGGACTTTAGTGAAGAATTCAGAGTATCACTATTTTCCTCACTTTTTATTTCATACTCCAATCACTCTCCCGACATCATGACGGATACAATTCCTTTATTAAACTTTTCACGAGTGATATGAAATAACCCCCCCTTTTTTTAAACCAGTAATTGTCTAGTTTAAATTATAAACCTTATCCAATTCTCCTCACCATCCTTTTTCACAATTTTGTTCACGTTTTCGTTATTTTCGCATAAGCACACCAGTCCATCAACCCCTTAATCATTAGATATCACATTTCCCTCCCCCACACTATTATACAACACCAAACACCAGGGCACACCTTCATTTATTTATTTTTCTTATGCCACCTCCTTTAAAATAAAATCCTGTATGAGCAACTTTGATATGTATATATATATATATATACAGGGAGTGCAGAATTATTAGGCAAGTTGTATTTTTGAGGATTAATTTTATTATTGAACAACAACCATGTTCTCAATGAACCCAAAAAACTCATTAATATCAAAGCTGAATAGTTTTGGAAGTAGTTTTTAGTTTGTTTTTAGTTATAGCTATTTTAGGGGAATATCTGTGTGTGCAGGTGACTATTACTGTGCATAATTATTAGGCAACTTAACAAAAAACAAATATATACCCATTTCAGTTATTTATTTTTACCAGTGAAACCAATATAACATCTCAACATTCACAAATATACATTTCTGACATTCAAAAACAAAACAAAAACAAATCAGTGACCAATATAGCCACCTTTCTTTGCAAGGACACTCAAAAGCCTGCCATCCATGGATTCTGTAAGTGTTTTGATCTGTTCACCATCAACATTGCGTGCAGCAGCAACCACAGCCTCCCAGACACTGTTCAGAGAGGTGTACTGTTTTCCCTCCTTGTAAATCTCACATTTGATGATGGACCACAGGTTCTCAATGGGGTTCAGATCAGGTGAACAAGGAGGCCATGTCATTAGATTTTCTTCTTTTATACCCTTTCTTGCCAGCCACACTGTGGAGTACTTGGACGCGTGTGATGGAGCATTGTCCTGCATGAAAATCATGTTTTTCTTGAAGGATGCAGACTTCTTCCTGTACCACTGCTTGAAGAAGGTGTCTTCCAGAAACTGGCAGTAGGACTGGGAGTTGAGCTTGACTCCATCCTCAACCCGAAAAGGCCCCACAAGCTCATCTTTGATGATACCAGCCCAAACCAGTACTCCACCTCCACCTTGCTGGCGTCTGAGTCGGACTGGAGCTCTCTGCCCTTTACCAATCCAGCCACGGGCCCATCCATCTGGCCCATCAAGACTCACTCATTTCATCAGTCCATAAAACCTTAGAAAAATCAGTCTTGAGATATTTCTTGGCCCAGTCTTGACGTTTCAGCTTGTGTGTCTTGTTCAGTGGTGGTCGTCTTTCAGCCTTTCTTACCTTGGCCATGTCTCTGAGTATTGCACACCTTGTGCTTTTGGGCACTCCAGTGATGTTGCAGCTCTGAAATATGGCCAAACTGGTGGCAAGTGGCATCTTGGCAGCTGCACGCTTGACTTTTCTCAGTTCATGGGCAGTTATTTTGCGCCTTGGTTTTTCCACACGCTTCTTGCGACCCTGTTGACTATTTTGAATGAAACGCTTGATTGTTCGATGATCACGCTTCAGAAGCTTTGCAATTTTAAGAGTGCTGCATCCCTCTGCAAGATATCTCACTATTTTTTACTTTTCTGAGCCTGTCAAGTCCTTCTTTTGACCCATTTTGCCAAAGGAAAGGAAGTTGCCTAATAATTATGCACACCTGATATAGGGTGTTGATGTCATTAGACCACACCCCTTCTCATTACAGAGATGCACATCACCTAATATGCTTAATTGGTAGTAGGCTTTCGAGCCTATGAAAAGAGGAAAAAGGAATGCAGAGTCTTCAAGGTAGATGAAATAAGGTATTTATTAGGAGCAGGCTTATCGTCAGACACAGGTAAGCTCCTATCTTACGCGTTTCGCGCATGGGCACATGCGCTTCATCAGAGATAATGGTCTCTGCTGGTCAGGGTCTCTATAAAGGTGTGAGTAACCAATCAGGAATGGTGTCATGTTAACCCTTAGGGTGTGTGAAAACTTACACAGTTTGGTTTTCTAATGACATGGAATACACCTGGCCTAGAGGTCCCGAGCAGCAGATAATATTCTTGAACAGATAATATACTATACAGAAATATATATGCATTATGCTTTAACAAACAATTTTCAAATGATCAATTTGTCAATAATTAGCTTTGATGCTGTTACAATGCTTCTAAAATGTTAAAAAGATTTGTTGAGATGATGGTTTGATGCATATAAAAGAGAGCTATAGGTAAAATATTTGTATTTGTATACAGACATTTTCCTTTATTTTTATATACATATTTTTTGATATTTTTTGATATTTTTAAGTAATGAAACATGATTTGACTTTGACAGCTTGTAATAAAGTAAACCAAGATGATCACATACAGAATGAATGTATTGTATTGCTCTCTATGGGGTCCCTGCCATGTGTTGTATTCTTTTTAAAGTATGTATTTTTTATTTTTTAAAGGCAGTTACACAAGGGTATAGTAAGCTTTATCAATTTGTGTTAGAGTGGACCTTACATGATGACTAACAAAGAGGGAGCAATATGTGGCTATCTGCAAAGCCATAGTTATGTATAACAACCATTGTTGTATTTTACTCTCTATAGGACAGCAACAATTAAAATCATGATAATACCTTAAAATAATTAATAACATTTTTAGGACATTGTGACAGTATCTAAAAAGTCTACAATCAACTTAGCACTCTATTAGCTGTGGGGATCTAGGTGAGCCCCTGCCTGTTGTGATATTATATATAATATTCTTCACACAATTAGATATGAAACTGTAAAGAGGACAGGCTAATGGTCCTAATTTACTGATGTATTTTTAATTCTCATCCTTAAGATAGAATACTGGGTTATACTAAGACATTAGTTCATAACTAGATAGTTTTAACAGTGCTAAGATGACAAAATAAGGCAAGTGAATGGGTTGTATTAAAAACATTTTCTCTTGACATAGTTTCTGAAAAATTCTTTTTTAATTCTTTCTTTCAATCATTTGTTTCTTTTTTTGATTTTTTAAATTTTGGGAGGGATGGGTTATGCTTAGGTTAATAAAGCATAGACAATTTTAGCAAACCTTTGGTGGGAATGAGGAAGAGAGAGGGAGAGTAGTGTACTATATTGAAATGACATTGAGGCCTATGTGTGTACTATGGGAGCTAACAGTTTATACCCTATAGTAAATATGAATATTAAGGGGTTTAGTAATATTTGTATTCATGTTGTTGGAGAACCTAGAGACTGATGTGGTGTATATATATTGTATTAATATTAATCCTGTCTACAAATTTTGTATGCTTTGTTGCTAGAATATATCTTATTTACTCTATATATAGATTGACATCATATCTTTTATTCATGCCTTGTGGTGCTCTGGTTTGTAACATGAATATCCAATATACTTCTCTTTTTGACAGCATTTTGTTTCTGTCACCCCCTAGTGGATTGTTAGGTATATGTTCTATGGCTTTAAATGTGAAATGACTAAGTCTATTGTCATGTGTATGAAAATGTTTGGCCACCGGTGTCCTAGGGAATTCCTCTTCTATTGATAAGAGGTGTTCTCTTATGCGGTCCTTCAATGGACGTGTCGTAATCCCTATATATTGTTGTTGGCAATGTGTGCATGTAATTAGATATATTACATGGGTGGACGTGCAGTCCATTCTATTAGTTATGGGATATGTTTTATGTGTCTGTGAGGAGCTAAACATTAGGCATTTTTCAGTATATTTGCAACTTTTACACGGTACATGACCACATCTATAATTACCTTTAGAGGGACTTAGCCAATTAGTGGTTGGTAAAATTTTGTTATGAAATTTATGTGTGATCTTGTCACGTATGGTTGGTGCTTTTTTAGCTACAAATCTTATATGTTGCTGTAATTTGTTTCTCAAAGTGATGTCACTATTGAGTACTGGTAGATATTTCTTAATGATATTTTTGATAATGTAAAATTGATTGCTATATTTGGTTACAAAACAGATATTTTCTTTGGTTGTGAAATTTTCATTGTGGCTTCTACTAATTGTACCTGTTGTAGTTTTGTTGTTGTTGTTGTTCAGTAGTGTGACCCTATCTATCCTTGCTACTTGGGATTTAATTTTAAGTAGCACACTTTTTCTGTAACCTCTAGATATAAGTCTGTTGGTGAGTTCATCTGCTTGTTTGAAGTATAATTGGAGGGTACTACAGTTTCTCCGTAATCTTAAATATTGGCCCTTGGGAATGCCTTTTTGCATATGTGGGGCATGACAAGAGTCTGCTCTAAGTATGGTGTTTCTTGATAGGGGTTTTCTAAATGTGCTGGTGATGATATTTCCTTCATCATTATGCTCTAGTGTGAGATCTAAAAAGTTGATGATCTTATCATCATTTTGATACGTAAATGACAGGTTGAGTGTATTCTTATTAAAGAAATCAAGGATTTCCTGAATAGTGAGTTCAGAATTTTTCTTATAGATGAAAATTAGGTCGTCTATGAATCTACCATATATCACTACTTTGTCCTCGAGGGCCAGTCCACCCCCAAAAAGGTATAAATGTTCAAAATACCCCATGTATAAGTTTGCATAAGAGGGGGCAAATTTGGCTCCCATGGCCGTGCCGCATTTTTGGAGGTAGTACTGGCCCTCGAAGACAAAGTAGTTGTGAGTGAGAAGAAATCTTGTGAGTTCTTCAAGAAATGTGATGAACTCTTCAGGATAACTGGTGTGTCTCTTTAACATGTGTATAAGGGCTTTTAGACCTTCCTCATGGGGTATACTAGAGTACAGGGCTGATACATCTACTGAAAGCCAGGTGTAGTCTTGCTGCCATGTGATGGTCTGAATTTGTTGTATAAGATGTGTGCTGTCTCTTATGTATCCAGGTAAAGACTTGACTATTGGTTGTAATATATTGTCTAGCCAGTTTCCTATTCTCTCTCATAGTGAACCTCTGCTGTCCACAATGGGCCTACCTGGTGTATCCACTAGGGATTTGTGTATCTTCGGCACTATGCGAAAGGTAGGAATGGTGGGATACTCCACTAGGCAATGGTCAGCTGTTTCTTTATTTAAAAATCCCTCTTCTACTGCTGAATCTAATAAGTTGTAGAGTTCCTGTTTGTACTTATTAGTAGGGTTTCGAGCCTATACAGCTTGGAGTAAGACAACATGCATAAAGAGGATGATGTGGTCAAAATACTCATTTGCCTAATAATTCTGCACTCCCTGTATACATATATCAATATGAGACACCCAACACATTCTTATTTTGAGGCGCATTCTCCTAATTTTACCAGTGCACTTCTTAGCACGTCTCCTCTTTACACCAGTGTAATTTATGGTGTTTTTCTGTTCCTTCCTTTTCCTCTGCGATCACGGTGTATTTCACTAATCTAAAATAACCCAAGTCATGTAATTGTGCATACCTCCTTGGGCACATTAACATTAGACACCCATCATACTGGCACTAATAAATTATGGCTCTGACTGCTCTCCGCCCCCAGACATTACAATAAGATAACCTAGTTTCAAGCAATGTGATATTAACTCATTCACCCCTTCACTCGCAACCTTGCTGCTCCCTTTCCTTTCTTTTAATTAATATCCAAACACACAGATTATTTTATATGCTCACTTTACTTAGGCCCTTAGCATCGTGGACTTGCTTTATTATTATTTTGCACTCTATGCCAATTTTAGACAGTATGTCACAATTCAGCGTTCTGACACTTTCACACCACAATCAGAATTACATTTTTACAGTTAAACTCCCTCCGTGTATGTTCACCCCAGTTCAATATCCCAATGTAAATCACAATACGAAAAAAGATTTTATTAATATCTGAATCAGATTCAAAATGATGCTGACACTTTTGCTGTTGAGTAAACCATCGCGCATAGAACAGAGATCCCAAAACTATTCATGATGCGTGGTCAGGGTATCGATGCGAAACCAAAATATTTATATCAACTGTCACATCCCTATCGATCTCTGTAGATTGTAAATGGGATTTTTTTTTCCAGACCCTATGTTTATATTGATGATACACCCCTTATGCAATCCAATTATGATTGGCTTAGACATTCTAGTTGCCGGGTGACATCACTTGGATTCGACACACCTCTTTCCTTTGCCCAGTGATTGGTGGAAACGGACCAATCGTTTCTACTCTATACACATAGAAACCCTCAGACGACAGCACGAGTCACCTTTGAAAAAGCCGAGACAATATCGGCAAAACATGTCAGGGAGGGGTTTTGTGTAAAAATACCCTATTTCGCTGTTTTAAATGGCATAGTAACTCGAATTACTTAAACAATAACGAACTTTAACCTTGGGGCTTAATCTATTATTTATTTTTGGGTATAGTTATATTGGCAGTAAATGTTAATTCTAATACTCTCATATGCCTTATGTGCTCTTGGATACTAACAAGCTAATGAATAGATAGACTATTACAAACCCTTAAGCACCGTATGCCAAAATAAGGCTTTATTCAGTGGTGCTTATAGGCTAGCTACAAAGTGGATGTCTGTCCATTTAATTGTGTGTTAAATCGATATAGATACAAATGTATAGAAGTCACTAATACCAGTTTATTAATTTAACAAGGTGTATAAGAACTAAGACATTTGTATGCCAAAATAAGGCTCTATTTAGTGGTGCTTATAGGCCAGCTACAAAGCGGATGTCCATTAAATTATGCACTAAAGTTGATAAAATTTCAATATTGATACAAACATATAGAAGTGGCTAATACCAATTCAATATTCCATTGATGCTTATAGGCCAGCTACAAAGTGGGTGTCTATTTAACTGTGCACAAAGCTGATAAAGCTACAACATTGATACATACATATAGAATTTGTAAATATCAAGCCATTAACCCAATAGCTTATATAAGAACCTAGACATTCACATGCCAAAATAAGGCTGTATTTAGTGGCGCCTATAGGCCAGCTATAAAGAGGATGTCCATTTAATTATATATTAAGCTGATAAAGTTACAATACTGATACCAACTTATAAAAGTGGCAAATACTAATCTACTAATCCAACAGGTTGTATAAGAACTTAGACATTCGCATGCCAAAATAAGGCTCTATGCAGTGGTGCTTATAGGCCAAATACAAAGTGGATGTCCATTTAATTGTGTATAAAGCTGAAAAGCGATAATACTGACAAAAAAGAATAGAAGTGGCAAATACCTATCTATTCATTTAACAATTCATACAAGAACCCAGACATCCATATGCTAAAATAAGGCTCTATGCAGCGGTGCTTATAGGCCAGCTACAAAGCGGATTTCAATTTAATTGTGCACAAAGCTGATAAAGCTATAATATTGATATAAATTTATAAGAAGTGGCAAATACCAATCTAGTAACCCAACAGTTGGCAGAAGAATACAGACACACTAGCACCAATGTAAAATTACATATATCCACTGAACAAAATACATAGTAAAACTTTAGTTTATACAATCAAAGTATAGTGATCATCACCTCTAACTTATGAGAAGAAAATAATAATACAATAACTATCACTAAGGGTGGATGATATACTATCCTATGTATTTTTATAATTATGTTCCAAGTCACAATCTATTAGATTACCAGACCTAGGTTATTTACCAGTCTTTGATCCAACACACTATTTTAGTGTGTATATTGAAACTTAGGACAGCTCTCGAGTGTTGATTCTGTCTTATTACATAGATACATAACTGGCACAATGAAAACCTAAGACACAACTGTCTTCTTTTCCAACAATTTTAACTTATGAATGTTAATCAGTATATCTAGTACTAGCAGAACACATCTGCTATTTATACAATAAGACATTATCCCAGGATAAGTGTCACTATAATAATTCCTTGTATCTATACACACATTTACTTGGACATTAGTCACAGTAGTCAAACTTCTATGCTCTCTTGTGATTGAATACTACAAGAGACAATATTCTAACACAAATGCAAGAGTACAATCTGCCAAGTGTCACTGTCAACCCGGACTATCAGTAACCATTACCCATAGTACCCACACTATATATGTGGATGCCCATTTACGCAATAAAGCTTTATTAAACAAGGTAGTTTGATAAATCCCAAGAACTTTTTATTCAAGCTTCTATGTGTTTTTAAATTGCACACACTCACACAGTGATTTTATTAACCTTTGTAGTAATAAAAGTTATGTTTTAATTTCAATTAGATCCTTTTGGTCCAACTTATAAGTCTGTAATTTACCAATTTGGGGTATTAGAAGTGCTACAGAAGTGCACCTTTTCTAGTCTTAATCCCTTCAGTGATCAAGACTATATTTGCAAATTGTCTTTGTGCATCAGCACTCTAGCTCATAAGGTATATATACTTATCAAACCAGATCGAGCACCCCGTCCCCAATATTGCTGTAGTGCTAGTGCCATTCTCTCCCTTTTTTTAACAAATTTATTATGAACTTATTGCAATAACATAAATCAGTAATCAGGTTATAAAATAAGGCTGCTGTGATTAAACTATAAATGTAATACTTATCTTCGGGTTTTGAATAAGGCATTATTATCAGTGGAAAAAAGTGGTCAGGATCATCACAGCCATATACAGCATCACCACAGTGGAAATCACGCAGCAGATACTCACAGGTGCTTTCTCTAAGATGTTGCCTAGATAATGTATCCTTCAATTTAATCATTCCTCAATTAACAAAGCTAATAATTACAACTGTTGATGTAGCAGGCATGTCTACGTTTTATGTCAGTTGTATTATTTTGTAGTAATTGTATTAGTTTCAAAAAGAGTTTTTCTCATAACAAGAAAGGATTCTCACACCAGTGCTTCCATTGGAATGTTCCTCCTCCTCCTTTCTATCTCTTTGAGAACATACTATGTGAACAGACTAACAAAGTGAACACATATGTAACTTTTCTTAATGGTAATACTCTTAAAGGCATATACAGTATTTGTTAACTGTATCTGTATGCATACTGTATATATATATATATATATATATATATATATATATATATATATATGTGTAGAAAAAACAGCACTCACTGGGCTTGACTTCAAAAAGTGTTCTTTTTTCCAGTGATGTTTCGGGTTTTGCACCCCTTCATCAGACCATATATATCTTCTCTAATAATCAAAAGTTGTAATATAAACTGCTAATACATTAACAGTTTGATTAATTTTTTGTGCATGGAATCATGAAAAGTTTTCAATCCCTTACAGTAATGTTTACTAGACCAAGCTTACTATGAAATTAACCCCCGCAAAGGGTTACAACATATTCAAAGTACTTCTCAGGAGTCTCAAGTATTGCAGCTCATAAATAAGCCATGGTTGTTGACTGGTTTCCTTTTTTTCACTCCTTACTTGCTATAAAAGACTCATTTAATGCATACCACCTTCACCTGTGATTTACTCTTCTGCAATATACATATTATATAAAATATAATATATATAGGTTAATTATCTAAATCATTATGTAATAAACTAAGCATAAGATGAAGTTTGTAAAGTGCATGACTCCAGCACCTGGGTGTAATTAGGAATAGTTAGCAAGCTACAGGGTTAGCATCATACCCTTAACATCCATAGGCCTAGATTTGGAGTTTTGTCGGTAACGACCCGCGTAGCTAACGCCGGCTTTTTTCTGGCCGCACCATAAAAATAACTCTGGTATTGAGAGTCCACAGAATGGCTGCGTTAGGCTCCAAAAAAGGAGCGTAGAGCATATTTAACGCAGCTTCAACTCTCGATACCAGAGTTGCTTACGCAAGCGGCCAGCCTCAAAAACGTGCTTGTGCACGATTCCCCCATAGGAAACAATGTAGCTGTTTGAGCTGAAAAAAACCCTAACACCTGCAAAAAAGCCGCGTTCAGCTCCTAACGCAGCCCCATTGTTTGCTATGCGGAAACACTTCCTACGTCCGCACCTAACACTCTAACATGTACCCCGAGTCTAAACACCCCTAACCTTACACTTATTAACCCCTATTCTGCCGCCCCCGCTATCACTGACCCCTGTATATTATTTTTAACCCCTAATCTGCTGCCCCTAACACCGCTGACCCCTATATTATATTAATTAACCCCTAATCTGCCCCCCACAACGTCGCCTCCACCTGCCTACACTTATTAACCCCTAATCTGCTGACCGGACCGCACCGCTATTATTATAAAGTTATTAACCCCTAATCCGCCTCACTAACCCCATAATAAATAGTATTAACCCCTAATCTGCCCTCCCTAACATCGCCGACACCTAACTTCAAACATTAACCCCTAATCTGCCGACTGGAGCTCACCACTATTCTAATAAATGTATTAACCCCTAAAGCTAAGTCTAACCCTAACACTAACACCCTCCTAAATTAAATATAATTTAAATCTAATGAAATTAATTAACTCTTATTAAATAAATTATTCCTATTTAAAGCTAAATACTTACCTGTAAAATAAATCCTAATATAGCTACAATATAAATTATAATTATATTATAGCTATTTTAGGATTAATATTTATTTTACAGGTAACTTTGTATTTATTTTAACCAGGTACAATAGCTATTAAATAGTTAAGAACTATTTAATAGCTAAAATAGTTAAAATAATTACAAAATTACCTGTAAAATAAATCCTAACCTAAGTTACAATTAAACCTAACATTACACTATCAATAAATTAATTAAATAAACTACCTACAATTACCTACAATTAACCTAACACTACACTATCAATAAATTAATTAAATACAATTCCTACAAATAAATACAATTAAATAAACTTGCTAAAGTACAAAAAATAAAAAAGAACTAAGTTACAAAAAATAAAAAAATATTTACAAACATAAGAAAAATATTACAACAATTTTAAACTAATTACACCTACTCTAAGCCCCCTAATAAAATAACAAAGCCCCCCAAAATAAAAAAATGCCCTACCCTATTCTAAATTACTAAAGTTCAAAGCTCTTTTACCTTACCAGCCCCGAACAGGGCCCTTTGCGGGGCATGCCCCAAGAAGAGGTCCATGATCCGGCTGAAGTCTTCATCCAAGCTGATAGAATCAGCCAATCAGAATCAAGTTCAATCCGATTGGCTGATCCAATCAGCCAATCAGATTGAGCTCGCATTCTATTGGCTGTTCCGATCAGCCAATAGAATGCAAGCTCAATCTGATTGGCTGATCGGATCAGCCAATCGGATTGAACTTGATTCTGATTGGCTGACTCCATCAGCCAATCAGAATATTCCTACCTTAATTCCGATTGGCTGATAGAATCCTATCTTGGATGACGTCATTTAAAGGAACCGTCATTCGTCGTTCAGTCGTCGGCCAGGATGGATGTTTCGCGTCGGAGGTCTTCAGGATCCTGCCGCTCCGCTCTGGATGGATGACCATAGAAGATCCCGCTTGGATGAAGACTTCAATCGGATGGAAGACCTCTTCTGCCCCGCTTGGATGAAGACTTCAGCCGGATCATGGACCTCTTCAGCCCCCCGCTTGGGCTTGGATCAGGACATCGGAGGAGCTCTTCTGGACAGATCGGTGAACCCGGTGAGGTGAAGACAAGGTAGGAAGAACTTCAGGGGCTTAGTGTTAGGTTTATTTAAGGGGGGTTTGGGTTAGATTAGGGGTATGTGGGTGGTGGGTTGTAATGTTGGGGGGCTTGGGTATTGTATGTTTTTTTTTACAGGCAAAAGAGCTGAACTTCTTGGGGCATGCCCCGCAAAGGGCCCTGTTCAGGGCTGGTAAGGTAAAAGAGCTTTGAACTTTAGTAATTTAGAATAGGGTAGGGCATTTTTTTATTTTGGGGGGCTTTGTTATTTTATTAGGGGGCTTAGAGTAGGTGTAATTAGTTTAAAATTGTTGTAATATTTTTCTTATGTTTGTAAATATTTTTTTATTTTTTGTAACTTAGTTCTTTTTTATTTTTTGTACTTTAGCAAGTTTATTTAATTGTATTTATTTGTAGGAATTGTATTTAATTAATTTATTGATAGTGTAGTGTTAGGTTTAATTGTAACTTAGGTTAGGATTTATTTTACAGGTAATTTTGTAATTATTTTAACTATTTTAGCTATTAAATAGTTCTTAACTATTTAATAGCTATTGTACCTGGTTAAAATAAATACAAAGTTACCTGTAAAATAAATATTAATCCTAAAATAGCTATAATATAATTATAATTTATATTGTAGCTATATTAGGATTTATTTTACAGGTAAGTATTTAGCTTTAAATAGGAATAATTTATTTAATAAGAGTTAATTAATTTCGTTAGATTTAAATTATATTTAACTTAGGGGGGTGTTAGTGTTAGGGTTAGACTTAGCTTTAGGGGTTAATACATTTATTAGAATAGCGGTGAGCTCCAGTCGGCAGATTAGGGGTTAATGTTTGAAGTTAGGTGTCGGCGATGTTAGGGAGGGCAGATTAGGGGTTAATACTATTTATTATAGGGTTAGTGAGGCGGATTAGGGGTTAATAACTTTATAATAATAGCGGTGCGGTCCGCTCGGCAGATTAGGGGTTAATAAGTGTAGGCAGGTGGAGGCGACGTTGAGGGGGGCAGATTAGGGGTTAATAAATATAATATAGGGGTCAGCGGTGTTAGGGGCAGCAGATTAGGGGTACATAAGTATAATGTAGGTGGCGGTCGGCAGATTAGGGGTTAAAAAAATTTAATTGAGTGTCGGCGATGTGGGGGGACCTCGGTTTAGGGGTACATAGGTAGTTTATGGGTGTTAGTGTACTTTAGAGTACAGTAGTTAAGAGCTTTATAAACCGGCGTTAGCCCAGAAAGCTCTTAACTACTGACTTTTTTCCTGCGGCTGGAGTTTTGTCGTTAGAGTTCTAACGCTCACTTCAGACACGACTCTATATACCGGAGTTAGAAAAATCCCATTGAAAAGATAGGATACACAATTTACGTAAGGGGATCTGCGGTATGGAAAAGTCGCGGCTGAAAAGTGAGCGTTAGACCCTATTTTGAATGACTCCAAATACCGGAGGTAGCCTACAACCAGCGTTAGGAGCCTCTAACGCTGGTTTTCACGGCTAACGCCAAACTCCAAATCTAGGCCATAGTAAACAATAGTAGCAGAACCATCATAAAGATATAAAGGTTATTTATTAGGCCAACATAAAAATGACAAAGTTTCAAACGCATGTCCTTAATCATGTCTGGTTATACAATTGTACATATTGCATTTAAATACCCAAATAGCCCCACCCCCAAAAAAATCTACAAAGTCCCCCCTAGTGGACAAATTCAACATCACAAAACTTAAATAAAATATAGTTTAATCTATTTTTCTATTCATGCTACTTGGTGTTAAATTCCCCAATGGAATAATCCAATATACCTCCCTTTTCTTAAACAACATTTCTCTATTTCCCCCTCTCCTAAGGCAATATACCTGTTCAAGAATTTGAAATCTAAGCTGGCACAAATTATGGGCAGTCACGATAAAATGATGAGAAACTGGTGCATCAAGCGGCCCAGTCCAGTTGCTTTTATATTGGTTAATACCAGGGCCGTCTTTAATATTGACTGGACCCTGGGCAAACATTTTCTTGCCCCACTCCCATGCAATTCTACTCTCCACCCCAACATCCAAAAAAACTACTAAATCAATTTATTTTATAATTTTTTTAAAATTATTAACCCAGCAGTGGATCATCCACTGCTGGGCTAATCATTTGAAAGAATTTAAGTAAATTGCAATATGTGAAACTGGATCTAAGCAGTACTAATAAGTAAATAAATATATAAATTCCTCCACTGTGGATTAATTAAATATGCTTTTGAATAGCTGGTTAAAGAGATTTAGGGCAGCCAACAGGAGAAAATCAAGGTAAAGACTGAGGAGGAAGCATGGAGGTGCAGACAAATATACGTTTACTGACTGGAACAGCAGAACTACTATGGGAAGCTGTAAAATCTGAGAAAGAGAGAAAAAAAAATATAAAAATAAACCTTACCTTAATGTGTAACGTATCAGCATGACACTGTACATCAGCCACAGCAGCACATGTTACTTCTTTGCTAGGAACAAGTTCCCTCTCACCCTGCACTAGACAATGCTGCATGGGGGAGGGGCATGTGTGCACTTACTTATTATTCCCACTGACACCTTTCTACAAAGCACTGTTCCCCTAACAAACTTCAGTTACTTGATCTTAGGGCCACAGCAGAAAGAGCAGGGCTAAGGGGACCAGCAGACTGGATGCTGTCTGTCCAAGGCTGCATGGATACAGTGTAAGAGTCACACAGCCTCAAGACTGAAGAGAGCAGTGTTAGCAACTGCACATATGCTCAAATCCTCACGTGCCTGCCGCTCCAGTTTCCTGCTGCATGCACCCACAGTCAGCCCTACTCAAAATCAATCGCCACCACCAGAGCAGTTACCTGGTAACAGTGGTAACCCCAGCAGGACCTTTTCTGATGCAGTGGGATTGGATGGATGCCGAGTTAGGGCTTAGCATTCAGTGCTGCACAGTGCACATTTAAAACAGCACATGGCACTAGCTTGGCATGTCACATGACACCGGTACAGTCTGGCACAGTTTCTCAAAAATACATTTAAGCAGAGAACTTTTGACTGTGACAGTATTAGGACTGACTGTGTGTGACATGTCATCAGCAGTCTGGCATGAACCAAAATAATATACCTCAAAAAAGACTGGGCCCTGGGCAGCTGCCCCTTTTGCCCTGTGTTAAAGACGGCCATGGTTAATACTCTCATGGTCTCTCCTACATACCCCCAACCCACAAGGCATTTGATTAAATACACACAAAATCTGTATTACAAGTATAGTAACCCCTAATTTGATATGTCTTACCTGATTTAGGGTGGGTAAATTTAGGACTATGTATTAACTATTACAGTTAAGACAGGGGAAACAGCTTAAGTTCTTCTTATTGATATAGTTCTGATAAGACCTTTTCCGAGATTCAAAGTCTGCCTGTACTAGACTATCCTTCAATTTCCTACCTCTTTTGTAGGCTTGCATTGGATAATCAAGAAACTCCTTTAGCTCTGGATTGTATATTTGTAAAACATGCTGGTTTTGTCCACTGCGGGGCAGTGTTAATAATGACATTGTAGATTTTTGTGGGTGGGGCTATTCGGGTATTTAATTGCAATTTGTATGCAAGTGTATAACCAGACATGATTAAAGGACTATAATTTACATAAATAAAAAGAGAGAAGCGCTCAACCTGGGAACGAACAATAGCATAATAGCTTGTTCTATGGCTAGTTACCACCGTAGAAGCAGCCTCTTTTTAATGAACAAGAGAAACGGCAAAACCCCAGCCGTATGTTTCAGCCTAGTGTGGGCCTCATCAGTGAGGTGCAGCCATGTCCCTCTAGGCACACTGAGCAACAGGTCCACATCTAGATTCCTGCATAATACTTAAGGAAACTAAGAGTCATAATTTGCATAAATAAAAAGAGAGAAGTGCTCAACCTGGGAATGAACAATAGCATAATAGCTTGTTCTATAGCTAGTTACCACCCAAAATGCAGCCTCTTTTTGTTTAACATGTGCCTTTCACAGAGAAGAACTTTCCTGTAGCATATCACTTTGGGGTTGTCATGTTCCTTGTTCAGAGGTATTTCAGGGCTAGACTGATGCTACTTGGGGGGATCAGACTGATATACCTCAGCAAAGTTTTTGTCTGTGAAAAGCACACTGGTCTAAAAGAGGCTGCTCCTGGGTGGTAAATCACCATAGAACTAGCTGATGAGCTATTGTTCATTCCTGGTAGAGTGCTTCTGTGTGTGTATGCATATTAATATGACCCTAGGTAGGTCTCCCTATGGGTGATGCCCTAGGGAGGTCTCCCTATGGGTGATGGGGGAAACTAGATGTGGGCTCCTTGCCCAGTGTGCTTAGAGGAATGTGGCTGTACCTCACTGACGAGGCCCATAGGAGCCAGAAATTATCTTCTGTGGTTGTCATGTTCCTTGTTCAGAGGATAATTGCCTGGTATTTTGGGGCTTGACTGACCTTACTTGGCGGGATCAGACTGATATACTTCAGGAAAATGTTTCTCTGTGAAAAACACACGGGTCTAAAAGAGGCTGCTCCTGGGTGGTAAATCCACATTGAACTAGCTGATGAGCTGTTGTTCATTCCTGATAGAGTGCTTCTGTGTTTGTATGCAAATTAATATGACCCTAGGGAGGTCTCCCAATGGGTGATGGGGAAACCAGACGTGGACTCCTTGCCCAGTGTGCTTAGAGGAATGTAGCGGTACCTCACTGATGAGGCACATAGGTCTACCTATGGGTGATGCCCTAGGGAGGTCTCCCTATGGGTGATGGGGGAAACTAGATGTGGGCTCCTTGCCCAGTGTGCTTAGAGGAATGTGGCTGTACCTCACTGACGAGGGCCATAGGAGCCAGAAATTATCTTCTGTGGTTGTCATGTTCCTTGTTTAGAGGATAATTGCCTGGTATTTCGGGGCTGGACTGACCTTACTTGGCGGGATCAGACTGATATACTTCAGGAAAATTTTCCTCTGTGAAAAGCACACCGGTCTAAAAGAGGCTGCTCCTGGGAAGTAAATCGCCATAGAACTAGCTGATGAGCTGTTGTTCATTTCTGGCAGAGTGGTTCTGTGTTTGTATGATGGTTAAAGGACCACTCAATGCAGTAGAATTTCATAATTAAGAAGTGCATAATAAAAAGACAACACAATAACACCTACTCTGAATTTCAAATAAGCATTAGATTTTTTTTTCTAAAAAATTTAATTTTCTCCCATTTTCTGGCCCCCTGTATCATGTGACAGCCAGCCAATTACAGACTAGTATATGTATACACTGTGAGCTTGTACACATGCTCAGTGGGATCTTTTCCCCCAGAAAATGTGAATATAAATTTGGAAAGTGTCTTAAAACTGCATGCTCTATCTGAATCATACAATTATTTTGATATGAGTGTCCCTTTAAATACATGCGTTCAAAATGTTGCAACTTTTTATTTTGGCCTAATAAATAACATTCATATAGTTTACTATATGATGAAGTCTGGAGAGTGCCTTTCTATGGAGCTATATGTTATATTAAAAAGAGCAACCAGACATATTTTGAAATGGAGTGAGAGTGCTAATATATATATATATAAATACAAAAATAAATATATATCATTTTTCATAAAATTAAGTTTAGAAAATTGGAAAGAGATCTATTGCACTGTTTATCTGAGGTTGAAAATATGCAGTCACATAGGTCAGTTTTGAGGTCTGTTGTGAGTATGTAGCTTGTGGATATGTAAATTCATGGACAGGGGTCTGGTCTTAGGTCTAATGTGTATACGTGGCTTATATAGGGAAATCTGAATTGAGGATGAATTAGAACTGCATCTACCACACCTGGTCACCACCACATCTGGTCACCCACTGGTTGTGCAGTGTTTTTATTGAGGGCTGCTGATAGTCCTTGCTACCATGGATTACTACAAGGGAGAGGGCATTTGCTGAAATCATTTGATCATTTTAAAAGGTATTCACTCATAATGAAATCGTTAAATTGATGAGTGAAAGTCCCATTATATTTTAAAGATTAGTCGAATGCAGCGTTGTATATTCGCATACTTTACCATCACTTTAACTGGTGCCAGGATCCATTAAAACCTGCCTATATGCCCAGTTAAGACCTCTCCTTGCAATGCAACAATGTTGCAACCCTTACCCTCTCACTAATCTCTAGGTCTTAACCCTTTTGTCGCTCCTAGCCTATTGGTCTCTACACTAGCTTTATAGCTGTTTATAACTGCTCCTGTGTTTCATTAATGTCTGTAGGACTGTATTTGCTAATGAAGAATATATTTATAACTTAGTAGTTTTTAGGTTGGCTGTGAGTGCCCATTTTAGTCACATCACCAGGCATCAGTGGGTTGCAAACTCTATGCAGGAAATATTTAATTATCTAGTGTGTAAATTCAGCTCCAAGAAACACCTTAACATATTTTATTTCTCAATGTTGCCAAATGAGTTATTTAGTCCAAGAGCTGAATTAGATATGCAATGGCATACGCTTTGGTTAACATTTATAGTAGTAATTCAGCTGAATAATTCACAGGTTTTAAATTCTGCCTCAACAGGCATTATAATTAAAGGGACAGTCAACACCATAATTTTTGCTGTTTAAAATGAAAGATAATCCCTTTAATACCCATTCCCCAGTTTTGCATAACCAACACTGTTATAGAAATATACTTTTTACCTCTGTGATTACCTTGTATCTAAGCCTCTGCAGACTGCCCCTTATTTCAGTTCTTTTGACAGACTTGCATTTTAGCCAATCAGTGCAGGCTTCAGGGTAACTTCACGTGCATGAGCTCAATGTTATCTATATGAAACTCATGAACTAATGCCCTCTAGTGGTCAAAATGCATTCAGATTAAAGGCAGTCTTTAATGTCTAATAAATTAGCATATGAACATCCTAAAATTAGCTTTCAACTAAGAATACGAAGAGAGCAAAGCAAAATTGGTGATAAAAGTAAATTGGAAAGTTGTTTAAAATTGCATTCCCTATTTAAATCATTAAAGTTTTTTTGGACGTGACTGTCCCTTTAAATGAATCTACTTTTCTAGTTGTTATATTAAAGACAATTCCCTATTTGTCATTTGCTAATAATTATAAAGACAAGCAAAGCACATAATTGCATGCGCAAATTACTGAAATATAATTAGTGCATTGGATTTGACAAGAGTAATAAGTCTTTTGCCATCATTTTTACCTTTAGTGAATGACCTCTGTCATGAACTTACTTTTTAATGCTAACAATCAATAAATCATAGAACTATATTCTATGTTTATGACAATTGCCCTGTTTACTAATCATTTACTGGAAATGACACACCCAGCTACCAAACAAAACATTATTAGTTTATTATTAATTATTGTAGCTTTAATCAACAACCAAAGCATCCTTATGTGCTGTAATAGCATATCATGTAATGCACATATGTTGCATTTTCCTCAAAGCCAATTATGATGTGGAAAAATGCTACAAAAGATGGTAAGTAAATGGCAGATTTAGGAAGCATTATTTTTATAACAACCTTAAAGGGACACTAAACCCAAATTTTTTCTTTTGCGATTCAGATAGAGCATGCAATTTTAAGCAACTTTCTAATTTACTCCTATTATCAATTTTTCTTCGTTCTCTTGCTATATTTATTTGAAAAAGAAGACATCTAAGCTTTTTTTTTTGGTTCAGTACTCTGGACAGCACTTTTTATTGGTGGATGAATTTATCCACCAATCAGCAAGAACAAAGTAGGTTGTTCACCAAAAATGGGCCGGCATCTAAACTTACATTCTTGCATTTCAAATAAAGATACTAAGAGAATAAAGAAAATTTGATAATAGGAGAAAATTAGAAATTTCATGCTCTAGCTGAATCACGAAAGAAAAAAATTGGGTTCAGTGTCCCTGTAATAATAAAAGTGAATATGGGTTGTTTTTATGAAACTATAGATGCAGCTTCTGTCCCCTTGCAGTGCAGACTCGCTCAAGCAAGCCTGCAACCCCAAGTTAAGAAGCAGTGGGTTATCTACCCAGAAAGATTGATAACACTGGCTCTTGCACAATTGGTTGTACAAGATCAGACGGCGGGGCTGCACAAGTGTTTGCTCATGCAATGATAAGGCAGCAGATTCTACCTCGTTCCCCTATAACTTCAGGAAAACAGAATTCCTGCCTGGGAACCTTGTCCACTTGCATATTAATAAGTAAGGTCCTATAAGTAGGGAAGAATGTGCTGAACATTTAATTTGTTTGGTAGAACGAATAGTCATGGGGACATTCATTTTGGACAATTGAATGTTGATAAGAATAAAAAAATCCATTCAAATTCAGTAATCAAATGTTATTTCTTATTTTTAAATGTTACTTTAGTTTTCGAATGCTCGTAATTAGATTGAATATCCAAATTTGAAATTTCAAATGTAACATTTGATCTAATAAATGCTATTCATAAGTTAAATAGTTATTGTGGTAGGAAATTTAGTAAATTAATGCATAATTGATATAAATATATAATTTCAAATGTTTCTATTTCGAATATTGCATAATATAAATATTACATTTAACAAGAGTATTAGAAATACTATTACAAATGTATTGATTCTAATTTTTCAAATTCGAATATTGTATAATTCAAATCAAATTATTAAAAAAATTTGAATCAAATATTACATTTAAAGAAAGCATTGGAAATACTATTACATTAAATTAATTTTAGAATGTTGTACAAATATTTAAAATTCAAAACAAACGAACGAACCAATGTGTTAAAATGTGTTTCCTTTTTTCAAATGTTGCAAAATATTTTTGTCCTTCCCTACCTATAAGTCCATTGCATGTTTTGAAAAATCCCTTTGGGTTTTTAGTTATCTTTTAAATAACTTTTAGAACTGTGTCTGTATGTGAAATAGTTTTTTTTTCTGAACATAATAATTAAGATACCCAATATTTCCTCTAGGCTATTTGAGGTTAGAGAATGCCAATATATGCAACTGTGTGCTGCTTGATTACAGTATTAGTGGGGATTTAATAACATGAGCTGGATGGCAAATGAAAAAGCAACTCAATGAGAGAGCAAAAGAGTTAACAACACATTGGTACAGCTACTAAATACAATTAATATTCACAAATCCTCTAAAAACAAACAAATAAATAAAAAAGAATATACACTAGGTTTTCCCCACTCTCTCTCTCTCTCTACTTCACAGTAAGGGACCAGATTACAAGTAGTGCGCTAATGATAGCAACGGGTGCGGTATTCAATATTGCAGGAAAATGCTATCGTTAGCGCACGACTTGATATTACAAGTCCATCGCAAAAGCGTGCTTACCAACTTTGCTCTAAGGCAACCTATACTTTGAATGAATAACAAAAACGTGATAACTTGCGCTCATATTACAAGTTGAAAGTTAGAGTTTGTGTTTGAGCGAAAGCTGAAACAGTGCTAGAATATTTTATGCGACTTGAGACCTGAAGTAAATTGTAAGGGTTAAAAAAGTTGCAAAAAACACATAAAAAAACACATTAAATAAAGTATTGCACACATTTATAAAAATTTTAAGAAAAATATATGAGGCTAGATTATAAGTGGCACATTACTTTCTTACAAGTAACATTACTTTCGCAAGCGCTTATTACAAGTTTAAAGTACTATCGAATTTAATGCGCATCTAGTAAGTGCGACTGAAGACCTTGCATTAAGGGTTAGGGATAAAAAAAAGTTGCACCAAACACAACATAAATACATTAAAATATACTCTTACACTAATGTAAGCATTATCTGATACAAATTATTAACATAAATATTAATAACAATTTTTATAAGGATTAAAAGGTATTTGGTATATGGCCATGTATTTGACTACAAAGGTATATAATTATAATAATAATTCTATAATAATGTTTAATAACGTGTTTCACTGTGTATTTACTGTAAATATTTAGCATTCTAATGTACAAACTTCACATACAAGACAATGTGATATTTATTGTAAACAGATATATATATATATATATATATATATATATATATATATATATATATATATATATATATATATATATATATATATTCAAAGAAGACGAGCACTCCAGAAATCAAGTCACAAATGCCCGGGGTGCAACAGATATGATAGTAGAAACAAAAGGAGTGCACTCGCCAGGACTTTTCAGAAGTTTATTCCAAATATGTGAACGTTTTTGGGGGTTTAGCCCCTTTCTCAGACATACAAACTACAAAAAGTCCTGGCGAGTGCACTCCTTCTTTTGTTTCTATATATATATATATACTGAACAAAAAACAGTGAAGTCCCAGGATTTTAGCAAAGTGTGACAAATTTAATTGACGTTTCTGGGATGCTTCTCTCCTTCTTCAGAACAAACAAATAGTGTAAAACACACGCTTAAATAGGGCAAACACTAACAGTCATTACATCATTCCCTGTGTAAAGGCGCCAAACAATTCAAACACAGACTCAACACAGATCGTCAAACTGAAAGTGGTAAAACTAGCCACTTCCGGTCCGGTGTTACAAGCCACAGTAACTATCAATATATAGCATAACAAACTTAAACATCTATATACTAGTCATATACTAGTGTTAAACATATATAGCAATGCAAGGAGAATCCGGACCTGGTACTAACCACTAACCCGGATGTAACACCACATGTATATACCAGAAGTGGGGCATTCCAAACAAATGTATGTTTAACAGGATAACCGGTGTTCTAAAAGTACTTGTATACCATAGGAATATGTGTACCACGTCGCTTCCGGTGACATGTAATCAGCTGTTGGAGAGGTATGGCGTTCACTACAGCGTACAAACAGCTGTTTAAGGCGATTTATATGAGAACATTGGGTCGAGGAATTCTATGGACCGCAAACAATTCTGCGCATGCGCACACGGCCCTACTCCTCAATGATCCATTGTGCGCCACCGACTTGCTTATGGGGGTTACAAGGGGCTGCTGATGGAGCTTACATAACTTACACAGTGGGTGCTTATAGGGGGTGCTGATGGGGCTTATACAGTGGGTGCTTAAACGGGTTACAGGGGTGCTGATGGGGCTTACATCAGTTGCACCCACGGTGTAACTTATGTAAGCCCCATCAGCACCCCCTGTAACCCCTTTAAGAACCCCATGTGTAACTTAAGTAAGCCCCATCAGCACCCCCTGTAACCACTATAAGAACCCCATGTGTAACTTAAGTAAGCCGCATCAGCACACCCTGTAACCCCCATCAGCACCCCCATGCACGATGGATCACTGAGGAGTAGGGCCGTGTGCGCATGCCCATAGAATTCCTCGACCCGTTGTTTTCAAATAACTCTAGGTTAGGCCTCTAGCGCATGTGCAGTGAGCGCCACTAACCTCCAGCAGCTGATTCATGTCACCGGAAGTGACGTAGGTCGCGCATTCCTACGCAGTATACATCTTCTTTTAGAACACTGGTTCCCAACTGGAAGTGGGGCATAATGTGAACAAATGTATGTGTAACAGGATAACCGGTTCCCAACTGGAAGTGGGGCATAATGTGAACACACACTAAGCCAATAGCCATACTTAATACTATATTTGGTAGAAAAATTCTAATTGCATGTGTGTCCTAACAAAAATAGGTATGAAATTAAAAACAATAATAAGTTATTAGCTCATAGAAATTAATAAGTTGAGTATGTGTACATAAGAACATTGTTCAAAAAACAAATGCACAAATACAGTATGTATATAATAAACATGTAAACATGTACAGATGTAAATATAAATAAGTACTGAATCACTGGCTAAACGTTACAGACCCATTCCAAAAAATATTTCTGAATAAAGGACTGTAAAGAAAAGAGTAGAAAGACTGACATAAATAACATATCACTCCAAAGCAAAACATTTTTCAATAAACTGGTTTGAATCACATATTACATCATATAGGATACTGGTTTAGATCAAGAAAGGGTTACTCCATAGTAAGGTGTATCATGTGTTAATACCAGCCATGTTATGGTCACATGTTCAGATTGTGACAGTGCAGGGCCAACCTGAATAATCAGAGTTGGGCTATAGCAGAAAGTATACATATTCTGTATAACAAGGTACCACACCAGGGTCAATAGAATCCTGGGTAGAATTCTAATCAGGCGTCAAAATGCATGTGCCTAGTGTCTATAGACACCAAGACACCTGCAACACACCCAAAGTCATAAAATACTACCACTACCCCAAAACCCATCTGCACTAGCTCCGCTGGATTTACATAAGGCTACCAAAATCTGGCATAACGTTTACTCCCTTAGGAGCAACAGTGTCCAATCTCAAGATCCACTCTGCCTCCCTCTTGAGTAACATCTTGTTCTTATCTCCACCTCTAGGTGGTTTCGGGACATGGTCAATTAAGATCACTCTTAGAGAAGCCATAAGATGTTTAGCCTCTAACCAGTGGCGTGCCACTGGTTGGTCAGATCGTCCCTTATCAAGGGCCTGCCTCATGGCAGTTTTATGGTTTGCCATGTGTTCCCGACATAATGCTTTCCACATGGGCAAAATAATATGTACACCACATATTCCGTGGTGCATGTGATGGAATGTAGGATGGTGTACCTCTTGTTATTATGTGGGTGGTTAAACTGCTTTGTGGCTATTAAGCCATTACACGTAGTGCAATTTGGGCACTTGTAACAGCCCTTAAATGTTGGTTGTGCTGGCGATTTGGTATGAGTTAATGAGGTCTGTTCTAACCAGAAGGTCTTGAATATTGGGATTGCGTTTATAGCCCACCATGGGGGTAGTTTCTTTAGCAAACGTCAATTTAGGATCAGAGTGTAAGATATTCCAGTGTTTCTTTGCTATTTGTCCCAACTGTTTTGTATTAGGAGCAAACGTAGTGGTCAAAATCAGTTTAGAAGCTTCATCTTTACTTGCAGTCTGCTTTTGGAGAACATCATCTTGTGAAAGTCCCTTGATTTGTTCAAGTATGGGGTCAATCAATTTGGATTTATATTCCCTATTGAGGAATTTAGTCTTCATATCACCCAATTGTGAGACCCCTCTTTCTGGATTAGAATGGTTTTGAATTGTACTAATGAATTGAGACTTAATTATTATTATAAGGTGGGTGATAGCTTTCAGCCCTATGAAGGGAGTTACGGTCTGTGGATTTTGTGTATAGTGTGGTTTCTAATCTATCTCTCTTTGTGATCAGCAATCAAGAAATTGTATAGATTATATGCTGTAATTCTAACTGTGGTTGGTGTATTGTTATACTGAGTGAACCATTCTTGTAGGCTGCTCTCATTGCCACTCCACACTAGTATAATATCAATGTTTCTCCTGTAAAAAAATCACAGGAGATACAATTTTAGACTAGAGAAATTATTTCTCGAAACTTGCCATAAAAATATTGGCATAGGCTGGGGCCACATTTGACCCCATTGCTGTGCCAGACATTTGGAGAAAGAATGTTTTTCAAATTTGAAATAGTTTTTCTTCAAACAAAATTCAAAGAGTTGTAATACGTATTCAATAGGTGGACCTATATACTTATCAGACAATTTATGTGTTTCTTTAACAGTTGTTAGGCCAATGTCATGGGTGATGATGGTGTATAAATTATTCACATCAAGTGTGACCAAAATATCATCCTCGAGAATATTAATCTGTTTAAGTGTGTGCATAGGTCATTAGTGTCAAGTAGGTGAAATCTATCCATTTTAACAACTGGTTGGAGAAGATAGTCTAGAAATTAAGCCATTGGCTGAAGAATGGACTCCCTTGTGGAAACAATAGGGTGACCCGGAGGATCATGGAGGGATTTGTGGACTTTTGGAATTGTATAGAGAATTGGTATTTTAGGATATCTGGTGATCATAAAGTATCTCAGTTTCTCTGTCAGAAAACCTTGTTTAAACCCAAATCTGACCAGGGTGTCTACTTGTTTCTTAAATTTGAATGTAGGGTCAAAAAACAGTTTCTGATAAGTCCCCTGATCATTAAGTTGACACAAAGGGGCCTATTTATTAAAGGTCTTGCGGTTCTGATCCGACAGTGCAGATCAGGTCCACAAGACCTCGCTGAATGCGGAGAGCGTATTGCCAATCGGCCGCCTGCAGGGAGGTGTCAATCAACCAGATCGTACTCGTTCGGGTTGATTTCCGGCGATTCCTGTCCGCCTCATCAGAGCAGACGGACAGGGTTATGGAGCAGCGGTCTTTATAACTGGTGTTTCTGGTGAGTCTGAAGACTCGCCAGAAACACAGGCCCACAAGCTTCATTCAGAGCTTGATAAATGGACCCCATAATGTCTTGTCTGTAATACTCATAGTCTAGCAATCGCTCCTCCAGGCCCCCTATTTTTTCCATTCTTCAGCCGGTGGCTCAATTTCTAGACTATCTTCTCCAACCAGTTGTTAAAATGGATAGATCTTACCTACTTGACACTAATGGCCTATTGTGCACACTTAAACAGATCAATGTCATGTAAGATGATATTTTGGTCACACTTGATGTGAATAATGTATACACCATCATCTCCCGTGACATTGGCCTAACAGCTGTTAAAGAAACACCTAAATTGACTGAAGTATATAGGTCCACGTATTAAATACGTATTACAACTCCTTGAATTTTGTTTGAAGAAAAACTATTTCAAATTTGAAAAACATTTTTTCTCCAAATATCTGGCACGGCAATGGGGTCAAATGCCAATATTTTTATGGCAAGTTCCAAGAAAGAATTTCTGCGGTCTAAAAATGTATCTCCTGTGAATTTTTACAGGAGATACATTAATGATATTATACTAGTGTGGAGCGGCAATGAAAGCAGCCTACAAGAATGGTTCACTCAGTATAACAATACACCAACCACAGTTAGATTTAAGATGAATTACAGCATATCATCTATACATTTTCATGACTTGCTGATCACAAAGCAGAGAGATAGATTAGAAACCACTTTATACACGAAACCCACAGTCATTCTCATATGCGCTAACCCAATCGCATATTCTCATATGCACTAACCCGATTGCATGTTCTCAAGGGTGCTAACCCGACATAAAAATATGAATATGAATATTTCACATTCCAATGTTCTTCACATAGAAGAATATATTCTATTTATTCATAGATAAATATTTCTACATATATCTAATATTTTTTTGGTGTATATATATATATATATGTATATATATATATATATATATGTATATATATATATATATATATATATATATATATATATATATATATATATATATATATATATATATATATATATATATATATAATTATATACAGGTATAGATATATACAGATATATATATATATATATAGGAATATTTATTTATAAATACATAGAAAATATTCTGCCAAGTGTTATACAGTAGATACACAGTATAACACTTTATTACCCTCAGAGATTTATGAAAAATAGGGGCTGTCAGTGAAAGTTGACAGATGTTTCCCATACAAAGTAATTAAGTTGGCTGGAAAGGGAACTTTGCTGGGGAGAGTGAAGTTAGCAGGACACAGGGGACACACTTTAACCCCTTAACCAAAAATAATGTATAAATACATATGGCTAGATTTAGAGTTTGGCGTTAGCCGTCAAAACCAGCGTTAGGGGCTCCTAACGCTGGTTTTGGGCTACCGCTGGTATTTAGAGTCAGTCAGGAAAGGGTCTAACGCTCACTTTGCAGCCGCAACTTTTCCATATCCCCTTACGCCATTTGCGTATCCTATCTTTTCAATGGGATCTTTCTAACGCTGGTATTGAGACTCGTGGCTGAAGTGAGCGTTAGAAATCTAACGACAAAACTCCAGCCGCAGCAAAAAGCCAGGAGTTAAGAGCTTTCTGGGCTAACGCCGGTTCATAAAGCTCTTAACTACTGTGCTCTAAAGTACACTAACACCCATAAACTACCTATGTACCCTTAAACCGAGGTCCCCCCACATCGCCACCACTCTATTAAAATTTTTAACCCCTAATCTGCCGACCGCACACCGCCGCCACCTACGTTATCCCTATGTACCCCTAATCTGCTGCCCCTAACACCGCCGACCCCTATATTATATTTATTAACCCCTAATCTGCCACTCCAAACGTCGCCGCCACCTACCTACACTTATTAACACCTAATCTGCCGACCGGACCTCACCGCTACTATAATAAAGTTATTAACCCCTAATCCGCCTCACTCCCACCTCAAAAACCCTATAATAAATAGTATTAACCCCTAATCTGCCCTCCTTAACATCACCGACACCTAACTTCAAGTATTAACCCCTAATCTGCCGACCGGACCTCGCCAACACTATAATAAATGTATTAACTCCTAAAGCTAAGTCTAACCCTAACACCCCCTAAATTAAATATAATTTAAATCTAACAAAATAAATTAACTCTTATTAAATAAATTATTCCTATTTAAAGCTAAATACTTACCTGTAAAATAAACCCTAATATAGCTACAATATAAATAATAATTATATTGCAGCTATTTTAGGATTAATATTTATTTTACAGGCAACTTTGTATTTATTTTAACCAGATACAATAGCTATTAAATAGTTACCTAGTTAAAATAATTACAAAATTACCTGTAAAATAAATCCTAACCTAAGTTACAATTAAACCTAACACTACACTATCAATAAATTAATTAAATAAAATACCTACAATTATCTACAATTAAACCTAACACTACACTATCAATAAATTAATTAAATACAATACCTACAAATAAATACAATTAAATAAGCTAACTAAGTTACAAAAAATAAAAAAATATTTACAAACATTATAAAAATATTACAACAATTTTAAGCTAATTACACCTACTCTAAGCCCCCTAATAAAATAACAAAGCCCCCCAAAATAAAAAAATGCCCTACCCTATTTAAAATACAAATAGAAAAGCTCTTTGACCTTACCAGCCCTTAAAAGGGCCTTTTGCGGGGCATGCCCCAAAGAATTCTGCTCTTTTGCCTGTAAAAAAAACATACAATACCCCCCCCCAACATTACAACCCACCACCCACATACCCTTAATCTAACCCAAACCCCCCTTAAATAAACCTAACACTAAGCCCCTGAAGATCTTCCTACCTTATCTTCACCACGCCGGGTATCACCGATCGGTCCAGGCTCCGAAGTCTTCATCCAAGCCCAAGCGGGGGCTGAAGACATCCATCCTCTGGCTGAAGTCTTGATCCAAGCGGCGGCTGAAGAGGTCCATCATCAGGGCTGAAGTCTTCATCCTATCCGGGCAGAAGAGGAGATCCGGACCGGTAGACATCTTCATCCAAGCGGCATCTTCTATCTTCTTCCATCCGATGACGAGCGGCTCCATCTTCAAGACCTCTGGCGCGGATCCATCCTCTTCTTCCGACGTCCTAACACAGAATGAAGGTTCCTTTAAGGGACGTCATCCAAGATGGCGTCCCTCGAATTCCGATTGGCTGATAGGATTCTATCAGCCAATCGTAATTAAGGTAGGAAAATTCTGATTGACTGATGGAATCAGCCAATCAGATTCAAGTTCAATCCGATTGACTGATGGGATCAGCCAATCAGATTGAGCTCGCATTCTATTGTCTGATCGGAACAGCCAATAGAATGCGAGCTCAATCTGATTGGCTGATTGGATCAGCCAATCGGATTGAACTTGAATCTGATTGGCTGATTCCATCAGCCAATCAGATTTTTCCTACCTTAATTCCGATTGGCTGATAGAATCCTATCAGCCAATCGGAATTGAGGGGACGCCATCTTGGATGACGTCCCTTAAAGGAGCCTTCATTTGTCGTAGTCCGTCGGTGAAGAAGGAGGTTCCGCGTCGGCGGGAGGAAGATTCAAGACCCGGCTTGGAAGATGACATCGCCCGGATAGAAGACCTCTTCAGCGCCTCTTTGAAGATGACATCGGCCGGATCGAAGACTTTTCTTCAGCGCCGCCTGGATGATGACTTCATCGGATGGAAGATTTCTTCAGCGCCGCTTGGAGGATTAACTTCTTCCGCTCCGGATGTCCACTTCGGTTCCATCGCTGCTTGGCTGAGTGAAGACAAGGTAGGATGATCTTCAGGGGCTTAGTGTTAGGTTTTTGTAAGGGGGGTTTGGGTTAGATTAGGGGTATGTGGGTGGTGGGTTTTAATGTTTGGGGGGGGTTGTATTTTTCTTTTACAGGCAAAAAAGCTGTTTTCTTTGGGGCATTCCCCCACAAATGGCCCTTTTAAGGGCTGGTAAGGTAAAAGAGCTTTGAAATTTATTTAATTTAGAATAGGGTAGGGCATTTTTTTATTTTGGGGGGGTTTGTTATTTTATTAGGGGGCTTAGATTAGGTGTAAGTAGCTTAAAATTGTTGTAATATTTTTAACATGTTTGTAACTTATTTTTTTATTTTTTGTACTTTAGTTAGTTTATGTAATTGTATTTAATTGTAGTTATTTGTAGGTAGTTTATTTAATTAATTTAATGATAGAGTAGTATTAGGTTTAATTGTAACTTAGGTTAGGATTTATTTTACAGGTAATTTTGTATTTCTTTTAGCTAGGTAGTTATTAAATAGTTAATAACTATTTAATAACTATTCTAACTAGCTAAAATAAATACAAAGTTACCTGTAAAATAAATATAAATCCTAAGATAGCTACAATATAATTATTAATTATATTGGAGCTATCTTAGGGTTTATTTTACAGGTAAGTATTTATTTTTAAATAGGAATAATTTATTAAAGTATAGTGTAGTGTTAGGTGTAATTGTAACTTAGGTTAGTTTTTATTTTACAGGTAAATTTCAGTTTATTTTAGCTAGGTAAGCTATTAAATAGTTAATAACTATTTAATAGCTATTGTACCTAGTTAAAATAAATTGAAAGGTACCTGTAAAATAAAAATAAATCCTAAGATAGCTAGAATATAATTATTATTTATATTGTAGCTATATTAGGGTTTATTTTATAGGTAAGTATTTAGTTTTAAATAGGATTCATTTAGTTAATAAGATAAATATTATTTTGATTTATTTAATTAGTATTTAAGTTAGGGGGGCGTTAGGGTTAGACTTAGGTTTAGGGGTTAATAATTTTATTACAGTGGCGGCGGCGTAGTGGGGGGCAGGATAGGGGTTAATAAATTTATTATAGGGGGCGACGGTGTAGGGGAGGCAGATTAGGGGTTAATAGGTTTAATATAGGTTGCGGCGGGTTCAGGGAGTGGCGGTTTAGGGGTTAAACTATTTATATAGTTGCGGAGAGGTGCGGGATCAGCAGGATAGGGGTTAATAACTTTATAATAGAGGGCAACGGTGTAGGGGGGGCAGGATAGTGGTTACTAGGTATACTGTAGGTGGCAGCGGTGTCCGGGAGCGGCGGTTTAGGGGTTAATACATTTATAAGAGTTGCAGCAGGGTCTAGGAGCGGCAGTTTAGGGGTTAATACATTTATAAGAGTTGCGGCAGGGTCTAGGAGCGGCGGTTTAGGGGTTAATACATTTATAAGAGTTGCGGCAGGGTCTAGGAGCGGCGGTTTAGGGGTTAATACATTTATAAGACTTGCGGCAGGGTCTAGGAGCGGCGGTTTAGGGGTTAGTAACTTTATTTAGTTGCGGGGGGCTCTGGGGGCGCCGGTATAGGGGGTAGAACAGTGTAGTTTAGTGTGAGTGCTTAGTTACAGGCTAGCAAGAAAGCTGTCAAACAGCCGAAGAGCAGCGAGATCGGATGAGTGATAACTCTCACAGTCCGCAGCTCATCGCCCCGCGGCTTTTTGACAGCTTTTTTTGATAACTTAGGCGTATTTTTTCAGGTCCGCGGCAGCGATGTGAGGCGAGCTTAGGCAGGCGTATTGGGCCGGCGAAGCCAGAAAAGTGGACGGCTTGATAACTACCCCCCAGAGTCCTCCATAATTATAAAGAAGGAATCTTAAATAATTAGTCTGTATTGTGCTTGGTAAACTCTCACATACATAAAAAAAGTATCTGTAATTGGTATCGGCGACTATTTGAAAACAAGTATCGGTACTTGTACTCGGTCTTAAAAAAATGGTAACGGTGCCACCCTAATTCTAATACAAGAAATAAGATTATATAAACAGAGGTTTTGTCAGATAATACAGACTTTTACTTTGTCTCATTCAGACTCACTTTCACTCAAATAATGTTCTTTTGTTTTAAACACTTAGGGGTCTATTTATGAAGCAGCAAATGCTGCTTCCGACCCTCTCTGCTTCAGTTCCAACTGAAGCGGAAGTTAAGAAGCGCTGCTCCTTAACTCGTCCTCCACCTCTGAGATGGCGGACAGTAATCAGCCTGATCAAATACGATCGGGTTGATTGACACCCCCTGCTAGCGGCCGATTGGGTATTGCACCAGCAGTTCACAAGAAGAGCTCTTGAATAAAAAAGATTGTTATGTTTTTTTCCAGTTTGCACATTTCATGGAAGTCTATGGAAGAATACGTTAACGCAGTCAGGATATTCAAAGTTCAACGCTTTGCGTGTGTCGGGTTGCGCTCGTATTACAGGATGAAAGTAAAATAGAAAAACAGACGTGCAAAAAGTTAATTTTATGGGGAATTCAATTTTGATTTCCCTTTACTTTGTCTTTAACATAAGGCCTGATCCTTAAATGTCTTTTAGTTGTAATACACCATGCGTACAATGTAATACATTGTGAGCAAAAAAGTACATTTTATCAAACTAGATTAATGCTATGGATTCACCTTGTATCAAACAATGTAGTCGCTAACTTTTTTTTTTTTGTTGTGTGATTTCTAAATTTTTATGTTTGCTAGATCCTACCATCTTGTAGGTTCCTCCAGCCCCCGCTCATTTCCTGGTTTTGCAGTTTTACACATAAGAGCGGTCCCACCCACTCTATATGTAGTCATCCGTGCTCGTGCTCGTTCAAGATTGATGACAATTAGTAACTTGCTCCGATCGATGTGCGCGGATGCAGTTACGTAATTAGCTGGGTTTCCCTGTTCAGTTCAAATGCACATGCATGTCTTATGAACACACTTCTATACTCAGAGCTAATTCAGTGAGTAGCGCATGCATATTTGAATGTTGGGGCGTAGATTGAAGCTTTACAGAAGCCACTGGGGGACCAATCAATTACTTGTAGTGAGATTCGTCATCTTAAAACACAAAAAAAAAATTAGCCGGACGGATGAACGGTGAGATAGTTTTGCGGATTGTAAGGTAAATAACTATGATAAAGATACTTCTTTAAAAAAATGATGAATTAAAGTCATAATATTTAAAGATGTATTTTTATGTGCTGCATAGAGATGATCGATAGTTTACTTTCACTTTAAATATGCCGTGCTAACAATGTATTACATTGTGAACATGGTGTATTACAGCGTGGTAGTGATTTTCATTTTTTTTCCCAACGTGACACTGGCGGGATTCCGTAGGATTAAGTAATATTCCTTAATAAGATACATTTATATAATGAGCTATAAATATAGAACTGTAATTTTGTGAGCTTCTAATTTGCTGAAATTAAAAACTCCTGCTTGCTCTAAGGTTGTACGATAATAGGTTTTATTATCCCATTTTGTCTGTCATTTACAAGTAGCTTTTTTCACATTTGTGTTTAGTCAGATTCCTGTATATTACAGTGAATCTGTTTTTCTAGAATTTCATGCAGTGAAATCATTATACTGCACATTAGCTTTGCCAATAACCTGGTGTTTATGGATGTGTCAAGAAAAAAAAATTCATACATTCTGCCAGTGTCGAGTCTTTACAAAAATAATAAGCAAGTGACAAAAATACATTACAGCACAATATTTTGAACATTATGGCTTTTAAGCCTTTTATGTGCAGTAAAAGCTTTTAAGAGGATTGATGCCATCCCCATTAATCTAATCCTTACTATTTACATGTAGCAGAAATACAAAATTCAGCACTGCAGGGTTAGTCTCAGATGTCATTTGATAATTATGAAATAATGAAGCAGTTAGTTTAACCCTATAGCTTTGCATGGTCTCTGCTTCCGATGTTTTTCACCCTTATCTCACTCCTTTTCTGCTTTCTCTCACTTTCATCTCCTCCCTAACCTTCCGTGCATCATTTTGCTGGCTCCCCGGAGAAAGTGATTGTGATGGATTCTTCAAAACCATCTGCTCTGCTTGTTAGGCTCTTAATTAACAAGTAATTACCCGCTTAATATTCACAGTGCTGGCTGCAATCGCTGTGTCCGAAAAACCCTCATTAAAAAGGAGGGTTCATTTTATATTAGTTACCTCATTGTGAGCATCCGGGTCTGTCCTTCTCTGTGTTTCCCGAGAAGCATAAAATAATATACTATGCAAAGTGTTTTCAGAAACACAGAGGAACAGGTGAGCAGTGTCTCTGTGGGGCCTAATGAAGGAAGCTGAGCCAATTCCCGGTTCCTAACTAAATGGCAGGAACACTCCAGTTGTTATTGGGGCCTGGCAGGGATTCTGAAGCACGGAGAAGTACAAGTGTCTAATTAGATTGCCTTGGAGAGACTTCTGAGAGCTAAAACTTTAGCAGGCACTCTCAGTTTATTTGTTTACTTGGTTTTAGTCTGTGGGGGTTTCTATGCTGTAAGCTGACAACATATTGACAGAATAAGGACGTTGACATTACAAATGTGATGCCTGAATGTGGGAAACAAACAAACGGAATACAAAAATTACTGTGACCTTTGCTTTATTAGTCATTCCGCCCCCCCCTCAAATTATATTACTGTTTATTACTAAAAATGTGCTATGATGTAGAAAAATTTAAATTTGCCAACAATATATATATATTTTTTCTGGCAGTAAGGGCCTGAACCTTGTTGTTTTGCTGTTTGCTGATATTTAGAAGAAATTGATTTATAAGTAAATTACATTAAACTCAATACATTAATAATGCTATTTTTATTATTTTTTGTAAGGTGCCACCATATTCTGAAGTGCTGTATACATGATCATATTAACATAGAATGCTTTACGTTTACTTCATAACAGAACGACTAAACACTGTCTGTGATGTGAGTTACGCTAAGTTAGATGAAAATCAATTAAAGAAAATAATTATTTAATTGATTCCACTTCAAGTATTTTAAAGCATAGCTATTCACAGTTGTAATGCATTATAATGAAATATTAATACGATTAAAAAGTAGGGATGTGCATTTGTGACATTCGGGCCAATTCAAATTTCAAAGATGGCGGCCACATTTTTAGAGCCCGGATTTCTTCTTGTGAAAATGCAACATACTAAGATCTGAAGTTGCACATATCTTAGGGCTAGATTACGAGTGGAGCACAAATTTGTGCATCTCCAAGGTCGATATTCGCACAGTCGCAATTATTTTACCATGTGTGTTAATATGCGCATCCTAGCGCAGAAAAGGACTTTTCACATAATTGTGATTGCATAATCACATTTCCCCATAGAATTTAATGCAACCTTGTTTTCATGCCAACAAACTAACAGCCACAGCTTGCGCAACCCCGATCACATATATAATTTTGTTTATATATATATTTATGCATTTATATATATCTATATATGTTTTGAAATACATAAATATATAAGTATAGATTAATATACATATATTTATAGACATACACATATGAATAAATGTGTTTCAATGGATCCCCATGTAAAAGCACTTTTGGACAATTTCTTTTTTAACACCTGACATCTCATAACTTTGAACCCTTATAACATTTTTGTGCAATATTTGTTATTAAATATTTATCAGACTGTGTTAATATGAATGTTGCTGTAAAGTCCAATGTATTTTTTAATGTGTTTTGTGACACTTTTTTTCAATTTACCAGAGGTCTAAGGTTGCAGTGTTTACTTGTGAGTATAATGCAATTAAGCTCTAGTGGTCGCATTTACTTCCAACTTGTAATATCAGTGTAATTTAACTTGTGCCGAAAAGGAGCCTATTTGCCCCATGCGAGTGCACAGAGCACTGTGCTCCGCTCCTAATCCAGCCCACTGTATTGCACTTTCACAATAATAAATACGAATTGCTGAATGCGGCTTGCGACCCCCATCTTCAGCATTCAGATCTGCCCAAATGTCACAAATGCACATCCCTATTAAAAAGAGTCACCCATCAATTAATTTAAATTAATATTTTTTTAAATACATTTACATATCATTTTTAAAAACGCTCCTGTACTTTTATTTGGATCTACAACCTCAGTTTAACATGTACTGTTTTAAAATAGCTAAATTAGCTACACCTTTTCTACTGTATATTACCTATGATTCCCTCTATTTTACGGCTATGTTGATAAAATGTATGAAAAATAGATCTTTATGTTTATTTTTGTATATTAAAACGCCTTTTTTAAAATACTACAATTAGGGATAGGCAAATGTGTTTATATTTGAATGTTAGAACAAATATTATTGTACAAATTCGATTTACATAACCAAATGTTGATAAGAACGAATATTCTTAAACATTCTATAATCGAATGTTATTTACAGTTTTCAAATGTTTATAATTAGATCGAATGTCCACATATTAATAGTCCACAATACTATTCAGAAGTTCAATAGTTCATGTGGTAGGGAATTTAGAAAATTGATACATAATAGATACAAATAAATCAATTTATGTTTCTGTTTTAAATATTGCATAATTTGAATATTACATTTAAAGAAAGCATTAGAAACACTATTACAAATATATAAATTCAAATTTTTCTAATTTAAATATTTCATAATTTGAACTGAATTATTAGAAAAATTCAAATAGAATATTGCATTTAAAGAAAGCGTTAGAAATGCTAGTACATTAAACAAATGTTAGAAAGTTGTACAAACATTCAAAAATCGAAACGAACTAACAAATGTGTTAAAATTGTTTTCTTTTTCAAAGGTTGCGAAACATTCGCCCATCCCTAACTACAATCCATCATAATGGGTTGAGCTTGCTGGGAAATCAGATCTTCTTATTTTATCACTTTCTATACACACAAATGCTTACTTATTGTATCTCTGTATACCAAATGATAAAGATTCTCCTGCTTGGAGAGAAATTGTAGTAAAGACTTCACAGGGCTGAACTCCCTGAATGCTAAAAGAAAAAGAGCAGAACCTCTAGCACTGCAAGATCTCTCACAAGATGCTAGACAGGCAAAAATGTTGCTATACTTCTCTAAGGGGTGTTCCATACATTTCTGTATGTGAAGGTGAGACAAGTCAAGTGCAATATAGCACTGAATGATATGAGAGTTTTGTTGCGCTTACATTTTGTGTTTTATATTTTATATTACATTATACTTCAGATTGAGTCCTTTCAGTATTTTTATATTTAAGTGTTGCACTTTCTATTTTATATTTTAATACATTTAGATTTTGATCAATCAGGGATTTTAGAAATTCGAATTATGTTTTGAAAGTTTATGTTACTTTAACAAATTAGGATTATACTACGTATATTTCTGTGTATTTTTTACAAATTCCATTGCACTTCATATTTTCACTATTGTACAATAAAACAGGGCTTCAAAAAGTGGCAGAGACAGGGGAGTTTCCAGGATATGCCTAAAGCTCTATCGCAATTCTTGTAAAATGCTGTAAGTATTTTAAACAAGCTGCTATCACTGAATTATCTCGCCAGCTGTATGCAGGTGAAGTTTGCTCAAAATTCACATAGCACTTATTAACTGACAGAAAAGTAATCTATACTAAAGTACTGGCAAAAAAACAAGTTAAATAGTAGTAAAAACATGTCAGTTTAATTTGTATTTGCTGCAAACTGAGACTTTATATCATCTGCAGGTGTTCTCTTCTTTACTTTTCTCTCACCTTTGAAATACTGTATCTCAGAGAAACTCATTACTTTCTATGGAACATCCAGGTTCCCCCCTTTTTCTTATAGAATTCAGAGAGTTCAGCCCCTGGGAAGTCGGCACTATAATTGCTCTCCAGAGTGTAGAGCATTTGCTTATTGGGCCCATAGAAAGTAATGAAGCTCTCTGGGAAACTGAAGCTGTCAGTTTTTCAGTTTCATTTGAATAGAAGAAATACAAAGTGCAATGTAATTTGTTAAGAAAGAAACACAGAGTTTACTAGTGTGGACACAGTAGCAGCGTTAAATTAAAAGTCATATGCAATATGCTAAAAGTTAGTGCTTCATGAGAAAAAAAAAAAAAATATATATATATATATATATTTATATATAAGTCATATTCCTGTGGTAGTTAAAAGTGAAAGAGCACACACCACTGGGATCAATAGTAGGAAATTTAAAGATTCAAGAGCATTTTAAATCAGCTGAGAGGCAGACATTGTGCCGATCTGCCCACTCACCCAACCTCTGCTGGTCCAGTCTTACAATTGATCACTGCATACGTTCCTCTAGACTACTGGATATCTTTGAGGGAGGGCAGAAAATACCAGGAAACAAACTCCATCCACGGGTGTCTGACACTACACCTGCTCCATTTGGTTCTCTGCAAACACCTACGTTCATGAGTCACCTATGGGTGATATGAGTGGGGGGAGAGAGAAGGGAGTGCGCTGGTTCCAGATCTCACCAGGGTAGGGGCAGTAAAATGATAGCAGGAGCTTCCAAACAGGCTGAGTAAGTACTTTAATCACTGCTCAAGGGAACTTGTCCATCAAACTGCAACATAACATAATGTTCTGTGTAATCCAATCAGCTGTATATAAAAAAATCCCATAGTAGTGGGGGCTAGGGAGGCTCAAAACATGAGCACTAGTAGATCACACATTCGATAATAAGGCTGGCAATAAAGAATAGTCACAAAAAGGTGAATTGAATGTGACAATAAAACATAACATTTATTCAAAATGAGTAAAAAATGACCACTACAGCAAAGTTGATGTTACAAGATAGGTTGCAAACAGCTTACATGTTTCAGCATTCAAGCCGTAATCATAGCTGAAACACTTAAGCTTTCACCAGATGAAGAGGTTTCCTTGAAACGCGTAGTGGTTATAGAGGGTCCACCGGCCGGTGTTTCTGCATTCTGAATTGGAGCTTGCTGATCTGAACAGAGAGACTCTCCTTGCCACAAACTTTTTTAAGTGCAAGTATCTTTTGTATATTGCAACATATGTTTAATTTTAATTGTATTGTTATACACTTACAGTATATATATATATATATATATATATATATATATATATATATATATATATATATATATATATATATATATATATATATATTTATTAAATATCATTTTTTTAACTTGTTACTTTTGAGTGATCTCAATTCTTTAGCATTGTCTGTTCCCCCTTTTTTTGGATGAGAGTTTAACTCTAAATACAACATAAATACATTGAAAAATACAGTTACACTCATATAAAAACTATCTGATAAAAGTTAGTCAATTAAATAGTAAAACAAAAGTTATAAGGGTTTAAAGGTATATGGTATGTGACAAGGTGTTTGACTGCAAAGGACTATATTGTATATATGTATATATATATATGTCTAAATATGTATGTGTATGTATTTATGTATTTAAGTGTTTTACTGTATATATACTATATATATTTCACATTCCAATGTTCTTCATACAGAAAAAAATATCCTTATTGTAAATATATATTCCTATAGATATCTGTATATACTTATACTCATATATCTATTCTTATAGATATATAGGTATAGATATCTATTTTACATTAACATTAGCAGATATATATAGAAATATATATTTAATAATACAAATGATTCTCTTTTTAAATCCTGAAAGACAAATTTAGGTTCATGCCCTTTTAAAGCATGTTCTTGAAATATTAAATATAAAATATTAAAAAATATGAATAATAATTATTAAAAATTATTATACATACTGTAAACTATTTTAAATAATCCATAGAATATATATATATTTTTTTACAGATTGTATAATAACATTGGGATGTGAAATATTAATAACTCCTGGCTGGTTAGCACACAAGCAATGTGTTATGTTTTTTCTTCTGTGCTCTCCATCGAAATCTATGGGGGCAAATAAGTTAGCGCGGTTGTGATATTTGAAGTCCTTTGGTTAGCACCCGTCGGGTTTCGCTCATGCACAAACTTGTTCCTTTAACTTGTAATATGTATTCTACCCGTCAACCACAAAAAGCTTACTTCTAACAAAATGTATGCTTGACAAAAGTCCTAAATAGCATACCACTTATAATCTAGCCCATAGTGTCTTCTCATTACTCTAACCTAACCTCTAATCTAGCTCCCGATTTTGCTGCCACAATACTAAAGTTATTAACCCCTCTTCCCCCGCACCCCAACATCGCCCACACTATAATAAAGTTATTAACCCCTAAACCTCTAGCCTCCCACATCACTGCCACTAAATAAACCTATTAACCCGTAAACCGCCAGCCCCCCACATCACAAAAAACTCAATTAAACTTTCAACCCCTAAACCTAACAACCTCCTAACTTTAAATTAAAATTACAAGATCCCTATCTTAAAATAAAGAAAAACTTACCTGTGAAATTAAAAAAACCTGTTTAAACTATAAATTAAACTAACATTACTATTACATTAAAATTAAAATAACTATCAATTTAAAAAAAAAAATAGTTATAAAAAAAACTAACACTACTAAAAAAATTAAATCTACAGTTACAAAAAATTAAAAATACTAAATTACAAAAAATAAAAAAATACTAAATTACAAAAAATAACAAATGAAATTACTAAAAATAAAAACAATTACACCTAATCTAATAGCCCTATCAAAATAAAAAAGCCCCCCCAAAAAAATAAAATACCCCTAGCCTACAATAAACTACCAATAGCCCTTAAAATGGGCTTTTGTATGACATTGCCCTAAAGAAATCAGCTCTTTTCCCTGAAAAAAAAATACAAATACCCCCCAACAGTAAAACCAACCACCCTACCAACCCCCCAAAATAAAAATTCCAACTCTAAAAAAAACCTAAGCTACCCATTGCCATAAAAAGGGCATTTGTATGGGCATTGCCCTTCAAAGGGCATTCAGTTCTTTTTCTTGCCCTTAAAAGGGCATTCAGCTCTTTTAAGACAAACCCAAACCCTAAACTAAAAAATAAAACACCCCAAAAAAGTTTAAAAAACCTAACACTAAGCCCAGATGATCCACTTACAGTTTCTGAAGTCCGGACATCCATCCTCATCCAGGGGGTGAGAAGTCTTCACACAGGCAGCGAGGTCTTCATCCATCCAGGCGGCGTCTGCTATCTTCATCCAGACGGCATCTTCTATCTTCATCCCGGCGGTGCCTATCGCTTGTGCGCTAACCCGACAGGAGTTATAAATATTCACATTCCATTGTTTTTCGCTTACAGAACAATGCAATGTGTATTGTAAATATATATTTCTTTATATTTGTATATATATATATATATATATATATATATATATATATATATATATATATATATATATATATATATATACACAGTATATATCCCACTAGTATCTGCATTCTCACTGCAAAGTGGTCAACTACCAGGGTGCTTAATCAGGATTACATTTCAATAGTAAAACATATAGACTGCATTTACTGGATTTGTGAAAATAAATAGATTTGTTTTGTAATATCATAGTGACGTTTCGGGATCCACTTCCTCAGACCAAAACGTCACTATGATATAACAAAATAAATATTTTTCTTTTTACAAATCCAGTGAGTGCAGTCTATGGGGCCTAGTTATCAAGCCGTCAACCTCAAATACGGTGGAATTCCGCAGCGTATTTGTGGCGAGGCTGATTCGCCTAAGTTATCAAGCCCTAGATACAGGCAAAAGTAGAATTATGTGACGTAAGCTTCGATCCGCCGGACTCAGTCCGACACAGATCGATTCTTACGTCACTCCAGATGTTCCGCACACAAGTGCGGCACAATCTGACTACTTTTGCTAGTTATCAAAAAACTAGTAGGTACGCTCGTCACTTTTCCGGCCCAGCGTACCTGGTTTTCAAACTGCCGCCCTGGAGGCGGCGGATCCCATAGGAATCAGTTGGTGTCTGACCATAGCGAAAGTTCTTGTTCGCTGCTGCCCTACATCCCATTGATTCCTATGGGAAATGTCTGCACCTAACACCCTAACATGTACCCCGAGTCTAAACACCCCTAATCTGTCCCCCCTACACCGCCGCAACTAAATAAAGTTATTACCCCCTAAACCGCCGCTCCCGGTCCCCGCCACAATTATAATATATGTATTAACCCCTAAACCGCCGCTCCCGGACCCAGCCGCCACTATAATATATGTATTAACCCCTAAACCGCCGCTCCCGGACCCGCCGCCACCTACATTATACCTATTAACCCCTATCCTGCCCCCCCCTATACCGTCGCCACCTATAATAAAGTTATTAACCCCTATCCTGCCCCCCCTACACCGCCGCCACTGTAATAAAATTATTAACCCCTAAACCTAAGTCTAACACTAGCCCTAACACCCCCTAACTTATTGCCGCAACGAAATAAATAGTTTAACCCCTAAACCGCTGCTCCCGGACCCCGCCGCAACCTATATTAAACTTATTAACCCCTAATCTGCCCCCCCTACACTGTCGCCACCTATAATACATTTATTAACCCCTATCCTGCCCCCCCTACACCGCCGCCACTGTAATAAAATTATTAACCCCTAAACCTAAGTCTAACACTAGCCCTAACACCCCCTAACTTAAATATTAATTAAATAAATCTAAATAATATTTCTCTTATTAACTAAATTAATCCTATTTAAAACTAAATACTTACCTTTAAAATAAACCCAAATATAGCTACAATATAAATAATAATTATATTGTAGCTATCTTAGGATTTATTTTTATTTTACATGCATCTTTCAATTTATTTTAACTAGGTACAATAGCTATTAAATAGTTATTAACTATTTAATAGCTACCTAGCTAAAATAAAGAGAAATTTACCTGTAAAATAAAAACTAACCTAAGTTACAATTACACCTAACACTACACTATCATTAAATAAATTATTCCTATTTAAAACTAAATACTTACCTGTAAAATAAACCCTAAGATAGCTACAATGTAATTAATAATTACATTGTAGCTATTTTAGGATTTATATTTATTTTACAGGTAACTTTGTATTTATTCTAGCTAGTTAGAATAGTTATTAAATAGTTATTAAGTATTTAATAACTACCTAGCTAAAAGAAATACAAAATTACCTGTAAAATAAATCCTAACCTAAGTTACAATTAAACCTAACACTACACTATCATTAAATTAATTAAATAAATTACCTACAAATAACTACAATTAAATACAATTACATAAACTAACTAAAGTACAAAAAATAAAAAAAGCTAAGTTACAAAAATAAAAAAAATAAAGTTACAAACATTTAAAAAATATTACAACAATTTTAAGCTACTTACACCTAATCTAAGCCCCCTAATAAAATAACAAAGCCCCCCAAAATAAAAAAATGCCCTACCCTATTCTAAATTAAAAAAGTTCAAAGCTCTTTTACCTTACCAGCCCTTAAAAGGGCCTTTTGCGGGGCATGCCCCAAAGAATTCTGCTCTTTTGCCTGAAAAAGAAAAATACAACCCCCCAACATTAAAACCCACCACCCACATACCCCTAACCTAACCCAAACCCCCCTTAAATAAACCTAACACTACCCCCCTGAAGATCATCCTACCTTGAGTCGTCTTCAGCCAGCCGACCACCGATGGAACCGAAGAGGAGATCCGGAGCGGCAGAAGTCATCATCCAAGGCGCGCTGAAGAAGTCTTCCATCCAATGAAGTCATCATCCAGGCGGCGCTGAAGAAGTCTTCCATCCGGGCAATGTCATCTTCCAAGCGGCGTCTTCAATCTTCTTTCTTCCAGATCCATCTTCATCCCGCCGAAGCGGAACATCCTTCTTCCCCGACAGCCGAATGAAGATTCCTTTAAGGGACGTCATCCAAGATGGCGTCCCTTCAATTCCGATTGGCTGATAGGATTCTATCAGCCAATCCGAATTAAGGTAGGAAAAATCTGATTGGCTGATTGAATCAGCCAATCAGATTGAAGTTCAATCCGATTGGCTGATCCAATCTGCCAATCAGATTGAGCTCGCATTCTATTGGCTGTTCCGATCAGCCAATAGAATGCGAGCTCAATCTGATTGGCTGATTCAATCAGCCAATCAGATTTTTGCTACCTTAATTCCGATTGGCTGATAGAATCCTATCAGCCAATCGGAATTGAAGGGACGCCATCTTGGATGACGTCCCTTAAAGGAACCTTCATTCAGGGTAGGATGATCTTCAGGGGGGTAGTGTTAGGTTTATTTAAGGGGGGTTTGGGTTAGATTAGGGGTATGTGGGTGGTGGGTTTTAATGTTTGGGAGGGGTTGTATTTTTCTTTTTCAGGCAAAAGAGCAGAATTCTTTGGGGCATGCCCCGCAAAAGGCCCTTTTAAGGGCTGGTAAGGTAAAGAGCTTTGAACTTTTTTAATTTAGAATAGGGTAGGGCATTTTTTTATTTTGGGGGGCTTTGTTATTTTATTAGGGGGCTTAGATTAGGTGTAAGTAGCTTAAAATTGTTGTAATATTTTTTAAATGTTTGTAACTTATTTTTTTTATTTTTGTACTTTAGTTAGTTTATGTAATTGTATTTAATTGTAGTTATTTGTAGGTACTTTATTTAATTAATTTAATGATAGTGTAGGGTTTAATTGTAACTTAGGTTAGGATTTATTTTACAGGTAATTTTGTATTTCTTTTAGCTAGGTAGTTATTAAATACTTAATAACTATTTAATAACTATTCTAACTAGCTAAATAAATACAAAGTTACCTGTAAAATAAATTTAAATCCTAAAATAGCTACAATGTGATTATTAATTACATTGTAGCTATCTTAGGGTTTATTTTACAGGTAAGTATTTAGTTTTAAATAGAAATCATTTATTAAAGTATAGTGAAGTGTTAGGTGTAATTGTAACTTAGGTTAGTTTTTATTTTACAGGTTAATTTCTCTTTATTTTAACTAGGTAGCTATTAAATAGTTATTAACTATTTAATAGCTATTGTACCTAGTTAAAATAAATTGAAAGTTGCCTGTAAAATAAAAATAAATCCTAAGATAGCTACAATATAATTATTATTTATATTGTAGCTATATTAGGGTTTATTTTAAAGGTAAGTATTTAGTTTTAAATAGGATTAACTTAGTTAATAAGAGAAATATTATTTTTATTTATTTATTTAATTAATATTTAAGTTAGGGGGGTGTTAGGGTTAGTGTTAGACTTAGGTTTAGGGGTTAATAAATTTATTACAGTGGCGGCGGTGTAGTGGGGGGCAGGATAGGGGTTAATAAATTTATTATAGGTGGCGACAGTGTAGGGGGGGCAGGATAGGGGTTAATAAGTTTAATATAGGTTGCGGCGGGGTCCGGGAGCGGCGGTTTAGGGGTTAAACTATTTATTTATTTGCGGCAAGGTCCGGGATCAGCAGGATAGGGGTTAGGGAGGGTAGGATAGTGGTTAATAAGTTTAATATAGGTTGCGGCGGGGTCCGGGTGCGGCGGTTTAGGGGTTAAACTATTTAGTTGCGGCGAGGTCCTGGATCAGCAGGATAGGGGTTAATAACTATTATAGAGTGCGGCAGTATAGGGGGGGCAGGATAGGGGTTACTAGGTATAATGTAGGTGATGGCGGTGTCCGGGGGCGGCGGTTTAGGAGTTAATACATTTATAAGAGTTGCGGCGGGGTCTAGGAGCGGCGGTTTAGGGGTTAATAACTTTATTGAGTTGCGGGGGGCTCTGGGGGCGCCGGTATAGGGGGTAGAACAGTGTAGTTTAGTGTGGGTGCTTAGTGACAGGCTAGCAATAAAGCTGTCAAAAAGCCGAAGAGCAGCGAGATCGGATGAGTGATAACTCTCACAGTCCGCTGCTCATCGCCCCGTACTAGGTGCGCGGCTTTTTGACAGCTTTTTTTATAACTTAGGCGAAATTTTGCAGGTCCGCGGCGGCGATGGTAGGCGAGCTTAGGCGGGCATATTGAACCGGCGAAGGCAGGTAAAGTAGACGGCTTGATAACTACCCCCCTATATGTTTTACTATATATAAATAAATAAATATATATATATATATATATATATATATTCCTATAGATATATAGATATAGATATCTATTTTACATTCACATTATCACATATACATTTACTGGCCACTTTATTAGGTACACTCTTGACCCCCTTTTGCCAAAACTGCCTTGATTCTTCATGGCATATATTCAACAAGGTGTTGGAACAGTCCTCACTCCTCAGACATTTTGCTCCATATTGACATGATAGCATCACACAGTTGCTGCAGATTTATCGGCTGCACATCTATGATGCAAATCTCCTGTTCCACCTCATCCCAAAGGTGCTCTATTGGATTGAGATCTGGTGACTGTGGATGTCATTGGAGTACAGTGAGCTTTGTGACATGGTGCATTATGCAACTCGAAGTAGCCATCAGAAGATGGGTACACTGTAGTCATAAAGGGATGGACATGGTCAGCAACCATACCCAGGTAGGCCGTGGCTTTTTAACGATGATCAATTGGTACTAAGATGCCCAAAGTATGCCATGAAAATATCCCCCACACCATTACATTACACCACCACCAACCTGAACCGTTGATACAAGGCAGGAAAGATCCATGCTTTCATGTTGTTTACACCAAATTCTGACCCTACCATCTGTGTCACTGCTAAAATTGTGACTCATCAGACCAGGCAACATTTTTCCAATCTTCTATTGTCCAATTTTGGTGAGCCTGTGCAAATTTTAGCCTCAGTTTCCTGTTCATAGCTGACAGGAGTGGCACCTGGTGTGGTCTTCTGCTGCTGTAGCCCATCTGCTTCAAGGTTTGATGTATTGTGCATTCAGGTTATTTGAGTTACTGTTGCCTTTCTATCATCTTGAACCACTCTGCCCATTCTCCTCTGACCTCTGACATCAACAAGGCATTGTCGGCCACACAACTGCCGCTCACTGAATTTTTTTTTTGGGACCATTCTCTGTAAACCCTAGAGATGGTTGTGCATGAAAATCCCAGTAGATCAGCAGTTTTTTAAATACTCAGACCAGCCCATCTGGCACCAACAACCATGCAACAAAATGTCATCAGCACTGAATTCATCAAATACTTTTATTGGATCAAAAAAACTGCAACGTTTTGAGGTGTTAACCTCTTATTCATGCTAATGATATAGCCATTTCACACCATTTAAATACACTTTCATTGGCGCCAAACTGACCTCATAGGGTTCTAGGACTGCCACCTAGTGGCTACATTGAAAAAAACTCCATTAAAAACAACTTTAAAAATGAACTTTTCAAAAAATATGGCGCCATTTGGTGGCGCTATATAGATGACGTGTTTGGCGTGTGGTGGGGCAGCGTTGAGAGCCTCATTGAGTTTGTCAATGAACTAAACTCAATGGTGAGAGGACTGCAGTTCACGGTTAATTACAGTGAAGAATCTGTCACTTTTTTGGATACAAAGGTCTCCAAAGGATTGAATGTACTTAACATTGACCTTTATTCCAAAGAAACAGATAGCAATAGTTTATTGCACTACAATAGTTTCCATCCCAGGCGTCTCATAGAGTCGTTGCCTAAAAGCCAACTCACTAGAGTTAAAAGAATAGTAAACAATGAGGTTTTATGTAAGACAAGGTTAACTGAAATGGCCAATAAATTTGAAAAAAGAGGTTACCCACATAAGTTATTGGAAGATAAAGTCAATGAAGTACAAAATCCTGTTAGAAGGACTCATAAACAAATGGTAAAGGGAACCAATAAATAAATGAGTTTTTGTGTCACAATATAATTAATCCCTATAGCAATATCATCAGCAAGGCAATTAGGAAAAACTGGCATGTCCTCAGGGATTGTAATTATAACATGGAACAATTCAAAGAACCACGATTAATGGCCTTTAGAAGAGTGAATAACATTAGGGATCACTTAGTTAGATATGATATAGGCCCTGACAAAGAGGTTAAACAAACATATATGGGAGGAATAAATAAAGGATGCTACCCCTGTTTGAATTGTGCCAGTTGTAAGTCTATCATAAGAGGCAGGAATTTCTTCCACCCACATAGTGGGAAAAAATACAACAATGAGGGATACCACACATGTAACAGTAACTATGTAATATATTTAATTAAATGCCCGTGCTCTTTAATTTACCTAGGCAATACCACCCAATTGGTCAAAGAGAGACTTAGCCAATATCGATCTAACATCAGAAGAAAAAACCTAGAGGCTCCCCTGTCAAAGCATTTCATTGACAAGGGGCATGCTATTAGCCAACTCAGATGGCAAATTATTGAGCATGTTAAAATTCAAATAAATGGCATGAATAGGGAGAAATTATTGAAACAACGTGAAATGTCGTGGATACATCATTTTGACACCTTAATACCTAAAGGCCTTAACAGGGATTTTGATTTATCTTGTTTTTATTAAATACCAACATTATATAGTGAGTATAGGCTAATTCATATTAGCTAGAGACTGAGATAGTGGCAATTCTGTATAGTTAATTAACCTTCCTGTGTAGATGTTATACAGTGATACATAATAATATGGAGTTAGAATACATAAATGAATGTGTTCATATACTGTATATATATTTATTTAATAATAAAAATTTAAAAAAATTCTATGTGAAGAACATAGGAATGTAAAATATACATTACACGTTTTGCAGTTTGTGCTTTAGGTCTAGCGCGTTGTCAGGTTAGCGCACATCATGAAGAATTGCTAACCTTAATGAGCTTTATTAAAATATTAAATATATAAAATATAAAAAATATTAATAATAATTATTATACATATTAATATTAAAAATAGTTATTATACATATTGTAAAATATATGTGTATTTATATAATTTTTAATGGTATGTATAATAATTTAAAAATAATTATTATTCATATGTTTAAATATTTTATTTTTAATATTTCTATAACGCACATTGAGGTTAGCAATTCTTCATGTGCACTAGCCACATTCTACCTAAAGTGCAAAATGCAAAGCGCATTACGCATATTTTACATTTCTATGTTCTTCACATAGAAAAACATTTAATTTTTATTATAAAATATATATTTCTATATATATTTGATAATGTTAATGTAAAGTAGATATCTATGCCTATATCTATAGGAATAGATATACAGGTATAGGTATATATAGATATATATAGTTATATATTTACAATAAAAGTTACATTATCCTGTATGTGAAGATCATTGAAATTTTAATTATGTACAGTATCGATACAGTAAAACAATACATATATACACATCTATACATAGTTAATAAGAATATTCATTTAATATTAGGAGTTTAAATAGAACAATCTAGTGAACCAAATACAAACCCAAAAGCCAATGATTATTATAGAAGTTGGGAGGAGGAGCAGCAGCCATCTCCAGTTATATTAAAGCCCATTCTAAAGAGTGAGCACAGCCCTAGATCCAATCCAGGCTATTGAGGAACTGCACTCTGCATTCTGGATTGCTGATACCAGTGTCGCAAAGTACCCTACTGTACCCGTGAGACTTGCTGATTGACCTGCTGCCAGTGTGTAGACTTTGAGGGACTCCGATTTTTATATGCTTCATATACCTCATGTTGTTGAGGTTTTATCTTGTGAATAGACACCCTGCTGGGAGGTATTTTATTGGATACTTGATCATTATTAAAAATACTACACTATGTAGGTCGCTTTGTGTGCTCTCTTCTTGTTTGCCACACACACACATACACACACATACAAACACATACACACATATACACATATATATATACCTATATACCAAAAGGCAAGTTATAGGCAGTGTGTGCATTTGAAGTTGCCATTTTTCTGGGGGTTTTTTTAAGGTAGCACAGCATATTACCCAGGTTTACCTAAAGAGCCGGGAGTGTGATAACAACACTGAACTGATCCTAAGTGTATATCAACCAAGGTAAAGGAGCTGAAAGTGTGAAAGCAACACTGAGCTGATCCTAAGTGTACAGGAACCAAGGTAAAAGAGCCGAAAGTGTGAAAGCAACACTGAGCTGATCCTAAGTGTACAGGAACCAAGGTAAAAGAGCCGAAAGTGTGAAAGCAATATTGAGCTGTTCCTAAGTATACTTCGATCAAGGTAATATAATGGTTTGCGGTTTTCTTTTGCTGTGTATCCGGGGTTGGATGGAATTATTTCACCTGCATCTCTGATTTGCCACTGGTTGCAACAATATCGATGAGTTTGAATCTCTTTGGATTATAAATACAGCAGTTTTGTGCTGTTATTGGAATTATGAACTGATACTATCCATGAACGTTTAATAACTTGCCTTTTGGTGGAACTATTCGTGACCCCTTTAGCTCCATATTGTATTAGGAACTTGATACAGTTTGTTAGATGTATTAATTATATGGATATACATATCGAGAGGTTCCTATTGCTGACCAACAGTAGATTATTTAATGTTGTTCTATTGTTACATGAATACATTGTACTATAAATTCATTGGGAACCCTTATGTGTGACATTTATAAAATGAGTAATAGTTGAGTGCTGGATAAAAGTGGTCTTTCTTCTCTCTTTTTTTGTATACACACACACATAAATATATATATATATATATATATATATATATATATATATATATATATATATATATATATATATATATATACACATATATATATATATATATATATATATATATATACATGCATCCACATATTTAGACATATTATAGCCCTTTGCAGTTGAACACCTTGTCATGTACCATAAACCTTTGAACGGTTATACATTTTTTAAGATAGGGTTTATTTGAGTGTAAAACGGAATGCCTGTAAATTCTACCACTCTTAACTTTATGCTTTCTAATAAATATGTCTATTTTTTAAGACATCTGGCTTTTCATTTATGTTTACACCCAGAGAGGATTGAATACTCTTTTCTATGGCATACCATTTTGCATCATTGATATTGGGAGCTGGTGAGGACTCCTGCAGCTAAAGAGGAACCTTTCTGTGTGCTCTTTTGTTCCCCGTGGGACCCCTGAGGAGATGACACCCACACAGTGTGAGGAATACCCTGCTGTTCTGGTAAGGACTGCTGATCGTGTGAATTCGGGTCAGCGTTACAGAGAATGAGGAAGGGCGAAAATGGCAGTCTTTTTCAAAGCACAGGGCGGAAGACAAGGGATCCGGAGCGCTTGCCATGCTTTTTGATTTATATGAGTGTAACTGTAATTTAATTTGACCTGCCACAACTGCTCCTTCCCTTACCTTCCGGACCACAACCCAACCAACTCCCCACCCAAAAACAGCTGCAATTACCTCAACTGCATCCTCCTCAACACCCGCTCCATCCACAAGCACGTCCTCGAAATCTGGAACATGCTAGACTCCACCTCCCCAGATGTTGCCTTGCTGAACCCCGCATCAGCAACGCACATTGCCACTGCAATACCCGATGGCTACAAGATCTGCCACAAAGACCGCAGCAACCATCCTGGAGGAGTCATCGCCATCATTCACAAACACACCATCCAAGTCACAACCAGCTCCGATGACCACTTACCAGGCCTGGAACACCTACACTTCCAGGTCAACCCCAACACCACCCTCCACGGCACCCTCATCTACATACCTCCCGGACCTTGCCTTCTGCAACTTCATCACCAACCACATTGCACCCCATGCCCTTGCCTCAACAGACTACATCCTCCTCGGTGACCTCAACTTCCATCTTGACAACCCCAATGATCACAACACCTCCACCCTTCTGGAAAACCTGGGAATCATCGGACTGAAGCAACTCATAAACTACCCAACCCATGCAACCAGCCACACCCTCGACCCGATCTTCTCTGCAGGAAACCACATCTCAGTCAATCACATCACAGAACTCCTCTGGACTGACCACCACTGCGTACACTTCTCCTTCAATAAACCCTCCACCCACCTCCGGCAGTACCACCTGCCCCGCAGAAACTGAAACAACATCACCCAAGACAAACTGCACCATACCCTTAACAAATCTTCCCACCTACCTCCACAGATGCCAACTCCTCCACCCGCAACCTCCACCTCTGGATCAAAGACTGCTCCAACACTCTTGCCCTTCTCAAGAAACCATCCAGCCACCAAACCATCAACAAGGCCAGCTGGTTCACCCCGGCCCTCCAGTTATCCAAACGTCACTGCAGACAATTGGAAAGATCCTGGAGATCCAGCAAGACCCTTATGGAAAAGGCTGCCTTTAAGGAAGCAATTACCACCCACCACCACCTCATAAAAACCACCAAAAAAACAGCCATGCAAGACAGAATCAACTCTAATGCACACAAAAGAAAGGAGTTGTTCTCAGTCATCAAGGAATTCTCTAAACCCAACAGCAACACCACCGACATCACACCCTCCCAGGACCTCTGCGATACCCTCGCTGCACACTTCCACCGCAAGATCCTTGACATCTATAACAGTTTCACACCTCATAACTCAACCTCCACCACCCACCCCCCTACACCCACCGACACCCTACCCAAATTCACCCGCCACACACCACACGGACTATCTGGACCCCCCTCAGAATCATGAAATCCATCCACTCTGGTGCACCCTCGGACCCATGCCCCCATCACATATTCAACAAAGCAAGCAACACCATCGCCCCTGAACTCCACCGCACCATCAACTGCTCCATCAAAACCGGCACCTTCCCGGATGTCTGGAAGCACGTGGAACTGAAACCCCTGCTGAAGAAACCCTTGACAGACCCCACGGACCCAAATAACTACCGCCCCATCTCTCTACTCACCTTCCCGGCCAAAGTCATAGAGAAGTCCATCAACTTGCAACTTATTGACCACATTGAGGCCAACCACACCCTGGACCACTCCCAATCCGGTTTCAGAAGCAACCACAGCACTGAGACTGCCCTCCTCGCTGCCACAGACGACATCAACTCCACGCTCTACTAAGGAGAAACCGCCACCCTCATCCTCCTAGACCTCTCAGCAGCATTCAACACTGTTGACCACAACACCCTCCACACCTGCTTACACAACGCTGGCATCTGCAGAAAAGCCCTGGAATGGATCCCCTCCTTCCTCATGGGCAGGACCCATAAAGTCAGACTCTCGCCCTTCTCCTTTAAACTCACACCAGTCAACTGGGGTGTACCGCAAGGCTCTTCGCTGAGCCCCACCCTCTTCAACATCTATATGGCCCCTCTCGCCGCCATCGTCCTATGCCATGACCTCAAAATCCTCTCCTACGCTGACGACACCCAGTTAATCATAACACTTACCCAAGACCCCACCACCACCAAAAATAATGTCCACAAAGGCCTGACAGCAGTTGCCGCCTGGATGAATGACAACCGGCTCAAACTGAACATAGACAAAACCGAAGTCCTCCTCCTGGGACCCAATAAATCTGCATGGGACAACTCCTGGTGGCCCACAGCCCTCGGTCACCCTCCAACCCCAACTGACCATGCACGAAATCTAGGCTTCATCCTGGACTCTTCACTCTCCATGGACCGACAAATCAATGTCATCACCTCAACATGCTTCCACATTCTCTACCTGCTACGAAAAATCTTCAAGTGGATCCCTACCGAAACCAAGAAAACAATCATCCACACCCTCGTCAGCAGCTGGTTGGACTACGGCAATACACTCTATGCCGGTTCCACCGTCAAACTCAAAAAGAGACTCCAACGTATCCAGAACGCCTCAGCCAGACTCATCCTCAACATCTCTCACCAATGCTACATCACTGAACACCTAAGGAACCTTCACTGGCTCCCCATCAACAAGAGAATCACCTTCAAGCTCCTTACCCACGCGTTCAAGGCCCTACACAACATCGGACCCGAATACATCAACCACCGTGTAAATTTCTACACCCCCGCCTGACAACTTCGATCAGCTGACCAAGCACTCGCAGTCATCCTCCGTATCAGCAAATCCACAGCGGGTGGTAGATCCTTCTCCCACATGGCAGTAAAGACATGGAACACCCTCCCGCTGCACCTCAGACAATCCACCTCCCTTACAAAGTTCAGAAAGGACCTCAAAACCTGGCTCTTTGACTGAACACCCATCCCCTTCCCCCCTCCTCCTATTCGCTTCCCTTAGCGCCTTGAGACCATCATGGGTGATAAGTTTGCGCTCTATAAGTACCAAATAGACCCCCCCCGATAGATGTTGTATTCTATGCAACTTTTTTGTAACGGACTATCCTTTATGCAAGGTTTTCAGTCACTCTAACCCTACAAGTGTAAAATGTGATCACATTTACTTTCAAATTGTAATATGCATGCTATTTCCGATATGTGCAAAAAGCCAAAATTGCTCATGCGCAACAGTTATGGCACCACTAGTAATCTTGCCCTCTGTGTGTAGGACAAATGACTGTAGATTTGAAGTGTGCTAATAAGTGTAGATCTATGTCTTAATGTGAGTATGTGGCTAAACACTTGGGTGTCTACACAATCAAATAAATATACTTGGGTGTTCAAATTAGTGAGAAACTGTAAATATTTTCATGTGTGTGTAAATATATATTTATTTATGAGCAAGAGTGTGCTTATGTATGTTTAAATTGTCTATATGTGTTTGTGTACATGCATGCAAGTTCATGTGTTGTGTTACTGGTCTGATCACTGTTTCATTTTAGATAATGCCTAATTTCTTTCATTAATCATTTTCTTTGTATGTAGTAAATCTATGGAATACAATTGATATAAACTATAAATGTGTATTTTTAATTTGTAACTATTAAAAAAAGTTTATTGAATAATAGGCTCACAATAAATCACCGTAGAACGCAACGTAAATAGGCTTCTTCTTTATCGCGAAGGTTGAGCTTTCCTGTGCATGCAACGCAATGACACACAATGCTAGCTCTCTAATTCATAATTTTTAGAGAAAACATAATTTTAAAAAGAAATTTCTTTCAAGATACAACACAGGCAATACTATATTTATAGATCATGCACACTTGCTATAGTTTGTTTAGTTGGTTCTGGTCTTGAATAGAATTAGGAAACACTGGTAGGATTAGGATATGGGATAATTTCTTATAAAATGGGTTTAAACTCTTTTTACCAAATTCTATTAATGTGGTGCCCTTTACAAACCATTAGAATTCATGTCCCAGATATTGTATACAGCTCGTCATTTTTGGCTTTTTAGCTAAAAAAAAAGAGCAAAAGAAATAAAAGAAAAAATTAGTAATGTACAGGTGATATGGCTAATTAATAGAGAATGCAGTTACATCCTCAGTGTCCTGAAACCGTACAGTTATACCCCCAATAAATGTATCCCTATTAGTTAGCCATTAAATGTTTAGCGCTGCGGAACCTGTTGGTGCTCTACACATAACTGATAATAATAATAATAACATATCATTCTTTTTTCACAAAGTTATGTTCTCTTCAAACATACTGAAACAGTACTACAATGGAATTGCTTCTTTTTTCTAAGCTATTCAAATTCAGTAGAAGATCTGTTTAGTAGAGCCAAGTGAATGACTAAGCGATTTAAAGGAAAAATCTAGATAAATAAACTAAAATAGACGGAAATGATAAAAAACAGACCTGTCAGATTGTTTCCGTTCAAACTGTAAGGGTGTAATCATGCCACAAATTCATTCAAAGAGCTTGTAATTGATGCAGAGCTCCAATTAGTAGAACCAAGTGAATGATTAAGCGATTTAATGGAAAAATCTAGATAAATAAACTAAAAATAGATGGAAATGATAAAAAACAGACCTGTCAGATTGTTTCCGTTCAAACTGTATGGGTGTAATCATGCCACAAATGCATTCAAAGAGCTTGTAATTGATGCAGAGCTCCTAACCCGTCCTACTTATAGTAGGACTGTCATGGTTTGGGCACTCTGCAACTCTTTCCTTTCAGCAACTTCCTCTTTAGGGTAAAAGTCTCGGTTTCCAGGGTGAAACTAGTGACTGCCCTGGCTCTTCCCATTGCCTGCTCTGATCCCCTACCCTGATCTGTGGAACCCTGGTCATGGTAGGGGATAAACAGTTCCAACTATCCAGTTGTGGCCACACCCACAAAATACCTGTGACCACAAGGCTTCCAAATGCATCAGAATAGTTTAAGGAGTCGATTTATGAAGCAGCAGATGCTGCTTCCGACCCACTCCGCTTCAGTCCGCCTACTGCTTCAGGTCCTAAGACTGCTGCTCATTAACTCGTCCGCCACCTCTGAGGTGGTGGACAGCAATCAGCCCGATCAAATACGATTGGGTTGATTGACACACCCTGCTAGCAGCCAATTGGGCGCGAACCTGCAGGGGGCGGTATTGCACCAGCAGTTCACAAGAACTGCTGGTACAATGATAAATGCCGACAGCGCATTTATCGATGTGCGGTGAACATGATTCGCTACATTGTATCATGTCCGTCCACACAATAATAAATTGACTCCTAAATGTCAAAAGCTTATATTTTCTGTTCTTTTGCTATTAAAAAAAATTAACATCTTGTTTGCTGAAATTGTTTTTCAAAAGCAAAGCTCCACGCTCCCATTGGCCAACCCAGAATTGCTTGTGGAGAATCAAGCCTAGCCATGGTCATTATGGTAGTCTAAACTGCATTGTTTCACAGTTGTTACCTGCTGAAGCCAATTAGGGAATTATATGTGGCAGGGTTAGTTTTGAGAGGTCTGCAGAGTGCATTTCCACTTCTGAGAATTAGGATATCCACAATTTTCAGAGCTAAATTTCATGAAATGGGGCAAAATAAATAATGAAAGTAGAAAAGCAAAATTGTTTAAGTATTTGTAACTAAATATTCTATATTATAGTATCAAGGTGTTTACTGTCCCTTTAAAGACTACCCTTATATCTATTAGTCATTCTGTTTAATAGTTTTTAAATTTCTTCCGATCCAAATTACTCTCAGTAATAAATAATATTCGACATAGTTTATTTTTTCTTTAAACCCTATTTTGCTTTGGGAAGTTACAATAATACTCTCTGTCTATACTCCTGAAAGTCTTGCACAGTTTTTTTAAATTGTATTATTTTGCTAAACCCATATGCAATATAAAAGCAATGTTATACCCAGGCAGAGCATATTCAGGGTCACAAGGAAGGTGGGAGTCAAAAGTGTTAGCTTATCTTGTTTGTATGGTAATGCCACCAATGTCAAAATGTTAAGCATTGTATTCTCAAAAGGCTACATTTCATTGAAAATAAAAATACAAGTGAAAATAATTGTGTATCCTAAAGCTGGTTCTAGCTAAGACATAATCCTACTGTATAAAACATATATGTTTCCTGTGGTATGCACAGCAACATTTAAATCTAAAAATATGAAAAATTGCCGTAATACAAGCCTGAAGTTTAACAGTTTGATATTACCTGGAGAGAAAACAAACCTCCAATGGGATTTTGTTTTCTAAAGACAAAGCCTCTACTCCTTTCATGGATTGTATAAGAGATCCCATATCCCACAAGGAAATGAATAATGCAATACCTCTATCTGTATTTCATAAACTTGGAATGTTCTCCTCTGATGTTCTGCACTATAGACCAATGGTTCTCAACCCAAATAAACTCAAGGCCCAGTCATTTTTTGTCAGATGTGTCCAGGGTCCTGTAGTGTGTTTATATATGTATGTATATATATATACACAATATATATATATATATATACACACACAATATATATATATATGTATCTGTATATATAAATATATATATATATATATATATATACGTATATAAATTATGCATTGGTGTAAGTGGGGGAAAAATATATACATTCATTGGTGTCAGTGGACTGGTATCACTTAACTGAGGTGCCCAGGTCCAGTCCTATTTGCTCCTTGTCCCACGCTGTCCTTCCACTGAACTGCAGCTATATGTGCACAGTGACTGCCCGGTATTTCTTATTGTGGAGCGGCAGGCCTGTCACAGCTTGTAACGGGGCATTTCAGGTCAAGTCCCGGCTGTTGATAAAAAAGATGACCACTGCACACAGGTAGTGCTGTTGTTTCACACCAGTAGTCATCTTAGTTAAGGTTGCCAACACATCGGTGAACGGTGAGAGGGGGGCGTAGGGGGGGGGGGTGCTTCAGATTTCTGTGCCTACAGACACCTGGGTTGGAAATCCGGCCCTGCAGATAAGAAGTGCAAAATAATATAGTTTCTTTTTTTTTTTATAAATCTTTTTTATTGGGGGTGTAGCTACAAAAGGAAAAACAATACAATATGATTCATTTCAGAAAAATACAGATACATCTCTTTAAAATACAGAAAAAGGAAGAAAAAACTGAAAAAATGAAATGACACATTTCTGTGTAACCTGACCTTTGCTTATTTTTCCAATTATAACTGATCAATTTTACTGAAATATCTTAGCTACTCCCACCAATGCCTTTTAGCTGATTTCCTACATTCGCTTTAGGAACACACAATCCCAATCTTTTCCGTCTGAGATATTTTGGTCTGTTCCTGAACCAGTGTCTTGATTTTGCCAACTTAATCTTTGTCTTATACTAGTCTATATCCTATGTAGATACTACATATAGCCTGACTTAACTTATGATAGAGTGTGCTCTGAGTTGTCTCACGAACACTCAAAGAAAATTAATCTTGCTATCCCAGAGGGGGGGGGGACAGAGGGAGAGAGAGAGAGAAGAAAAAGAAAAAAAAAAAAAAAAAAAAAAAAAAAATCGCCTAACAGCCCTGTCTTATTATCTGTGTAGCCAGTTTGGAGGTACTGAGCCATCTAAAGTTAATTCTAAAAAGGGTATTGAGTCTCGAAAGGGAGATAAGATGTGATATTGTATTGTTGTCGGTTCTTCGTGGATATAGGCTTTCCACTTCTTGAAAAATATATTAATCTTTTTATCTACCTCTTTATCCAGTCCAGTTATCTCTAGGAAAATCTGACTTCTCATATGATTTACAAATTCCGCTATAGAAGGGGGAATCTTTTGCTTCCATATTTTACATATTTGATTTCTAGCTATCAAGATTGCTGTATTTATAAATAATCTGTCTCCCTTGTTTTGGGATGAATATAAAAAAAATATATGTTTTGCTTCCAGTTCTATCATTGCTCCTGTTTTTTTATTTATCCAATATTGGATCTTATTCCAAAATTGTACAATCTTGGGGCATCCCCAAAGACAATGCAGTAGGTCCGCTTTAACCTTATGGCATTTAGGGCATGCTACCTGAAGTTGAGACCATTTAGCAATTCTGGCTGGGGTTAGATAAAAATTGTTGAGAACCTTATACTGAGATTCTCTCAAATTAATTCTATCTGTCGCCTCTGCTGTTCTTTTTAGACTATCTATTATATCATTATCCTGGATGTGTGGGAAATAGCTTGCATATCTCTGTTTGATCTGATTAATATGCAATTCGCCTTCCTGGGTCATGATGTACTGGTACCAAACTGATATTGATCTGATACCTACTTTGTATAACGTTATGCCTGCCTCAATATTTGTTTGCGTCCAATTCTCACCGAGCCTTTTTTCATAATCATTTATAAGATGGCGAGCCTGTAGATATGCATAGAAATGTTGAGATGGCAGATTATATTCGCTTGCCACATTTGCGAAGGATCTGATTATCCCAGTTTGGGGTTCTTTCAGTTGGGATACATAAATCAGGCCTGTATCTTTCCACATATGAAATATTTTGTTACTATAGCCTGGTGAAAATGCTGGGCTGCCACAAATCGGAAGCAATCTGGAGATCTGGTATTCTGTCCCAAGTAGTTTACAAAATTTCTGCCACGCAAGCACTATGTTTGCGATTGTAGTTAATTTGCTTACATTGCTTGGTAAATGTTTATATGGGTAATGGAGCAGAGCCTGCAGATTGAATGGTTTAATTAATTCTGTTTCCTGTTCGTAATATGTAACATAATCTGCTCTACTGAGCCAATCCGCCCCAAATTTGACCAGAGAAACTATGTTGTAATATTTAATGTTGGGACATGAAAAACCCCCAAACTGCTTCTCCTGGGTGAGCTTATTAAATGCAATACGTGAAGTCCTTTTCCCCCAAATACATAAAGCGCATGCCTTATTAAAACTATTAATATCTTTCTTATGCAATAATAATGGTAAATTCTGTAGCAAAAATAAAAATTTTGGGAATATAATGGTTTTTATCACATTTATGCGGGCCGAAATAGATAAATAATATAGATTCCACTTTGCTAGATCATGATGTAATTTCTGAAAGATTTCTTTAAAATTGAGCTGATACCATTGTGCCGGATTCTTGCTGATCTTTATCCCTAAGTACTTAATATTTTTAACTTCTTTAAACATATCTGCATAGCTGTTTCTGTTTTTTATAATCCACAAAATTTCTGATTTGCTGATGTTAATTTTATACCCAGAGAATGAGCTAAATATATCTATTATTTGCATAAAACGTGGTATGTTCTGTTTCGTGTTTTGTAAAAATATTAGTAGATCATCTGCATATAGTGATATTGATACCTGTTGTTTTCCTAGCAGTACCGGAGGAAGGGTCTTTCTTATATATATAGCTAATGGTTCCAGTGCGATATCGAAGAGTAGTGGTGATAAGGGGCATCCCTGTCGTGTTCCTTTGCCTAAAGTAATATTCTGAGATAATTCTCCATTAATAAGGAGTTGGGATCTAGGTTTGTTGTATACTAACCCAATCAGGTCAACCAGGGCGCCGGAAAAGCCAAACTTTCTTAATGAAATTATAAGATGATCCCATATAATTGAGTCAAAAGCTTTTTCCGCATCCACGGTAAGTAATGCTATATCTTCAGGGTGAGGTTTATTTCCGGCGTCCTGGTCGACCCGATGTAGATAGTCAATGGTAGTGAGGACTCTGCGCATATTCCGAACTGAGTTTCTTCCTGGCATGAAGCCTACCTGGTCAGGGTGTATGATTTCCGTAATCGATTTTTTAATTCTATCCGCTATCAGAGACATTAAAATTTTATAGTCCTGATTTAGGAGTGAGATTGGACGGTACGACGCTACATTAGTTGGGTCCTTATCCTTTTTTTGAATTAAGGTCACTACTGAGTCAGCAAAATAGCTTGACTTCATTTCTTTCTGCAAATAATATTTGTTGAATAATTTTGTTAAGGTGGCAGATAACTCTGTTGCCAACATTTTGTAAAACTCTGCCGATAAACCGTCTGGCCCTGGGGCCTTACCAGATTTTGCCTTTTTTATAGTATCTAACATCTCTGCTTCGGTGATAGGAGCATTAATGGTCTGTAACGCTTCCTGAGCGATTTGAGGGGTGTCTAACCCCAGCCAGAACAGCTCTTTTTGCATCTCGTTCACTTCCTCCTTAGCATATAAATTGCTATAGTAATTAAATAATGTACTGCTAATTTCCTGTTTATTCGTAGAAAGTTTCCCTCCTGTTCTAATAGCGAGGATTTGGTTTGATTTCTTCCTGAATTTGATCAATCGAGCCAGGTGTTTGGCCGATATACCCTGGCAGCCCTGGAATGTGGCCCTGTTTCTTAATTCTTCCTGCGCTCCGATTTTCTTTAAAAAGCATTCCCTTTCTGTTCTTGCTATTTTGTATTTATCCCAATTCTCCTTATTGGGTAATCTGAGATATTTTGCGTAATTGTTTCTAAGTTGGTTTGAAAGCTGTGTTTCTCTTGCCCTATTTTTCCTGTTTCTTTTAATCATGTATGCTTTCACCTCCCCACGAATAACAGCCTTACCTGCCTCCCAAAATATCTCAGTTTTATTTTCATACTCTCTATTTTGAATGGAGTATTCTCTCCATTTTTGCTTTAGCCAATTTACAAAATTTGCATTTTTGTTCATATACTGCGGAAAGCGGAAAGTATTAACTGCTTTCTTGGGGGGAACACCCGACATAATCCTTAAGCCTACAATTGCATGATCAGATAAGATTATCTCTGAAATCTGAGATTCAACTTGATTTCTCATCACCTGCTCGTCTAATAGGAACATGTCAATACGAGAAAAGTTTTTATGGGCACCCGATTCGCATGTAAATTCCCGTGCATCTGGATACTGAATACGCCATGCGTCATGTAATTTTAGTATGCGTGTGAAGCTTTGTAGTTGCTTGGCTTCCCTAAGATTGGCCGCTCTCCTCCGGACTTTATATCTAAGTCTGGGCACATTGTGCTATTATAATCCCCTGCTACGATCAAATTCTGCCCGATGTAGGGGGTTAGGACCTGCTTCATCTTTTCCCAAAACTTTATATCCCAGTTATTTGGAGCATATACATTACATAACGTCCAAATCTTATCATCTATGTTTAATTGTAACACTATGTACCTCCCTTCTGGGTCTAGTTCTTGCTTAATTAGTGAGTACGATAGATCTCTTCCCACCATGATCGCGACCCCTCTCTTACGTTTCTCACATGGTGTTGCGACAATTTCAGCTATCCATTTTGTTTTTAACTTTCCTATCTCTGCTTTTTTCAGGTGCAATTCTTGTAGAAATATAATATCTGGCTTATGCTTCTTGGCTTCTTTGAGAATATTTTTTCGCTTAATGGGTGATGTTATTCCGCCCACGTTCCATGATATTAGCTTTATTGAACTATTCATTTTTCCTGTTTTTAGTCATTACAAAAAATAATAATAATAAATAAAAAAAAAAAAAAAAAAAAAAAAAAGGGTACCCTCTCCCCCGTATCTCCCCACCCCTCCCTATCCTTTTGTTGATATCTCCATTGCATTCTCTCTTTCCTAGAATAGCTAATGAATTCTATAACTTACATTATACTTCAATGTTATTTTCTCTGCAAAAATCTTTTGCATCCTCAATAGTGTTGAGTGCTATGACCCCATCCATGCCCAGTACTGTAATTTTCGCTGGGTACTTCATGGTTGCTTTCAACCCTGCCTTGATTAGACCTGAGCAGAATGGTGCCATAGCACGCCTCTTTGTGGACGTTTCCAGAGAAAAGTCTTGAAATAAGAGAATCTGTTTAGTGTTTATTGTGAGTGTCTGGGCTTGTCTATACTTTTGCATAATTTTTACTTTGTCTTGAAAGTTTAGGTATTTTATCATGACCATTCTTGGTCGCGCACTGCCGTCTTTTGTCTGCCTTACTGTACCCACCCTGTGTGCCCTTTCCACCTGAAAACTCCCCTCTACTACTTGTAAGCCTAATAGTTTGGGTAGTGTTTGAGCACTGAATAGTAAGAGGTCTTCAAATTCTCCTGACTCTGGGAGCCCTATTACACGTACATTACTCCGCCTGGACCTATCCTCAAGGTCCTCGATTTTAGCTTTTAATAACTTGATCTCATCTGAATGTGTATCTATAACTGCTTCTTGTGTGAAATGTCTATCTTCTACATTTGAAATTCTGGATTCTATTTCAATAAGTCTATTTGAAAATTGTTTTATTTCATTTGATAAATCTGAAATTTCACTCTTCACCATTTCAAATTGGGGCAGAATCAGTTCCGCCAGCTGATTCGTTGTTAATTGTTTCTCTACATTAAGATCAGGGCTCCTTATAGATACTTCTTGCATGTTTTCTTGTGAGGACTTTGGTTTTCTATCCCTCCTTGGAGGCATAGCTGGAGATTTATTTCTAGAATTTGTAATAAATTTCTCCATTGGGTCAACTAGTTAAAGCTATTCTTTGTTTTATCCTCAGTTTGACACCTAAATGTGTGTATTCGACTGCACTTGTGTCCTTATTTAATCTGATTGAGTTTATGAAAACCAAATGTTTCAGCTACCCCCTTTTTGCAGAGTGCAAAATTTTACTTAAGCAGATAGCTTCTGTATCTTTAACCCTGACTGGTGGTGCTTGATTGTCTAGGGTCATTCCTTATTTACTCTGTTTAGCCTAATATGCGGAGGCCTAACTTCACCCTTCTTAGCCTTCTTCTAGCTCTATATCCGAAAAGATAATTTACTACTTTATAATTTACAGTTTTTTCGGAGAGCTATAGAATCTATTCGCCTCTTGTCTAGCCCTGAACACTTTTTTCACTTGTTACTGGATATAGCACTTTGGTGTACTATACCCCTATTCACCCCTATGTGCAGAATATAAAACAACACAACTCAGGTACCTTTTACAACATTGCACAAGTGTATACAAATTTAGGCAGCCCCTTAGCAATTCACTGCTGTTTGTAATAACTCGACACTTCAGCGCCCTACTATAGAAACAACCCACAATGTGGGCACTTAACTTATCTGGTGGGTTCTGTCAAATTGGCAGTTATTGACACACTACGTGAAGACCCATAATAGCACTTGATGTGCAGACCTAACAAGTCATACAAAACCTGAACCCTCTTTCAAAGACAAATTTACAGTACAGCACAGACTTAACAAATTAAGTTATTTATACAGTCATTAAATACTTAACCTTCTTTGTGAACTTTTGTGCCAACTCATGAGTTTTAAATTTTCTACCAATCTAAGATACTCTGTAATGATTTAATTTTTCAGGTAGATTAAATGGCACTGCCAACCTCTATAATAAGCCAGTCAGCCTGCTATACACTTTATAGCTTGCCGTGCCTTGGGGTGTCACAGCTTGATTTGGTTCCCCCCCCTTCGTTTACACATTGCAGCTACTAAGGGGCTCATACAGTATACAATCCTTTAGCGCATACCAGGTGTTTAAATGCACACAAAAAAAAAAAAAAAAAAAAAAAAAAAACAGAAATAAAGAAAAAAAACTTCTTACTATATACACTGCACGCTAAAAAAAGACTGAATGTAACCTATATAGCAGATTTAAACAGTATACTTGTTATCGCTTATATTTTTCAACTTTTATGTTATGACATATGACTCAGGCAATCAGCAGTCCTTGGACTAAGCTATAAGTCCCAGTGGCAAACCAGTGACCGTTGTTCTCATATTCCGGCTCCACCTGATCTAGGTGTATTTTCAGCCACACTTTGATAATAATTTCCATACAACTTAGACCAAAAAGTTCCACCTTCTGTGCCCCTCTCCTAAGGTTATGTAGTAAAAGCCACCAACAGACAATAAAGTACCGGCTCTCCCTCTGTGTATGCTGGAGAAAGGAGGGACAGAAAAAATGGCAGAGTCTACAGGCAACTGTTCACCATACACCTTTCTGTGTCTGCGAGTTAACTAGCGTTCACTGCCTTTTTTTTAAGCACAGAGCATTTGGGCAGCCGTGCTGCCATTTTAAATTAAGTGGGCCTTTAATGCCTTTTAATGCCTTTGATATGACATCCACGCTTATTTTGCCTTTTCAATTATAGTGCACTCTTTTCTGAGGTGCGTTGCTTATTCTTACAGTAAACAGCCCTTTGTTGCAACACCGCTTCAACGCCAACAAATTGACAGTACTTCAGCACTTTACTTTACTTTACTTACCCCCCTCTTTCTTCACGGGTTTACAGATAGGACCTCCGATAGCCTTTTCTCCGCGGGGCTCTCTGCCGCTCTCACAGCCCTGGTGCTAACTGTGCCTTACCTTGACAAACACTTTGGCGCTCTGGCGTGACGTCAGACCTGTTCACCAGCCTGCGGAGGGGGGTAAGGAGACTCCGGTCTCTTCTGCTTTACCGGGTAAGTGGATTCTTCTAAGCACAACCTTCTCCTTGTATATGGCTCTCTCCGCCTGCACCACACTGCTACTATACTGAACTTGTAGATACGTTGTCCCGGATGAGACACCTCTCGTCCTGGGCAGCGTCGTCCTCGTTCAGTATTCTGCTTGTGTTTTCTGGTCTTTGCTTGGGGCGGTATGTCTTTACTGAGCGGCTGCTGCTTGACCTGTTTTGCCCCCGGCACCTTAGTCTCGGCTTGCTGTAGTAGCTGGACCCAACCAGCCTATTGGGAAACACGGGACTTCCTCTACCCACTGGGTCTCCTCCGGCAGGGAATTTGACTTTTTCCCCCACAATAAGGCTCTGTAGATAGGGAGCAAAAAGTTTTTCCGCTCTTCACACACGAGAGCTCGAGCGCACGCCACCTCCACCACGCTCCTCCCACAGGAAGTCCCCCAAAATAATATAGTTTCAATGACAGTGGCTAACATTGCCTGTTGCACACTCAAGCACAGATTGACTCTTGCAAATGATTAAAGTGGTTATTGAAAAAAATATCTGCAGCAAACAAGATGTTAATTTGTTTTAAAAATGTTTACACAGACATGTTATTCTACATAAAGACAACAGATGTGATGTTTACTGTACCTTTAAATTTGGAATGAAAGAGATACCATCATTCTGTCTCACACATAGTAACTTTATTTATCAAACACTAAAGTAATGCACTAAATATTCTGTTTCCCAATTTTGTGCTTTGGTAAATTATTTCTGGCAAGTTTAATGAAAAAAAAATCATGTTTTCACATTTATCTTGGTCAAGAAGAAATATTTTCACATTTATCTAGTTCAGTAAAAATAGTTTCATATTTATCTTTTCAGTATAAGTCGATTCTTGTAACCACATTCTTTACACAAGTAACTGATTTTACAACTTACATTTTTTTAAATTATTTAAATATTTTTAAATGTAGCATACACATAGGCTTCCTGAGAAAAAGTATTTACAATATCTATGACATAAGACAAAATAGTTTGGTTCAAAAAGGTGCATGAAGGGGCAGGAAGAGGATATATTGGCCCATATTTATCAAGCTTCGTACGGAGCTTGAAGGGCCGTGTTTCTGGCGAGTCTTCAGACTCGCTGCTCTATAACCTGTCCGCCTGCTCAGAGCAGGCGAACAGACATCCCCGGAAATCAACCCGATCGAGCACGATCGGGTTGATTGACACCCCCCTGCTGGCAGCTGACTGGCCGCGAGACTGCAGGGGGCGGCGTTGCAATGCTAAATACGGCGAGCGTATTGCTTGCCGTATTCAGCGAGGTCTGGCGGACCTGATCCGCAGTGTCGGATCAGGTCTGCCAGACCTTGATAAATAGAGGCCAGAGTTTGGCTAATCAGTTCTTTTGTTTGTAATGAAGGCACTGGGATCAGTCAATTAATGTTCTTATAATCTACTGTTCAATCCTGCAATAATATTACTAATAATTTATGTTATGGACAGCCAGTCAGACACTTAGGGGCATATTTATCAATGTGCGAGCGGACATGATATGAAGTAGCGTATTATGTCTGCCGTGCATCGATAAATGCCGAAAATGTATTTCCTCATTTAAACCTGAGGGTTTCACACTTTTTGTGTTAAAGATCCACTTACTTTCTTTGCTTAAAAGGATCTGGTCTAAGTTACCTCCTCTACTTTTTAGGTCAACTAGTTCCAAACCTCTAAACCGTAATAGCTTTTTATTACTTGCATGATGCTCCATAAAATGTCTAGCAACACTGCTATTTTTGATACATTCATTTTTAATATCACGTTTGTGCTCTTTTATTCTTTCTTTGAGCTCTCTGTATGTTTTTCTAATGAAATACATGGGACAGTCACATGACACCATGTATACAACACCCTCACTTTTGCAAGTGATATATCCCTTGACTCTATGGAGTGTGCCAAATTTGTCACAAAAAGTATTCCCTATTAGCATATTGTTGCAGACTGAGCAGTGTGTGCATTTAAAATTTCCATCTTTATTTCTGTTACTTAGCCAGTTTCCATATTTGTTGTTTTAAGGTGACTATGTACTAACGTATATAAAAGAGTACAGGAATCCAGTGCTAGAGACAAAAATATATTGTTTATAAACAAAAAACCTTTATTGTCCAAAACTTTAAAAATAGCGCCTAAGGCAACAATTAGAGATAGCATAGAAGATAGTGTAGACCAAAAATGTACAGTCCAAACTATATTGGCTTACGCTTTTCGGCGACAGCCTTACTCTTAGCTTAATTAAAATACAATCACAGCTGTGTTTTTAAAGGAGACTGTTTAACTGTGATAGGTTTAAAAACAAAAGGGGCGGAGATGTACACTTGAACACAACAGGTGAAACATTCCTGTGTATTATAATGTATATGTCTGTTTTAACTGCATAATAAATGTAATCATTAAAATCCGAGTCCTTATTTAAACACAGTGTCCTGTTTATCAGAGTCATAAAAAAGGGTAATTTCATGACAACATAAATTTATGTTAATTGCTCAACTGTGTGAGCTATTAGTTAAACAGATATGTAAACACCTGTATTCGGACAGTAATCCACGCTGTGTAACTACTAAAAACATACAACCTTCATAACATAGATGAAGGATAATAATCTTAAATAAGATTAATTTAAGCAAATTCAAACAAGTAGATTTACACACAAGCCTGACCATCCGCTGAAAGCAGATGGAACTTAGAGCTCACTTAAGCACATAGATAAAGTTTCCAACATGAGCTATTCCCTATACTTGAGTTTTGACTATCTAAGATGACTAACTGGTTCTAATATTAAGTTACTAGTACTAATATTAATGACAGAAAGTATATTTCCATGTGAGTGATCAGAGTGAGACTGTAGGAAACTTAATGACAGTATAAATGTCAGTTTAAAGTAGTTGAATAACTCAGAGAATTCTGAAGCACTACCCATATTCATCCCAAAGCATACACAAAAATTAATAGAAGCGAACTGGGACTTTAAGTGGGCAAAGGGGTATATCAAATACTTAGGAATAAATATCACAGACACAGTGGGAGCATTATATAGGGTCAATTATAGTCCAATATTTCAAACTATAAGGAAAGATATATCCAAATGGAAGAAAGGCAACTTTTCTTGGTTAGGTAGACTTTCGGCAATAAAGATGAACATCCTACTGAGGTTGCTATACCTATTTAGAGCTCTACCAATCAAAATTCCCTTGAAAGAACTAAACGAGTTACAGTCCGAACTTATTAAATTTCTTAGAGGAAATAAAAAAGCTAGAATAGCTGCGCACATTCTAAAACAACATAAACAATTAGGAGGATTGGGTGTCCCAGACCTCCGAGACTATTATCATGCAGGCAGACTGGCGCAATGTGTACTTCTAAGTAAAGGCTGTCAAGGAATGACATGGCCTAGTGTCGAGACAGACATTGGGGGACTGGCGGACCCAAGGGAACTATTATGGAGCCCAAAAGACACAAACACCCAACAATTAGCTCCTCTAACAACTACAGAAGACTCTAAAACATTATGGAAATCATTAACTAAGACATTAAAACTAATTACACCACAGACTATCATTAAGCCATTAGGGACGTTGCTTCCAACTGATTTCCAAAAACAAATAAGCAAATGGGAAAACAAGGGTTTATACAGGGTGGCTGATTTCATAGAGGGGGGAAAGGTATTGACTTTCAATCAACTGAGGGATAAGATCCACCCAGACACACTACACTGGTTTTTGTACCTTCAGCTCTCGCATGCCATAAATAAATATAGACAGGGTTCCACTGAGACAAAAAACACTACTTTAGAACACCTCATTTTATCTCCAGGTAGGCAACAAAAACGATTACGCACTTATATCTGGCTATTCAAAACGCGAAAGACACTACAAAACCGAGGCTCCATGTTAGCTGGGAACATGATTTAGGCACCACATATAATGATGATGAGTGGAGACAGATCTTCTCCGAACTAAGTAGAAGTTTGATGGGAGCAGATTTAATAGAAAACTCAATTAAGACAGCTTATAGATGGTATCTGACCCCATTAAAGGCTTCGCACTACACTCCTGAAAGAAATAGATTATGCTACAGAGGATGTAAGGAGGTGGGTTCTTATCTCCACATGTGGTGGGAATGCCCAATGATAAAACCAATTTGGAATAAATTGCAACAATTGATTAGGAGAATACTGGATGACACATTCACACTCTCAATCTCAAAAGCTTTGCTACACACTCACCTAGATTCTCTAAACTCAGCCGCTAATAAATGGATTAACATAGTATGTACTGCCACTAGATTATGTATAGGTAGGAAGTGGAAGGTAGGAGCCCCGGAATGGAATGAGGTGCTTATTAAAATTGATGATATCTATAACATGTCGGAATCGGCAGCATGGATGCAAGGCACAATAGAAAATTTCCATAATATCTGGATCCACTGGACCCTGAATAAGTGAATACAGAAATGGCGAGGGCGGGAATGGTTGAGGGGCTGGAGTTACTCTTTGGGGCCACATCTAGTGAAACAAAATTGAAGCTTAATCTGTTGGACACTGCTAGACGGGAAAAGGTTAGGTTATTGTTTTGTAGTTAGACTTAGTTTAAATGGTTTTATGCTTTTAAAAAAAAAAAAAATTGTGGATGGATAATGAATGTAGTGTATTGTCTTAATTTGCATACTCTAATATTTCTAAGAAATGTTTATACACAAGGTGCACTGATATGTTGTATATGCAGCAAAACAATAACAAAAAGTATTTCAACCTAAAGTAGTTGAATAGAAATACAAATACACAGATAGATGGTTGTATAAATGAGCTAGACCATCCTAAAATACTCAGTGCATAATGTAAACTGAAGTTCACATAAACACATAGGTAAAGTATGCAGCATGAGCTCTGTACTTTCAAAATTAGCTGGTGTTTATCTATGTAGTCTTACTGATATTGATATCTAAAACAAGATATGTTAGAGTCATTGATCAAAGGAAAAGGGGGATGGAAGGGGAGTATATTAGAGAGTGGAGTTGTGGGACAATTGCCTACTCTCAATAGTTAATTAGATCATATTGGGAGTTTAGCCCTCCTGGATACCTAGTTTCCAGGTGAAAGATCCAATATATTTCTCTTTTATAGAGCAGTTTTTCTCTGTCGACACCTCTCTTTGGGGTGAGTACCTGTTCGATGGCTTTCCATCTGAAAAAGGACAAATCTTTTTGATGTTTTACTGAGAAATGTGTCACAATGGGTGTAGTTGCTTTGCCTATAGTAATAGAGCTGAAGTGTTCTCTTATCCGAGACTTGTAGTGAGCCCTATATACTGTACCCTACATTGAGTGCATTCAATCATGTAAATCACATTTGATGAAGAACAGTTTAAGCAGCGTTCAATATCGAAGGACTTGCCATTGATATTAGAGGTGAAGGAAGAGGATATTTCAACATGGTCACAGGGTTTGCATTTCCTGTGGCCACATTTAAACATGCCTTTATGTGTTAACCATGAGTTCATTGCTTTCTGGTCACTTTTAAGTTGGGAGGGGGATACCACATTCCCTATTGTGCTGGCTCTTCTATATGAACATCTCAGGCCATTCTCAACTGTATTTACCAGTTTGTCATCTGCTCGCAATAAACCAAAATGTTTGTGGACAATTCCACATATTTGTTTATATTGCAAGCTATAGTTGGTCACAAAGGTGCCACCCTTGTAGGGAACTAGTTCTTTTTTCTTCTTATTCCCCTCCATGGTAAGGAGAGTTTTCCTGTCCATACATTCTACTTCTTTTAAAGCTTTACTGATATCAGAATTTTTGTATCCTCGTTGTTTTAAACAGCCTATTAAGGTGTCCGATTGATCCTTAAAGGCACACTCATCCGAACAGTTCCTTTTAAGTCGGATGAGTTGTCCTTTGACAATCGCGTACGGTACATGGGGTGGGTGACATCTCTTTCCAATGTGGATTACAAATAAACATCCTTATGGGTGTTCTTACTTTTCTTACCATGGATCCGGATAATGGACATATATGATGGACATGTTCCTATAAAATCTGTTATTTATATTTATATATGATTTACTTTTTGATGCAGAGGGGTCAATTTAATATTGTGCGGACGGACATAATACAATGTACCGTATCATGTCGGCGTACATCGATAAATGCCGCCCCCTGCAGATTTGCTGCCAATCGGCGGATAGCAGGTGGTGGATGAGTTAAGGAGCAGGGGTCTTAGGAGCGCTGCTTCTTGACTTCTGCTTCAGGCGGAACTGAAGGGGAGTAGGTCGGAACCAGCATCCGCTGCTTCATAAATTGACCCCAAAGTGTCAGATGTATGTTCCCAGTTGTGATTAATTAAAACACATTTATTTTGTGAATATGTACTACCCCGTCTCTCTTTAACCTATGGTAATGCTAATAATTTATGATTTATAGTCTGGTGCTGGATTATAGTGGTCCTTTTTTCTCTTTGATTTAAATTTTTATTCAGACCTCACAGAAAGTGTATCCTATGTAGGAACACTATTTTTGTAAAATGACATATTCACTATACTGGTAGTGCTGGTACATTGATTTATATATATATATATATATATATATATATATATATATATATACATACATACATACATACATACGTGTGTGTGTGTGTGTGTTTAGCCCATACTTTAAGTAACATAAAAGTCAAAATTAATCTTTTATGATTCAGATAGTGCATGCAATTCTCTTGGTATTTGTTATGGAAAAGCATATTTAGGAATGCTCAGCAGAATCAATGCACTATTCGGAGCTAGCTAGTGATTAGTAGTGATGCACATATGCCTAACCAGATGTGTTCAGCTAGCTCCTAGTAAAACATTGCTGCATTGGAGCTGATTGTAACCCCTTTGCATGGGTTAAACATATAATTAAACATGTTATAAGCAAGCAATAGTCCAATAATAAAATGCTCAAATTCATTACAGCATTTTTTATTTGAACTTGTATGTCCCTTTAACTGCTGCTTTGTACTTTATCTAAAAGTCTGAAAATTAAAATGTAAACTTTATTCTAATCCAAATGAGCAAAATAAAAATAAAGTTGATCCTGGGTCACATACGATTTGGATATAAATATCACATATCAGCTGGTACATTATTTAGGAAAATACTTAAACCTCATTAGAAATAGAGGTAGTGACTTTTACCAGCTTATCTGCTTAATATAAGAGGGATTCAGTATTGTAAATTAAGAAAAGTATAATGGAAACACGTGTGTATGTATATATATATATTAGGGATGGGCGAATGTTTCGCAACATTCGAAAAACACCACAAATTTTAACACATTCGTTAGTTCGAATCGAATTTCGAATGTTTACATAACATTCTAACATTCGATTTTCGAATGTTCAGTTTCAAATTTTACGATTACATTCGAAAATATTCTTTTCGAAAAATTCAAATTTAGATTGTAATAGTATTTCTAATGCTTTTTCTTTAAATGTAATATTCGAATTATGCAATACGTGTATTCGAATTCGAAAAATTCGAATTTAGATTGTAATAGTATTTCTAATGCTTTTTCTTTAAATGTAATATTCGAATTATGCAATATTCGAATTTGAAAAATTTGAATTTAGATTATAATAGTATTTCTAATGCTTTTTCTTTAAATGTAATATTCGAATTATGCAATACGTGTATTCGAATTCGAAAAATTCTAATTTAGATTGTAATAGTATTTCCAATGCTTTTTCTTTAAATGTAATATTCGAATTATGCAATATTCGAATTTGAAAAATTTGAATTTAGAATGTAATAGTATTTCTAATGCTTTTTTTTTTAAATGTAATATTCGAATTATGCAATACGTGTATTCGAATTCGAAAAATTCGAATTTAGATTGTAATAGTATTTCTAATGCTTTTTCTTTAAATGTAATATTCGAATTATGCAATATTCGAATTTGAAAAATTTGAATTTAGATTGTAATAGTATTTCTAATGCTTTTTCTTTAAATGCAATATTCGAATTATGCAATATTCAAATTAGAAAAATTCGAATTTATATTCGACTTCGAAAAATTTGAATTTATATGTTTGTAATAGTATTTCTAATGCTTTCTTTAAATGTAATATTCGAATTATGCAATATTCTATACGGAAACATTTGAAATTATATATTTGTATCTATTATGTATCAATTCACTAGATTCCCTCCCTACCACATGAACTATTGAACTTCTGAATAGTATTTGTTAAATAGAATGTTAAATTCGAAATTTCGAATGTGGACATTCGATATAATTATAAACACTCGAATTCGAAAGTGACATTAGAAAACTGTAAATAACATTAGATTTTCAAATTTTTAAGAATATTCGTTCTTATCGACATTCGGATTTAGAATTCGAATTTCGGTAATAACATTCCTTCTACATTCGAAAATTTACACATTCGCCCATCCCTAATATATATATATATATATATATATATATATATATATATATATATATATATATATATATATATATATATATACAGGGAGTGCAGAATTATTAGGCAAATTAGTATTTTGACCACATCATCCTCTTTATGCATGTTGTCTTACTCCAAGCTGTATAGGCTCGAAAGCCTACTACCAATTAAGCATATTAGGTGATGTGCATCTCTGTAATGAGAAGGGGTGTGGTCTAATGACATCAACACCCTATATCAGGTGTGCATAATTATTAGGCAACTTCCTTTCCTTTGGCAAAATGGGTCAAAAGAAGGACTTGACAGGCTCAGAAAAGTCAAAAATAGTGAGATATCTTGCAGAGGGATGCAGCACTCTTAAAATTGCAAAGCTTCTGAAGCGTGATCATCGAACAATCAAGCGTTTCATTCAAAATAGTCAACAGGGTCGCAAGAAGCGTGTGGAAAAACCAAGGCACAAAATAACTGCCCATGAACTGAGAAAAGTCAAGCGTGCAGCTGCCACTTGCCACCAGTTTGGCCATATTTCAGAGCTGCAACATCACTGGAGTGCCCAAAAGCACAAGGTGTGCAATACTCAGAGACATGACCAAGATAAGAAAGGCTGAAAGACGACCACCACTGAACAAGACACACAAGCTGAAACGTCAAGACTGGGCCAAGAAATATCTCAAGACTGATTTTTCTAAGGTTTTATGGACTGATGAAATGAGAGTGAGTCTTGATGGGCCAGATGGATGGGCCCGTGGCTGGATTGGTAATGGGCAGAGAGCTCCAGTCCGACTCAGACGCCAGCAAGGTGGAGGTGGAGTACTGGTTTGGGCTGGTATCATCAAAGATGAGCTTGTGGGGCCTTTTTGGGTTGAGGATGGAGTCAAGCTCAACTCCGAGTCCTACTGCCTTTTTCTGGAAGACACCTTCTTCAAGCAGTGGTACAGGAAGAAGTCTGCATCCTTCAAGAAAAACATGATTTTCATGCAAGACAATGCTCCATCACACGCGTCCAAGTACTCCACAGCGTGGCTGGCAAGAAAGGGTATAAAAGAAGAAAATCTAAAGACATGGCCTCCTTGTTCACCTGATCTGAACCCCATTGAGAACCTGTGGTCCATCATCAAATGTGAGATTTACAAGGAGGGAAAACAGTACACCTCTCTGAACAGTGTCTGGGAGGCTGTGGTTGCTGCTGCACGCAATGTTGATGGTGAACAGATCAAAACACTGACAGAATCCATGGATGGCAGGCTTTTGAGTGTCCTTGAAAAGAAAGGTGGCTATATTGGTCACTGAATTGTTTTTGTTTTGTTTTTGAATGCCAGAAATGTATATTTGTGAATGTTGAGATGTTATATTGGTTTCACTGGTAAAAATAAATAATTGAAATGGGTATATATTTGTTTTTTGTTAAGTTGCCTAATAATTATGCACAGTAATAGTCACCTGCACACACAGATATCCCCCTAAAATAGCTATAACTAAAAACAAACTAAAAACTACTTCCAAAACTATTCAGCTTTGATATTAATGAGTTTTTTGGGTTCATTGAGAACATGGTTGTTGTTCAATAATAAAATTAATCCTCAAAAATACAACTTGCCTAATAATTCTGCACTCCCTGTACTGTGTATCTATATATCTATATATCTATATATCTATATAAACTATGGGTTGGAAATATAGAGATCTTAAGAACAAAAATCACTGCTTACATTAACAGGTGAATTGGAAATCACTAACTAACAAATATCTCATTGGATTCTTATTTTTACTCAGTTCAGTGCTTTTATTTTTGTGCACACTGCACAATAACAATATTATCACAATATGCTTTATCTCACTTCTGCCTGGCATCTGATTGGTCAACCTTAAAAAGATGTTAAGAACTTGCAAGGATTCTGGGAATTTAGTTATACAGCAAGCGAAGACAAGATGGTATCATATCATAATAAATCAGATTACAAAGTTATGAGTCCGACCACTTAAAGGGCCACTAAACCCAAAATCTTTCTTTCATGATTCAGATAGAACATACAAATTTAAACAACATTACAATTTACTTCTATTATTTATTTTGCTTCATTTTTGAGATATCCTTATTTGAAGAAAAAACAATGCACATGGGTGAGCCAATCACATGAGACTTCTGTGTGCAGCAACCAATCAGCAGCTACTGAGCATATCTAGATATGCTTTTCAGCAAAGAATATCACGAGAATAAAACAAATTAGATAATAGAAGTAAATTAGAAAGATGTTTAAAAATGCATTCTCTTTCTAAATCATGAAAGAAAAAATGTGGGTATCATGGCCCTTTAATATATTTGCTATGGAGTAGTAGTTACATAAAAAAGTGTGATTCATACATTTGAATTGCTAGCAACATATTCATTTAAAGCTTGTACACTTGTTTACTTTGTCTTTTCTGATACTATACCCATGGTACAGTATTTAATAATCTTTATTTAGAACTTAAACCAGTCGATTGCTCTGCCATTTTAGATTTGTGCATTTTTAATAAACAAGTCTGCATTTTGCCCGTTTATGATTCTTCTTCAACGATCCAATACTCTTTTATAAAGATACTAGTACCAAAGCAAGTTTACACGGGCAATTTTTTGCAGTACATCGGTCCCACCCCTTGCTCTCTCTCCCCCTCTCTTTTGTGCTCTCTCCCCCTCTCTTTTGCGCTCTCTCCCCCTCTCTTTTGCGCTCTCTCTCTCGCTCCACTTCTCTTTTGCTCTCTCTTGCTCCATCTCTATTTTGCTCTCTCTCTCTCCCCTCTCTTTTGCTCTCTCTCTCCCCCTCTCTTTTGCTCTCTCTCCCCTCTCTTTTGCTCTCTTCCCCTCTCTTTTGTGCTCTCTCCCCCTCTTTTGTGCTCTCGCTCCATCTCTCTTTTGCTCTCTCTCTCCCCCCTCTCTTTTGCTCCCTCTCTCCCCCCTCTCTTTTGCTCCCTCTCTCCCCCCTCTCTTTTTATTTTTTCCCCCCTCTCTTTTGCTCTCTCTCCCTCCTCTCTTTTACGCTTTCTCTCTCCCCCTCTCTTTTGCATTCTCTCTCTCTTTCGCGCTCTCTCTCCCCCCTCTTTTGCGCAATCTCTCTCCCCCTCTCTGTTGCGCTCTCTCTCTCCCCTCTCTTTTGTGCTCTCTTTCTCCCCCTCTTTTTTGCGCTCTCTCTCCCCCTCTCTTTTGCACTCTCTCTCCCCCTCTCTTTTGTGCTCTCTCTCCCCTCTCTTTTGCTCTGTCTCTCTACCCTTTTTTTGCTCTCTCTCTCCATCCCTCTCTTTTGCTCTTTCTCTCCATCCCTCTCTTTTGCTCTCTCTCCCCCCTCTCTTTTGCTCTCTCTCTCCCCCCTCTCCCCCCTGTCCCCCCTCTCTTTTGCTCTGTCTCTCTCCCCTCTCTTTTTCTCTCTCTTCCCCCCTCTCTATTGCTCTCTCTCCCCCCTCTCTTTTGCACCCTCTCTTTTTCTCTCTCTTCCCTCTATTTTGCTCTTTCCCCTCTCTTTTGCTCTCTCCCACTCTTCTCTTTTGCTCTTTCCCCTCTCTTTTGCTCTCTCTCCATACCTCTCTTTTGCTCTCTCTCTTCCTCTCTCTATTGCTCTCTCTCCCCCATCTCTTTTGCTCTCTCTCCCCTCTCTCTTCTTTTGCTCTCTCCCCCTACTCTCTTTTGCTCTCTCTCTCCCCCTCTCTTTTTATCTCTCTTCCCTCTATTTTGCTCTTTTCCCTCTCTTTTGCTCTTTTCCCTCTCTTTTGCTCTCTCTCCCCCTCTCTTCTGCTCTTTCCCCTCTCTTCTGCTCTTCCCTCTCTCTTTAGCTCTTTCCTATCTTTTTTGTCTCTCCCCCTCTCTTTCTATTTCTCTCCTCTCTCTCTCGCGCCGACTGCGCCCGACCATGCCCCCTGCCACCCCCGCCCACGTCCGTTCATGTCCGACCATGCCCAAGCTCCCGCCTGGCCACGCCCACACCACCGTCCGGCCATGCCCACTTTCGTCCCACCACCACAAACAGCATGTCAGGTAAGGCCAGGTGTTTTTGTCCTCGTGCTGTCTCTACTGCGCATGACAGCTTCAGACAAACACACTTGGCCTTTTATATTATAGGATAGGGAACTCAACATTTTTCTTTCATGACTCAGATAAAGTATTTGATTTTAAACAACTTTTTAATTTACTTCGGTTATCAAGTGTTCTTCATTCTCTTTGTATCTTTTTTTGAAAAGCGGGTATGTAAGCTCATGGAGCCTTCCCATGATTGGAGCATTATATGGCAGCAGTTTTGCAAGAATGTTATCCTTTTGCAAGAGCACCAAAGGGCAGCACTATTTCCTTTTTTTAGATTTTATTAGATTTATTAAGCAATGGATGCTGTTTTCTACCCGTGATGTTTCCGGCTCGCCGGAAACATAAGTTAAGAAACAGCGGTCATAAGACCGCTACTCTTTAACTCAACTGCCATCTTTTAGGTGGCGGACTGCAATCATCCCGATCGGGTTGATTGACACCCCCTGCTAGCGGCCAATTGACCACAAATGTGCAGGGGGCGCCAGTGCACAAGCATTTCACCAGAAATGCTTGTGCAATGATAAATGCCGACAGCATACACTGTTGGCATTAAGCGATGTCGGACAGACATGATTCGCTACAGAGAATCATGTCCGGCCGCCACTTGATAAATTGGCCCCTAGGTATCTTTTTAAACAAAGAACAATGGGAACAAAGACAATTTTGGAGTTTCATAACCCTTCAATCGATATCTCCTGTTAGCCTTGATAGCTACTTCACAGTCTACTTCTTGCATTTATGTGTTTCTATGCTTCAACAATCTCAGTACTGCTATGCTGTTTATTAATGTATATTAAATTTGAAGCTATTCCACTCATTTAAGTATCTTGGATTAATCATTTCTATGGTGCAACGGGTTGCCATTTTTATTTGGTAGTTTTGACCTCTGTGTTAATATTTTTCTCTGCCCATCAATACCAAAATCTAATCTGTAATATCACTGTTGTTCAGTATCCTGAGCCTTGTTTCATGGGTTGATACCTTGGTGTTCTATATCTGTGGTAGTGAGTCCTCCTCCTGTATGGTACCTTCTCAGACCCTGATGTCTGCAGACTTATATTTGAGTATTGTTGAAGGATATGGACAAACCGATTAAGCAAAATGTTATGTGAAGCTAAACAGAGTTGCAACACCTTTATATGGACGCATCATAGTTTAGCAAATTTAAAAGTGATTTCATGCAGCATTGCTAGAGAGAAATGGTCTTAGGCTACTTTTCTCTTTCAGTTTTCTTTTAGAGGCCTATTTATCAAGCCATCAACCGCAAATACGCTGGAATTCCGCAGCGTAATTGTGGCGAGCTTGATTCCCCTTATTTGTCAAATCCTACAGACCGGCAAAAGTTGAAATCTGTGATGTAACATACGATCCGCCTGTCTCAGTCTGACACAGATCGATGCTTACGTCACTACAGATGTTCCGAATGCAAATTCGCCACTATCTGACTACTTTTGCTAGTTAACAAATATCTACCAGGTATGCTCGTCACTATTCTGGCCCAGCGTACCTGCTTTTCAATCCGCCGCCCAGGGCGGCAGATGCCATAGGAATCAATGGGAGTCTGAAAGCAGCGAAAGCTCATGTTCGCTGCCCAATACCCCATTGATTTCTATGGGAGAATAAAAGTAACGTTTACACCTAACACCCTAACATAAACCCTGTGTCTAAACACCCTTAATCTTCCGCCCCGCCACCGGCGCCACCTACATAATGTTAATAACCCCTAATTTGCCGCCCCGACACCACCGCAACCTACATTATACTTATTAACACCTAATCTGCCGCCCCAACACCGCCGCCACCTACATTATGTTATTAACCCTTAAACCCCTGTCCTCCCACATCAGTACCACTTACTAAACCTATTAACCTCTAAACTTAACAACCCGCTAACTTTATATTAAATATTTAATCAACCCTATCTTATAATAAATTTAAACTTACCTTTAGATTTAAATTAAACTATATTAAACTAATAATTAACATACCCTAACTATTATCCTACAATTACATTAAACTATATTAAACTATTAATTAATCTACCCTAACTATTATATTAAAATTACATTAAACTATATTAAACTATTAATTAATCTACCCTAACTGTTATACTAAAATTACATTAAACTATATTAAACTATTAATTGATCTACCCCAACTGTTATACTAAAATCACATTAAAATATATTAAACTATTAATTAATCTACCCTAACTGTTATACTAAAATCACATTAAAATATATTAAACTATTAATTAATCTACCCTAACTGTATACTAAAATTACATTAAACTATATTAAACTATTAATTAATCTACCCTAACTGTTATACTAAAATTACATTAAACTATATTAAACTATTAATTAATCTACCCTAACTGTTATACTAAAATTACATTAAACTACAAATTAAATTAACTATATTGTATATTTAAAAACAAACCCTACTCAAATAATTTAAATCTACTATTAAAAATTACAAATTTACCAAAAACTAACAGCTAAGTTACACAAAATAAAAAATAAATTATCAAAGATTTAAACTAATTACACCTAATCTAAGAGCCCTATGAAAATAAAAAAGCCCCCCCCAAAATAAAAACAACCCTAGTCTACAATAAACTACCAATGGCCCTTTAAAAGGGCCTTTTGTGGGGCATTGCCCCAAAGATATCAGCTCTTCTACCTGTTAAAAAAAATACAAACAATCCCCCAACAGTAAAACCCACCACCCACACAGTACCAATAATATAAGGTTCAGGTATGATGATAAAATAAAATAGAATAATAATCTTCTATCATTTCAGTGATAATATAATGTGTGCTGTGTGGAAAGCTGCTTAGTGAAAGTGTTAATGAAAGTTAAAACATGCTCATTTCTCCTTGTTTATGTAAGGAAAAAAAAAAGAAAATAAAATTAAATTGTGAGAGTAAATACAGGTATACACCGCTCATACAGCGGGTTAGGGACTGGAGCCCCGCTGTAAAGTGAAAACCGCCTTAAAGTGAAACAAGGCAGTTTTAGTTTTCTTTTCACTTGCCAGTGTGTTTAAAAACTTGAAAACATGTTTTAATTAACTTATATTAGGTGTAGAATAGCGCTAAGTTTAGTTTAACACTCGCACAGCACAGTATTCAATAAATACTGTACCTGTAAAATAGTGACAATGACTGTAGTAAAATTTGTCAGACTATACCACTGAGACACAGATTGCACTGTAATGCTGTAAACAGAGTGAACTGCGCATAACAAAATGGTGACAGTCCCTTTTCTCGCAATCTCACGATGATTACAGCACTGTTTCAAAATCTTTGGAGGTTGAACTTCAGCTCCACAAAGCGCTGTATTAGCGAAGCGCTGTAAAGTGAGGTATACCTGTAGGTGTGAAATTAGTGTTAGAGCAGTAAGTTTAAAGTGACTCTATGCCACCAGGTAGATCTTTTGTGTATATAGTATACGTGCAGTATGGGTGATAATTGTTGTTGTGAAAAGTAGGGGTGCAAAAAAAAAAATATAGTTACATATATTTGTGATTAAATTAGTACTGGGAACTAGGGATCCTCACAAATTTTTGAATTTTAGGTAAAAAAATATGGATCCTAATTAAAAATGAGAAAAACAGGGATAGTATGCAGATTAGTGTTATAATGTTAATTTATTAAGTAAGTTCATACTAAGAAATAAAAATTCCTTACAGACATTAATAGCAATAAAATATTAAACAGTAATGTTCTAAAAAATTAGATTCTAAAAACTTAATAACACTGGTGTTATAAATGCATTAAAAACTACAATTCTAATTTAAAACTACAATTCTGATAGAAAAGACTCCAATAACTGCTAATATGTTAGATGATGGGCATATAATAAAGTAAAAATTAGTAGAGGCATAAGTTGATACAGTAACAATAAACCACTATAAATTGATAAGAGGAGTTAGTTTTCAAACACAAGTATGAATTAATATTGAAAACAATGACAAGCCTTTTCTGTGTTGGTAGTATGTAACAGGTGTTTCAAAGTGGTGTGTGTCTTATTAGACACAGTGTTGCAAGCTTTAATTAGAGGGCTTTTCTTAAGATAGGTTGATACAGTAACAATAAACCATTGCCGATTGATAAGTATAGTTAGCTTTCATACACCAGTATGAACCAATGGTAAAAACAATGATAAGCCTTTTCTGTATTGATAGTCTGTAATGAGTGTTTTCAAAATGCTGTGTGTCTTATTAAACACAGTGTTGCAAGCTTTAATTAGAGGGCTTTTCCTAGCAGGCGTTTACCCACAGTCTTTCCTTTTTTGTAGTTCCTTTAAAAGTTTCCAATTAGAGATGTCACACAGTACCTTTATGTATAAAAAACGCTCCTCCGTGTATTCTTACTTTTCCTGTCAGTGTTTGATATATCAGCTGTCCGGTTCGGCAATAGAGTCACGTGGGTTCTTTGTGACTAATCAGAGGTTCTCCTTGTTTAAATTAAGTGCGCGCACTTCATTCCTTTTAAATATTTTTCAGTATGTGGCTCCTTTCGCTGTACATTAACTAACAGGGATTTCTTATTTCAAACCTCCTGTTAGAGACAACGGTCCTGGGTGCCAAGTTTGTCTGTAGCTGTAGGGCGGATCAACGCGTATCGGCAACAGAGCCTTTTTCAAGATGCCCATCAGCTTACTGTGGTCGCCTTTTAAACTCTTGTTTCAGTGGGTGGAGGGTATTGTGGGAGGGAGTGTTAACTCCTATGTTGCCAGACATAATGTGATTCACCTCTGAAAGCTTGTATTTCTTAGTAAAAAAAAACATGGACTATGCAGAATAATATAGTATCGTACTGGAATGTTAAGGCTTCATTCTTTTGTGAGGTTATTAGATTACTGTCATTGTTAAAAGGTTCATTTCTGGTGTTAGCTTCCTCATAATGAAATTTCTCAAAAAAATTAAATAATTGAATACATTTGTATAAAACATTAAAAATGTATCCCAAAAAAATCGAATATTTAGAAATACATACATTCATGTTAAGAGTTAACTGTAATACATTAGGGTTATATCCCAATTTTAAAAAATTCAAAACCTGGACTAAGTTATAATTGTTCTCGCTTCATCCTTTGTTAAAGGATAATATACCATTCTTACTTAATCATTTGTACCGAGTGATAAAGTATCATACTAGATTTAATATTAATAGGACTTCATTACTTTTGTTGGATGAAAGTCCAACTAGTCCTTTGTTGAAAAATAACATACTATTCTCACTTTATCATTTGTTAAAAGACAGTGTAAACTGTAGATGATTAATACTGTATGATGGGTTGGTTACTTTTACTTTAATAGAGATCTTATTTTATTATATGATGGGTTAGTTTCCTTTACTTAGTAAAGATCTTGTTTAGAGTTGTGTTTAGATTCCTAGACTTAATTGTCACGTGAAAAAATGAAAAAGATTGAATACATATTTATAAAGCAATAAAATGTATACTAAAATATTCAAATATGGAAATTACATACATTCCTGTTAGGAGTTAACTATAATACATTAGGATTATATCCCCATTTTTAAAATATAAACCTGGACTAAGTCTTACTGTTCTCACTTCATCCTTTGTTAAAGGATATTATACCATTCTTACTTAATCATTTGTACTGGGTGATAACGTGTCCTGATAGAGTTAATATTAGTAGGACTTAATTATTTTTGTTGTGTAAAACTCCAGTGTGGAGAAGTAATTTTTGTGTTTGTTTCAGAATAAGTGCTATTTTTAAAAAAGATTGGAAAGAATAAATAAATATGTTTTTTAAAATATATATATATATATATATATAAAACACGGAAGGGAACTGCACTCTCATACCGGACCGGGTACACATCCCATGACCCTGCAACATGCTCAGCCCTGGGTGCCACTGGCACTCACAGGAAGCTGTGCTGTCCCCAGAGCCACAAGCAGTTAACCCCAGACAGGTCTGGGTGCAAGAACCATAGGGAAAATTACAAAACAAATTAATACAACACACAGAGAAAACCCAGCACTCACTTACAAGCTCTCAGCTAAGATTTAAAAGCAAAAATGGAAAGGTTAGTCACCGCATCTGGCCAAATGGGACAAGCTCAGGTACCACGTCAAGGTCCTCTCCAATACCTGAGACCCTAAAACAGCCACACAATGCAAGCTTTCAAATCCAAACAAACTGAAAACAAGGGAAGGGTGCACAGGAATATCTAACCACCCTAGACATATACAAAACACGGAAAGGAACTGCACTCTCATACCGGACCGGGAACACATCCCATGACCCTGCAACATGCTCAGCCCTGGGTGCCACTGGCACTCACAGGAAGCTGTGCTGTCCCCAGAGCCACAAGCAGTTAACCCCAGACAGGTCTGGGTGCAAGAACCATAGGGAAAATTACAAAACAAATTAATACAACACACAGAGAAAACCCAGCACTCACTTACAAGCTCTCAGCTAAGATTTAAAAGCAAAAATGGAAAGGTTAGTCACCGCATCTGGCCAAATGGGACAAGCTCAGGTACCACGTCAAGGTCCTCTCCAATACCTGAGACCCTAAAACAGCCACACAATGCAAGCTTTCAAATCCAAACAAACTGAAAACAAGGGAAGGGTGCACAGGAATATCTAACCACCCTAGACATATACAAAACACGGAAGGGAACTGCACTCTCATACCGGACCGGGTACACATCCCATGACCCTGCAACATGCTCAGCCCTGGGTGCCACTGGCACTCACAGGAAGCTGTGCTGTCCCCAGAGCCACAAGCAGTTAACCCCAGACAGGTCTGGGTGCAAGAACCATAGGGAAAATTACAAAACAAATTAATACAACACACAGAGAAAACCCAGCACTCACTTACAAGCTCTCAGCTAAGATTTAAAAGCAAAAATGGAAAGGTTAGTCACCGCATCTGGCCAAATGGGACAAGCTCAGGTACCACGTCAAGGTCCTCTCCAATACCTGAGACCCTAAAACAGCCACACAATGCAAGCTTTCAAATCCAAACAAACTGAAAACAAGGGAAGGGTGCACAGGAATATGTAACCACCCTAGACATATACAAAACACGGAAGGGAACTGCACTCTCATACCGGACCGGGTACACATCCCATGACCCTGCAACATGCTCAGCCCTGGGTGCCACTGGCACTCACAGGAAGCTGTGCTGTCCCCAGAGCCACAAGCAGTTAACCCCAGACAGGTCTGGGTGCAAGAACCATAGGGAAAATTACAAAACAAATTAATACAACACACAGAGAAAACCCAGCACTCACTTACAAGCTCTCAGCTAAGATTTAAAAGCAAAAATGGAAAGGTTAGTCACCGCATCTGGCCAAATGGGACAAGCTCAGGTACCACGTCAAGGTCCTCTCCAATACCTGAGACCCTAAAACAGCCACACAATATATATATATATATATATATATATATATATATATATATATATATATATATATATATATATATAAAAAATACTGATGTTAGGGGTAAGCTATAGTAACATTAAGATTACATCCCACTATTAATATTATAAACTTGGGCTAAGTTATAATTGTTCTCACTTAATCCTTTGTTAAAAAATAACATACTGTTCTCTCTTTATCATTTGTTAAAGGACAGTGTAGGCTGTGGATGATTAGTACTATATGATGGGTTAGTTACTTATACTTATACTTAAAAAAGATCTTGTTTTATTATATGATAAGTTAGTTTCCTTTATTTAATAAAGATCTTGTTTAAAGTTGTGTGTAAATTCCTAGACTCAGTTGTCACTTTGTGTTTACATATATAGCATCTTCATGGGTGAACACATGTATTTGTTTACTTCAGTCGATTAATATACAGATCTTTTATAGTGGCAAATATTATGTATAAGTTTATAAAAGATGGTTGAGGTCAAATTCACTGTTTAGTCCCTTGGGATGTAGGGTGCCAAAGTTATATATAAATTCTGCTCTTTTTCAAAAGCCCAAACCCTAATCTAAAATTAAAACCCACCCAATAAACCCTTAAAAAAGCCTAACACTAACCTCCGAAGATCCACTTACAGTTTCTGAAGAGCCGACATCCATCCTCAATGAAGTGGCAGAAGTCCTCATCGAATCCGGCAGAAGTCTTCATCCAAGCGGGCGACGTCTTCATCCAACTGGGCAGAAGTCCTTATCCAGACGGCATCTTCTTTTTACATCCATCCGACGTGGAGCGGCTCCTTCTTCAAGACATCTGACGCGGAGCATACTCTTCGTTGAATGTCTCTTTTTACAATGAATGTTCCTTTAAATGACGTCATCCAAGATGGCGTCCTTTAGATTCCAATTGGCTGATAGAATTCTATCAGCCAATCAGAATTAAGGTTGAAAAAATCCTATTGGCTGTTGCAATCAGCCAATAGGATTGAGCTTTCATCCTATTGGCTGATCCAATCAGCCAATAGAATGCAAGCTCAATCCTATTGGCTGATTGTATTAAATATGGAGAGCGTATTCAGGTCCGCGGCCATGATGTTAAGCGATCTTAGGCGAGCGTATTGGTGCCGTTGAATGCAAGTAAGTTGACGGCTTGATAAGTAGGCCTCATAGAATGCAGGCAACATTTCCTATTATAAACCTCGGCGTTCACTTAATATTTAGTAGTTAAAATTACTTGCTTATCACATTGAGAGATATATTGAACTAGGCAGACCATACTGACTGTCACATGACATTAGGCATTCGTCACCATATATAAAAGGCCACTCTTTATACAATGCTGTCCTAAAAAAATAAAAATAAAGCTCTGGTAGCATGTTCCTAAAATTGCCAAGTACTTTGGTAACACTGATAATCAATTGAAAACTGAGAGAAATTAGTAAATATGAAACAACAGTTTTGCTAATCAAAGTAAAAACATTTTAGCCAGAGATATTAGCATGAACTGATAGAGAAAACACAATTTGGACAGGACAATTAACATGCCTCCATTATTTCCACATTCCTCAGCAGCTGTCCCTCTTCCAAAATATGCCCCCCCTAACTCTCTCTCTCACTTACATTAATATGAATCTGGGTCCCTCTTACTACTATTTCTTGAGTTGTCAAAGTTCTAACAAATCCTGGCCTACACACACTTTCCATCTCACTGGTTCTCAAGCACCTCTCACACCTTGTAGCCCAGTCACAGCTTCTGACATAAACTGGTGTTCACCCACTCTTCTTGTCAGCAGTCTAGCCTTAAAGGGATACTAACCCCAAATTTTTTTCTTTCATGATTCAGATAGGGCATGCAATTTTAAGCAATTTTCTAATTTACTCCTATTACCATTTTTTCTTTGTTCTCATGTTATCTTGATTTGAAAAAGCAGTAATAAAAGGTTAGGAGCCGGACCATTTTTAGTTCAGCACCTCGGTAGTGCTTGCTTATTGGTTTGCTACATTTAGCCACAAATCAGCAAGTGCTACCCATGTGCTGAACAAAAAATGGTCCGGCTCTAAAGCTTACAGTACTGCTTTTTCAAATCAAGAAAACATGAGAACAAAGAAAAATTGATAATAGGAGTAAATTAGAAAGGTGCTTAAAATCTCATGCTCTATCTGAATCATGAAAGAAAAAAATTGGGTTTAGTATCCCTTTAATATGCGGCTCAATTTCATTCATTCATCATTGTTGAACTGGAACAACCCCTTTTAAAATTTCTGCTCTTCTCACTCTCCCGAAAATGATTACTTAGTCAACCATAGTGAGATCTAGCTTGGAACCGACTGGCCTGCCCATTTAATTGTTGCTTTTATATTTTCCTAGCTAGCATAAATGTTTATGTATTTGCATTCCTTAGCTATTCTGTTGCACATCTGATATTGGTAAATTAATATAGGAAAAAGATATATATCTGTATGTATTTTATCATTTAGTTATTAAAATGTTTATTGGTCATGTGTGAATATGTTCTCTGAAGAACAAGAAAAACATGTAAAGTAAATAGCTGTGCTTCTTTAAAAATAATTACATTAGCAAAATTAGACATTGAATTTGAACTGAGAATGCTTAGAAAGGTTAAAAATCTAATTCTGCACAATGAAGAAATCGTTGTTGAAGGAAGTCAAAAGAGGTGAAAGCTTTTGAAATAAAAATACAATACTAAGAACACTTTATACTATTCAGGAACATTGGATTGCAAAATATTTACAGTAAATACACAGTAAAACACATAATAAAATAATAGAAGTGAAAAAAAATATTTTTCAAATATAACAGGGATACTAAACCCATATTTTTTATTTCATGATTTGGATAGATCATGCAATTTTAAGCAACTTTCCAATTTACTCATATTATCAATTTTTCTCCGTTCTCTTAGTATCTATATTTGAAAAGCAGGAATGAAAGCTTAGAAGCTGGTCCGTTTTAGGTTCAGCACCTGGGTAGCACTTGTTGATTGGTGGCTAAATGTAGTGCTATCCCGGATGCTGAACCAAATATGGGCTGGCTCCTAAGCTTTCATTCCTGCTTTTTCAAATAAAGAAACAAAGAGGACGAAGAAAAATTGATAATAGGAGTAAATTAGAAAGTTGCTTAAATTTGCATGCTCTATCTGAATCATAAAAGAAAAAAATTGGGTTTAGTATCCCTTTAAGGTATTTCAGTGGAAAAGGCTCCAAAGTGTATATATATTTGTATATATTTATTAGCATGTCTATATATGTGTACATATGTATGTATTGCCTAAATGTACTCACTGCTTTCATTTATAATACATCTTTAAAAAATGGTGTGATTTCACATCATTCTGGTGTTCTCTCTTTTTCCATCACTAAATCCCTGACAATTCATAATGGATCCACCGCAATGTCAAGCAAGCTAGCAAAATATTCCAAGCTGCTGACACCGACATTGGCGATGAGAAATAAAGCATGCCTTTGAAATATATCTATGAGCCTAATAAATTTACCTATTTACCCTATACCACCAGTACCTCACCCGAATCACTCCAGCTCTACTTAACCCCCACCGCAACTTTTTTAGTGAAATTTTTTTAATAACTTTTTTAGATGGTGTTACTATGAGTGTAACTGGTACTTTTCATGTGTTTTGTGATACAGAGGTCTGAGGTCTCGCTATTCAGATACGCGTTCAATTGCACTCAATTGATCGTGTTTACTTTCAATTTGTAGTACGTGCGCTACTTCCAATGAGCACAAACAGCCGCGATAAACATTATATCCCTTGCGCAAAACTATTATTCACTTGGAATCTGGCCCTCTGTGTGGAATTCATTTTTCACTTTACTGTCCCTTTAAGTGATCCATTTATTAATCACCAGCCTCGAAATAAAGGCATTTATAGGAGGCCTAAGGACTCATTAATCTAAGTGAATTGTAGAAATAGTAAAACATGAATTATAAAATACATAGGAGAAAAAAAGAACAGGAATGCTGGACACCTGTACTGTATATGTTATTGTTTTACCTTTGTAGTTTACATCAAAACATTAAAGGGGCATGACATCTATTTTTTTTCCTCTTTCATGATTTAGATAGAGCATGCAATTTTAAACAACTTTTTAATTCACTTCTATTATCAAATTTTCTTTGTTCTCTTGGTCTCTTTAGTTGAAAAGCAGAGACGTAAGCTCAGGAGCTAGCACCTGTCCGGAACACTATATTTTGCAAGAATGTTATCCATATGCAAGAGCACTAGATGGTAGCACTATTTCCTGTCATGTAGTGGTCCAGACACCTACCTAGGTGTCTCTTCAAAACAGAATAACATGGGAGCAAATCAAATTTGATAATAGATAATTGAAGTAAACTGGAATTTTTTAAAAAAGAATTGTATGCTCTGTCTGAATCACAAAAGAACATTTTTGAGTTTCATATCCCTTTAAGTACATTATAAGTAATAGTGTTATTGGTTATATAATTGAAAAAAATGCATTAAAGTATAATTTTCTTTGCATCATCAAGAATATGGTATAAAAAATAAAAATAAACTTCTTTTTCAAAAGATAGTAAAAAAATCTTTGTTTTTATGGTAGTGGAGATATTTTCTTCTCAACCAAAAGAGATGTGGACGTTGTGCTTATCAGCAAGTGAGTTAAAATAATCCAAATGATACTGATTCAACCTGACCGCTGCTTCTTACACTCTACGCCATGTCTGAGTTGCCACAGAGAAATCACCTCAAACACTTGCTCCGAGAGATTGACAGGCCCTTCTCTCAAGTAAGTGTGTAATAATAGATCTAGGCAGCAGACTCTGTTAGATGCTAAGTGGTGCAGACAGGTTCTCAAGTTAACAATTAGTAAATACTAGATTACGAGTGGTGAGTTAACTGTAATTAAATAAATAATGAATAGAGTATGGAGTCTACCAGCAAAATCAGTAATTAATACTTAAAATGTATAAGCTATTATGCCTGTAAATGAAAGTGATACAGCAAACAATATAAAAGTGATTAAAAAATTAGAAGAATGGGTAGGTAAATGGAAAGTGAGATTTAATACTGGAAAATGTAAGGGTCTACATTTTGGAAGTAAAAATGAGCAGGCAATCTATTATTTAAATGGGACTAGGCTTAGCAAAACAGAGGAGGAAAGGGATTTGTGGAGTACTTATAGATAACAAGCTAAAGATGGGTGCACGATGCAGGGCAGTGGCTTCTAAGACTAATAAGATACTAGAATGTATAAAATGAGGCATTGATGCAAGAGAGGAAAGCATAGTTCTGTTACTATATAAATCCCTGGAAAGACCTCACCTCAGTATCATATTTAGGTTTTGTGCTGCCCTAGGCACTCAAAATTCTGCCCCCCCCCCCCCTGTTTTAGGCCTTTTTTAGCCATAATATTTTTTGCTCAGGGTCTAATAGACATTTTTTTTTATTTCTTTTCACTTGCCAGTGTGCTTAAAAACTTGAAAACATTTTTGAACTAACATATAGGTATGCAATAGCGTTGTTTAGTTTAACCATAGCACAGTACAGTACAGTATTCAATTAGTATTTAATAAAACAGTACATCACCTGTAAAATAGTTATACAATTTGCCAGACTACGACACTGAGACACTGAGTGCACTGAAATGCTGTAAACAGACCGAACGGAGCATAACAAAATGGCGCCAGTCACCTTTCTCGCAATCTCAAGATGAGTACAGTACTGTTTCAATCTCCTTGGAGGTTGAACTTCAGCTCCATATTAGCGCTGTAAAGTGAAGCACTGTAAAGTAGATATGTGCGATTCGGTTTGGTTCGATTCGGAAATTCAGAAAATTCGGCGATTCGGATCGAATCGAATTTCCGAATTAAAATTCTGCTGAATTTTACGAATCGAACCGAATCGAATCGATTCGTAAATTCAGATGGCCATTGGGATTACACTAGTATTGTACAGTATGTTAGGTTAACACCTAATATACAGTATAATACTAGTCTAATCCCACCTAACACTTACCGAAATGCTGAATTTACGAACCGAATCGAACCGAATCGAACCGAATCCAG